>NW_011495082.1:18259968-18281947 GCF_000754665.1 Bison bison bison
TATCTTGCTCTAGGGCAGAGGTCAGCAAACGTACTTCAGTACTTATGACAGAGACAATTGGCTTATAAAACCTAAAATATTTACTGTCTGGTCATGTACAGGGAAAGTTTGCTGACCTCTGCCCTAGAGCAAGATAAACAAAGAAATAAAGGAGAGTTCCTATCTCCCCAGGCATGTGCGGGGAAGCCACATACCTCTGCAGAAATGTTCAAACTGAAAGATGTTAATTTGTCACAGGCCTGGTTCAAGCCTCAGGGTGGACTGCAGGATCCCAGGCTACCGTGACATCCATAATTAGCACACTCAGGTCACCCCACAGATAGAGCAAAATTTCAGGTCATATGAAAATGTGGTTTCCAGGGACAAAATGGAGTGGCAAGTAAAGAGCTTGGGGGTTCTCCTCTGGTTTTGCCTAATTTGGGAGCTTTACCCATCACTGGTCTTAGATCCTGGGATGTTGAAAGCAGTCACATGAAGGGTAGAGGTGGTCATTGATAAAGACTTGAGATTGTGTTGAGTATGGAAATAGCTTTATGGTTTTTTGAGAAGTCAGATAAAAGCAATGAAGAGTAGTGAGGAAAATAAATAGTAAAATAGTATCAAGTGACTTCATGATAGACTAATCCAAAATTTGAAAGAAAATAGTTTATTTATCATGTATGGATATGAGATTTGGACTATAAAGAAAGCTGAGCACTGAAAAATTGATGCTTTTGAACTGTGGTGTTCGAGAAAACTCTTGAGACTCCCTTGGACTGCAAGGAGATCCAACCAGACTATCCTAAAGGAAATCAGTCCTGGATGTTCATTGGAAGGACTGATGCTGAAGCTGAAACTCCAATACTTTGGCTACCTGAAGCAAAGAACTAACTCATTGGAAAAGACCCTGATGTTGGGAAAGATTGAGGGCAGGAGGAGAAGGGGATGACAGAGGATGAAATGGTTGGATGGCATCACCGACTCAATGGACATGAGTTTGAGTAATGGAGTTGGTGATGGACAGGGAGGCTTGGCATGCTGTAGTCCATGGGGCCGCAAAGAGTCGGACGTGACTGGGTGACTGAACTTAACTGACCTGAACTGAAAAATAAAGTGCCACACAAAAAGCATTTGCAAATTGTGTATAAATTGAATGTACATGTGAACTTGCATTTTTTTCTATGCTGGTGGGAAGAGTTATAGTATCAATGGCTCTGCTCTACTAGTAGGTGGATATATAGATCAATTTTAATCAGGCTAGCAAAGCAATAACACTTTTATTTTAGAGTAATAAGAAAGCAACTTATGCACCCAAAATTGTGCTCATCTTGTTAAACAGTCATTCCAAATTTTGGAGATGTTAGCAAGTTAAAGATGTTTTCCAACACACTATTTTGTGGCACACAAGCTTGTTGATTTTGACTGACACATTAAATGACATACATTTAAGTTCCCCCTAACGGCATCCTGATCACTGGAGACCTCATAAGACCATGATATTTCAAATATTTTTGCATTCTAAAAGTTAGCATTTAAACTTGATTAAAAAGTAGTTTTATAAAGTGATCCCAGACGTGACTACTCCTCCAGTTCTGTCATTTCTCACCCCCTTCTCTGCTCTCTTTCTTAGCCCAAATCACTTAGTGTTTCAAGCCACATCCTGTTCAATCCTGTGCATCCCACTGCAAGGGCACATAGTAAGTGCACTGAGCTAGCTTTGTGAAGTTGCTAACTTCTGGGACCTCCAGTCTTCTCCAGACCCAGTGTTACAGTCATACACAATAGGTACTAGTAGTTGATGACTAAATGTATGGTTTGATTACAACAACAAAACTCACCCCCAATCATCCTTTCATGTATTCATTCACTGTACATCCTGCAATTCAACTATGCTTTTCACAGTGTTTGAAACTAAAGGAGAAAGGAAAGCCACTGAAACTATATCTCGCTTTTGAGTGATAGTTGATCATTTCCAAAGTGCTTAAAAGCAGATGCATTTAATCCTTACACCAGCAATAATAGGAATTATCATCCCCTGTTTTAAAAATATGGAAACTGTAAACCAGTGAGGCCAAATAACTTGCCCAAGGTCACAAAACTAGAAAGTGCTAGCACTGGGATCTAAGCCAAGGTCTTTTGATTTTCTTCCAAAAGTCTTTCCATTATGTGTGGATATGTGCCAAACTGAACTGAATACTGTGAGAGAAAATGCTTGTAGCTGGATAATTTGTATTTGTAATTTGAGATTCACTTGTAGTTTAATAACATTGCATGATTGCTGGAGAGAAAGACATGGTGAAGTGGGTAGGTCCTACAGGAAAAGGGCAGACTTAATAACTGTGATTCCAGGGGGCACAGCTCTTCTGCCGAAACTATAATTTCCCTAGATGATGACATTAGAAGTTTATTCAGCTGAGAAAGTGATGGCCTTGGGAAACTTCTCTAAAGAGATACCTTGAGTTTTATTCTCCTCATCACACAATTAATACTCTTTTCTGAAATCCAGTATGAAGTTTTCGAAAGCAAGTCTGAAGTTGCTGAAACTTTGCAAAGGATTCCTATTAGTGTTAATGCTATTTGTGTTTGGTGCATTTCTTATTTGTTTTTCTATTTCCACCATTCTCGGCAGGACAATTTTTCTCTGTGAACAGATGTTTACAGAAAATCTTATTTTGGAAAAGTCACAGATTTAGCTATGTGCAAGGAAAAAAAAAAGTATCACAGTATCATCTTTTGTTTGAAGACATAAGCCTTTGTAAAATAACAAACAAACAAACAAACAAAAAGCCCAGGAAAACAAAGAATAGGTAAACAGATAAATGGAACCTGGAAGTGGTTAGCATAAGATTGTGTGAACATTTTAAATAAATTTTAAAACAGTGATAAAACAGCATGACATACAGGATCTCAGCTAGGCTGAGACTGAGGATATCTGTATTGTTTCCAAAACTGTTAATCACTTTACGACTCTGAGTACTTTGTCTTGGTTACCCATGATAAAGCATTGTTCAGCTAATGATAATCTAACTGGCCAGGGATACAAAAAATGTGATTCAGCTAACATTGGATTGGGGCTTGTGAGAGGAGTCTGTTTCTCAGGAACTATGTAATGCAAATGTCTGTTGCAAAGCCCTAATCAACATTTGAAACTTATCTACTTTGCTTCTCAGGCTCATGGAGTCACTACATTTCTACTACGTTTTTTAATAAGTTGAAGCCTACTAGCTAGGTGCTGGTCATCTGTGGAGAGAAGTTGGTAGTCCTCCATAAAGAAGCAAGTTATAATCAGGAAGGTCCAGACTCTGGCGACAGACAAACTGAGCTTGATTGCCAGCTAGCTGCTTTGTTTATCCTCTTTACTTTGGTTTAGTGACTAAATCAGACCTTTGGTTTTCCCACCTGTAGTAGTAATATTGAAAGTGGAAAGTATTTAGTCATTCAGTTGTATCCAACTCTTTGCAACTCCATGAACTAAGGTCTGCTAAGTTCCTCTGTCCTTGGAATTCTCCAGGCAAGGATACTAGACTAGGTAGCCATTCCCTTCTCCAGGGGATCTTCCCAAAACTGTCATTGGACCTGGGTCTTGTGCATTGCAGACAAATTCTTTACCAACTGAGCCACCAGGGAAGTCCATTAGTGGTGTTAACAATAACAATAACATTGACAGTATTAATCTTTAACATATTTTCAGCACTTATTATCTGCAGGGCATTGTTCTAATTTCTTGTCATGTTATTCAATTTAAATATTGCAGCAACTCTTGGAGGCAGGTACTATTATTATCACCTTGTACAGAAGAGGTAATTGTTGCAGAGTTGGCTATCATGAATGACCTGAGTCATATTACTAGGAACCGAAGGAGGCAGGATTTATACCAAAGTACCTCAGATATGCAGATGACACCACCTTTATGGCAGAAAGTGAAGAGGAACTAAAAAGCCTCCTGATGAAAGTGAAAGAGGAGAGTGAAAAGTTGGCTTAAAGCTCAACATTCAGAAAACAAAGGTCGTGGCATCTGGTCCCATCACTTCGTGGGAAATAGATGGGGAAACAGTGGAAACAGTGTCAGACTTTATTTTTCTGGGCTCCAAAATCACTCTAGATGGTGATTGCAGCCATGAAATTAAAAGACACTTAATCCTTGGAAGGAAAGTCATGACCAACCTAGACAGCATATTAAAAAGCAGAGACATTACTTTGCCAACAAAGGTCCGTCTAGTCAAGGCTATGGTTTTTCCAGTAGTCATGTATGGATGTGAGAGTTGGACTGTGAAGAAAGCTGAGCACCAAAGAATTGATACTTTGGAACTGTGGTGTTGGAGAAGACTCTTGAGAGTCCCTTGGACTGCAAGGAGATCCAACTAGTCCATCCTGAAGGAGATCAGTCCTGGGTGTTCACTGGAAGGACTGATGCTGAAGCTGAAACTCCAGTACTTTGGCCACCTCATGTGAAGAGTTGACTCACTAGAAAAGACTCTGATGCTGGGAGGGATTGGAGGCAGGAGGAGAAGGGGATGACAGAAGATGAGATGGCTAGATGGCATTACTGACTCAATGGACGTGAGTTTGAGTAAACTCCGGGAGTTGGTGATGGACAGGGAGGCCTGGCGTGCTGCAATTTATGCGGTCGCAAAGAATCGGACACAACTGAGCAACTGAACTGAACTGAGTCACCCTCAAGAGGGTATGTACTGAATCACTACACATCTATTTGTTTTTCTGCAAATGGATTTAATAAAATCCCTTGCTCTTTTATAAAGATTAAGTGACTCAGTAACTGTATTTAGAAAAATGCCTAGCATATAGTAGGACTTTATAAATGTTTGTTAAATATAATAAATGAAATTAAAAACAAATGCCCAATGGCAGAGCTGGCAATTGGTGAAACAGAATTCTTACCTACTTAGTGTAAATCCAGATCCTTCACTCTCCACCATTACAACATTCTGTCTCCTGATATTGCTTCTAATTAAAACTGCCTCACACAGATAGGTGACATTATAACTGATATCTGTGGATTCCTGGTACATAGAAAGGAGTTAATGAATAACAGCATTTATTGTTGCTCTTCCCAGCATATCATGATTGACTTGAGAAAGGTATAGTTTTGATTACTTAAAATAATGATATCGATTGACCCTTTCCTGTGCACCATGGCCTCTACTGAGACCCTTCATAATTCATTTAATTCTCACCAGCTACACCACAAAAGTGCTGTCTATCACAGCAAACTCAGGAAGGCACAGACAACTTAATGAACTTGTCCAAGTTGCCAGGGTTTGTGAATGGAAGAAAAGGATATGAACGCAGACTTGCTGGCAACAAAGTTTGCCCTGTATCCCGTTCACTGTAGCACTGTTTCACTCTTGTGGAATTTATTCAGACAACACAATTTGGTAGAAAGCTCTAGACCATGAATTTTAGATTTGGTTCTGCCATTGAAGAACTCTGTAACTTTAAACATATGACAGCCTTTTTCCATCACTCTCATCTGTAAAATTAAAATCGTTGAACTAGATAAAGTTGTCATTTATTCTTTTTTCATTTGTTCATGCAAGAAATATGTTTTGAGTGTCTGCTATGTGCTAGATGCAGTGCTAAATTTTACCTCACCGAGATATCTATGCAAAGAATTCACACTTCTGTTAGACCAGCAGTTCAGAATCTTTCTTTTAAGAATACATATTGAAATAAAAACTCCTTGGGGGAATCTGACTTCTAAACATTATTATCAGTTTACCCTGCTGTTACCATCAGTATTGAAAGTTGAGTGCAGACTATTGACTGTTCATTTAGAATTTTTAATAACAAATACCCCACAGTCTTCTCTGTACACTGTTCTTAAAGATGTGATTGTTTAGTACATCTTCGGGAAAACTTGAATTAACATGGTTATAGTTTAATGGATTCTGTGTGCTGATCTGATAGTACCTGGCTTTCTGTTCATTTACAGTGTACTCGTACAAGCTTGAGTCAATAACCATTTTGAGTGCTCCTAAATTCTAGGTATTTTTGACTTTATGTAGTTGCATTTTTTAACTTCATATTTGCTCAGTTTGTTTTATATATGAGCCTTTAACAGTGTTCAGTGATAAAATAAGATATACATGTGTCTGCTTGCATGTTCAACCCTGAACAGACTTAAGAAGTGTGATAAGTTTGATCTTCCTCCCATCTACAGATAGCATTTGTGAAGTTCTGCCTCACCAGATTAAGAATTATTTAATAGGTATTTTAAAAAAAGTTAACTATTAATATATTGTCTATATTTTGTAAATGTATTATATTTGTATGTATACATATATATGACTCGGAGAAGGCAATGGCACCCCACTCCAGTACTCTTGCCTGGAAAATCCCATGGACAGAGGAGCCTGGTGGGCTGCAGTCCACAGGGTCGCAAAGAGTCGGACACGACTGAGCGACTTCAATTTCACTTTCCACTTTCATGCATTGGAGAAGGAAATGGCAACCCACTCCAGTGTTCTTGCCTGGAGAATCCCAGGGGATGGGGGAGCCTGGTGGGCTGCCGTCTATGGGGTTGCACAGAGTCAGACACGACTGAAGAGACTTAGCAGCAGCAGCAGCATATATATGACTAAATGTTTTGATGATTACTAATTTAGAAATGATTTTTTGTTTTAGTTTCAGGTGGACAGCCAAGTGATTTTCTCTTATGTGTGTGTGTGTGTATGTGTGTGTATATATATATGTATATATATATATTTCTGATTATTCTCCATTACGGGTTATTATAAGATATTGAGTATAGTTAACTGTTGCATACATAAATCTTTGTTGTTCATCTATTATATGTATAGTATTTGTATCTGTTAATCTCCTACTCCTAACTTATCCCTTCCCCCTTCATTTTCTCCATTGTAAACATATTTGTTTTCTTTGTGAGTGTGCTTCTGATTTATATATTTGTAAAGTTTTTGGCAAATATGTATTATATCTTTAGATTCCACATGTAAGTGATATCATGTAATACGTCGCTTTCTCTGTATGACTTACTTCACTTAGTATGATGATCTCTAGGTTCATTCATATTGTTACAAATGGTAATATTCCTTCATTCTATGGCTGAATAATATTCAACTGTGTGTATATATAGCACATCTTCTTAAGCTGATCATCCACTGGTGGGTACTCGGGTTAGTTCTATGTCTTGCCAATGGAGTAATGCAGTTATGAACTTGTGACACACATATCTTTGTGAATTATAGTTTTCATCATTTCTGGGCTTTCCTGGTGGCTCAGATGGAAAAGAATCTGCCTGCAATGTAGGAGACCTGGGTTTGATCCCTGGATCGGAGAGACCCCACTCTAGGATTCTTGTCTGGAGAATCCCATGGACAGAGGAGCTTGGCAGGCTACAGTCCATGGGGTCACAAAGAGTCAGACATGACTAAGTGACCAACACTTTCACTTCACTTTTCATTTTTTCTGAATATATGCCCAGGAGTGGGATTGGCAGATCATATAGTGGTTCTGTTTTTAGTTTTTTAACGAATCTCCGTAAGGTTTTCCATAGTGGCTTCCAGCTTACATTCCACAACAGTGTGGGAGGCTTCCCTTTTCTCCACATCTTCTCCAGCATTTATTATTTGTAGACATTTTTATGGTAGCCATTTTAACCTACATAAGGTGATACCTCATTGTAGTTTTGATTTGCATTGCTCTAGTTATTAACAGAGAGTCAGACACAACTGAGCGACTCAGCAGAGTACAGTAATTAACAATATTGAGTATATTTTCATGTCCCTGTTAGCCATCTGCGTATCTTTGAAAAAAGGTCTATTTAGGTCTTTGGCCCATATTTTGATTTTTTTCTTTTTGACCTTGAGTTGTGTGAGCTCTTTGTATATTTTGAATATTAATTCTTTGTTGGTCACATTGTTTGCAAATATTTTCTCAAGGTTGATAGGTTGTCTTTTTGTTTCATTGATTTGGTCTCATCTGTTTATTTTTGCTTTTATTTCCTTTGCCTTTGGGGACTGATCTAAGAAATATTGCTTTGATTTATGTCAGAAAATGTTTTGCTTATGTTCTCTTCTAGGAATTTTATGGTGTTGTGTCTTATATTTAGGTCTTTAAACAATTTGAATTTATTTTTTATATGGTGTGAAGAGCTGTTCTAACTGTACTGATTTACATGTAGCTGTCCAACTTTTCCAGCATCACATGTTGAAGAGACTCTCTTTTCTCCCTTTTATTAATATATCCTGGCCTCCTTTGTTATAGATTAATTGACTATATGAATGTGGGCTTATTTCTAGGCTCTCTGCTCTGTTCCATTTATCTGTTTGTCTGTTTTTGTGCCAATACAATGCTGTTCTGATTACTGTAGCTTTGTAGTATAGTCTTAAGTCTGGAAGGGTTATGCCCCCAGCTTTGTTCTTTCCCCCAGAATTGCTTTGGCAATTCTGGGTCTTTTTGTGTTTCCATATAAATTTGGGAATTTTTTACCCTCCTTGTTGTTGTTATTCAGTTGCTAAGTCATATCTGACTCTTTGTGACCCCATGGACAGCAGCACACCAGGCTTCTCTGTCTTTCACCATCTCCTGGAGTTTGCTCAAACTCATGTCCATTGAGTCAGTGATGCCATCCAAATATCTCATCCTCTGTCGACCCCCTGTCTTCCTGCCCTCAATCTTTCCCAGCATCAGGGTCTTTTCCAATGAATCAACTCTTTTGTGAAAAATATCACAGGCATTTTGATAGGGATCTTATTAAACTTGTAGATTGCATTGGGTAGTATGACCATTTTAACATTCCTCATTCTTTCAGTTCAAGAACATGGGTATCTTTCCATTTTTTGAATCATCTTCAGGTTACTTTATCAGAATTTCGTGGTTTTCAGTGGCTAGGCCATTTACTTCCTTGGCTAAGTTGATTCCTAGGTATTTTATTCATTTGACTCAGTTTTAATTGAGATTTTTAAAAGAACTTTTGTCTGATATGAGTATATTTCTACCCCTACTGTCTTATAGTTTCCATTTGCATGAAATATCTATTTCCACCCACTCACTTTCAATCTGTGTGTGTCTTTTGCCCAGAAATGGGTCTCTTGTAGGCAGCACACTGTATGAACTTAAAAAAAAAAAATCCAATCTGCTACTATCTTTTGATCAGAGCACTTAGCTCATTGACATTTAAAACAACTATTGATAGGCTTCTGTCATAGTTCAGTTGGTAAAGAATCTGCCTGCAATGCAGGAGACCCCCGGTTCGATTCCTGGGTCAGGAAGATCCCCTGGAGAAGGGATAGGCTTCCCACTCCAGTATTCTTGAGCTTCCCTTGTGGCTCAGCTGGTAAAGAATCTGCCTGCAGTGTGGGAGACCTGGGTTTCACCCCTGGGTTGGGAAGATCCCCTGGAGAAGGGAAAGGCTACTCCCTCCAGTATTCTGGCCTGGAGAACTTCAGGGACTATACAGTCCATGAGGTTGTAAAGAGTCAGACAGGACTTAGTGACTTTTACTTTCACTTCATGTACTTATGACTATTTTAAACTTTGTTTTATAGTTGATCTTGTAGTTCTTCTTTGTTCATTTCTTCTTTTTGTTTTTTCTTTTGTGGTTTGTAGGTTTTCTTTTGTATTGGGTTAGCCGAAAGATTTCATTTGGAATTTTCCCTTACATCGTACAGAAAAACCCAAACTAACTTTTTGGCCAATGCAATGTTATCATGATTTTTTTCCCATTATTATTAAAATGAATCTTTTGTATATTTTTGATTTGTGGTTACCTTGGGCTTCAAGACTGTTGACCCATAAATACATATACTCCTTTTAAACAGGTAGTCATATAAATTCAAAAACATTTATAAAGGCCTACATCATTATTGTCCCCTGCCTCACATTTTGTGATTTTGATGTCTTATTTTATATCTTCATATTTATCCTTTTGCTATTAATTTAGTTACATTCACTTTTACAAAATTTTTTAAAATTCTTTTTTAGTCTACATATGACTTGTTTAAGTGATCTTCAACACTTTTATATATGTTTCTTTCCTATTTAGAGAATATCTTTCAATATTTCTCTTAGTATCGGTTTTGTATTGCTATATCCTTTTAATTTTTGCTTGTCTGAGAAATTCTTTACTTTTCTTTCTATTCTAAATAATAATCTTGCTGGGTAGAGTATCTTAGGTTACAGGTTTTTCTATCTCAGAACTTTGAGCCCATTATGGCATTCCCTTATAGTCTGTAAATTTTCTGCAGAGAAAACAGCTGATAACTTTATGTGGATTCCCTTTGCAAAGCATAATAATTGCAAAGGATGGTGGCAATGATATGGACTACTTTGGAAAACTTGACCTTCAGATGTAGCAACTGAAATGAATGAATCAGTCTGTGATAATATACACATTTTGGTGAGGAGTCATGTATTCACTCAATTCTGCACTGATATTTCTTTCCTACGTGAGACCTACTTAATGTAGGATCACATTATCATATGTACCTGAATTTTCTTTATTCAAACTCTCATGAAATAAAATTTACAAAAGAATGCTTTAGAAATAAGAGTAAGTGAAATTTTTATAGCTGAAGCAAACAGTTAATCTTAAATTGATGTAAAATATTGGATTAATTCAAGAAAAGACAACTTCTAGTTAATGAGTCTTGTATTTATTCCCCTGAGGAAACAAAGATTTATTAATTATCCTCCACCATTCTGACCATGAAACAACAGACACAACAACATTTTAATTAGGATAAAAGCTTTGCTTCTTTTTTTATGCTGCTTTTTATGAATTCTAGCAGATGTCCTTTTTTCATTCAGTATAAGCTGATGACTGATATGAAATATATAGTTTTTATATTAAATGATGGAGAACTGTCATAGTCCCGAGAATGCAAGTGACAAAATAAAATAAAAACAAACACACAAATGTGCTCTCGCTGGTTCAAACAACGAATGCAGTTGAACAAACTTGATGCGTATCCAAGCAATGGCAAATGCCTCCATCAGAGCCTGTAAGAATAATCATGAATGACTGTTATAGAAGAAGTCATTTCAATGATGTTTTGTGAAACCTGAAGACATTTTTTTGTTTGTGTTTGATTGTTTGAAAAAATCACACACAAATGTTTGCCATGGGCTTTTGAATGATTAAAATTTTAGAAATCTTTCTTTTTTTTCTGTTTATTTATTTATTTTAATTTAAATTTATTTATTTTAATTAGAGTCTAATTACTTTACAATATTTTATTGGTTTTGCCATACATCAACATGAATCCACCACAGGTGTACACGTGTTCCCAACCCTGAACCCCCCTCCCACCTCCCTCCCCATACCATCCCTCTGGGTCATCCCAGTGCACCAGCCCCAAGCATCCTGTATCCTGCATCAAACCTGGACTGGTTGCATTGAAACATATATAATATCATATAAGAAATCTAACTTTCTGCAGTAAGTGGACCGAAGTCCTTCATAAAGCACATGTTCTCATATTCTCTCTTAAGGTATATTTAGATAAACTAAATCAGACTGGAAAGAAGGTCAAGGATAGGTCTTTAAAAGGAAAGAAGCAAGAAGAAAGAAGCTGAAAGAACTTATGTACAAAGAATAATATCTATCCTAGTGATATTTAATAATTTATGTTTGATAATCTTATTTCTTATTCTGAGAAAATATGAGATAACTTGCAATTTAACATCTCTTCCTTTATTTTTCCAGAGAAAAAAAAAACATTGGTTCCCAAGTTGATAAGATGGAGAAATGGGAGTAGAGGCTTCGTTGATAGCTCAGTTGGTAAAATTCTGCCTGAAGTGCAGGAGACCCTGGTTTGATTCCTGGGTCAGGAAGATCCGCTGGAGAAGGGACAGGCTACCCATGCCAGGGATCTTGGCCTTCGCTGGTGACTCAGCTGGTGAAGAATCTGCCTGCAATGTAGGGGAACGGGGCTCGATCCCTGGGTTGGAAAGATTCCCTGGAGAAGGGAAAGGCTACCAACTCCAGTATTCTGGTCTGGAGAATTCCATGGTCAGTATAGTCCACGGGGTCACAAAGAGTCAGACACGACTGAGCGACTTTCACTTTCTTTTTCAGATTACACTTGCTATCCAACAACCAGAGTGGGTGACATTTAAAAATTTTCCCAGGTGGTTTTTGATATGCAGTATTTCTACCTCCATCACTAATAAAGGAGTAGAGTTAATGGATGTTACCCTCTGTAAATAAAACATGATTTAGTTTTCTGGCACTGTAATTAAAAGGAAAACATGTCTTTGCAAACTCATTTCAAAGACTCACCTTTAGAGAGGTAATTGTTAGATGAGTTTGTGTCTAAGGAATATTATATTATAGCAATGGGTTTATGATTTGCCATAGATATAAAAATCTTTTCATGACACATGCAATGTGTAAAAAAATTTCAGGCTACAATCTCAGGTATATAAGACATTGGATTCTTTACTTTTGCATTAAATAAACCCATATTTATTTTGGAGGTTCCAATATTTCATGACAAAATTAAATCTCAGTTAAATCATTTCTAACTTAATTACTGGATATATTTGCTTAAGATCCTTTGGAGTAATATAATGATATTTGGGTTATAGAGACACACACAGTTACTGTCATCATATAACAAAACTTGCACCTCTCTGGGATGCACGTCCTTCAGTCTTGCCCTCCATTGTCATCTTTTTCAGGGAATTTTACTGTGGTTCCTTGTTAACTTCAACGCATATTAAAGTCTAGTTTTCTCAACTACTTTTGAACACCTTTCTGTATTCCTTTATGAAAAACTTTATATGGTTGTCTGTAAGGCACTTTACACCTTTCATTTCAGTCCAGGAAAAGGCAAAGGCATTCTCCTCAAGACATTTTTCTTTTCTCAATACCATGGTATAATGAGTGAAAGCTCTGGGATACCAACTCAGTCTTATCAGCCATTTCTATACCAGACTCAAGAAGGTCTTGTTAGGTTGAGTTCATCATTTAGGCTTTATGTGGGAAATGGGGCGCAATATCTCTCTGCTTTTGTATCTTTTAAACTATCCGGAATGTCCAGTATGCCTTTCAACACTGTGTATACATTTCTACCTTTCTTTCTATCAAGCTCATTTTTTTTTTCTGGATTAGTTTCAAAATCCCAAGCCAAATATTGACTCCTCTGTAGCTCTCTGCCTTTCTTCTGTAATATTCCTGCTACAAAGCAGAGGCTTTCATAAGTTTTATGTGCTCAAATAAAAAGAATTATTTATGAAAAGGAAATCTGAGCAGAAATGTCACTTAGTAGCTTCAAGTAAAATCTCACATCTATGTACTGGATTTTTTCTTGGAATTAAAAAGTCATTGAAGTCAAATTAATGTACAATATTCTATAATTTATAGGTGTACAGTAGAGTGTTTCACAAGTTTTAAAGATTATACTCTATATTCCCTGTGTTGTACAATATATCCTTGTAGCTTATTTTAAGCATAATAGTTTGTACTCCTTAATCTCCTATGTTGCCCCTCCCCACTTCCTTCTTCCCACTGGTTTATTCCTACTAGTTTATTCTCTATTTATGAGAGTCTTTTTCTCTTTTGTTATATTCACTAGTTTGCTGTGTGTTTTAGATTCTGCTTATAACTGATATCACACAGCATTTTTCTTTCTCTATTAAGACTTACTTCACTAAGTAGAATGTACTCCAAGTCAATCCATGTTGTTGTAAATGAAAAATGCCATTTGTTTTCACGCTGAGTAGTATTGCATTGTATGTATATACCACATCTTCTATTCACCTGTTGGTGGAAACTTAGCTTGTTCCATACCTTGGCAATTATACATAATGCTGCTATGAACATTTTTAATTAGTAGAGTTTTTTCTTATATTTAGATATATACCTGGGAGTTGATTTTCTGAGTTATAGGCCAGTTTTATTTATACTTTTTTGAGAAACTGCCTATGTGGCTGCAGCAGTTCACATTCTCACCAACAGGGTAAGAAGGTTCCCTTTTCTCCACATCTTCAGCAACATTTGTTATCTCTGTCCTTTTTGATGATAGCCATTCTGACATGGTGAAGTGGTAACTTTGTAGTATAGTCTGAAGTCCGGGAGCATGATTCCTTCAGCTCTGTTCTTAAGATTTTTTCTTTTTTTTTTTTGGCTATTCAGGATCTTTTCTGTGTTTACATAAAATTTTTTAAATTATTTGTTCTAGTTCTGTGGAAAATACCGTTGGTATTTTGATAGGGCTCTCACTGAATCTGTAGTTTGCCTTGGGTAGTACGGTCACTTTGATAATATCAATTCCTCCAATCCAAGAACACTGTGTATCTTTCCATCTGTTTATGTCATGTTCAATATGTTTCATCAGTGTCTTATAGTTTTTGGAGTACAAGTCTTTTGTTTCCTTAGATAGATTTATTCCTAGGTATCTTATTCTTTTTGATGAAATGGATGCAATGGGTAAATGGGATTGATTGCTTAATTTCTTTTTCGGATAATTTGTTGTTAGCTTATAGAAATTAGGCAGACTTCTGAATCTGAAGCAGTACATTAATTCTGTATCCTGCAACTTTACTAACTTTGTTGATAAGTTCTAGTCATTTTCTATGGTGTCTTTAGGGTTTTCTGTGTATAATACCAGGTCATCTGCAAACAGTGGCAGTTTTACTTCTTATTCCATTTGGATTCCTCTTATTTCTTTTACTTCCTTGATTGCTGTGACTAGGACTTGTGAAACTTTGTTGAATAAAAATGGCAAGGGTGGGCATCCTTGGCTTCTTCCTGATCTTATAGAGAATGCTTTCAGCTGTCACTGTGAAGTACGGTGTTAACTGTGGGTTTGTCATATATGGTCTTTCATATGTTGATGAATATTCCCTCTATGCCCACTTTCTGTGGATTCTTTTAATCATAAGTGGATATTGAATTTTATCAAAAAGCTTTTCCCGCATCTACTAAGAAGATTATATGGTTTTTATTCTTCAATTTGTTAATGTGGTACATCACACTGATTGACTTGTGAATATTAAAAAGTCATTGTATCTCTGGGATAAATCCCACTTGATTGTGTTCTGTGATCCTTTGAATGTATTATTGGAATAGATTCGCTAGTATTTTGTTGAGGATTTTTGTATCTATGTTCCTCAGTGATTGGCTTGGAATTTTCTTCTTTTTTGTATCTTTGGTTTTAGTTTCAGGGTGACAGTGGCCTCATAGAATGAGTTTGGAAGTGTTTCTTCCTCTACAAATTTTGGAATACTTTCAGATTGATTGGGGTTGACTCTTTTCTAAATGTTTGGTAGAATTCACCTGTGAAAGTATCTGCTGCTGGACTTTTGCTCATTGGGAATTTTTAAATTACTGATTCAATTTCAGTACTGGTAATTGGCCTGTTCATATTTTCTCTTTCTTCCTGGCTCACTCTTGGGAGGTTGTTCCTTTCTCAGAATTTGTCAATTTCTTCTAGGTTGTCCATTTTATTGGTAAATAGTTGATCATAGTAGTCCTTCTGATCTTTTGTATTTTTGTGCTATTAGTTGTAACTATGGTGTGTTGTAACTTTTTCATTTCTGATTTCATCGATTTGGGCTGCTTCCCCACCCCTCTTTCCTTAGTCAGTCGGATATCAATTTTGTGTGTCTTCTCAAAGAACCAGCTTTTAGTTTCATTGATCTTTTCTATTGATATTTTTTAGTCTGTATTTCATTTACTTTTGCTCTGATCTTTATGCTTTCTTTCCTTCTACAAATTTTGAGTTTGCTTTGTTCTTTCTCTTATTGTTTCAGCTGTCAGGTTAAGTTGGTTATTTGAGATTTTTCTTGTTTCCTGAGGTAAGCTTGTATGGCTACATATTTCCCTTTTAGAGCTGCTTTTGTGGCCTCCCATATATTTTTGTTTGTTTGTTTTTTAATCACTTCCTCCACTTTCCTCCTCAGTAATCATAATTTTGTTTTCTATGTCTGTGAACCCATTTATGTTTTATAAGCAAATTGATTAGCATCATTTTTTGGATTCCTTATATAAGTGCTATTATATGACATTTGTATTTTTCTGTCTGACTTACTCCACTTCCCTTGGGCTTTCCTGAGGACTCAGTTGGTAAAGAATCTGCCCACAATGCAGGAGACCCCAGTTCGATTCCTGGGTCGAGAAGATCTGCTGGAGAAGGGATAGGCTACCCACTCCAGTATTCCTGGGCTTCCCTTGTGGCTCAACTTTTAAACAATCTGCCTGCAATGTGGAAGACCTGGGTTTGATTCCTGGGTTGGGTAGATACCCTGGAGAAGGGAAAGGCTGGGGCAGTACCCCAGTATTCTGGCCTAGAGAATTCCATGGACTGTATAGTCCAAGGGGTCCCAAAGACTTGGACACAGCTGAATGACTTTCACTTTCACTTTATTTCACTTAGCATGATAATCTCTAGACCTATCTATGTTGCTGCAAATGGCACTTCACTCTTTTTTATGGTTGAGTTATATTCCATTGTGTATACATCCTTTCATCTTTTACATCCTTTCATCTGTCAGTGGACATTTTTATAGAAGGTTTAGGATTGGGAAGTGTACTTTAAAATGATCATCTAATTCGCTTACTGCATTTGGGCTGCTGTGGGATTTCTTTTATGAGAACACTAGTCTCATACATGGGGGCTCCATCCTCATGACCTAATCATCTCCCAAAGGCCTACTCAAAAGCTATCACCTTCAGAGGTTTAAAATTTCTACATATGAATTGGAAGGGACACAAATATTGAGACCATAGCCTTCTCATTTCATAAATCAGGAAACCATACCCCATAATGCCTTGTCTAAGTAATTTTTAAGTATTATTTCATTCAAAACGTATTTATAGTTGTGTGTCAGATATTGTGCTGTAACTGAGGATGTAACCCGAAGTTTTCTCGTGGTGGATTTGATATAGTTTTGTGTCTGGCAAGAAGGTTACAGAAAGAACCTTGTCTTCACTTTGTTAAGTGTAAGCCATTCTTTAAAAATGCAGATCAAATAGAGAGATACAGAAATTTGAACTAACGTTTCAATAAAACAGTCTTCCTTGGAGAAAATTCCTATGAGAATGTGAGGAAAAGGGGAAAAACTAGGTTAAGAAAAAGTTTGAAGAGGGTGTTTTCTGTGACCAGTGTGTTCTTTCTGCAAAACTGTTAGCTTTTACCCTGCTTCATTTTGTATTCCAAGGCCAAACTTGCCCGTTATTCCAGGTATCTCTTGACTTCCTGCTTTTGCATTCCATTACCTTATGGTAGGAAGGACCTCTATTTTTGGTGTTAGTTCTAGAAGGTCTTATAGGTCTTCATAGAACTGTTCAACTTCAGCTTCTTCAGCATTGCTGGTTGGGGCATAGACATGGATCACTGTGATACTGAATGGTTTGCCTTGGAAACGAATAAAGATCATTCTGTCGTTTTTGAGATTGCACCTAAGTACTGCATTTTGTACTCTTTTGTTGACTATGAAGACTCCTCCATTCCTTCTAAAGGACTGTTGCCCACAGAGGTAGATATAATGGTCATCTGAGTTAAATTTGCCCATTCCAGTCCATTTTAGTTCACTGATTCCTAAAATATCAATGTTCACCCTTGCCATCTCCCATTTGAACACTTTCAATTTACCTTGATTCATACCTAACATTCTGGATTTCTAGGCAATATTATTCTTTACAGTATCTGACTTTGCTTCCATCACTAGTAACATCTACAACTGGGTGTTGTTTTCACTTTGGCTCCATCTCTTCATTCTTTCTGGAGTTCTCTCTCCACTGATATCCAGTAGCATATTGGGCACCCACCGACCTGGGGAGTTCATCTTTCAGTTTCCTATCTTTTTTCCTTTTCTTACTGTTCATGGGGTTCTCAAGGCAAGAATACTGAAGTGGTTTGCCATTCCCTTCTCTAGTGGGCCACGTCTTGTCAGAACTCTCCACCATGACCTATCTGCCTTGGGTGGCTCTACACAGCATGGCTCATAGTTTAATTGAGTTAGACAAGGCTGTTATACATGTGATCAATTTGGTTAGTTTTCTGTGATTGTGATTTTCATTCTCTCTGCCCTCTGATGGAGAAGGGTAAGAGGCTTTTGGAAGCTTCCTGATGGGAGAACTGACTGTGTCTTGTTCTAGGTCTTGTTCTGATGGGCAGGGCAATGCTCAGTAAATCTTTAATCCAATTTTCTGTTGATGGGTGGAGCTGTGTTCCCTCCCTGTTGTTTGGCCTGAGGTCAACCTATGGTGGAGGTAATGAAGATAATGGTGACCTCCTTCAAAAGAACTTAGGCCCATGCTGTTGTATTAAGTGCCCCTGGCCATGCAGCAGGCCACTGTTGACCCACACCTCCATGAAAGACTCTTGGACACTCACAGGGAAGTCTGGCTCAGTCTCTTGTTGGGACACTGCTCCTTTCTCCTGGCCCCTGGTGTGCAAAAGGCTGTGTTTGTGCCCCTGAAGAGTCTGTTTCCCCAGTTCTGTTGAAATTCTGTAATCAAGTCCCACTGGCCTTCAAAGTAAAATATCCTGGGGGTTCTGAGTCCCTTTGCTGTCTCCACAGGTTGGGAAATTTGTTGTCAGTCCTAGAACTTTCTTTACAGTAGGAGAAATTCTTTGGTATAACACAAGAGACAACTCTAAACATGGACATCACCAGATGGACAATACCAAAATCAGACTGATTATATTTTTGCAGCCAAAAATGGAGAAGCTCTATACAGTCAGCAAAAACAAGACCAGGAACTGACTGTGGCTCAGATCATGAACTCCTTATTGCCAAATTCAGACTTAAATTGAAGAAAGTAGGGAAAACCACTAAACCACTCAGTTATAACCTAAATCAAATTCCTTATGATTATACAGTTGAAGTGACAGATTTAAGGGATTCAATTTGATAGACAGAGTTCCTGAAGAAGTGTGGATCAAGGTTCATGACATTGCATAGGAGATGGTGATCAAGACAATCCCCAAGAAAAAAAACACAAAAAGGCAAAATGGTTGTCTGAGGAGGCCTTCCAAATAGCTGAGAAATGAAAAGAAGCTAAAGGCAAATGAGACAAGGAAAGATAAAGCTAACTGAATGCAGCATTCCAAAGAATAGCAAGGAGAGATAAGAAAGACTTCTTAAGTGATCAACCAAAAGAAATAGAGGAAAACAATAGAGTGGGAAAGACATCTCTTCAAGGACATTAGCGATACCAAAGGAACATTTCAGGCAAAGATGGGCATAATAAAGGCAGAAATGGTATGGACCTAACAAAAGCAGAAGATATTAGGAAGAGGTGGCAAGAATACAGAGAAGAACGATACAAAAAAGATCTTCATGACCCAGATAATCACAATGGTGTGATCACTCACCTAGAGTCAGACGTCCTGGAATGCAAAGTCAAGTGGGCCTTAGAGGCATCACTAGGAACAAAGCTAGTGGAGGTGATGGAATTCCAGCTGAGCTATTTCAAATCCTAAAAGATGATGCTGTGAAAGTGCTGCACTCAATATGCAGGCAAATCTGGAAAACTCAGCAATGACCACAGGACTGGAAAGGGTCAGTTTTCATTCCAATCCCAAAGAAAGGCAAGACCAAAGAGTGTTCTAACTACCACACAATTGGATTCATCTTACTTGTTATCAAAGTAATGTTCAAAATTCTCCAAGCGAAGTTTCAACAGTACATGAACTAAGAACTTCCAGATGTTCAAGCTGGATTTAGAAAAGGCAGAGCCACCAGAGATCAAATTTGCAATATTTGTTGGATCATAGAAAAAGCAAGGGAATTCCATAAAAATATCTACTTTTACTTCACTGACTATACTAAAGCCTTTGACTGTGTATATCACAACAAACTGGAAAATTCTTAAGGAGATGGGAATACCAGGTCACCTTACCTGCCTCCTGAGAAGTCTGTATGTAGGTCAAGAAGCAACGGTTAGAACTGGATATGGAACAGTGGACTTGTTTCAAATTGGGAAAGGAGTATGTCAAGGCTGTATATTGTCACAGTACTTATTTAACTCATATGTAGAGTAAAACATGAGAAATCCCAGGCTGGATGAAACACAAGCTGGAATCAAGATTGCCGGGAAAAATATTAATAACCTCAGATAAGCAGATGAGACGACCCTTATGGAAGAAAGTGAAGCAGAACTAAAGAGCCTCTTGATGAAAGTGAAAGAGGAAAGTGGAAAAGTTGTCTTAAAACTCAGCATTCAAAACTGAAGATCATTGGCATCTGGTCCCATCAGTTCATGGCAAATAGATGGGGAAACAATGGAAACAGTAACAGACTTTCTTTTCTTGGGCTCCAATATCACTGCATATGGTGACTGCAGCCATGAAATTAAAAGATGATTGCTCCTTGGACCAACCTAGACAGAATGTTGAAAAGCAGAGACATTACTTTTCCTACTAAGGTCTGTTTAGTAAAGATTTTTTTTTTCCCTATTAGTCATGTAAGAATGTGAGATTTGTACCATAAAGAAAGCTGAGCACCAGAGATTTGATGCTTTTAAACTATGGTGTTGGAGAAGGCTCTTGAGAGCCCCTTGGACCACATGGAGCTCAAATCAGTGAATCCTAAAGGAAATCAGTCCTGAATATTCATTGGAAGGTCTGATGCTGAAGCTGAAGCTCCAATACTTTGGCCATCTGATGCGAAGAACTGACTCATTTGTAAAGACCCTGATGCTGGGAAAGATTGAAGGCAGGAGGAGAAGGGGACGGCAGAGGATGAGATGGTTGGATGGCATCACTGACTCGATAACCATGAATTTAAGCAAGCTCCAGGAGTTTTGGACAGTGAGGCCTGGCATGCTGCAGTCCATGGGGTCGCAGAGAGTTGGACATGACTGAGTGACTGAATTGAGCTACTGAACTGAACTGAACTGAAGAAAAAGTTATGTTCCCAAAGAAATGAGGTCTTAAATACTATCAATGAGAGCCACTGTTCAAGTGAGAGAAAGGTATGAGACCACCTCTTTTCTTTTCTCCTACTCCAAAGGCTTAGGTTATGCTGTGCAACTGCCCAAAATATAGGATCACATTAGAAGTCTTCTTTTAAAATCTGTTCTTATGTAGTTGAAATTAAGAAATTTACTTGTTTTGTAAAACAACAGTAACAACCAGTTGTGGGTGCTTTTGCCTCTATAGCCTTAGTGACTGATAATGGAACTGTTTCCTGTAGAGAATATGGAAATTTCCAATGTAATAACTTTATTATGCTTGTTTAATTGTAATTTTCTGATTCAAAAAAGTTTTCACTACAAATTAGATTATTTTAAAAGTTAGGCAAGTGAAAATAAGAAAATACATTTTTTAATTGCTCGTAATTCTTTTAATGAGAGAAAAAAATGAATATTGTGCTCTGTGGGAGAAATATCAATAACCTCAGATATGCAGATGACAGCACCCTTATGGCAGAAAGTGAAGAGGAACTAAAAAGCCTCTTGATGAAAGTGAAAGAGGAGAGTGAAAAAGTTGGCTTAAAGCTCAACATTCAGAAAATGAAGATCATGACATCCAGTCCTATCACTTCATGGGAAATAGATGGGGAAACAGTGGAAACGATGTCAGACTTTATTTTTTTCGGTTTCAAAATCACTGCAGATAGTGATTGCAGCCATGGAATTAAAAGACACATACTCCTTGGAAGGAAAGTTATGACCAACCTAGATAGCATATTCAAAAGCAGAGACATTACTTTGCCAACAAAGGTCCATCTAGTCAAGGCTATGGTTTTTCCAGTGGTCATGTATGGATGTGAGAGTTGGACTGTGAAGAAGGCTGAGCGCTGAAAAATTGATGCTTTTGAAGTGTGGTGTTGGAGAAGACTCTTGAGAGTCCCTTGGACTGCAAGGAGATCCAACCAGTCCATTCTGAAGGAGATCAGCCCTGGGATTTCTTTGGAAGGAATGATGCTAAAGCTGAAACTCCAGTACTTTGGCCACCTCATGCAAAGAGTTGACTCACTGGAAAAGACTCTGATGCTGGCAGGGATTGGGGGCAGGAGGAGAAGGGGACGACAGAGGATGAGATGCCTGGATGGCATCACT
>NW_011495082.1:18282047-18286757 GCF_000754665.1 Bison bison bison
GTTGGTGATGGACAGGGAGGCCTGGCGTGCTGCGATTCATGGGGTCGCAAAGAGTTGGACACGACTGAGTGACTGAACTGAACTGAATGTATGTTTTTAGTATTTTTCTCCACATAATCCTTGTCAAACCAGTGAGATCATACTAAAGCTATTTTTGGCAATTATTTCACATTATTTTGTGGTGTCTGTATTTTCTATTCCACTAAGTTATTTTACATGATCTGATATTACTCTTTGAATACTTTTCCTTTATATTCATGTATTGATTTTTATTTGACCTATTCTTCTATTTGCATGCTCAGATCATTTAAAAGTTTTCTGTTTTGATTTTTAGGACAACATTAGAAATGCTTTTAGAAACACAGAACCCTAAATTTTTAAAATCTTTTTGGAAAGGCACCTTCCATTGTACTTTTCTTTAATCCTTAATATTATATTTATTGCCAATTTCAAAAGTATCAGTTTTGTTAAATAGGAACTATGGCAGCATCTCCTTTCCTTTTAAATGATCAACAATTTACTGGAAAGTTTTGTTAAGAAAATTAGCTGTTTTTTCTTTTCTTTAATTTCACAGCCAAAATGTAATTTTGGTTGTAGTCTTTACCTCTAACTAGCAATCATCAAAAATTACCAGGAGCATTTGTATTTCACAAAAACATTTGCTAAAATCACCCTAAAGTAAACATACAGAAGCTTACATCACTCCTCTTTAGTGCTTATGAAATACTAGAACTTTGCTTCAACCAAATATATTAACTTTAACGATTCATTTCTTATACTCAAAAATACTTGTTTTTATGTGTTAAGGGACAATGATTGTACCAAAAATGAATTGTTTCAATCACCTGAAAAAAAAAACAACAAAAAAAACCTGTCCAGCCAAGCAAAGCATTCATTTTATAAATGAGAATGAAAAACACATCAATCATGGCATGTCAGAAAGAGCAGAGGAGAAACAACCAAAAGAGAAGAAGGAAATTTGGAGACCTCTGCAGTCAGGGCTTGCCATTTTGCACAAGTTCTTCATGTGAAATCATGTCTTGCTGACTTATGGGCAGAGTAAGTGTTGAGGGTAGGACTAGTCAAATGTTTCGAATAAAATAATGAATATTTTGAGTTTTAAACTTCCGAACTACTTTTTAGAAATAAAAAAAATATTGATGGTTAGCCTTCATAAAACAAATATTTCTTGTCTATCAAATGAAATAAAATTAAAGTGAAAGTAAATTATTTCATTTAGAACCTTAGATGTATATATTTGTATGTTTGGAAATAGTTACTTATAGGCAATCGTAAAACATTTTAGTATGTTATCAAGAAATAAGATGAGCAGAGAATTAGTTCTAAAAATTCAGATGTGGGAGAAACATAATGATAAGTTCTTTTAGTAAGCAGAAAATTAAACCAACTTTATATAATTGCCTGACAAATTTACTTATTCAGAATTAAGCCAGAGGATTAACAAATATGAAATAGATTACTTAAAGAAGCTCAATATTTAATCCAGTAAATATATTTCAGTTCATGGAAATACATTGCAGTTCATGGGTCCTTTGGTCTGCCTTTTTAAATTCTTTTTATCTTATATTTGGCCTTCTGTTTTGTGTGCAAGGACAAAGGACGGTCATCTTTACAACCGACAGTGGTGGCTTTCACAAGTGTCCTATTTAAACTACTGGATAGCTAACATCTTATTCTAATTAGGGGATCAGTGTTAAATCTGACTTGCTGCAAATCTTCATGTAGTTTATTGCACCAAGGAAATGTAATGTCCAATCCTCATTTTACTCTACAGAAATGTGGTTTGCAAATGCGTCAAGCTTATCTAGGTTCAATATTGTGAAAGACAACAGAAACCCGTATTACCTTTAGTTACAAGTGTTTGAAATTTTAGGATTTCAGTAGCCATTCCATATTTCATATAAGAAAATAAAGTACCCCCAATACAAGGTGAAATCACTGATAAAAACTTAGTCTTTTATGTACTAATGAAAAGCACACATTAATTGCCTATTGCTAGATTGCATGTGTAAGTTTCAGGTTGTGTGAATGTGATGCTGTGAAATCTGCATCTTTGATTTTTTTTTTTCCCCCGCCAAGATAAAATCAGCTTCTCAAAGGAGGGAGGGATGCTCATGATGTTCTGAGAGGCCCCAGCAACCTTCCTCTCTGCACAGCTGCCTTTGACTCTGCAGAGCACTCTTTGTGGGGGTGAAGAGCATGTGCTGAAGGAAGTGAAGAAGAAGCAAAGGCTTTCGGTGCAGATGAGATGGTATACACAATAGAATAAAGAAAGGTCTCGAAGAGATGCAGCCGCCTCACTGACGCATCTGGGGGAAATATTTCAGCCCTGGTAATTGAAAGCTTCATGCAGAGAGAAAGAGAGAGAGAGACATTTGATATTTGGAAGTAGAAACTTCCAAACCAGAAAAACAAAATGAAAGGCAGTACCCGGATGAGACATGCTATTTTCATCAGACCACAGACTGACTAAAATGAGCCAGTTGGAATCAATGCTAGTATGATGCTATAAGTAATATATGTAAAGTATTTTAGTAAAGTAAGTGTGTCTTCTAAAATTCTGACCCCAGACTTATCCTCAACATGAACATGCAAGGAGTATAGAACTCCTTTTTTCATTCTAATGATGATGTTTCTAAACTAATATCATGGCCTTGTTTTGTTACTACACACCCACAGGTCATTATTAGCTTCTGGGCATGCATGAAAGGAGAAATAATAATTTCATTTTGCTAACATCTATTAAAGGCAGCAATCAAATACTCACTTTTGTATTTTTTCTTTAAAATCTTGACTTTGAAAATAGTTGCTTTTCAGTCACTAAGCCATGTGCTTAGCAACTTTTTGCAACCCCATGGCCTGCAGCACGCCAGGCCTCCCTGTCCATCACTAACTCCTGAAGCTTGCTCAAACTCGTGTCCATTGAGCCGGTGATGCCATCCAGCCATCTCATCCTCGGTTGCCCCTTCTCCTGCTGCCTTCAATATTTCCCAGCATCAGGGTCTTTTTCTAGTGAGTCCGCTCTTCACATCAGGTGGCCTAAGTATTAGAGCTTCAGCTTCAGCATCAGTACTCCAATGATTATTCGGGGTTGATTTCGTTTGGGACTGACTGGTTTGATCTTCTTGCTGTTTAGGGAACTCTCAAGAGTTTTCTCTAGCACCAAAATTCGAAAGCATCAATTCTTTGGTGCTCAGCCTTTTTTATGTTCCTACTCTCACATCTGTATATGACTACTGGAAAAAACCATAGCTTTGACTATATGGAACTCTGTCTAGAGAGTGATGTCTCTCTCTGCTTTTCAATATGCTGTCTAGGTTTGTCAAAGCTTTCCTTCCAAGGAGCAAGTGTCTTTTAATTTCATGGCTGCAATCACCATCTGCAGTGATTTTGGAGTCCCAGAAAATAAAATCTGCCACTGTTTCCATTTTTTTCTTATCTATTTGCCATGAAGTGATGGGACTGGATACCATGATCTTAGTTTTTTGAATGTTGAGTTTCAAGGCAGCTTTTTCACTCTCCTCTTTCACCTTCATCAAGAGGCTCGTTAGTTCCTCCTCACTTTAGCCATTAGAGTGGTGTTATCTGCTTATCTGAGGTTGTTGATACTACTCTCTCGGCAAACTTGATTTCACCTTGTGATTCCTCCAGCCGGGATTTTGCATGATGCACTCTGCATATAAGTTAAATAAACAGGGTGGCAATAGACAGCCTTGACATACTCCTTTCCCAGTTTTGAACCAGTCCATTGTTCCCTGTCTGGTGTCACGTCTGACCCATTATATTTTCTCTAATTTGAAACTCCTTCACCTTGTCTGTTCAGTTACTTATTTGTATTTCCAGATTTATGACAGATTCAGTATGTCTTGATGTTTTCCCATTTCTCCTTCAGTCCCTTTGACTGATATCTACTGTTTTCCATGCATATTTTTCTTTGTGTGACTTTGTTCACCACAAAGCATTGCTGTGCAGTAGGGATGTGGTGGAAGCAGGTAGAACCGTAGACTGTTTTATTATTTGTTTCTTAGTCATTGCTATATTTTCATTGTAGCATTCTTTAAGTACTGTTGATGAGATGGTTGCTCATAGAATTTTTGTAGCTTTGAGGTTATTTTATATGTTTTAGGCAGGAAATTTGGGGAGGTTGATTTCTATATACCTGCCACTTTCTTCCTTAGTTATATTCTTCTTTAAACTTGAAGTATAGTTAACACACTATATTTGTTAGTTGTGTTACTGACATTATGTGAGTGTCAGGTGTACACCATAGGGCTATATCTTAGGCTTACATTTTCTCAAGGATTGCATACTAAAATTACCTACAAAAATAAATAATTTAGATATTTTCCTTCTTCCTCCTCTTCACCTCATTAGAAATATAAATGCCACTGATTTACAACCGTGTATCAAAATATTTTAATACTTTTATTGACATAGTATTCTGGAAATAATCACTCCAAATAAATTAATTATTGTAATCCATCATCCTGCTGCTTCTGCTGCTAAGTTGCTTCATTCGTGTCCCACTCTGTGCAACCCCATAGACGGCAGACCACCAGGCTCCCCGTCCCTGGGATTCTCCAGGCAAGAACACTGGAGTGGGTTGCCATTTCCTTTTCCAATGCATGAAAGTGAAAAGTGAAAGTGAAGTCGCTCAGTCGTGTCTGACTCTTAGGGACCCCATGGATT
>NW_011495082.1:18286857-18295750 GCF_000754665.1 Bison bison bison
GAAAGTGAAGTTGCTCAGTTGTGTCTGACTCTTCACGACCCCCATGGACTGCAGCCTACCAGGCTCCTCTGCCTATGGGATTTTCCAGGCAAGAGTACTGGAGTGGGGTGCCATTGCCTTCTCCAAATCCATCATCCTACACCTCAGTAATTGTTGAAGCAGGATAGAAGATTGTATCATATGCACACTTACATCTCTAAGTATTACAAGAAGTTTATAATTCAGTAAGCAGAAATACTGAGCTGGAAGAAGCACAAGCTGGAATCAAGATTGCAGGGAGAAATATCAATAACCTCAGATGTGCAGATGACACCACCCTTATGGCAGAAAGTGAAGAGGAACTAAAAAGCCTCTTGATGAAAGTGAAAGAAGAGAGTGAAAAAGTTGGCTTAAAGCTCAACATTCAGAAAACTAAGATCATGGTATCTGGTCCCATCACTTCATGGGAAATAGATGGGGAAACAGTGTCAGACTTTATTTTTTGGGGTTCCAAAATCACTGCAGATGGTGATTGCAGCCTTGAAATTAAAAGACGCTTAATTCTGGGAAGGAAAGTTATGACCAACCTAGATAGCATATTCAAAAGCAGAGACATTACTTTGCCAACAAAGGTCCGTCTAGTCAAGGCTATGGTTTTTCCAGTGGTCATGTATGGATGTGAGAGTTGGACTGTGAAGAAGGCTGAGCGCTGAAGAATTGATGCTTTTGAAGTGTGGTGTTGGAGAAGACTCTTGAGAGTCCCTTGGACTTCAAGGAGATCCAACCAGTCCATCCTAAAGGAGATCAGTCTTGGGTGTTCTTTGGAAGAAATGATGCTAAAGCTGAAACTCCAGTACTTTGGCCACCTCATGTGAAGAATTGACTCATTGGAAAAGACTCTGGTGCTGGAAGGGATCGGGGGCAGAAGGAAAAGGGGACAACAGAGGATGAGATGGCTGGATGGCATCACTGACTTGATGGGATGGACGTGAGTCTGAGTGAACTCTGGGTGTTGGTGATGGACAGGGAGGCCTGGCGTGCTGCAATTCATGGAGTCACAAAGAGTTGGACATGACTGAGCAACTGAACTGAACTGAAGCAGAAATATCCCAAGCTCTCAATACATATTTGTATTTTGTACTTTGAATGAAAAAAATTGAAAAATATTGGATTGCTGAGGATTTCTTTTGCTTAACTTTTATTCCTAAGCTAAAAAAGCAAAAACCCATTGTTCTTATCTGGTAGTTCTTCCATCTACAAACTTTCTTAACTGACATGAGTGACAATCACCCTTCAACTTGCATTGAATTCTAAGTCAATTTAGATTACCTTACCAAGAGTATTTCTCATTTGAGCTCTTCCCTATATTCTCACTTATCTCAGGACTTGTTGCAGAGTTTATGAATGTTCACCAATGTCCAACTTTCCTATTACTCTTGGAGTCCTGCCAGGTTTCGTTTGCACTTCAGTGCAAGCTGTAGCTGATTTACAGTTCATGAATGTGAGGAAAATGATCAGCACTGCTTCTAGACCTGGTCTTTAGAAACACCCCACTTACCATCCTTTCCTTCCCTAGCTATTGGTTTAACGTAACGGACTCAAGTAATAAACAGGAAGAAATATGGATTCCTGAGTGAGTTAAAAGAGTTTGGCATACTCCTCCATCCTAATACGGATAAAAGATAAGCCTTTACATGAAAGCTTTTAGAATTTTGATAATTACATCTGAGATTGAAACTTATTATGTTTTTTCCACCTTCTCCATCATCAACATCACCTCGAACTTAAAATACACATGCACAAAATCTTATTGAATGGATAAATATTTTCCTGCCAATGTAGTTAATGTAGTCTTGTTAATGTGCTATTTCTATTAAAATTAAAGTTCAGTTTTTGTGTTTTTTTCTAGAAGTACTTGAATCTACTGCAATATTATGACCTTGGAGACATTACAATTTATTTTAGGTCCTCAAAGCTAATTTTCACTTTGTTTCACAGCTTCTTTCTTCATGAGACTCTGAACACTATCCTGGATCTAAGCCAGAGAATGTATCATGGTAACATCTGTCTATGATGCTCCACATTAGTCTTCTCTGACGTTGTGGACACAGCGGGGCTCCATCCTGGTCCCTGTTTAAGGAAGTGTTTGTTTCGATCCGTGGGAATAGTGTAATCAGGAAGCCTCTAGATAGCAGCTCCTTCAGGGTTTGTCTCAGCTTCAGAGAGCTGCCTTGGACAAGGTTATGTTCTGCCTGGGGTGGTATGGGTCTGGCTGATGAGTGAGGTGGAGTATAAATGTCTGGGCACTTCAAACAGACGCAGAACACTCTGAAGGGCAATATTCCTGTCAGAACTTTCCATCATTTTGGGTGAGGTTTTGTTGGGCCTGTCCCATAGCTGAGTTATTCCCCTTACTTCTGATCCCATCTTATTGTTTCCACAGATGTTTATGAAAGGAAATTTCTTACACCCAAACTCCATTTCATTGTATGTTTCCAGGATACCAAATGCCCCATACCTGACCATATATTAATTTTTTCTTCAAAACTAAGCATGTTTAAAAGCTCTCTTCTGCATTCTAACCCTCATGGAGGCCATCTCTGTTATCCCAAATTGTCTGAGACAAGAAACTTCTGAATCTCATGTTAGTTATGACATAACTGACAAATAACAATTAGATAGCTAAATGAAACAAATCAACATAATAAGTAACAACAACAAAAAAGAAGAGGAACCAGGCAAAGAAATTAAAAAAAAATTAAAAGAGTAGTAGAAAAATCAGAGGGAACAAGCAGAGTAGGTATAAGCAAGCATGTGATAGTTAGATTGCAATGCTGTCTATAAAAAAGCAAAATAACATTTGATCCTCTTAATATATTAAATGCTTAACACAAATATAATTTTTATGAGAGGACCTACATTCCACAGTGGCTGCTTAAAAAATTATTTTATTAAAAATGAGACCTGCCTCTCCTCTTCATTACTTCCCAGCACAATAAAAAATAGAAGCCAATAACAGAAAGGCAAATGAACTAAAGAACCGATGAACAAATGCATTTAAAACAAATCAATGGATAAATAAACCAACTCATGTTCTGTTATCATAACAATTATACTATGTCCCTGGGGTCTCAATCAATATGGAGATTGAATGTTTTGGAAGCAGGGCACTACCCTTACTCTGCAGTGTTACTTAAAGGATCATTTGTTCTGGGCCCTGGGAGTAATGGCTGGGGCGCAACAACAGTATTAAGACAATATATCCTGTAGTTCTCAGCCTCTGAACTGACAATAATTGGTTAAGTAAACTGGTTACTAAGTCAAAAAGAATGGAAACAAGACAAAGTAATACGTGAAAAATAGCACATATGTGAGAACAAAATGCAAACCTGAATGCTGATTTAGGGTTGCATCTTATGGAATGGGGAGTATTCACTGCCAGTTTTAAAAATACTCAGACTATTTTGAAAGTAACTTAAAGTCATAGATTTGAAATAAGTTCCAGGGATATGTTATAATTATTTTATATTCAGTCGAGAAAGATTTCGATTCAGTGACCAAAAATATAACATTAAAATATTTAGTCTGCAAGTTTGATATTACACACACAGCTAAATTTTTTTCTAAAAAATATCACATTATGCACAGAAATTCCGAAGTATCTGCAGATTTTTGAAATGGATGCATTAAGGCTCAGTTTCAGTTCCCAAATAAAGTTTTGTTGACAGAGCAAAAAAGACACGAGATCTGCTTGGAAAAGTAGCAATGGTTCTGTGAACAGTGAAAACATCTACTGCCACATTTGCTAATATTTTCCTTAAGACAGCTCCATGTAGTAGAATCGAAATGTATTTCATATAATCAAAGGATAGAAGCTTTCTTCTATTTCCCACAGTATCCAGTTGAAGAAAATAATGCCCAGAGAATTCACATTTCCTCAGTGACAATTAATGGATGGCAGAATTAGCAACAGAAGGCATGACATCTAGCTTTCAAGGCCAGCTAACTCCTTCCCAATTCTTTACAGATAGGACATCACTTATGGGACAGTGATTGTATTCTTTATAAAATGGGTCTCCTGGTAAATTTCTGTCCCTGTAGTGATATCTTACATTAAGGACTAAATGGAAGAAGAGGGAGCCCCTTCCTAAGAGACACAGTCAGAAATGAAAGACTTCCACTGTCCTGTTGAGTGCTATTAGGAAGAAACACTATAAATTAGAAATCAGCAGTTTTCAGCCTTCCAGTTTAATCTGTCCGTTGATCAGCATTGACTGCAAACTGATATACCCAATCCCTGTGCAACAAACTCTACACCAGCTTGCTTGCAGTAGAATGATGCGGTAAAACGTGAGTTTCTCTCATATTTGGGCATTCTTTGGACTATGTCTTCAGGCTGTAAGTACTTGGTACACATTATAAACCTTAATTATGCAGCCATAAAATGTTATAGCATGAAGGACTTCAGCATATTTCAATATTTATTTGGTTTTAAGGTGATTTCCATACATATTTTCTTTATATTCAATGAAGAAATCAGATGACCTATATATTTTACATAATAATCTGTAAAATGTCAATGTAAAATGTGAAGTATAGATTGCCCTCAATAGTCAAAACAAGTTAGGTCCAAAGCACTTTTAAGATACTTTACAGATGTCATTTTTAGAAAAATAGCAGATAAATGAGGCCAGTAAACAGCATACTTTGAAATTCACCAGTTTAATTAAGCTTAATCACATGATACTTTTTGCCAGATGGAATGAATGAACTATTTTATATTCTTTTCAAGAAAACACACTTGGACATTTGTTTTACATGTATTTTACCTTAAACTATGCTATTTTGGGTAGTCGATTCAGCAAATATATGTGTGAGATGTTCTTCATATGGCTCTCCATACTTTTCTGTAAAATGATTTTTTTCTTTCTTGCATTAACCGTATGATCAAATAATCATCCTGGAACTTGCCATACTTTGCATATCCCACTCTTTCCTTGCCATTAATTGGCTCAATGATGGCTACTTGACTCAAAGTGGACCAATGAAACCATTTCTACCCCATATTAGTCCAGGTAATTTATTTAAAGGCAACTACTTAGAATTAGTCAGGATTCTCCAGAGAAATAGAACCAAGATAATTTATATAGAGAGGTAGAGGTGGTGAAATGGTGAGAGAGATTGATTTATTGATTTTAAGTAATTATCTCATGCATTTATGAAACCTAGTAAGCCCCGAATCAGCAAAGTAGGTTGGAAGTCAGGAGATGGAGGGAGAAGGGAAGTTTGCAGTTCAAGTCTGAGGGCCCTCTACTGGAAACATTTCTTTTTCCAGACAGGTCAGTCTTTGTTCTCTTCAGTTCAGTTCAACTCTGTTGCTCAGTTGTGTCCAACTCTTTGCAACCCCATGGAATGTAGCACACAAGGCTTCCCTGTCCATCACTAACTCTTGAGACTTGCTCAAACTCATGTCCATCGAGTCAGTCATGCTATCCAACCATCTCCTCCTCTGTCATCCCCACCTCCTCCTGCCTTCAATCTTTCCCAGCATCAGGGTCTTTTCTAAAGAGTCAGTTCTTCACATCAGGGGGCCAAAGTATTGGAGTTTCCACTTCAGCATCAGTCCTTCCAGTGAATATTGAGGACTGATTGCCTTTAGGATGGCCTGGTTGGATCTCCTTGTAGTCAGAGGGAGTCTCAAGAGTCTACTCCAATACCACAGTTCGAAAGCATCAATCCTTCAGTGCTCAACTTTCTTTAAGTCCAACTCTCACATCCATACATGACTACTGCAAAAGCTATAGCTTTGACTAGACAGACCTTTGTTGACAAAGTGATCTCTGTTTTTTAATATGCTGTCTCCATTGATCATAGCTTTCCTTCCAAGGAGCAAGCATCTTTTAATTTCAAGGTTGTAGCCACCATCTGCAGTAATTTTGGAGCTCAAGAAAAGAAAGTCTGTCCCTGTGTCCATTGTTTCCCCATCTATTTGCCATGAAGCGATGGAACCGGATGCCATGATTTTAGTTTTTTGAATGTTGAACATTAAGCCAACTTTTTCACTCCCCTCTTTCACTTTCTTCAAGAGGCGCTTTACTCCCTCTTCACTTTCTGCCATGAGGGTGGTGTCATCTGCATATCTAAAGTTGTTGATATTTCTCCCGGAAATCTTGATTTCAGCTTGTGCTTCATCCAGCTCAGCATTTTGTATGATGTACTCTGCATATAAGTTAAAAAAGCAGAGTGACAATATAAAGTCTTCACATACTCCTTTCCCAATTTGGGACCAGTCCATTGTTCCATGTCCAGTTTTAACTGTTGCTCTTGACCTGCATACAGATTTATCAGGAGGCAGGTCAGATGGTCTGCTATTCCCATCTCTTGAAGATTTTTCCACAGTTTGTAGTGATCCGCACAGCCAAATGCTTTTAGTCAATGAAGCAGTAGTAGTCAATGAAGTAGTCAATGAAGCAGAAGTAGATGTTCTTCTGGAATTCTCTTTCTTTCTCTATGATCCAATGGTCTTGGCAATTTGATCTGTAGTTCCCGTGAATTTTCCAAATCCAGCTTGAACATCTGAAAGTTCTCGGTTCATGTACTATTGAAGCCTTGCTTGGAGAATTTTGATCATTACTCTGCTACCATGTGAGATGAGTGCAATTGTGTGGTAGCTTGAGCATTCTTTGGCATTGCCTTTCTTTGGGATTGGAATGAAAGCTGCCCTTTCCAGTCCCGTCGCCACTGCTGAGTTTTCCAAATTTGCTGGAATATTAACTACAGCACTTTCACAGTATAATCTTTTAGGATTTGAAATAGCTTACCTGGAATTACATCACCCTCAGTAGCTTTAGTCATAGTGATGATTCCTAAGGCCCACTTGACTTTGCACTGCAGGATGTCTGGCTCTAGGTCAGTGAACACAGCCATCATGGTTATATGGGTCATGAAGATCTTTTTTGTACAGTTCTTCTGTGTATTCTTGCCACCTCTTCTTAATGTCTTCTGCTTCTGTTAGGTCCCTACCATTTCTGTCCTTTATTTTGCCCATCTTTGCACAATGTTCCCTTAGTATCTCTAATTTTCTTGATGAAATCTCTAGTCTTTCCTATTCAAATGTTTTACTCTATTTCTTTGCATTGATCACTTTCTTATTTCTCCTTGGTATTCTTTGGAACTCTGCATTCAGATAGACATATCCTTCCTTTTCCCTTTTGCCTTCCACTTCTCTTCTTTTGCCAGATATTTGTAAGGCCTCCTCAGACAATCAGTTTGCCTTTTTGCATTTCTTCTTCTTGGGGATGGTTTTGATCCCTGCCTCCTGTACAGTGTTATGAACCTCCATCAGTAGTTCTTCATGTACTCTATCTATCAGATCTAATAACTCTATCTATCAGATCTAGTCAATTTCACCCCTCCTGTCATCTTGTTGGGGCTTCTCACTTGCCCTTGGATGTGGGGTATATTTTTTTGGTGGGATCCAACATTTTCCTGTTGATGCTTGTTCAGTGGTTAGCTGCAATTTTGGAGTTCTCACAGGAGAAGATGAGTGCATGCCCTTCTACTTTGTCATCTTTATACTTTATCTTTGGTCTCTTAAGGGCTTCAAATGATTGGATGAGCTAATCCAATCTCCACACTATGGAGAATAATCTGATTTACTCAAAGTCCATCAATTTAAATGTTAATCTCATCCAAAAAACCTTGATATAAACATCAAGGATAAATGTTTGACCAAATATCTGGGGAATGATGACCCAGCCAAGTTATTACATAAGATCATAGGTGCTTTTGTGAAACTGGACTTGAAATGGGAGTTAAGGTTAGAATATGTGTGTGTGCATGAGTGCATGCTCAGTCATATTTGACTTTTTGTGACTGTATAGACTCTATCCCACCAGACTCCACTGTCCACGCTATCCTCTAGTCAAGAATAATGGAGTTGATTGCCATTTCCTCTTCCAAGGGATCTTCCCAACCCAGGGATCAAACTCATGTCTCCTGTGTCTCCTGCATTGACAGGCAGATTTTTTTTAGCACTGGTACCACCTGGGAAGCAGGTCTTAGAGTAGTGAGTGATCTCAGTTCATCTCAAATGTCCAGAACATTAGTCTAGAAGTCTATAGATGCCCCATATATTTAGATTAATGGACAAAGGTCTTGGAGACAAAAATAAAAGATAGTCGCCCCAACAAGTAAAGATGAGCAACAGGAAGAAAATCAAAGGATAGTAGTATAAGTCTGTGTGAATTTTAAAGCCCAAGAAAAAGAAGCATTGATGTCCTGGGGCAAGAGAAGACGGATGTCATGTCTTAGCTCAAACAGAGAGAGTTAATTTCTTCTCCTTCACCTTTTCATCTATTCACGACTGCAAGAAAATGGATGATGTTCACTCACATTGGTTGAGAGCAATTTTCTTTACTAAATCTAATGATTAAAATACTAATCTCTTCTGGAGTCATCCAGATGTACAGGCACATCCAGAAATAATATATTACCAGTTTTCTGGATATCCCTTAGCCCAGTCAAGTTGACACAAAACTTTAACCATTACATCAGTCATACCATACCCTTAAGAAAAATATGCCAATAGTTTACAGCAGGATTTCTCCAGGTTTCTTTTCATTCAGTTCAGTTCAGTTGCTCAGTCGTGTCCAACTCTTTGCAACCCCATGGATTGCTGCACGCCAGGGCTCCCTGTCCATCACCAACTCCTGGAGTTTACTCAAACTCATGTCTGTTGAGTCAGTGATGCCATCCAACCATCTCATCCTCTGTCTTCCTCTTCTCCTCCTGCCTTCCGTCTTTCCCAGCATCAGGGTCTTTTCACATGAGTCAGCTCTTTGCATCAGGTGGCCAAAGTACTGGAGTTTCAGCTTTAACATCAGTCCTTCCAATGAATATTTAGGCTAATATA
>NW_011495082.1:18295850-18348830 GCF_000754665.1 Bison bison bison
TATTTAGGCTAATTTCCTTTAAGATGATGGACTGGTTGGATCTTCTTGCTGTTAAAGGGACTCTCAAGAGTCTTCTCCAAGACTACAGTTCAAAAGCATCAATTCTTTGGTGCTCAGCTTTCTTTACAGTCCAACTCTCACATCCATACATGAATACTGGAAAAACCATAGCATTGACTAGACAGACCTTTATTGGCAAAGTAATGTCTCTGCTTTTTAAGATGCTGTCTATGCTATTTCTTTTCATTGGAGTACATTAAAAATATTCTTGGTAATTACCAAGTTATTTTTATTAAAATATTAATTTTTATTTAAATTATAACTTATAAACTCCTTAATCTTATAGCTATTTTATATGATAGTAACAAAAATACAAAAATAAATACTAATAAAACTATAAAACCAATAAAAATGAACATTATCATAATTGGATGAACAATGGTTAATTAAGTATTCTAATCTCAAAATGATCATTATATTTTGTCTTGCCTACTGAGGGTAGGTTTTATTTTACTTTGGTATGTGTGTTATTTTGCTAGTGCCTTCAAAACAGAGTCACAAACTGGGTGGTTTAAACAATAGAAATTTATTACCCCATAGTTCCAGAGGCCAGAAGTCTAAGATAAAGGTGTTGATAAGGTTGATTCCTTCTGAGAGTTGTGAAAAACATCTGTTCTATGCCTCCCTCCTGGTTTGGTTTGGTGTCAATCTCTGACATTCCTTGGCTTTTAGATCACTTCCTTCATCTTCACATAGTGTATGTTTGTTTTTATAATCCAAATTTCCCTTTTTAATTAAAAACATATTACATTGAGTTAGGATCCACCCTAATGACTTCATCTTGATTAATTCCATCTTCATTGGCCATTTCCAAGTAAGACTGCATTCTGAAGTACTTGGAGTTAGGGCTCAACAAATCATTTGGAGGTGGGATGCACAATTCACTCCCTAGCAATACTTGTCTATTAGCTTGGTTCATCGGACTAAAATCTCTAACTTCTCTCTTCTAAAATTTCTCTGAAACCTCCATTCACACAATAGGTCATGACGTTTCCTTTATTTATCTTTTAAAAAATGTATGCTTGTTGATATGATCTATCACTGAGTTACTGAAACGATAAGGAAGTGAACTAGTTCAAAGTTATTAGCCAGACTCAGACTATGCTGAAGCTATGTTTAAGTAAGATAATACAAAAAGTTAAAAGCATTAAAATTTATTGTAGAAACTAAACCAGAACTCTACAGCATTCTCTCAGTTGAGAAATAGTGGTGTAATGTGTATAGCAGATGCTTTGAGTTCCCACCCAGATCTCCTTGGCACTCACAGCTCTGACAGCTTCTTACTGCAAACACCTGTGAATCCGTCTTTGGCTATAAAAATATTCTCAGTCTGTGGGCAAGGGTCAAGGCAGAGTGCAAACAATTTAATGCCCCCATGAGTAGTATACAAGCAGGTGATGGATGGAGTTGATGAATGGGAATCACGTTTTGGGTGGAATAACTTGGAAACATGTCCCAGTGGGATTGAGCTTCAGTAACACAGTGGTAACCTGTGTACCTATGTACCTGTACTGACTTCTCTTTCTTCTCCATCTCACATTCCTGCTCTCCTACTAGTGTTTTTTGAAATCTGACTAGTAAATTACTTGTATTCACATCATGCTCTACTTCTGTGGGGAGGCATAAAATATGTTAGCTATAGCTAAATGCCTAGATTTTAATAAAGACTTTCTTTTTCTTTTCTTTTTTTTTAATATTGGAGTATAGTTGCTATACACTGTTGTATCAGCCTCTGTTGTACAGAAAAGTAAATCAGTCATAGATATACATATATGCACTCTTTTTTAAAATTCCCTTCCAATTTAGACCATCATAGAGCATGGCATAGAGTTCCCTGTGCTTTCCAGTAGTACTGTATATGCATACTAATGTATATGGGTCAACATCAATCTCCCAATTCATCCCACCTCCCTATCTTTCCCCCTTGATATCCATTTATTTGTTCTCTACACCTGTGTCTCTATTTCTGGCTTGCAAATAAGATCATCCTTACCATTATTCTAGATTCCACATACATGTGTTACTGTATGATATTTGTTTTTCTCTTTCTTATCTATTTCACTCTGGACGACAGTCTCTTGGTTCATCCATGTCTCTGCAAATGACACAGATTTGTTCCTTTTCATGGGTGAGTGATATTCTATTGTATGTATGTACCATATCTTTTTTTTATCTGTTCTTCCATTAATGGACACGTAGGTTGCTTCCATGTCCTAGCTATTGTAAATAGTGTCGCAAAAAATGAACATTAGGGTGCATGTATCTTTTGGAATTATGGTTTTCTCTTGGTATATATCCAGTAGTGCGATTACTGGGTCATATGGTAGTTCTCTTTTTAATTTTTTAAGGAAATCCCACACTATTCTTCATAGTGTCTGCACACATTTACATTCCTACCAACTATGCAAGAGGGTTCCCTTTTCTCCACACCCTCTCCAGTGTTTATTGTTTGTAGATTTTTTGATGATAGCATTCTTGAACCATCTCAGGTAAAGGAAAAATTTTGCTTCAGGGAGCTCCAATTTTACCAGTGAATGTTCTATGAATCCTAGTTCTAAAATATCTCTTGTACTCTATGATATTTTGTACAATCCTTTTCTAATTCCCACACCCATTTGTAGTATCTTAACATCTTTCAGTTAGATAATTTTCATGACCTCAAGAAATATCACTCTAATTCCACATATGCTCCAAGGTAGGTTCCCTATTAGCTGTATTAAAGGTTTCATTCCCAGCTCTCTTTGCTATATATCCTTTGCTGTAAGTCACAAAGAAGTGCTGGGACTTTCTATGAAATTGTTGATCCGCCATGTGTCTCTACTTCATCCATGCTTTTTCCACTGTCAGGAATTATCTAGTAATTCTCTGAGGGAATTTCTGCCTGTGTGCCTAGACTGTTACTAAAGGCATTCCCTTATTCTCTAGCACCTATCTACCCTAACCCTTTATGCAGAGCCAAGATTCCATCTTACTGGTGATGTAACTTTGTATCTATACCAGTATTAATCCATACCAAAATATTGTAAGTATATTCACAGTATTCACATGCTTTTTACATTTCACTGTTAAATGTTAAACACCTTGAGGAAATCACATTCTTCTCTGTTTCCTCTGCCAGATTGGTAGGCATTCAGTAAAATGTTATTGAATAAGTAAATAGGCATTGTAGACATGCTCAAGACTCCATGTTTGGCCTAGAATTGAAGTCAGTATAGTGAAATACTTCACTGAAGATTTTCTGGAAAAGCACAGTACTGGAGTCAGTGGTCAAGTGAAAAATGCATCCTGCATCTTCAGCCTTGACTCACACACCTCTGCTATATTCTCTGATTTGCGTACAAGAGGAGCTGGGCTTCTTTGTCATTTCATTCATTTTGACTAAGAAAGTGAGATTCTTGAGCTTGAGGATAGGAATGAAGGGATAGAGACTGGGAGTAGAGCATTGCTTGGAGGACAAGTTGATGTGTGTTAGGGGCAGGCAGGAGACCAGATGCAGTTAGACATACAGTCAGCCTCAAGAAGAGGGCAGACACTCGACTTCTGCATTTGCCTGGGTCGGGGACAAGTGCTGGCTACTTTCACTGTGTCACCCAGCCTGTCTCCCCACCTGCCGGAGGAACTCTGCACGTTCTAAAGACAGGATCAGAGCAGACAGCTTCTGTGGAGAGTTTCAGCCTGCACAGCCTCCTTTAAGCCAATCCAGGACTGACAGCTCTGACTCAGGTTTGCTATTTCCAACTTGCAAACTAACTCACCATTTAGTACAGGTTCTTGGAGGTGGAATGCTTTTGGTTACTTCATAGTAGTGAATGTTTGTTATTTGTATTCAAGAATAATTAAGTGTGAGAAGTTGCCTGGTAAGTACATCCCCAGCCCTCTTGAAGAAGTAAGCATTTTTCACTTTGTAGGAGATACAGCCAACTGTCTTTTTTAGCCGGTTTTGTCATTCTAATTTGGGTAATGTGAGTTCTCATCTTTTGCTTTTCCTTAAATTTCAATATTTTTCAAAGAGCTTCATTATTTTCTGAATTTTCTTTACATATTTCTATACCAAGTCGTCTATGATTTGCTTTAGTGTCAAGTATGTGTGTGTGTGTGTGTGTGTGTGTGTGTGTATACATTTATGGCCCAGACTTTATTCTTGGCTCTAAGTATTATTTTGTGTTTAAAAGCTATTTTAAAATAATTCAGTGTGGAAATCATTCCATCATTCAACCATACTAAAAAAATTACTGTCAGTTTGAAAGTTTCCTTTAGTCATTGTACATATGTCTATACTTTTCATGTAGCTTTAAATATTAATGTGTTTGTAACTTATAACCTGAGTTTCACTTGATAGTATATCATATCTATATGCTGTTTTTCAAACTTCATAAATTATTTTATAACAGCTTGATATTCCGTTGAGAGAATAACCATAATCTTATTAACCATTCCTTTAGTGTTAGGTACATTGACTTCCCTCAGAAGTTTCATGGAACATTTCAAGGATCATTTACATAGAGTTTCTAATCTGCTTCTAGTTTTGTGTAAGAAAACCTCTCATAGTTGGGAGTGAAAGTAAGGAGGGATGGGGTCAAAATGTGTGAATTTATAGTTTTTCATACGCACTCTAATACTACATTGTTAGAGTTGTGAATACATATCTTAAAGTGGTTGTTGCAGTTTTTATTTCATCATGTATTATTAAATTATTTTTAACTTATTAAGGAAAATAAAATGGTGCTAGTGTTTTCAGTTAGGTTTACTTGAGTCCTTTAAACAAATTAGGATATTTTTATGTTTTGTTTAGCAGGTAACTTTCTATGTTTGTGAATTGTTCTTTCATGCGATTTGCCCATGTTTTTCAGCAGATATATTTCTAACTGTTAAATATTTTCAGTTAGGGATATTCCATTTTGGTATGCTTTTTATAACCCTGCACATGGTTTGTTTATATATATATGTATATATACATATATATATCTTTGTTTATTGTTTAATCAGTATATTGACATGAGTAAATTCATATTATTATAAAGTCCATAGAAATACTTTTTTGCAATATCCTACTATATAGATATATATATATATATATATATACATAAAGATCATTTACCTATCTATTCTTCAGCTTTTGTCCTCTAATATCAGTTTTACTTTTCCTAAAATAAATAATATAGTGAGAAATACATTTATGAAGATAGCCTTTCTAATGTTTTTCGATAGTTGCTTCAAAGAGGATCTGATATTTTTGTGCTTTGTGTGGCTATTGGCCAGTGCGTTTGTGCGTGCTAAGTCACTTTGCTGCTGCTGCTGCTAAGTCACTTCAGTCATGTCTGACTCTGTGCGACCCCATAGACCGCAGTCCACCAGGCTCCCCGGTCCCTGGGATTCTCCAGGCAAGAACACTGGAGTGGGTTGCCATTTCCTTCTCCAATGCATGAAAGTGAAAAAATAAAGTGAAGTCGCTCAGTCGTGTCCGACTCCTAGCGACCCCATGGACTGCAGCCCACCAGGCCCCTCCATCCATGGGATTTTCCAGGCAAGAGTACTAGAGTGGGGTGCCATTGCCTTCTCCACTAAGTCACTTTAGTTGGGTCCAATTCTTTGCGACCCCGTGGACTGTAGCCCACCAGGCTCCTCTGTCCATAGAATTCTCCAGGCAAGAATACTGGAGCAGGTTGCCATGCCCTTCTCTAGGAGATCTTCCTGACCCGAGGACAGAACCCACTTCTCTTATGTCTCCTGCAAGCAGGTTCTTTACCACTAGCGTCACCTGATAAGCCCTATTAATTGAGTCTAAATAAATACTGAATGATAATTGCATGTATGAATTTAGTGTCCACAAAGTATAAGATTATTTACCTTATCTATCTGGCATAGATTGTACCTAAGATACTGATCACAGTTCTTGATCATATCTAAAGGGGTAGATGGTCAGCAAGCTTTGATTTTTCTTTCTCTTGGGATACTGAAAGGATTTAAAATTCTAATATACTAATCCAATTTCAAAATTAGACCTGGAAATATAAGCTTGTGGAAAGGCACTTTAAAATCTGTCTTGAAACACATAAAGGTCTGTTCAAAGGTTGATGTATTCAAAATGTTCTGAGGGTTTTTATTCATCCTGCAGTTGTTTCCTATTAATTTGTCCTCTAGTTAAAATCCCTAGCACATGTTTTTTTATGCCTCATGTTGCACATGCTATGTTATTTTAGCAATTTTTCAGAATAAATACAATCCTTTCCATTTAATGTTTTAAAATTCCATCTCATTATATGTTACTTTTCAGTTTGTTGACATTATTTTGTATTCTTTCAAATATTGAGTAGCTCTCAAAACTTTTATGCCATCTATACCTTAGATAAAAAAAGGCCTCAATGCCCTCTTCTGAATATTAATTATGATTGCTGCTCCCATGTCACCTCACAACCTGCATCCTTTACAGGTTATCATTCAGGAATCCATGACACAGACACCTTTTTAAGGGATTCTTCAATCACCTACACATTTATTGATTTTTACTCTCATGTATAGTTTTGTTTCTTATTCATGAAATATTTTAGAAAGCACTAATCAATGGTGCTCAAATTTTATTTCACCCCGTTTTACATAATAACATGAAAAATATGATTTTGAAATTAATCTCTCCTATTCAGAATCACTGTTCATTTAATCATCAAAAAAGTAAAATAACTATAATAATAATAATAGGTGTTAAGTGGATTGCCATAAAGCTATTTTATGCATTGGGCCGGAGTTTTAAAATATCACCAGACTATAATAGTGAACTGTCTTACAATGCGTCAGCATTTCAGCATGTTTTAATGTGAGTCCTAAGCATAGGGATATGGGAAGGGTGAGAAGGGAAGCGAGGGGTATTTACGACTCACATCAATTCTATTGGAGGGATGTAGGTTCAGTTTCCTTAGCATGACACCCAACTTCATACATATGTTATCACACTGTCATATTGACAAATAGTAACATATGTTCCTATAACGTTAGGAACTGAAGTACTGCATGATATTAAGGGATCAAAAGCACCACAGCTGCTAACAAAGATCACCTGAATATTACAAAGCTTCTTCAACAATTCTACCAACTTTCATGTGAGCAATTGTACCTGGATAATCACAGCCATATTCAGATTACAGTTCATAATTCATCTCCTTTAAAAATTGAGAACACCACCTGTTTTCATTCTGCTTAAAAAAAAAAAAAAACGTTTGATAGGATTAGGAAACACATCTAGTCTTTGTTTTTAGCTAGCCCATTTTGAAAATTGGGTTCATGGATGACGGCTTCCTGAGTGGGGCAGCAAAAGCAACAGTAATGGGGGAACATTAAAAAGATTCGGATGTGTAGTTCTAAGCGGCATTCGCAAATGTGTGAGTGCATTGACATAGCTGATTATGCAAAAGCTGAGCTGTGCAAATCATAATAATAAGCTTTCTCATTAGATTCCCTGCATTTTCTGCTTCTTGATCAGCCAGAAATACAGCCAAGTGTTCCCATTCTTTTGAAATTTCCCATTTACACTTGTTTCAACTACTCAGAGAAAAATAGGGAAAATAAGAGCAGTGAAATAAGATTTTAATTAAAAGGGAAAATGGAAAATGTTCAAATTTCATAAAGTGCAAAAGACGTGTGTACTTTGGTTGTAGTCAGCTTGAAAGCAAAATTTTGTTTGGCACTCACAGACGTTAAATCAGTTCATAAGTCAATAACTAGGTAAAAATGTAGTCCAACTATTTTTAAAGTAAACCTAAAAATGATAATTTAAGAAGGCTAATTGGACCATGTGCTTCACAAAGCAAGGTTTTATTTAGAGTATCAGGGCTATCCAAAATAAAGTATAGTAATAATAATAGAGAATTATTTGAAAGGAATGATATAACTAAAAAAATACATCCAGATATTCAAAGCCATTTCACTAGTCTAAATGTTGGATTTCAACTTTCAGTGGGAGTAAATAAATATAATTAGTAGTCACTTTAAGGGAAATGAAAAATAAAACCAGGAACTCATTCAACGTGACCAGTGCCGTCTCTACACATGTGATGTATCAGTGTCCATCTTACAGACCAGCAGTGATCAAAATGGTATTATGCCAACAATCACGTGGTTTGCTTGGCTTCCCGATTTAATACCAATTAGGTCAGTGACCAAGTGAAGTTGAAAAGATTCTTGGTCAAATTTCTATGTGTTGACACAATATATTCAATGAATGAAAGCATTTTCACTTGCTTTAGGTAACACAAGACATATTTTTCCCATTATGCATGTGGATTTGCTATTAAAAAATGCTAATTTGCTTGATGGTCCCATTAGATTTAAAGTTGCATGGCATGTATTATTTATGTCTGTGTTACAGTGAAAGAGAATCAGAATTCAAGCTAGGGAGTCCTTAGAAGATCAGATTTGAACCCTACATTACATAGCACAGCAGTTACAACTCTGGACCTCCCAGGCTCAAGGAACCTGCAGCTCCCAAAATCCAGTCCTTATAGCACATGAGTCATCAAGAACAAACACACACCATGGGGTAGTGGGGACCTCCAGTTCCCAGAAGCCACACAGGAGTCTGCTCAGGAAAGGGTCACTCAAGGACCTTTCCTGAAGCTCAGTATATGTCAGCATGACAACCTCAGAGTACCCAACTGTCTTTCATGATGCTCTTAACTTCACACACTCTTAGGTATAGAGACTGACGGTCTCATTTCACCATCAGCCAGGCACATGGTTAAAAGAATAATTGTTCTAAGCACCTTACATCTCAGCTGTATAAAAAAAAGCTTGCATTCCATGAGAGTCTTTCTGCTTCCTCCCCTCCATGAGCTACTGCTTCTGGGCCCTCTGGAGTGCAGACACTGTTCCTCCGGACCCCTGTCCTTTCTCTCCTGCCACCATTTCAACCCCTCTGAAGCCCCATGTCCTCCTCACACATGTATTACTAATCCTCCCTATAACTCCTAATTTTTTTTCCTTTTTTTTTTTTTCTGCATTTTCTGAATAATGACTATGAGAATCTAACGAAATCTGCATCAGGGTCCAGGGATATTTACTCAACTAAGTCAAATGATCAAAATTGTATCATTAATATTTTAAGAGTTTATGCCTCAACACTTTTGGATCCCTCACTCACTAACCCATATTATAGTTTTGCCCAATGGTAAAAGGCAAAAGGAAATTAACTTATTTCAACAGTTAAATGCACTATGCAATTCACAGTTATCCTTTTGTGTGGAAAAACATTTGGCTTTGAGTATTTATGTCAGAGATGTGCAGGGACATCTCTGAGCAAAATAGTTGAAGTATAATTGAATTATACTAGGAATTTTCTACCCCTGACCACTCCTCACTTTTTTCCTCCTCTGGAAGATCAGCACCTGATAATATGCCTTGTCAATCCATATTGCCAGACACAATCATTACATTTCTCCAGTAATTTTCTACAAATTCCTTTCTCATCTTATAAGCTTTACTAATATTTCAGTGACTATCTATGGTGGTATTTGTGAATCTGTTTTCAGAGTGTTCAGGATAATTCTTTAAGACAAAGGTGTAATTAATGAGAAGGTTCAGTTCAGTTCAGTTCAGTTACTCAGTCGTGTCTGACTTTTTGCAACCCCATGAACCGCAGCACACCAGACATCCCTGTCCATCACCAACTCCTGAAGTCCACCCAAACCCATGTCCATTGAGGTGGTGATGCTATTCAACCATCTCACCCTCTGTCATCCCCTTCTCCTCCTTCCTTCAATCTTTCCCAGCATCAGGGTCTTTTCCAATGAGTCAGCTCTTCGCATCAGGTGGCCAAAGTATTGGAGTTTCAGCTTCAACATCAGTCCTTCCAAAGAACACCCAGGACTGATCTCCTTTAGGAGGGACTGGTTGGATCTCCTTGTAGTCCAAGGGACTCTCAAGAGTCTTCTCCAACACCGCAGTTCAAAAGCATCAATTCTTTGGAGCTTAGCTTTCTTTACAGTCCAACTCTCACATCCATACATGACCACTGGAAAAACCATAGCCTTGACTAGACGGACTTTTGTTGACAAAGTAATGTCTTTGCTTTTTAATATGCTGTCTAGGTTGGTCATAACTTTCCTCCCAAGGAATGAGAAGGTACTTAACCCAACAATAATTGACCAATGTTTTCTTTTTGTGTCTCACCAAACTTTCCACCCAAATTATGAGCACCATAAATGATACTAAGTTAGCAACATTGTATTATATATTTGAAAAAGTATCTCTTTGAAAATTCTCACCACCAAAGAAGAAAAAAAAATTGGAATGATCTGAGAGGATAGATGTGTTAACTAACTTCACTGTGGTAATCAGTTAATATATATACAATTAAGCCATTATGTTGGACACCTTAAGCTTATACAATGTTATATGTCAGTTATACCTCAATATAGCTGAGGGAGAAAGTCAATGCTAATTTGGCTTTTTTGGTCCACTATTATACCCTCTGGAGAAGGCAATGGCACCCCACTCCAGTACTCTGGCCTGGAAAATCCCACGGACGGAGGAGCCTGGTGGGCTGCAGTCCATGGGGTCGTGAAGAGTAGGACACGACTGAGAGACTTCACTTTCACTTTTCACTTGCATGCATTGGAGAAGGAAATGGCAACCCACTCCAGTGTTCTTGCCTGGAGAATCCCAGGGACTGGGGAGCCTGGTGGGCTGCCGTCTATGGGGTCTCACAGAGTCGGACACGACAAAGTGACTTAGCAGCAACTTAACAGCATTATACCCTCAAGGCTGAGGACAGAACATGGCCAATAAGACAGTATTTTTTTAAAAAGTTAGTGAATTAATGTATGGATACTGGCATCTCTAATCCTAGCATGGAGAAAACTTTTTATGCAGAATTCAACATTGCCTCATAAATATATTTTATATAAATTGGTAAATTGAAAATGCTGAACAGTATATATGGAAGGGGCTTCCCACATGGCACAGTGGTAATGAATTTGCCTGCCAATGCAGGAGATGAGAGACACAGGTTTGATCTCTGGATCGGGAAGATCCCCTGGAGTAGGAAATGACTACCCACTCCAGTATTCTTTTTTGGAAAATTACATGGACAGGTGGGCCTGGTGGACTATAATTCATGGAGTCGCAAAGAGTAAGACATGACTGAGCACACAGCATGCATTTATGGAAAGTGGTTCATATTTAAAAATCAAATAAAAATCTTTTTTTTTTTCTTCATTTTGCTTTTAAGCAAGGTTAGGTAATTTGTTGACTTAAAGAGGATTCTTTGGAAATATGTCACAGATTTCCAATAGTGTCACTTTTTGTTACACTATTGGAAATCTGTGACATATTTCCAAAGAATCCTCTTCAACTCTGTATCGTCTTCCCTTAGCACTCAATATATTTACTTTCACCAATGAATACAGTAACATAATTTTTACTCAGCTCTATATAATTCCTTGGTGAAGAAAGACTTTTTATTTATTTTTTTTCTCTCTTGTAAAATTGTAGGGAATTATTTCCATGTGACATCCCTTACTATAGGCTTTGGTCAAAGAGGGTGCTATTCAACAACATTCTGACCTCTGACTGCTCCAAAAGTTGTGTCAGAAATATTCATAAATCCTAGAAATAAATATCAACAAGTACTCTAAATTAAATAGTAAAACTGATTCTGCACATTCCCAATTATGTCTTAAGGATCTCATGAATGAAAAAGTTTTCATTTCTTATTCTCATTTGTTTTATATTTTCAAATATTTAAAAATCTTGATATCCTATTAAAAACAGAGGAGTGTCCAGGAAAAACATCTGGGACTGCCTAACTAATCTAATTTTCTCAAGTAATTTTACTAATATTCAGTCAATTAAGAAATGTTAGTGCTCTTTATGCAGCAATTCAATGTGATCATTTTTGAATTGCTTTATTTTTTTGATTTAATTTTTCAAAATGAGAAACCAATGAGTCCAATTAATTTTAGCCCCACAAACAATTAATTGTACATTAAAAATAAATGACTTCAATTGATCACAATTCTACTCAACTGATGGTAATGAGTGCTGATTTGGGGGTGACAGGGAGCTTGGATTCATAGAAGATCAAGAATTAGATTTGAGTTATAATTTAAGGAAAATTCTTTGAATGAATGAAAAATGTTGATAAAGTTTTACAGTGATAAATGTATAAATGTCAATGCATAATGTTAAAATGACTTCATAAAGGCTTAGATGCCAGGATTAACCTATGCAATAGTGTATATTGATGAATAAATGATCAAACATACCTTTAATTACACAAGAAACATATTTGTGTAGAAAAGGTAATTACCATCTGTTCTTAAAGGAGAATACTTAGAAAATTTTAATTGTGACATAATCCTATAAGATATATAGAAGCTCAAATTTATTTTTAACAAGTTATAATGTTTCCTGTTTCATATTCTAATAATAAATAATCTATACTTACAAACCAACCATAATTCAATTTAAAACCAGTAGCATGCAGATAACCTATAAGGCATTTGAAGTGATGGAGCTGTAACAATTGAGTGTACATATGCAAAAATATTAAAATGGGTCATATACTTAAATGTAAAGTGAAAAGCTATAAATTTTTTGAAGAAAACACTGGAGGAAAATCTATGTGACCTTAAATTGTGTAATAAGTTTTTGCTACAATATCAAAAGCAAAAGTTTTTACAATAGAAAAAATTGATAAAGTGGAGTTTACTAAAATTTTTAAAGTTCTGGTTTACAAAAGATATTATTAAGAGTATAAAAGACAAGCTACATACTAGGAGAAAAATACTTGCAAAGCATATCTGATAAAATGCTTTTATCCGATATGTAAAAAAACTGTTAAACTAAAACACTAAGAATATAACACAATCAAAAAGTGGGCAAAAGATCTGAACAGACACCTCACCTTAAAAATTAAACCTCACTAATATCTACAAAACTGAAAATATGTGTCAGTGAAGAACATAAAATGGAGCAGCCATTTTGGAAGGAAGTTAGGAAGTGTCTTACAAAGCTAAACATAGTCTTAAATATATCATCCCACAGCTGATACTGTGGGATCCCACAATTGATACTCTTAGGTATCAATTTGGAAATTTATGTCCAAAGATAAACCTACACATAGATGTTCATAGCAGCTTTGTTCATAATCTTCATGTCCTGGAAATAAGATGTACTTCAATAGGCAAGCACAACCCTCTCACAGCCATAACATAGAATACTATTTAATATTATCAAAAAATGAGCTATTTAATCATGGAGAGGAGAAGGCAATGGCACCCCCTCCAGTACTCTTGCCTGGAAAATCCCGTGGATGGAGGAGCCTGGTGGGCTGCAGTCCATGGGGTTGCTAAGAGTCGGACATGACTGAGTGACTTCACTTTCACTTTTCACTTTCCTGCATTGGAGAAGGAAATGGCAACCCACTCCAGTGTTCTTGCCTGGAGAGTCCCAGGGACGGGGGAAGCCTGGTGGGCTGCCGTCTATGGGGTTGCACAGAGTAAGACACGACTGAAGCGACCTAGCAGCAGCAGCAGCAGCAATCATGGAAAAACATTGATAAACCTTGAAGTGTATATTGGTTAGTTAAAAGCAAAGTCTAAAGAGGCTCATACCATATGAGGTCATTTATCTGACATTCTGGAAAAGACAGATGTACACAGATGCTAAATGGATCAGTGGTTTTCAAGAATTCAGAGTAGGGGGTTGTATAGATGAAGTACAGAATTATATAGGCTGATGAAAGTACTGTGTGTGATAATGCAATGTTGAATACATGAGTTTGTCAAAGCCTATTTGTTTTATTTACAATAGAGTGAATATTATATGCAAATTAAAAATAAATCATGTAGGAAGTCTGAGAATCCAGAATGGAACCAGTCTAACTGTATGTTAAGGTAGTAAACAGCCTCACAGAAGGACACTGGAGAAACAGCACCCACCTAAACTATCACTAACCTAAGTAACTGGGAAATCAGTGGAGACTGTAGTACTAAAGGTAAAAGTGTATATATATATATATATGTAAAAAAAAGATATATATATGTATATCCCAGGTTCAACCTCATATTGCCATGCCTTCCTCCAGAAGATATATACATATAGAAGGAAATGGCAACCCACTCCAGTATTCTTGCCTGGAGAATCCCCCATGGACAGAGAAGCCCGGTGGGCTACAGTCCATGGGGTCGCAAAGAGTTGGACATGACTGAAGTGACTGAGCATATGTACATATGTACATATATATACACACACACACATAAATTTACATATATATATCTCTCCAAATGTACTTCTTTTAGTGTATGTATATATCAGTCCTGTTTAGTATGAAGGCAGACTATAACCGAAGGCTACCTAGAACTACTAAAGAACTTTGCAAAGAATAGTGAGCTAACATATTCTTTAAAATTTAGAACAATGTTTGAGACAGGGTAAGTATTATAAATATTTGCTATTATTAGGAATGTGTTTAACTGTAGGGTTTTGGTAAGTGTATTATTGCAGTTGTTCAGAAGAAAAATGTTGATCCATATCTTTTCTTTCTTTGCTTGTTTTAAATTTCATTTTATTTTATGCAAGTATAGTTGCTTTACAATGTTGTGTTAGCGTCTGCTGTATGGCAACGTGAATCAGCTTTATGCATACACATGTCCCCTCTTTTTTGGATTTCCTTCCCATTTAGGTCACCATAGAGCACTGCGCAGAGTCCCCCATGCTGTACAGTTGGTTCTCATTATACATCTTTTTCTTGTAATGCAAATTAAATTTATTTCGGCAAAGTGTATTTCAGCCCACCTTCCTATCATTAGGAGAGTGCCTATAGGGTTCATCAGAGGCCAAGCCGAGTTGTGATAAAGCCAGGATGAGACAGATGAATGTCTTATTTCCCTTTCTGTGTGCGAGTCATACCACTCTTCTATATTCAGTAGCATATCACAGAATCAGGAAATGAAGGGTTGATGAGCGTTTGCCTAGTTATTTTTGTTTTTTAAGAGTTTTCCAAATTTATTTTTGTTTAATATCAAGAAGAAAGAATAAACATTGAGTTTCTAATGTGTAAAGGAAATAATTCTGGTAGCTGAGATTGGAAACACTGTGCAATATTCTTCTCATCACTGAAAAGTTCATCATATGTTTGATAATGTAAGCAAGATGTGTTAGAAAAATTATAACGATACTCAAAAGTTCTCTGGAATTCAACGTTTTTATTTTGCTAACTAAGAAACTGGCTCTGAGAGCCAAAATCACTAACAGCGTTCCTAATATTTGGATGCTGGACTTAGACCAAACTAGGTCTTCTGATGCTCAGTTCTCTTGGTTTTTTCTGTTCTATCTCGTTCTTTCCCTAGCCAGTTGTTACATACACATTATTTCACTTTAAAAATGAGTCTATATTATAAATTGCTGAAGGAAATAATTCCTCAGGTTTCCGTGAAGATGGATTTCATTTCTTCTTTCCCATGGAGTTGAAATCAATTACCTGATAGCTACACATGAAAGAGACCTAGGGTGTGTGTGGATTAGTTTCCTTTTCTCTTCCCTCTCATGATGTGGATGTCCAGTGGTGTTTAGAGGCAACTGCTTCAGGGAGGCCAGGGACTGTTGGCATTCAAGGTTGTTGGTAACTGCCGGTTAGTGCAACTGAGAGGCTGGTATAATTAACATTTTGTGCATTTGCCCACAGGGGTTCCCTGGTGGCTCAGATGGTAAAGAAACCACCTGTGGTGTGGGAGACCTGGGTTCAGTCCCTGGGTGGGGAAGATCCCCTGGAGGAGGGCATGGCAACCCACTCCAGTACTCTTGTCTGGAGAAGTCCATGGACAGAGGAGCCTGGTGGGCTACAGTCCGTGGGGTTGCAAAGAGCTGACTGAGTGACTAAACAGCACACACAACACAAACATGTAGCATTTGGAAAGCAAATAGGCTTAATCATTAAACTCAGTTGAGATAGGTGAAGAAGCTAGAGTACGTTAGGTAGGAGTATATATACATGTTACATAATGGGAATTTTTTTTTCTAACATTTCCGATAACATGATCCTCTCAAAGGAGAGAGAATAAGTTACCTTGTGAGTGACAAGCTTTGGTCTGCATTCTATGACCGGGATATTAGTTGGGAGTTTTTAGTCTATTTTTCCTTTCTGGATTTGTCAGCTGTGAAGTAGAGAACTTGGTAGCTTTGTTTTCATAGGGGATTAAAATTTTCCTCCTGTGGGTTGTTCCCATAGAATCTAAGCTAATTCCTTTAGATCTCACTTGATGGCCTGCCCTCTAAATTAACTTTTATCAGGAATAAAGGTGATATCTTGATTTCTTAATGCCTTTTTCCCTTGGGCAGAGATTGCTTGCTGGGTATGTTCAAACTTCCAGAGCCTTTGTCATGGATACATAGATAATGATGATCTACATATGATAAGATCACATTTGGTCTCAGTGAGTGACAGTTAACCCTGGGAGAGACCAGTAAGGACATCAGGAAAATTCCTGAGTCTTAGGTTGTGAACTCTGCTGTGATTACAGATGACCTGACATAGTTTAAATATTACAATATTTGGCATTCCAAAACATATAAATAAATTCATCCAAGGAGGATGAGACTATAGGAATCAGTGATTCAGAAATGATGTGTGACTTGGCAGACAGCCGTCATCCCGCAGTGCTGAGAGCTGAAACACTGCTGCTGTGGCTTGAGGAGTGAATAACTGAGGCCGCCAATACAGAACACAAGATAAAAGGGTTAATCCAAGGGAGTAGAGGAGACTGTTAAATATCTCCATTTAGCAATTATTTAGAGTACTTGAAGAAAAAAGTGAAGCTTTTAATATTTTTTTTGAAGTATGTGCAAGCTCATCAGTTACTCTTTGAAAATCATTTAAACTTCATCTGTATTGTGCCTCAATCGCAGGTCACATAAACAACAACAACAAAACTAAATCATAATGAAATGTTGATAACATAAATTATTTATACTTGATATTTCTAAAAATAAAGTTCATCTAGACCTCACTTTATAAACCATAAGGAAATAAAGAAAATGTATTCCTTCCTTATTCCTAATATATCTTAAATGCTGTAGTTAATAATTGCTTAATAGAAACTTTATAATTCATTGTTAGATGTTCATAGAAACTGGAATTACAGTAATTTTGCATCAGAAAACCACCACCTGACACTTGAAGCCCTGAAAATCAGGAACCCAGAACCATTACTGAGAAAGCAAATAAAATACATTGCTTGTTTAATAAGAGGATAAAGCTCTCACTGTTATAAAGGTGGGGGTTTTTAATTTAATTGTGGGTTTCCTATTCTGCCTTTCCAGAAAGTCAAGGGTTTTCTTCTTCTGCAGCAATTGGACTTTCTCACCTTCTTGTCACCATTTTGATCATCATTTCATTTTGACTGCATAGAACTCTTTTCAGTTCAGTTCAGTCACTCAGTCCTGTCTGACTCTTTGTGACCCCATGGACTGCCGCACATCAGGCCTCCCTGTCCATCACCAACTCCCGGAGTTTACCCAAACTCATGTCCATTGAGTTGGTGATGCCATCCAACCACCTCATCCTCTGTTGTCCCCTTCTCCTCCTGTCTTCAATCTTTCCCAGCATCAGGGTCTTTTCGAATGAGTCAGCTCTTTGCATCAGGTGGCCAAAGTATTGGAGTTTCAGCTTCAGCATCAGTCCTTCCAGTGAACATTCAGGACTGATCTCCTTTAGGATGGACTGGTTGGATCTCCTTGTAGTCCAAGGGACTCTCAAGAGTCTTCTCCGACACCACAGTTGAAAAGCATGCATTCTTCGGCACTTAGTTTTCTTTACTGTCCAGCTCTCACACCCATACATGACCACTGGAAAAACCATACATAGCTTTGACAGTGCATCAGTTTGCCTGAAACATTCTCCTTTCCAGAGGATAACAACCAGAATGGAGTTTATTTTTAAGGTCAGAGAAAAAACTGCAGGCAAAGATAGGATGTTATACTTGTGGGATTACACTCTTCTTTCTTCCCTGGGATGCTTAGTGAACTATAAGAGAGCCATAGTTGAGGGAAAGGGACTTGGTGAACAGTCTCAGCAGTCTGTTCTGTAATGATTACAGAGAAGAGAACATGTTTTGGCCATATTACAACTGTGTTATCGTTTTAAAAAGTACGTTAGATGAATGACACCAGTATTCAACAGGAATGTGGGCAGTGTGGAATCATGTATTGACGCTGTTAGCTCATCAATGAGTTCAAGAGTGCACTGGTTCTGAAATACACATATTTATTTAGCATTACTTCCTGCCTGATCAGTGCATTTGACCAAATACACGACAGAGTTGAGAAACTGCATATCTTTTAGGATCAAAGTTGGATAAAAGCTTAACTTCAAACTTTTGTTACCTTCACAAATTCATTACAATATATGACTTGCAGTTTCTTTCACTATATTCTGGGAATAAAGAAAAAATGCCTTCTCATCTTAATAGGATCCATGGGGAAACAAAAATTTTTTTTCTGTTCTCAGAGCTAGGAAAAGCTGTGGTGTTTCTTTTTAACCTTTTTTCTCTTTTAATGGAAACCAGGTAATGTAACTAAACTTATCCCACACTGGGAGTTGACTGCTCATCCACTCATAAGTGGGTTTCCAGTCCAACTGTGCAATAGTCTGAAATCTTATTTATGCAGCATTTAGCACTAGTCTTATCCAAAAGGTGATTCTATTTAAACCATTTACCTTATTTTTACTTTTATATTAATTTTTTTCTGTCTTACTGCTGTATGCTAATGTATATTAGTGAAAAGATACTTCAGAATCTCACTTGGAATGAAACAGGACTTAAGTGAATTAATGGAATAAAATCTCTTGATATACATAGTGTAGATAATATTTTCTAAATTTATAAAGTGCTAAACATAGTGCTTTACATAGATGAGTGCCCATTAATATTTCTCCCTTCTTTCTTCTCTTGTATTTCCCACTGAGAACAAAAGGGGGAATCACATTTCTTTTACTCATTCAATCATCTCAAAAATGATTATGCAACTTCTATATCATTGAGATTTCTATTCCTGTTAGAACTTTGATAACTTGGGCCAAAGACCCATTTATAAAACCTGGGTGAGTTCATGGCCTCCTTAAAACTTTGGCCATTATCTTCTTACAGACATTTAATTTCTACCCCAGCACAGTATTGGTTGAAACACTAGCCTCTGTGTTGTGTGGAGGATTTATTAGAAGCGTGAGACAGGAAGAGTAGGGAGTTGTCTATATGAGCTTGTACAGATAAGAGGTATATATGAGAAGTGCAGAAGTTCGTTATGGAGACTCCAGTCTTTACAACTAGACTCCTATCTCTGTTCAGAAGGACTAGATAATTCTGTTTATTAGGATGGCTGATTTTAAAGTTTGGAGCTATTAGCAAATAAGGTCTTGATTCTTTCTGTCATGAGTTCTTTTCTACTTGTGAATCATAGGAATTAATAAGGATTAAGTGGATAATTCTAAAAATTCACCTCACCTTTACTGATAAAGATAGTGCTGGGAAAAAGATTTAATATTAGAACCAACTACTCTACTAGCTCTTCCTACCTGCTACGTCTGGGCTTTAAAACAGCTTACCTGAAAATTAATTTGAGTATTAGCACCGACAAACCCAGAACTGGTGCAAATGTTGCAGTTGTCCAGTGTAGAGAGGATGAAGTGACAGGCTCTCCCACATATTATCTTATGTATTATATACATATAATTCAGAAATGAAATTTAATTCTCATTCAGGTACTCCATAATGAGGAGGAGTAAATAAATGGGCAAAAGAATAAGAATAGTTGGGCAAGAATATAATTTTATTAAAATCAGAAGGATGGGAATATAGAGGGCTGTGTGTGATAATTGTAAGGCATGTATTACAGAAACTTCAGAATTCAGGGAGATCAGGAAACCCATCCAAGCCCAAGCGGCTGAGGTTTGGGTTGGATTATTCAAACTCAGCTGGTCCTGTTCCTCAACTAAGTCAGCACAGGCACTAGGCAAGTCACTCTAGCAATAGCATCATCTTCTCCACCACCTGCCCAGAGCTGCTCAGAAGTGACCCACCCTTTTCCTTAGGTTATGACACATAAACCCAATAGAGTAGGAGTCTGTTGTTTAAAACTTCTTACAGCCAGAGATAAGGGGACCCACAAACTCCTGACATTTTTACTAACTAGTCTTGAATTAAACTGTCAGGGGCTAGAATCAATATTATCCCCTACATTCTTCATTACAGCTCGTTCAAGATAATGAGCTCGTTTACTCACAACAAATGCGTTCAGTGAGTAACTGGTGTTTAGCAGAAGAAAGGTTCTTCCTCTTTCCCTGTGTACTTGCTGCTGTTACCCTAAACCAGACTCCCGTGACAAAATCCTCTGCACTGATGCCCCAGTTCCAGCCCTGCAAATCCCCAGGGTATCCTCTCTCCACCAGCCATCTTTCTGAAGCCACAGTTGAATTCTCCTTCATGAAAATGAAAGTTCAAGCCCCAGTAAGAGCTGTGACATCATTTTTATTTCAGTGTGTCTTATGCTGAACACATGACTTCACATGTATTGACACTGAATAAATTGTTGCTGAATAAATCAATGAATGGACACACTATTTATCTATTTTTTTAAATCTAAACTTTTATGCCTCTTCAATGTGTCCAGGTGTACTTCTCATACAAATTCTTTATAAAATGCCCAGTATCCTTGCTGAGCTGATCCCAACTTGTATTCCATTCAGTGGTTCATTCTTTCATTCACACGCTGCTTGCTGTGCTTTGGGTACAGCAATATGACAGTAAACAGAGCAGAGATATTTTCGGCCCCTGAAGAGCCTATATTCTTGTGAAAGATAGACAAGAGAAACGTAATAAAAGTATGCTAGGAGGCGGTACCTGAAAATAAATAGAACTGAATAAGGAGAGCATTGCTGGTCAGTCAAGACCTCTCAAATTAGCAGGCATTTGAGATAAGACATGAAGGAAATAAAAGTGTAAACTGTGTAAAGATCAAAGGGAAAAGGGTTCCAGGCCACAATTCTGAGGAGGGTGTATGCTTCTCCCAAGATTGTGGCCGACCATCTGTGACTCTCTCCATTCTTGGCTTTCGATCTGGGTGAAATGGAGACTGAGCGGAGAGTTTTGTTCAGAGGACAACTGCAAACTGGACTTTTTTTTTTTTAATGGGATTACTCTGACTAGCTGCTGGGTTGAGAAATAATGTAGGTCAGAAAAGGGTGTCAGGTTGAGAGATATTTTTAAGAATTTTCTTTAAAAATTCTTAAAATTTGACAAAGGGAAAAAAAGATGTATGTATATTATACATCATATTTATTGTTTCCAAATTTGGAAAAATAAAACTAAATATCCAGGAATAAATACATTCAAGTGAGTACCAAGTGCCAGTCACTCAGTTGTGTCTGACTCTTTGAGATCCCGTGGACTATGTAGTCCATGGAATCCTCAGGCTGGAATACTGGAGTGGGGAGCCTTTCCCTTCTCCAGGGGATATTCCCAACCCAGGGATCAAAACCAGGTCTCCCACGTTGCAGAAATTCTTTACCAGCTGAGCCACCAGGAAAGCCCCACAATACCGGAGTGGGTAGTCTATCCCTTCTCCACTGGATCTTCCGGACCCAGGAATCGAACCGGGGTCTCCTGCATTGCAGGTGGATTCTTTACCAACTGAGCTATCAGGAAAGTAAAAATGAGTACAAATCAGTCAGTAAAAATAAGGTGAAGATTTTAATGTTTCAACATACAGAAATATTAGTAACTAAATAAGATAAATTATAAAGAAGGATATAAACATTATCCTAGAGAAAAAAAGCCTGTTTATTAAATTGTTGGAATAGTTTTACTCTGGCAAAATAATATTGAAGGAAATTTTCTTTCAGGTAAAAATATTCCTCATTGTAAAATGTTTTACTGTATTTATTTAATTATAATGCCTGGTGTATGTCATGCCTTTTGATAAATACTTGTGGTGATGCAAAGATAGATTAGATGTTTTCTTATTCTCAAGGAGCTTGGAGATGAATGATTTTCTTATTATAAATAACTTACCAACAAATAAAATGTGAGGAGTCAAAATCAGATTCTGTTACCCTCTTCTCTTTATAATTCTCTCACTGTCAACATTGCCCCCAAATATTGTTCTTAGCGATTACAATACCCTTTGACATTTCATCAGTATCAATTAATCAATAAATCTTATTTAAATCTCCTTTAAGTCCTTCAAGATGGCTTCTTCCATCTATATTCAGGTTAAATGTATTCTTCATTCCAGCACCGAAACCTTTGAGTATGATTATTTCAATTTCATTATCTTCTCTAACCATCTTCAAATAGAGTTCAGTAGCCAGTGATCTTCACTTCCTTTTGTTCAATACATGCTGACGTTTGTGAATGTCAGGTCTACAGAGTCACCAGTGACACACTTTTATTCATTTCACATCAATAAATATTTGGTGCCTGAATTTTCTAGTGACTGAATGAGAAGAGCTTCTGCAGTCATTTGACTTATGCTTTCAGACTCTATCTACACCTCCAGGTTTTGTTTCTCAGGCTTCTGACAAACATTATGAATGCATTAAACTCGATTGTTTTGCCTACTCTACAGCCACAATTACACCGCATTCGAGGCTTAAGACACTGTAATTGTTTTCAGTCCCCAGTCTCATTACCTCCTTACCCTTCTCAACCTCCAAATGTATGCACCATCTGTCAACTCCTAAGTACTTTCCAACAGAATCCAAAGCAGCATACCCATATTCTCTTTCATCAGTCTAAGCAATTACATTTGTCAATTTGGGAGACTGCAATAATGTTAAGTCATATACAATCATCATGAATTTAACAAGTAGATCAGGGAGTCAAGGGCTACCAGGTTTACCCCTCTTCCTAGTTTGTATTATTCTCTTGCAAATTCAATTTAATCTGTTGCATTTCCACATTTAAAATGATATCTTCTTAATCTGTTTTCCTTGCTATGCTTCTTAGCTTGCTTCAGATGCATGTCTGCTGTGAGCCAAGGCATCAGCTGCTTTTCAGAAATTAAATCATTAGTCCTATTGTTTTATTTTCATCTCATGTTTTTATCCAATTACACATTTTGCAAAATTAATTTCACTTTATTAATGTGTTCAATATAATCTATGCAAATGATGTGAGATTTACCTATCTCCAGCCAGTCTTCTCCTTGCTTCTTTCTTGAATCCTGAGGATGAGAATAAGGGGTAGAACCTCCCACTTTGCCCTCTGGGCTTAGCTTTCTTCCTCACTTGGTTATTGAACAGATTCACTGGAGGTCGTCTTATTTTCCCTTGCTTCTCTTCCTACAAATCAGAGAAATAATTCATCCAGGCTTGGTGCTTTCTCAATTTTTAATAGCTCTAATTGCCTAATTATTTGCTCTGGTGCAATTATGAAACCTTCATACTGAACTTGTTTTCAAGAATATGCACATTGTTATTTTGCGTGAATATACAGCAGTTTGATTCTTAAATAAGATATGGAAAATTTACCTGCAGTGATACCCATTGTACACCACACTGTTCCTTCTTGTTGAGAAGTGTGTGTTTCATCATAGTGAGTACATGGTAGAATTGATCAATCAAAAATTTTATCACAGGTCAACCTCTACGGAAATTTCTATGGAAATTTTAGATCCCATTTTTATTTTGATTCTGCAAACTTACTTGAGCTTTGGCAATGTGCCCTAACTTTCTCACAACGTTCTGTGAATAGTCCATCTGTGAAAAAAGTGGTGTGAATAACCTTGTATGCACATTAAAAAAGAGTAAAACAAGACTCTTCATAATATGCTTGGTCCTTGGAAGAAAAGCTATAACAAACTTTGCATATTAAAAAGCAGGGAAATTACTTTGCCAACAAAGGTCTGTATAGTCAAAGTTATGATTTTTCCAGTAATCATGCATGGTTGTGAGAGTTGGACCATAAGGAAGGCTGAGCACAGAAGAATTGATGATTTTGAATTGTGCTGGAGAAGACTCTTGAAAGTCACTTGGAGAGCAAGGAGATCAAGCCAGTCTACCCAAAAGGAAATCAGCCCTGAATATTCATTGGAAAAAGTGAAACTGAAGCTGAAACTCCAATCCCTTGCCACCTGATGCAAAGAGCCAACCCACTGGAAAAGATTGATGCTGGGAAAGATTGAGGGCAGGAGGAAAAGAAGGTGACGAAATCATTGGATAGCATCATTGGTCAATGGACATGAATTTGAGCAAGCTCTAGGAGATATAGATGTCCAAAAAATATGTCCTTTTCATTATAGGTGACTGGAATGCAAAAGTAGGAAGTCAAGAAACACCTGGAGTAACAAGCAAATTTGGCCTTGGAGAACAGAATGAAGTAGGGCAAAGGCTAATAGAGTTTTGCCAAGAGAATGTCCTGGTCATAGCAAACACCCTCTTTCCACAATACAAGAGAAGATTCTACACATGGACATCACTAGATGGTCAACACCGAAATCAGATTGATTATATTCTTTGCAGCCAAAGATGGAGAAGCTCTATACAGTCAGCAAAAACAAGACTGGGAGCTGACTGTGGCTCAGACCATGAACTCCTTATTGCCAAATTCAGACTGAAATTGAAGAAAGTGGAGAAAACCACTAGACCATTCAGATATGACCTGAATCAAATCCCTTATGACTATACAGTGGAAGTGAGAAATAGATTTAAGGGACTAGATCTGATAGACAGAGTGACTGATGAACTATGGATGGAGGTTTGTGTCACTGTACAGTAGACAGGGATCAAGACCATCCCCAAGAAAAAGAAATGCAAAAAAGCAAAATGACTGTCTGAGGAGGCATTACAAAAAGCTGCGAAAAGAAGGGAAATGAAAAGCAAAGGAGAAAAGGAAAGATATACCCATTTGAATGCAGAGTTCCAAAGAATAGCAAGGAGAGATAAGAAAGCCTTCCTCAGTGATCAATGTGAAGAAATAGAGGAAAACAACAGAATGGGAAAGACTAGAGATCTCTTCAAGAAAATTAGAGATACCAAGGGAACATTTCATGCAAACATGGGCGCAGTAAAGGACAGAAATGGTAGGGACCTAACAGAAGCAGAAGATGTTAAGAAGAGGTGGCAAGAATACACAGAAGAACTGTACAAAGAAGATCTTCATAACCCAGATAATCAGGACGGTGTGATCACTCACCTAGAGCCAGACATCCTGGAATGTGAAGTCAATTGGGCCTTAGAAAACATCACTATGAACAAAGCTAGTGGAGGTGATGGAATTCCAGTTGAGCTATTTCAAATCCTGAAAGATGATGCTGTGAAAGTGCTGCACTCAATATGCCAGCAAATTGGAAAACTCAGCAGTGTCCACAGGACTGGAAAAGGTCAGTTTTCATTCCAATCCCAAAGAAAGGCAATGCCAAAGATTGCTCAAACCACCACAGAATTGCACTCATCTCACACACTAGTAAAATAATGCTCAAAATCCTCTCAGCCATGCTTCAGCAATATGTGAACCATGAACTTCCAGATGTTCAAGCTGGTTTCAGAAAAGGCAGAGGAACCAGAGATCAAATTGCCAACATTGCTGGATCATTGAAAAAGCAAGAGTTCCAGAAAAACATCTATTTCTGCTTTATTGACTATGCCAAAGCCTTTGACTGGGTGGATCACAATAAACTGTGGAAAATTCTTCAAGAGATGGGAATACCAGACCAACTGACCTGTCTCTTGAGAAACCTATATGCAGGTCAGGAAGCAATAGTTAGAATTGGCCATGGAACAACAGACTGGTTCCAAATAGGAAAAGGAATACATCAAGGCTGTATGTTGTCACCCTGCTTATTTAACTTATATGCAGAGTACATCATGAGAAATGCTGGGTTGGATGATGCACAAGCTGGAATTAAAGATTCCTGGGAGAAATATCACTAACCTCAGACATGCGGATGACACCACCCTTATGGCAGAAAGTGAAGAGGAACTAAAAAGCCTCCTGATGAAAGTGAAAGACGAGAGTGAAAAAGTTGGCTTAAAGCTCAACATTCAGAAAACGAAGATCATGGCATCTGGTCCCACCACTTCATGGCAGATAGATGGGGAAACAGTGGAAACAGTGCCAGACTTTATTTTTCTGGGCCCCAAAATCACTGCAGATGGTGATTGCAGCCATAAAATTAAAAAGACGCTTACTCCTTGAAAAGAAAGTTATGACCAACCTGGATAGCATATTAAAAAGCAGAGACATTGCTTTGTCAAAAAAGGTCCATCTATTCAAGGCTATCGTTTTTCCAGTGGTCATGTATGGATGTGAGATTTGGACTATGAAGAAAGTTGAGCGCCGAATAATTGATGCTTTTGAACTGTGGTGTTGGAGAAGACTCTTGAGAGTCCCTTGGACTACAAGGAGATCCAACCAGTCCATCCTAAAGGAGATCAGTCCTGGGTGTTCATTGGAAGGACTGATGCTGAAGCTGAAACTCTAATACTTTGTCTACCTGATGCAAAGAGTTGACTCACTGGAAAAGACCCTGATGCTGGGAGAGATTAAGGGCAGGAGGAGAAGGGGACGACAGAGGATGAGATGGTTGGATGGCATCACCAAGTCTATGAACATGGGTTTGGGTAGCCTCTGGGAGTTGGTGATGGACAGGGAGGCCTGGCGTGCTGTGATTCATGGGGTTGCACAGAGTCGGACATGACTGAGCGACTGAACTGAACTGAAATTAACTGAGGAGATAGGAGGAACAGGGAAAGCTGGCATGCTATAATCCATGGGATTGCGGAGTAGATATGATTTAGTGACTGAACAAAACAATACATTGTTTAAAAAGCAGATTTTAGCACTATGTATTCAAATGGACAATGATTGCATTTTCCCTTTCATTTATATTTAACTTTCGTTTAAACATATTGCCAAATTCCATTAAACTGATTGCTAAAAAAGCACTAGATTCATCAAAAATTATTGTTGGTAGCATCATTTCTCAGGGTCACATAGGTACAGGCTACATAAAGCTTTCTTTTAGATTGGAGATTTGGAAATGAAGTTCTCTTTTCCCCAAAAAGAGTAATTGACTAGAATGAAGGCTTAGATTTCATAGCTTTACAGTGATTTATTTGTTCTGGGTCTTCTTGATTATAGTGTCATGTTCATTTGGGTGCCGTTCTTTGAATAAGTACACTCACTTATGATATTGTATGATATTTAATTAAATACTATAAAAGTGTTGTTTCTTAATTCTTCTTTAGCACATTCTGACTACCCACAAATGTAGTACATTTTTACACATACTGCATCTATTTCACAAATGTATTTTGAATAAATGTGTGATAACAAGTGGAAAAGTGGAAAAGGAGAAAGAAATATATATTTATTTTTACTGAAAGTGTAGTTCATAATGAATTGTAGAGACTGGTGGTAATGTGAAAATGCAGCCCCTTCTTACAATTATAATATCTTATTTTCAAAGTGCTTTATAACTATTAATAATTTCAACCCAGTCGTATAACAATCGCCTTTGCAGCTCCCAAATATATGAGAGCAGAATCAGCTAGGGAGCTCTGCTGGACCCAAGGCAATATGCTCGTGTCTACTTGATGATGGAGAGGGAAATGGCAACCCACTCCAGTGTTCTTGCCTGGAGAACCCCAGGGACAGAGGAGCCTGGTGGGCTGCTGTCCATGGAGTCGCACAGAGTCAGACATGACTGAGGCAACTTAGCAGCAGCAGCAGCTACTTTGATGACCTAAAATTCTGACTGTGTAGCTAGGGTAGCTCCACAGTATGATCTAGGCTTCTTTGACAATATATTAGTTTTTTCTTGTGCACAATAAAGTACACTTTGTTTTTTTTTAATCTCACTGTTTATTTGGCTTAGGAATTTAGGTTTGGACTTAGCTGGGTTCTCTGCTCAGGGTCTCACAAGGTTTTTTTTTTAATCTTTGTTTTTTTTTTAATCTCACTGTTTATTTGGCTTAGGAGTTTAGGTTTGGACTTAGCTGGGTTCTCTGCTCAGGGTCTCCCAAGGTTGCAACAAAGACACCAGTCCTTTCTGAAACACAGAGTTCTCCTTTGTACTCACATAGTTTGGGCCGAATTTAGTTCCTTGGGGCTGTAGGACTGAGGCTCCTTAGCTCTGAGAGAGTGCCACAGTGCTCTCTCATGTGGCTTTCTCCATAGGCAGCTCACATACAGCTGTTTGCTTCTTTCCAGCAGGAAAGCATCTCTGCTGCTTGGTCTCTTCCTTCAAAGAAGGTCTGGATCCTTTTCTAAAGGACTCACCTGATTAAACTAGCCTGATCCGTGATAATCTCCCTTTTGAATAGCTCAAAGTCAGCATATTAGAGAACTTAATTACATCTGCAAAATCCCTTCACCTTTGCCATATTCTGTTGGTTAGAGGTCAGCCACAGATTCTGCATGCATTCAAGGAAAATGGATCATATAGAGGTGTGGGTAACAAGGAATAGGACTATGTTTGAGTTCTCTGTACCACAGTGGTGTTAGAACTGAGCCATTTCTCTGTTCCCCTTGATTTCTGATCATTACTTCTGATCATTTTCTACTCAGTGCATCCAAAGCTCTTAAGTTGTTAAATGCTTTCTGTAGGCAAGGTGTGATGGGTACTCTAGGGATACAAAAATGTGAAGATCTCAATTCATTAAAGAGAATCAGTTTAGTAAAGAAGAGAGAGAGAGAGAGAGCAAACAACCATCCTTCAAATTGTAATATAACTTAAACTGTGCTCCATGATCAAGGCTCAAAAAAAATGTGAAATTATGAGGAGAGAGGTGATATCAAACTAAACAAGTGTGCGGATCACTTCATAAATTAAATGTTACCATTGGCATATTTAATAATAATAATAACTTCTTCCCAGGTGGTGCTAGTGTTAAAGAACCTGCCTACCAATGCAAGAGATGTAAGAGATGCAGATTCGATCAATGGGTCAGCAAGATCCCAGCATGGCAATCCACTCCAATATTCTAGCCTGGTAAAACCCATGGACAGAGGAACTTGGCAGGCTACAGTCCATAGGGTCACAAAGAGTCGGACACAACAGAAGCGACACACACACAGACACGCGTGCATTGGCATATAGATAGTTGCTATCTTAAATTCCCATAACTAAGCAGAACAGGAGACAAAGCGTGGACTAATGTCTATTTTAATTAACTAGTGACTAGATAATATAAGGAGGAAGATTTTAGTTTATTAGCCACTTTATTTGAGTAAGAAAGAACTGCCAAACATCTGCCAGTCAGAGATGTCTGTACATATTGAAAAGCAATAGATTTGACTTCTTTAAATTAACCACAGGACACAATCCCCACTCCTCAGTAATGATAAACATGAATATTTCTTTATGGGGTTGTATTTTAATTTGCTACACATTGAATTCTTCTACCCACACTCTGTGAATTTGATATTGTAAAAAAAAAAAAAAAAAAACCATTCTGATCATTATTACTATACTGCTTATTTTAATTGCATTTTATTTTAATTTGCTACTCTTTGGATTGAAAAGACTCATACTATTTTTCTATCTGGGACAATAGATTTATAAACACTCAAACTGGGCACATTTCACAAAAGGAAGAACCACAGGAGCCAAGATATGGAACCACGGGGTGGGAAAAGGTTTTTAAAGTAACCCCTGAAGACATTGTGTTTCAGGTCAGATTATATTTCTTACCTTATTCTGTAATATCTTGGGAGATTTTCAGTTTAATATTAATGGATGCATATATTATTTTAAATAAATTAAAGGATAATTTTAGAAAAGAGCAAATACTTCTAACTATAAGAAATAGAAGTTGTGCATAAATAATTATCTGCTATAAGCAGTTAGCCTGTTTAGAAAGTGTCATTTTTGGTGCCTCTTTGACTCACAAAACTCTTCACATCTGAAACATGATTGTCTGTACCTACTCTTCATTTCAGGTCATGATATGAGGGGGGAAAATATTGCATAGAGTATCCTACAGCTGTCCTCCCAAGCATTTATGAGTTAAACATTTACTAAATAAGGAACAGAACTCTTAGCACCCCTTGCTTTAATTTATTTTTCTCAATGTCATGCTGCTTGTAATTTTGAATAACTGCTTTTACCTGCTGTGAGGAACAGTAACCACTGAGCATTGTGTTTTTGCTCAAATCCTATTTGTTGTTATGGAAACAGCATCTCTATTAAGCTTCCTGCTGCAAAACGATTGTAGAAAATGTTACTTAAAATGTTCACCAGCAAAGGAAGGGGGGAAAGTGAATTCAAACAATACCTGACTATTTCTGTTGTATGACATGAAGATGTTTGAAATATAAAGTGTAATAATGATGACTGGGCAACTTCATTATCCCAAATCAATGCATTGAATAAGAAAGGGACTATTGTGGAGGTATGCAAATTAAAAGGAAAAAAGTATAATGGATTATTCAATTTTACAGAGTTCAAAATGGTTTGAGTGTTTGGAATAAGAGGTTCTTAATTTGATGGTTTCATGAGGGATGAAACACAGAGTTCACCTAGGTAGAAAGCTGGATTTAATTGTCTGTTATTCTATAGAACACTTTTCCTACACAAAAAGCACTTGTATTTAGGTAGCACAGTTACATGACATTCATTTGTTTCAAAGTGTATCGGTAGATTTATCTTAATTTCCTTATATAATTGCACATTGGATGATAAAGCCTCTGATTGTGCATCAGGTATTTATACACATTGTGTTCATGATCCAATGGACATTGTTAGCTACACTTCAGTATTTCAGCCCTGTGTAATATTTAAACGAGAAAGAGAAACAGAAACTCAAATCCTATGGTACAAAACTTTTATCCTTCTCTCCCCTGTTCCTGTGGACAACTTCTAAAAGTGAAACATGTTTACCCACATAATTGAGAGTCAATATCATTTCTAGCAGGGGGAGTATGCAACACTCCTTCGGGTAAAGTTGTGGTTCAGTTCTGTATCAACATGCACAAAACTGAAGCCACCAATCCCTTGTCATTTACAATTTCTACAGCAGACAGTGTGCCGTGTCCTCTACTGACATTGTATAGAGCCTCTTGTAAACATAGGGAGACTGGTAAACTGGAAGTTGTCCCTGTTTTACAGATGAAGAAACAAATCCCTGAATAGAAATAACTCTCTCAAGCTCACCAGCTGGGGAGTGACAGAGCCGAGATTTTTTTCCTAAGATTTTTGTTTCTCTAAAAAACATGTTCTAAGAACATTTAAGGCAACATTTCTATACAAGAAATACTCAATTATCTAAACTTAACTTTTCTACCGCCTTTTTTTTTTTTTCTTGGAGGGGGAAGATGGAGGGGACTAGACTTTTCAGAAAATGGTTTCATTGTGTTTGTCATGTATATAAAGTTGCGTCTGTATGCAAAAACAGAAAATAACTGGCTTGATCCACTCATTTACTTAATTGGAATAATGAAAAAATTTTGAAATATAAACAAAATTAAAGTTTGGTATGCAAATGTCTGCATGCGTGCCTCTATAGATGTGTATACGTGTGTGTGTGAATAAGATTGCTTGAGGTAGCAATAAGGATCAGGTGTAATGTAAAAAAGCAGAAGCAAGGAAAACTTTCACTTGTAAATACCACAAAAAATTGTGTGTGTATATATATATATATACACACACACACACACACACACACAGTTGTTGCTGCTGTTGTTCAGTTGCTAAGTTGTGTCTGACTTTTTGTAGCCCCATGGACTGCAGCACGCTAGCTTTCTCTGTCCTCCACTATCTCCCAGAATTGGCTCAAGCCCCATGTCCATTGAGTTGGTGATGCTCTCTAAACATCTCAGTTTCTGCTGTCCTCTTCTCCTTTTGAGTTAAATGTTTCCGGGCATCAGGGTCTTTTCCTCTTTGCATCAGGTGGCCAAAGTATTGGAGTTTGAGCTTTAGCATCAGTCCTTCCAATGAACACCCAGGACTGATCTCCGTTAGGATGGGCTGTTTTGATCTCCTTGCAGTCCAAGGGACTCTCAAGAGTCTTCTCCAACACCATAGTTCAAAAGCATCAATTCTTCGGTGCTCAGCTTTCCTTATAGTCCAACCCTCACATCCGTACATGACTACTGGAAAAAACCATAGCTTTGACTATAAAATTTACACGTAGAAATATAGTATATATATGTATGTATATATATACATGAAAGTGAAAAGTGGAAGTGAAGTCGCTCAGTCGTGTCTGATTCTTTGCGACCCCGTGGACTGTAGCCCACTAAGCTCCTCCATCCATGGGATCCTCCAGGCAAGAATACTGGAGTGGGTTGCCATTTCCTTCTCCAGAGGATCTTCCCCACCCAGGGATCGAACCTAGGTCTCCCGCATTGCGGGCAGACGCTTTAACCTCTGAGCCACCAGGGAAGCCCATATATATATACACACATATGTATTTCTATATAATATGTACATATACTGTATATATTCCTCATAAAGCACCTATCAACTGGAATACTAAGTATTATGAGATATGCTATATAATATTGAATGTAACCAATAAAATCCTGATGCAACCTTTTGTTACCTATCCTTTAAAATACTTTATAAGGCATTTCAGATTTTTAAAAGATGAAAATGATACAATTGCTTACTATTTTAAAATAGAGCAGTTCAGTTATGCTGTTCTTACAGTTAATTAGTAAACTTTTGTTGTTAAGCCTTGGAATATACCTGAACTTCACAAAAAAGTCACCTTGTTTGCAGTGATGGTGTTGACTTTCATTGCATAGAAATTATGACCTTCTTTTCATATGAAAGAAAAATACAAATTTCTCAGAAATAGCTCCTAAGGCTATAATTTTTGCGATCACTGGGAAGTGATTCTAAATGATACCTAAAACAAAAGCTTCCCGCTGTGTAAATATGCTGAAACTATACTCCAGAGTAAAATATTCTGATTTCTTACACACCTGTAACATTTGTAGAAGGAACAGACAGAGCAGATCAGTACTAAATGGAAGGGGTATCAAAACGGGGAAGGAAAATTGGAACGAGTGTGTTCTTGCTGGTCATAGTTGCCTCTAACGGGATCCACACTTAGGAAGCTTGCTAAACAGGACCTGCAGTAGCAACAGGAAGTGAACACTTGTGGCACGTCCTCCGCCTCTCACCTCCCGCCGGATTCCTTTTGAGAGCTGAAGGACTTCTTTATCCAGTTCTTGAAAATTCTTCTGGATCACCACCCTGTAGCACCTTATCCTAGGCTAGAAAGAGTTGCCTAATGTACGGTCATGACCCGTCCCCCAATATGCGTGAGTCTATTAACTAGTCGATGAGAGAGTGTAAAGGCATGGTCGCCTGTTGCAGCACAGGACCACCCTGGAGGCCATCCCAGCTTCAGCGCCCCCCGAAGCTAGTGGACTTAGTTGAGGCCGTGGCTGAAACCATCACGCGGCTCAACTTTTATCGAATCCATTTTCTCAGAAATCTAACTTGCAATCAGAACTAATGTTTATTAAGTCCGTAATATATGCTAGTTGTTTTTTTTTTTAAGCATTTTAAATTGATTCATATGTTAATTCACATATTCTTCTCTATTAATTCATATGTTCTTCTCCACACAATTATGATCTGATATTTGAGATAAGAAAATTAAATCACAGAGAAGTTACATTACTGGCCTGAGATCATATAGCTACAAAAATGTAGATTGGGTATCTGAAAGTCTCATTTCAGAGGGTATGTTCTTAAACACTGGGCTATACTGAATTAGGGCTCAGTAGGTAAAGAATCTACCTGCAATGCAGAGGACCTGGTTTGATTACTGAGTCAGGAAGATCCCCTGGAAAAAGAAATGACAACCCACTCCAGTATTCTTGCCTGGAGAATCCCATGGACAGAGGAGCCTGGTACAGTCCATGGGGTAGCAAGAGTAGGACACGACTTAGTGACCAATCCACCACCACCATACTAAATAAACTATTTGTGAGTTTGTTACACTCTGCATATTTCACTATTGTTTGCATTCTGTCAATATTTAGTGCTGAATTACACATGGTGAAAGACAGCCATATAGCAAATATATTTTGTGAAACAAAGTAAATGTTAAATACATTAAAGGAAATATTTAATGTCTTAAAAATAAATAATTATTTTTATTCAATGTGGACTGTAGGCCCACATTAAAACAAATAGTTATAACACTTTCAATATGATCAAAGACAAATGTGGCTAGTAAAATTGGAGGGAGGTCAGACATCAATGTAGAATTCTTGAAGAAAGCTTTGTAGAATAGAATAGAATTGATCACGTCTTTGCAGGATTAGTAGGATTCAAATAGACAGTGAAGAGGCAGGAGATATTTTGATGTGGGAAACAGGGTTGGCAAGGAGAATCCGATTTGCAGGGATTTGGATTTTACACATACTGTCTTTCAGTGTTAGGTATAGGAGAATAAACACATACACACACAGACACACAGGTATGCACACATGTATGCAGACATGTGAACCATACACAAGGAAAGACATGTGTGGCCAAGGAGGAGGAAATGCATTAAATTGCACATCATCATCTACATGAAGGAATATGTGGACCAAATATGCTAGAGTGCATTAGAGCAATGGTGAGCTTGTTGCCTAAAGAAAGAACCTAGATGTAGTAAATGTTATTTATAAATACCTTGGTATATTTTTCTGTTCTGGTTTTCTACAATGAATTGTATAGCTAGCGAATGCAAGAGGGAAACACACCTCCCTAAGCCTTCTTTACAGTTTAGTTTCTGTAATAATTTGAACACTTAATATTAGTTTTTGTTTGCATATTAATGTGATAGCCATCTCAGAAGTATTCTCTTTTTCTATCATATGATATTTTATACATAATACATCTGCTTATGTAATTTCATCAACATATTAATTTGTAAATTTCAGTGTCACAAAGAAATGTGTCTGATCTTAAATAATTTTTAAGCCAAAGTTTCAAAATTTGGAATCATGAGAATAAGTTAGAAAAACATGACTTAATTTTTTCCCCAAATTAATATTCTCTTGTTATACTTAAAATAGGCTAAAAATGATTAGGAAATATATATTAAAACATTTATTGCTCTCAAATATACCAGTGTGCATGGGGGTATGGAAAGCCACACTTCCCACTAATTTGAACACAGGAATTTTAATCATTGGATTTTTTTGTGGATTAGTGTTCTATGGAATACAATTTGGGACACACAGTTTTAACTTGTATTTGATTGTCTGTTGTGCTTGTTAAAAATATATATGAATATTCTGTTGTGTGTTCTTTGGAAGAGAAATGGCTTGATAAGCAAAATTCTGCTTTGTTCATTATTTCACTTGGCTTGAAGTATACATATACCAGCCCCACCACACACACACACACACACACACACACACACATGAATGCACACACATGCATACATGCAAAGGGGTTATGGTTTAGCTTGGAATAAGCAGTGATTTATTCAATTTTTATTAAGTGATTTACAGTTTTTAATTGGTTCTAGTCTTAGCTTTTGCTGAGTTGCAATTATTATCACATACGATTTTACACAGAGAAAATGAAATAATATTCCCTTCCCTCTTGCTGCTGAAGCAATCAAGATTTAACAGCTTCTGGATGTAATTCAAGCCACACCAAAATCTAAAATGCAGCGGTCCCATTCTTGATCCAAGCTGCTTATACAGTTTTTTCACAGGTCAGCACGCCCACTTCCTAGAACTTGTTACAAATGCTCTATCCTTGGCGTTGGCTCACTGACACATACTTGGATCAGTGTGGATGGGGGTCTAAGACTCTGTATTTTAATCATCCATCCAGAGAAGTCATGCTCAGTGACCTTTGGGAATAAGGATTTGAGCCAAGCTAAGTATTCTGTGGAGGAAACACAACAGTGAAAAGGCTAGGGTGGGTGAGTAGGTGGGGTAGGGCTGCAAGAATAGCTGTTTCTCCTGGGGTTGTTTCCAACCTGGTGACACTTTTAGACAATGAGAGAGACAGAGAAAACACGCAGTGGGAAGGAGGTGCCCTTTTTCATGCTTCCTATACAAGCTCCGTCTGGCTTCATGTTCTGTGTGGCTGCCAGGGTAACGTAGAACATCTGAGTCGATGCTATGATGGAGGCCTGGAACTTGAAGCAGCAGTTCATTAGTTCCCTGAGCAGTAATAGAGTTTTTAAGCTATTATTATTACTTTATTTCTCCCCTGTCTTTCTTTCTGCCTCCTTTTTTTTCACCTCTGTTTTTGCTTTGCAGTAACTTTCCATATTTAGGAAGAAGGAAGAAAGAAAAGAGATAAACAACAGAAAAAGAAAGGAGATAAAAGGAGAGACTACATTTAATAAGCTGAATTTAATCCAAATGCATGCCTTCATGTCCCATGCACACGTCTAAGCTTCACTTGTGTTTATTTAATTTTTGTGTTAAGGACATAGTCCTGCATTTAAAGACAGATACAAAAATCTTTTGCTCTATTTCCATAGACTTGATCTAAATTAATTGGATTAAATTAATTAATAAGCTGTACTGTTCTGAGGAAAGCCTGAGACCTTTTATTCAAAATATCTATAGTAGCCTCAAACCTACCCTTCAAAATGAACCTTTTTCTCTTTGAAGCTTGGATGCCAGCCATGGATGCAATATAAGTTAATGCCAAGAGAGATCGTTTAAGTGCGGTTATTAAGGAGACTATGATTGATGGAGTTTGTAGCTGGTAATGTGATTCCCCTTTGGCTGCTCAGTGAACATCGGCAACAGATCAATATCTCATCTGCATGAGATTACAGCCACTTTTGACAATAGCAGTGAGAAGAGTTTAAAAAAAAAAAAAAAAATATTTGGCCAGAAATCATGATGGTTATTCCAGTTTAAAAGGTAATGCAAATAACTCCTTTTTCAGATAGGAATTTTTTTGTTGTGGCAGTTTTTGTTCAGCATTGATCAGACCGATTTCTTTTTACCCCTCTTGTTCATTTTTTCTGTTTTAGACAAAGTAGATTTCTAACATGAACATATAGAAAACTGTCCACCTACCAAAAGAAATCACAACAGGTTTGACAAAAACTTGAACGTTTTTCCATCTAGTAGTATCCCAAGTGTTTTTAAATAATTTAGAAACCTTGAAGGAATATCAAGACTGTAGATATTCTCATTTAACTATTTCTTTTGCATTGATTGGATGAATTATGCTATGAGTCTAGTGAAGTGAAGTCGTTCAATCGTGTCCGACTCTTTGCGACCCCGTGGACAGTAGCCTACCAGGCCCCACGGTCCATGGGATTTTCCAGGCAAGAATACTAGAGTGGGCTGCCGTTTGCTTCTCCAGGGGATCTTCCCAACCCAGGGATCAAACCCGGGTCTCCTGCATTACAGACAGACGCTTTACCACTTGAGCCACTAGGGAAGCCCACACAGGTCTAAACCTGAATAACTCTATGTCGTCTCTCTCACTGGCGCTCTATTTCTCTGCTCTTACTCTATGAACCCTCTATTGCTCAGCACCTGCACAGCCCACCACATTACAAAGTTAGATTCTTGGGTGACTTGTCTATTCCTTGACCTGGATCTTTCTGATTTGCTGAAAGCAAGATCTTACCAGTTATCCTTACCTAGCCTCTGTCAAACTGCTTTTAACATACAGAGTACTGTCATTTTCCAACTAAATATTCCCCTTCAACAGTAGTATCCTGCTTCTTCTAAGAGAGACCTGAAGGATAAGGAAGGGAGTGTACACACTACCGGGCCCTTTGACAAAAGGAAGTTCAAGTGCAATCACCTGAAGAATCAGAAGCTCTTAGGACTATGTTACCAAGCCCTTGAACTGAGGCGGGTTTGTTTAGGTACAATGATTTAGTGTCTTTTGTTAAAAATAAGTACGATTTTTTATTTAGATTAGGTCTTAAGTAATGCTTGGCAAACTTATTTTCAAAGGTGGTAAAATTCTTCTCCATGAAAATTATGTTGAATCATCTTCCTATGCTATCATATTTTCTGCCCTTAGGCTCCTGTTTTTATTCAATTCTGCAGGCTATTTATTTTGATGTCATAAGCTCCTAAAGTCCTGGCAAAACAAGTAGAATTGAAAAGAAGGGATTATATAAAGGTGTAAAGCTTAACAGAAATAAAGTTCAAAATAAGATCCAAAAATCCATTTCTGGCATAGGATTTACTTATTAATATGGAATAATTTTCAGACTGAGCTTTTAGAATATCATAATGCTGTTTTAATTTAGATTCACATTCAAACAATTTGATTGTTTAAATTTTCTTTCAAAATTGATTTTATATATACTGATCTTCATATTCATATATATGGGCATATGAAGAGATAGATAGATAAGATTCATATTCCTTTGAAAAGATTTAGTGACCCAGCAATAAACAGGTCTTGTAAATTGTACTGTGTCCTCTGAAAATCTAACTCAGACTGAGATTTGCAAATTGAGATTTAGGATTACTTATTAATATGATTGTCCTTGAATATTAATGGAATGTGTGCAAAGATTCCTTGCTGATGGAAAAAAAAATCAAACAATTGAATCTACCCTTTGAGGCTGACAGGCTAGTTCTGATAGGCTTTCACAAAAACAGTTCAAAATTAATCATACCTTTCTGTGTATTGCTGTTAAGGTTTAAGTTATTCTTTTCTTCTTTTATTTTAATGGAATGGGGAAGAGGATCATAGTATAATGGGGTCCACATGTTTTCTGAAAATTCTCTGAGGAGTAAAATCATTTGTAACCTATAAGGCATCCATCTAAAGCAAGTGAAAATGAGCCACGCTAGTCAAGAATTAGAGAACCGAACGCTCTTCTAAAATCGCTCTTTCTTAAGCTCAGGAGTTTTGCTTTTAAGAATTTACTTCTGGTCCCACTTCTGAGAGTCCCAATTGCACGTCCTCATTTAGACTCAGGAACCTAACAAACTATTCTTATTGATAAGGCTTTTTAAACTTTGATTTCTTGAGTTTATACTCTTCTATTTGACTGATCTAATCCTCTGAGCTGACCCTGTAGTTTTAAAAGCGTTTCCCAGGAGAAATTAAACACCTATCGATTTTAATTCTTTAGGAAAAGGGCTTCCAAGGAAAATTTATCTTCTCTAATGTGTAGAAAGAAAAGAACAAACAAGTATTGGACCAGTTTTTGGCTCACATGATAGCAATTGTTTTTAGACTGACTATAATGTGTCAAAAGTCAAATTCTATAACTAGTGTTTTATATGTATGTATATGTAGTGTTGCATATATAGTTGTTGCTATTACTGTTGTTTCTTCATTCACACTGAATTCTTGTAAAAGCAAATTGAAGCTATATTATATATTATGGTTCCAAATGACATATATTGAATATTTTGATAATTACCTTCTAAATGAAACTTCGAAGTAATATTTATGTCTGTTCTCTGAGTCGTTCCCTATGTTGATTAGTAATTGTATGATACCCATTTACTCCATAAGTCTTGCAATGAGTATTGAGTGAAAAGCTATGCAAAATCCAAGATCCGATTTTGTCAATACCCCTTCACCAATTGTGAAAGAAATATTTTAGTAAGAATATTTGAGAGCAGTTGAAGCTTTTAAAGAACTGAATGCAAGACATGGGCTGCCTCTGCCTTTATATGTTAATATTACCCATTTCTTCTTTTCTATTACCTGTCCCTGTTGTTAAGCTGGTTCACCTTAAATTACTAATCCAAGAAAATTTAAACATCTGCTTTCAGAAAGCAAGTTTATCCTGTCATGCTTTCCCATAACAACTACACAGCCAGACAAGCGAAACAAGATAATTTTAACCTAAGAGTTTCTCCTGCCAACTAAGACAATAATAGAATCAGCCCCCTGCCTGATGGTCCTCCCCCTCCACCAGGACATACTGGAGTTTGTAGCTATGAAGGATCCAACCTTATAGGTCAACGGTTGGCTTTGAGGCTCTAGAGCAACAGTTCTCAAATTATCTGTGTTGAAGGAACACTTTCTCCCCCCACCCATTTCAAAGACCAATATTCTTTTGAAAGTGAAAGTGTTAGTCCCTCAGTCGTGTCCAACTGTTTGGACCCCAGGGACTGTAACCCACCAGACTTCTCCGTCCACGGGCTTCTCTAAGCAAGAATACCAGAGTGGGTTGCCATTCCCTTCTCCAGGGGATCTTTCTTATCCAGGGATGGAACCCAGTCTCCTGCATTGCAGGCACATTCTTTGCCAGGTAGGCCACCAGGTGATACCCCCATATTCTTTTACAATACAATAAAAATGCATCACTTGAAAAATATTCCCTTATTTGGATGTCACAGGAACATCAAATTGCTATAAAAGTTTCTAAATGCTTTAGGAAGGCTAGTAACCGCTACAGTGTTTGAGCTATTTTATCTTGGTGTAAACAGTGTACCTGCTGGCAGGCTATTGAGGGCCCTGGCTATTGTTTGGGGAAGTGTGGAGATAGGTATTTTGCAGAGCTCTCTCTGTATTCTTCCAATGAGTGGAGAAATAGCAAGTGATTACAGACACAGGGACCAGAGAAGACGATCGTTCCTTCTGGGATTTAGTTCTCATTTAGTTCTCAGTGGGTCTAATAAAATCGATGGTGATGATGCTGGTGACAGCAGAGAGAAGGCAAAGAAGAGGAGGAGGAGGAGACAGTGGCCACTACTGTGGCCTTTTTTTAATTAATTTTTCTCTCTTTTTTTAATTAATTTATTTAATTGGAGGCTAATTACTTTACAATATTGTGGTGGTTTCTGCCATACATTGACATAAATCCGCCACAGATGTACCTGTGTCCCCCATCCTGAACCCCCTTCCCAGCTCCCTCCCCCCCCCATCCCTCAGGATCATCCCAGTAGCATATACCTCTTGAGTCTACCCCAGTCCTGAAACTTGGAGGATTAACTGCAGGGCTCATTACAATGGCAATGGCACTTTACTTCTTTTGCACTGAGAATTCGCCTCTCTCTTTTGTCCTGTAGAAACCCTTAAAAACCCAAATGGAGAGGACTAGACGAGCAAACAGTAAGACATCAATCCATTGCAATTTTCACCCCACAGACACCAAGAATTTAAGATAGATGATAAATCCGTCAAAGCTCTGTGGCCAGTCTTTCATAAAAACCTGCTCTAGGATGCACTCACTACTCTGCACCATTTTTTAAAATTTGCTTGAGAGTAATAGCATGTATTCATGGCAACCTTCATGAGATTACTACCTATAAATTTCTCAATTCAACCAAGGTAAATGCAAAAACCACTGTCAGGAATGATACTATCTGGCAATCTGTCTTGTACAGATAACTCGTGCAGGGCTATGGTGGCCAGAGATAACCGTGGGATGGGATTTGGAGCACTCAGCCATTCTGTGGAATCACTGTCAGTAACTTCTTCATACTGTGAAGTTCATCGTCAATACCTCAGAAGACTGCCATTTTTGAACACAACTTACGATTGTTTAAGCGAATGCTTCCTCAGAAAACTTCAGTAAAATCTGGTAGAACAGAAAGAATTAAACCCCTTGCCTTGTTTTGAGGGTAAATGACTCACACATTGCAGTCTGTGGAGCTGAATACTAGGAACTCAGACAGAACAACGCTGGAAGGAAATTTCCTTTTCTGATTCTTACCTGCTTCTTAGAAACCTGATGTATGAACCTGTATGTCACTACCTGGAAAGTTTCCAGAACTTATCCTATATTTAGCTTATAGTTAGAGTTTTATTAAATTAAGATAAATCCTCTGGGTCTACCAGATCTTCTGTTAAATTTCTAGGATAAGGATTATTAGTTGAAAATCTTAATGTTATACACTGGCCTTCATTGACTGGGAAGCATTGTATCTGACATAGCATGGTCAGTGATGAATTATTGCTAACAAATGGATTCCCTGGTGGCTCAGACGGTAAAGCATCTGCCTGCAATGTGGGAGACCCAGGTTCGATCCCTGGGTCAGGAAGATCCCCTGGAGAAGGAAACGGCAACCCACTCCAGTACTCTTGACTGGAAAATTCCATGGATGGAGGAGCCTGGTGGGCTAGTCTGTGGGGTTGCAAAAAGTCAGACACAACTGAGCAACTTCACTTTCTAAGAGAAGAATGAGAAAGCTGGCTTAACACTCAATGGTCATATTTTCCAAAAAAATCATCCAACAAGAAGAAAAAAAAATTTTCTGTAAAAACGTGGTTCTACTCATGTGAATTATTCATTATTCACTTACGGACATTAAAGAATATAGACCGTATAATCAGTCAACTTGAATTTTGATATAATATTTGCTATTTCTTAGCAATTTAAACTTGAACAAGATACCTTATTCCACTTATCTCAATTCTCTTATGCTGTAAATTGTAATAATAATATTACTTACATCAAGCATATCATACCCTTCCTAAGAAACTTATATACCAACCCCTCATGAGAGAATCTAATGTTTTCTCCAGGAAGCATCCATTGTGTTGTTGATAATGGTAGCTATAGTGTGATTTTATCCTTTCAAGAAATAATTCTGATAAACAGCTTGGCGGGAAGTGGCATGAGAAAGTTGCCTTCCTGATTATTGTCATACCCCAAAGCTGGCCCATCTTGAGTTCAGGGTCATTCATTAGTATTGTTGGAAATGCTGCAGGTTCTATGAACATCTAACCCTGGGTCTTTAGTAGAAGATATGAAGGCTAGAAATCATTGTTTGGATGTGAGCTGTAGCTTAGGAAAGACTTAAGAGCTTAAATTACTCACGTTCAGATCTCAGCTGTGCTGCTTACTAGCCTTGTGAGTTTGAGTAAGTTTAACTTCTCATAGTATCTGTTTTCTTTTCTGTAGAATAACAGCAAGAATTGCTACTTTATAGGATTATTTGAGGACCAACCATCAATAAACACAAAGAGAAAACACCATGAAAGTCACTGTACCAAGGTCAAGGTGCCATGTAATTTGGAGTGTTTTGATAGTTACTATGCTACGCTCTCCGGAGAAGGCAATGGCACCCCACTCCAGTACTCTTGCCTGGAAAATCCCAGGGACGGAGGAGCCTGGTGGGCTGCAGTCCATGGGGTTGCTGAGGGTCAGACATGACTTAGCAACTTCACTTTCACTTTTCACTTTCATTCATTGGAGAAGGCATGGCAACCCACTCCAGTACTCTTGCCTGGAGAATCCCAGGGACGGGAGAGCCTGGTGGGCTGCTGTCTCTGGGGTCGCACAGAGTCAGACACGACTGAAGCAAGTTAGCAGCAGCAGCAGCAGCAGCATGCTATGCTCTCAATTTCATTTATACAAATATTCTCAAGACAGTTTCTCACTGCGGCAGAGCATGCACCACACATCCTTGAAATTAAAAGTAGATGTGCATTGCATATTCCTGTAAAGTTAAGCAGAAACCATTTATTTCCACAAGCTAAGCAGAGCCATTTACAAGCCAAGTTACATTTGATCTTATCTGAAGATATTTTATAACTAATCTTACAAACTTTGAACTATTGTGTTCAAAATACTGTGGATAACTTCTTACTCTAGCATACATAAATATTATAAGTGGAATCCACTCTTTATTTTCTGAATCTGAGTTTTATTGCCTGAAACATTTCCTTGGACAATTTTAAAAATCAGCTTTTCATCAAGAATTTTAGTGTTTTTTTTTTTTTTTTTTTTAAGAATTACAGAGTCAGGGAAATCCCAAATTTGGAATACAATTCCAAAATCCCTCCCAAATTTATTGTTCAGACAGGTGGCTCGACTCCCCAGTTCAAGCAACAACGCGTTCAGCAGTGTTTAAATCTCTGAATTATTACAAATGCGGTAGTGAGAAGTGTGTTAACAGTAAGTGCACAGGTTTATTAAAGGTCTTTGTGTTAGGTGAGACAGAGGAAGAAATCTTTCTATAGCACAAATGTAGGCAGTACATTATCAGAATGTACATGATCCTATAACATCATCTTTACTTTGTTAACCTCAAAATTAATGAAAGTTGCTTAGCATATACATAAAAGAAAACAAATGAAATGATGTCAAATGGCAATAAACTCCAAGCCCTTTGGCCACTGGTAAATGTTAGTATTGATGGGAAGTTTTCTCTAGTTTCTATCCATAATTCTTCAAAATTTACATTTCTGAGATACTTAACATTATATATTGGGGTCCAGCTTCCTTTTAAAAAGTAATATTATCCCCATCATTAAAAGATTTATATTTGACAGTTCAAGAAATAGGTAGTTTATGTTTTCATCACTAATTATCAGTTTGACCAAAGCTATCTTGAACCAGTTTTTTATTTTATTTATTTATTTTGGTCTCATAATATACGGAAAGAATAAAATCAAAATGAACACATTCACACACAGGAAAACATTCCCTGACATAAGAAACTGACTCTAAGATCATTTAGGTGCTTGGAACATAGAGATGTTATTCTGGTTATTTCTGCACAAAGTTGGAGTGAGGTGATAAAGAGGCAGAATATAAAATATGGGGAAAGAGTGTATCCTAGCAAAACGGTCCAAACGTGATTAACTTGATTTAATCTCAGCTCAAACACACTGATCTAAAACAACAATGTTACTTCAGTTTTAGTTCAAATGTTTAGAATGTTTGAATTGGATGTAACTTTTATTCAGTTTTATAATTTTCTTTGTCAAGGGAAAGAGAGGAGATATTGTAATTCAGTGCTTATCAGAAATTCAGTGCTTTCTTGGTTAGAAATCTTCACATATAATAACTTAAAAAAGTGTCATTAATCCTTTTCTATATATACTTTTTTCTATGCTGGAGACAGGAAAATATCAGCTTATAACATCAAAGTACTCTGTGGTTTCTAGCACATTGTATTTGAAGGAAACTGAGTTTTGAACAATTGGTTCTCATTTTTGAAATACCATTGCATATGTAGCTTTCCCTGATAACTAACACAATTGTACTTACATTCTATTTCCATTCATTTTATATATTCTAGATGGACCTGGGTGGTAGTCTGTTTTTCCTACATAAAAGGAATGTGCAGGATATTTGAAATTTGAATAGTAAATTTTGATGATCAGTTTTACTGATTGTAAAAAACATCTGAGAGAAAAATATCAGTGAAAATGAAGGGAATGGCAAACACTATAAAGGAATTAATAGTAACTCATTAAAAGATTTGAGTTCTATAGAAAACATTCTTTTATATCCACAGCTCAGTTATGGCAGCAAATAAGAGTTTGTATAGCCAGACTTCAATGAATGTTTCAGCTTCTAAGATATTTCATAGTTAAAATCAATTTATGTTGTTTAAAAATGAAATACAGATGTAACATATCATTTTATACCTGCTACGCAGACAGTAATGTAGAGGTATACTGAGGGGAAAAGTGAAGAATCAAAGCACAAAATCTGAAATAAATGTGGGTGAGTCATACAGTATATATCATCCAAGCTCTCAAAATTGATTCCGTAGAAATCTTGGATGTATCAGGTGGAAGTGAGTAAGAGACAGAGAAAACTAACTTGCCTCTGTGACGTCAAAATTCTAAGTCATTTCAAGCTTGGCTTCCATATCTGTAAGATGGGGATAAAGATAATACCTATAGCATAAGATTATTGTAAGGATTACATGAGCTAATGTGTAAAGAATGTTTACCTCGTTCTATTGAGTTACAACAAATACATTGCATTTCTCTTTCCCAGACCACAGCAGATGTATCATAGTAACAATTAGAGAAAGACATTTAGGGTTCTGCCACTAGCACCATAGTCTTTGGAATCCCAGACGCCAAATACTTTATCTCTTACCCACGGAGTTTTTTAGGCATAAAGTCTACAAGCAATAAATGCTGGAGAGGGTGTGGAGAAAAGAGAACCCTCTTACACTGTTGGTGGGAATGCAAACTAATACAGCCACTATGGAGAACAGTGTGGAGATTCCTTAAAAACTGGAAATAGAAATGCCATGCTGCTGCTGCTAAGTCGCTTTAGTCGTGTCTGACTCTGTGCGACCCCATAGATGGCAGCCCACCAGGCTGCCCCATCCCTGGGATTCTCCAGGCAAGAACACTGGAGTGGGTTGCCATTTCCTTCTCCAACGATGAAAGTGAAAGTGAAGTCGCTCAGTCATGTCCGACTCTTAGCAACCCCATGGACTGCAGCCTACCAGACTCCTCCGTCCATGGGATTTTCCAGGCAAGAGTACTGGAGTGGGGTGCCATTGCCTTCTCCGAGAAGTGCCGTATGACCCAGCAATCCCACTGCTGGGCATACACACTGAGGAAATCAGAATTGAAAGAGACACGTGCACCCCAATGTTCATTGCAGTACTGTTTTTAACAGCCAGGACATGGAAGCAACCTAGATGTCCATCAGCAGACGAATGGATAAGAAAGCTGTGGTACATATACACAATGGAGTATTACTCAGCCATTAAAAGAGTACATTTGAATCAGTTCTAATGAGGTGGATGAAACTGGAGCCTATTATACAGACTGAAGTAAGCCAGAAAGAAAAACACCAATACAGTATACTAACGCATATATATGGAATTTAGAAAGATGGTAATGATAACCCTGTATGCGAGACAGCAAAAGAGACACAGATTTATAGAACAGTCTTTTGGACTCTGGGAGAGGGAGAAGGTGGAATGATTTGGGAGAATGGCATTGAAACATGCATATTATCATATGTGAAACGAATTGCCAGCCCAGGTTCGATGCATGAGACAGGGTGCTCAGGGCTGGTACACTGGGATGACCCTGAGGGATGGGATGGGGAAGGAGATGGGAGGGGGGTTCAGGATGGGGGACGCATGTACACCCATGGCAGATTCATGTGAATGTATGGCAAAACCAATACAATATTACAAAGTAACTAGCCTCCAATTAAAATAAATTAAAAAAAAAAAGAAGAAAGAAAGAAACTAATAGCACTTAGTTAACACTTAGAATGCCTCAGGGGAATTCTTCAAATAGCTGTGGTTCATGACTCTCCCAAGATTCCTCTATATGTTCCAAATTGTTACCTGCTCCTCTGTCAATTTTATGCCTCTTGTTCAATCTATCCTCTTTTAAGAGTTACCATGGAGTAAAACATAGGAATCGTTGTTCTCAGTCCAACAAAGTTGGGGGTTCAGGATGGGGAACACATGTATACCTGTGGCGGATTCATTTTGATATTTGGCAAAACTAATACAATTATATAAAGTTTAAAAAAATAAAATAAAATGCGATATGAAAAATAAAAAAAAAAAAAAAAAGGTTTTGATATCCAAAACTGAAATCTTACATTCCTTTACTGGGTTAAGTGATGCAGTATTCATCAGTAAAAGTACTTGGAAGTAGAGTTGGTAATTTGTCAGAATACTGATACATCATTTATTTAAATTTTGTTTTTAACTATATGAATAGAATCATCATTTTTTTCTCTGGATATTTTTGTCAATATCCATCTAATATGGGTAGGGTAGAAACCAATTTATTAAACAGAATGTATACTTTGGCTGCCTGATGCAAAGAACTGGCTCATTGGAAAAGACTCTGATGCTGGGAAAGATTGAAGGCAGGAAGAGAAGGAGATAATAGAGGATGAGATGGTTGGATGGCATCACCGACTCAATGGACATGAGTTTGATAAAGCTCTGGGAATTGGTGATGGACAGGGAAGCCTGGCATGCTGTAGTCCAGGGGATTGCAAAGAGTTGGACACAACTGACCGACTGAACCGACTGACTGATTACCTAAAGATGTATAAGTATACAATTTTATACTGCTTTCAAAGGTGTGCATCTTCTATAAATACACATCTACTTTCTTTTAGACAAACATGTTAAATATTCCCTCCCACACACATATTTCTCATATAAAAAAAAAAACATAGGAATCATTGTTCTCAGTCCAACAAAAAGATGCAGGCTCTACTCTTCTCTTGCTTCTCTCTGCACAGAAAACTCTGATGTGTTCAGCTTGGTTTGAGCCTCCTCTGTTTAAAAAGCTGACATCAGTTCTGAGAATGAGCCAAAATGGTGAATTTCAGTGGACGTGTTTGAAAGATGAACCATGTGTATTTTTTGTAAATGAAACCTAGACTTGCTTTTTGCTCCCCAGGGCACCTGCAGAGCCTGGCACACATCCTTGACCCTGTTTCTCCTCATTCAGGTGTGTGGACTGAGAATTGGAGTGCAGACTTCTCAGAATGGACAGTCCCACCCTCGGGAGCAGCCATTCTCTCGAGGGATACAGGCATCACCCTTGCAGTATGGGTTTCATCCAGCCCTCAGCAATGAGAGCCTCAACACACCTGCATATTACAGCTCTGACTCTGGCTCCGGTATCCCCACTACAGAGCAATTAATAATTAATCAAATTTTGGAGATATATACAATACCAATATGCTTTTTACTTTTTTTTGGTGCTAGTGGTAAAGAACCCACCTGCCAATGCAGGAGGCACAAGAGAACTGGGTTCAGTCCCTGGGGTGGGAAGATTCCCTGGAGGAGGGCGTGGCAACCCACTCCATTATTCCTGCCTGGAGAATCCCATGGACAGAGGACATCGTGAGCTACAGTCCATAGGATCTCAAAGAGTTGGACACGACTGAAGGGACTTAGCACAGCATACACGGATATGCATAGTTTATGACTTGAAAGTTTTCCTCGTAAATGAAGAAAGGAGGATTATGCAACTAATCTGAGATTATGCAACTAATCTGGGGGATTGTGATTGCATCAGGGAAGGAGGAAAAGGAGAAAGGACCTGCTTTAGTAAGAAGTGAGACTTGAGGGATAGTTCATCTGGGTGGAAGTGAAGGAATCTATCGGTCTCATGGGTACTGAGGAACAAATGAGATGGAATTAAAAATATAAGAAAACCATGTGGTTTCATATATCAGAATTTCATCAGTTTTTTTCTTCCAGTTTTATCGAGATTTAATTATCTCAATATAATAGAGCACTAAGTTTAAGGGGCACAGCCTAATGATATGACTTAAATACCAATGAAATGATTTTCACAAGTTTACTGAGCATCCATCGTCTCATATAGATACAAAATAAAAGAAAAAGGAAACGTGTATTTCCTTGTGATGAAAATTCTTGGGACTTACTCTCCAGACAACTTGCACATGTAATATATGGCAGTATTAATTGCTTCAATCCTGTTGTACATTGCATTCCCAGTATTTATCTTATAAGAGAAAGTTTGTACCTTTTGACCGCCTTTGTTACCATATAGAGATATTGCATTATTGTTGATTGTATTCCCCACACTCCATATACACTTCTCTGTGACTCATTTATTTTGTAAGTGGAAATTTGTACCTCTTAATCCCCCTCACCTATTCTACTTAGGCCCTCCACCTGCTCCGCTCTTTTCAAACTAGCATTTTTTTTTCCCTTTAGAAAAACACCCAGAAGTGGAATTACTTGATTGTATAGTATTTTTACAACGTGCTATGCTTAGTCGCTCAGTTGTGTCCTATGCTTTGCGACCCCATGGACTGCAGCCCGCCAAGATCCTCTGTCCATGGAATTCTCCAGGGCAGAATGCTGGAGTGGGTTGCCATGCCCTCTTCCAGGGCATCTTCCCGACCCAGGGACTGAACCCAGTTCTCTTGTGCCTCCTGCACTGGCAGGTGGGCTCTTTACCACTTTACCCTCTGGGCCACTGGTATAGTTCTGCTTTTAACTTTTTCAGGTACCTCCATCCTGTGTTCCATACTGCTGTACCTATTTACATTCCCTCTAACACTGCACAAGGGCTCCATTTTCTCCACATCCTTCCCAATACGTGTTATTTGTTGATTTTTTGATAATTGCCCTTCTGAAAAGAGCCAGGTGATATCTCATTTTGATATTGGTTTGCATTTCCCTAATGATTAATCATTTGACCATCTTTTTATGTGTCTGTTAGCCATCTGTATATCTTCTTTGGGAAAAAATATTTTTTTTTCTTTGAAAAAAAGATTTTCTTTGGAAAAAAAGAAATGATTTTTTTTCTTTGGAAAAGAAAAGATTTTTCATTTTTTTCTTTGAAAAAAAAAAAAGAAGATATACAAGTTCTTTATTCAGGACCTCTGCCCATTTTTTAACTGAGATCTTTGTGTTTTTGATGTTGAGTTGTATGCATTCTTTATATATTTTAGATATCAGTCCTTTGCCAGATATTTCACTTGCAAATAGTTTCTCCCATTCAGTAGGCAGCCTTTTTGTTTTGTTAATACTTTCTTTTGTTTTGCAAAAGTTTTTAGCTTGATGTAGTCCCATTTCTTTTATTTTTGCTTTTGTTTCCCTCTCCTGAGGAGACATATCCAAAAAAAATATTGCTAAGACAGATGTAAAAAAAAAAGTACTGCCAGTTTTCATCTGGGAATACTTTCTCATACCATATAGAAAAATAAACTCAAAATGATTAAAGGCTTATATATTAACCTGAAACCATCATTTTTTATCTCAGCAGTAGTAAACTTGAGAAGAATAAGATCAAGAATACTGTAAAATATATAGCACAGATAATATATCATCATACTTTATGAATATAAAAATGAATAAATAATGTGTCACTTAGGAATGCTTTTCCCCTCGGGTTTCAAAAACTTGACTCAGTGACTTAGAAACATCCAGTGTCTCTGTGAGGTCAGTGAATGGATGCAGCTTGCAGTTCCAGTAATGATATTCCTATTCAGAGCAAAAAAGAAAAAAAGCAAAGTGAGCACTATCAGTGCGTCCCTGCTTCCTGTCACCTTCTCAGTCTTCTGACTGCCTTGTATGCAGGCACATGCACACACACGCACAGATTGTCATTGCTGCTGCTGTTGTTCATCTGTGTGCATCTATTTACCTTGGTCAGATACATCGCAGCCCTATTCCTAGCTGCAAGTCAGTTTTAGAAATTTAGTTGCTAGCTTTTCGGCCTCTATCATTGGCAGCTATTCGTTGGTAAAGAAGGAGCTTGGGAATGAATGCCAGGTAAGAAAGAGACTAGACAGTGTCTGCCATCGATGTCAACTATTTAGACTATTTGCTATCAACAAGTATGTGAGCTTCCAAAACCAGATAAATACACACTGTACGGACTGTCAATGTCAATTCATGGGCAAACAATGTTGCATAAAAGTGTAGAGATCTTTTTAGGCTTGAATGTGAGTTTCAGTACCCACCCTTTGTCCAGGTTTGTGAAACCTAGAGATCATAAAATTTTATGGCCAACATGAACACACATATGCAGCAGTGATTAAACAGAAGAAATCTATTGAGATCATTTATGCCATAAATGTAAAGATTCTCTTCTTTAAAATACACGCTCTGTATCTTGAATGAAAACGAATGTACTTCCTACTTGGAATCTGCAATCAACGGCCGTATTTCTGACATACTAAATTTTAAAACTTCAACTAATAAGTAAATACCTTCTAGAGCTACTATATTCTTCTCTGTAATCATTCAGACAAGGCCTGCATTTTATAACAAAATTATTTAACTTAAGTAACACCTTGCTTTATCGGGTTATTAGTGTGTTTATGATTCAGTTGCAATTACAATAATGTAACTATTCTTGACTTTTGGTTTCTTTATCATTGCTGAAAAGGGGTGAGAAAGGTAGAGAGATGTCTTGAAGTACCTAATATTTATGTCAATATGTTAGCAAAACTCTTTTCTTAAGTCTCCTAGGTATTACTGCAACCTGTGTTTCTTCACTAATTTTGATTATGGCTAAAGAAGAATATTTTTAGGGGGGCTTATGTCGGAGAAGGCAATGGCATCCCACTCCAGTACTCCTGCCTGGAAAATCCCATGGACAGAGGAGCCTGGTAGGCTGCAGTCCATGGGGTCGCTAAAAGTCGACACGACTTCACTTTCACTTTGATGCATTGGAGAAGGAAATGGCAACCCACTCCAGTGTTCTTGCCTGGAGAACCCCAGGGACTGGGGAACCTGGTGGGATGCCGTCTATGGGGTCGCACAAAGTCGGACACGACTGAAGCAACTTAGCAGCAGCATGTCTTCCCGGTACTCCAAGCTCATGACTTGTTTTTTGTTGCTGTTTGGTCTCACCACAATGATATACACATTGGTTTGTTACTTTCACTTGCTTTTTGAATTCAAGGAAGATAATCAACCCGAGAATAAATATTCTAGTTAGCACGTTGGTAACTTGGGGTAAGAGCTGCATTTGCCGTCACCAAAGCTAAAGAAAGTGAGACAGACTACACAATGGCACCCATCATCATTGTAACAATATGAGTAGTTGAAACCTTAATTGTGCTTGCTCACTCCGTCTCTCTGTTTCTCTCTCTCTCTGCTGCAGAATTGTCAACAAGTAATTAGAAAAGTAATTTTCTTCTCCTTTTCCAACGAGGGCAGAATTTCCAGATAAACTATAGCATGCTCAGTTCTATTTGAATTTCAGGTCAATAGCAAATCTTTTTTTTTTTTTTTTGGTAAGAGAATCTACAAAATATTGCTTTGGATAAACTTATACTAAAAAAAAAAACTTTGTTTATCTGAATTTCAAATTTAGCTAAACATGTGCATTATTATTTGCTAAATCTAACAACCCCTCTTAAAGGGGGTCTCAGCCATGTGCTCTCTCCCCTCCCCCTACCCCCAGGATCTATAGGCCCCAGAGGAGGAAGAATGTGCTGAAAGTTAACAGCTATTTTGATTCATGTTCATAGGGGTGGATTATAGTTTATTATCTTTGATGAAGGAGGAATATTTTTTTCCCCAATGGTACTAGATATGTGTGATCCAAATCGTGGAAATTGGGAAAAAGTGTTTCCTTAGCTGGAATATGAGGACAGGCGTGCCAGCAGCCAATGAGCAGCAGGCAAGAGGGCTGTTCCTGACCCGGGAACACGGTTCTGGCTCCACTGGCCTCAAACATTATCATCAAGGTACCACAGAGATCGGCCATGAGAAGGCTTCAGAGAAAGCCAAAGTACCAGAGAATTAATTCCTGATAACTCCAGGTGGTCACCTAAGAAATACTTGAAATCCCTAATATACTGTATAACTTTGGAGAGGA
>NW_011495082.1:18348930-18355009 GCF_000754665.1 Bison bison bison
ATCAATGAAAAAAAAAAAAAATTGTCCACATGGAACTTCTTGCCAACCTTGGCTCATGGAATTTCAGAACAATCCCTTATCCTGTGTAGATACATGCTGATGTTTGACATCTGTAGAACCTAAAGGGAAAATGTGATCTTTCCCTGAGGAGTGAGAAGAGGTGTGTGAGAGAATTGCGTGTGTCACACTACAGCTTGATATCAGCTTCTGAGAAGGCGAGCATTACCCAATGGAAGCGGTGACATTCAGAGAACCATTGGCCGTACCCTTCAAGTAGATCAGTTCAGTTCAGTTCAGTCACTCAGTTGTGTCCAAGTCTTTGTGACACCATGGATAACAGGCCATCCTGTCCTGGCGTGTCCATAACACTCCAGGCCTCCCTGTCCATCACCAACTCCCGGAGCTTACCTAAACCCATGTCCATCGAGTCGGTGATGCTATCCAACCATCTCACCCTCTGTTGTCCCCTTTTCCTCCTGCCTTCAATCTTTCCAAGCATCAGGGTCTTTTCAGATGAGTCAGTTCTTCTCATCAGGTGGCGAAAGGATTGGAGTTTCAGCTTCAGCATCAGTCCTTCCAATGAATATTTAGGGTTGATTTCCTTTAGGATAGTTCTTTCAAAATTACCATGTATCTAGACCACATTAGAGTTCCCTTATTAGAGTCAAGAAAAAAAATCTGCTTAGAAAATAGAAGTTAATCTTGAATATTGCATGTAACAGAAATTATTTCAAATAAGAGTACATAGCATATAGGTATGTATATGTATATATGTGTGTATTTATACATATATAAATATATATATATAATACTCAATATATTAGGATGCCAAGTACATTTTTTAATTGTCCAAAATCTAAATGCAGTTTAATACCTATCATCATAATCTCTGGCTATTAAAACCTGTTTGAAAATTTCCAGAGATGTTAAAAGCTCAGGGAACAAATCAAACATGACATTATTTTTTTCTCAGTTGTTTTATTTTGTGGTCCACTCATACATATTCTTTTTGTATGTGTGTGGGTCTTGCTGTGGGAGGTGTTAATTTAGTCAAGAGCCTCATGAGTTAAGTGAGGTTGGCAAGAACAACAGTGTACTATTTATTACCTAAGCTTGTTAGGTATGGCTTAAGGAAGTACATACATTTACAAATTACATGACTCTCATACTGTAATACTTAGTTTGCATCCTTTGAGGGAATTTTGTGAAAATTGATTTTAAGTGCTTTGGAAATAATTGATCTGTCGCTCTGCAATATACTGTATTTCCAGTATAGTCCCGCAAAGCTGTCTCATGGCACTTTCTTCCCAGACTTACCTTTGATGTTGATTTGGTCCCTTCCAGTTATAACAGTCTCGCGTAAATTTTCAGGTTGCAAGACTGACAGACAAGTATTAGCCAGCATCATGTTCACCTTTTAACAATGCGTCAGTGAGTCACTTCTAAGACTGATTTAAATACATTTGAATGTTGAACCCAATATGAATGTGAAGACATTAAATAAATGCAGTGTCTACCTGAATCTGAGATCATGCCGCACATGTGTATTTGCATGTGTGATGTGCAATCAACACATAAATGCACTGAGTGGATTTATACTATTCTGTGATAGCACGTTCAAAGAAATGTGTTCAACATGAAAAGCAATGTAAAAATGTAAACTAGTGAGGATGTTTTAAAACAAATATTCTCTCCGAATGGATTTCTGAAGCCTTTGCTTTAGTATTTTCTGTTGAGAAAGTGAGGTTATCTTTTGTTAGTTTGCGTTTTGTTTGAAATGAGAGAAATGGGGAGCTTTGTCAGGTAGTCCATTGCAAGTATAGCGTGGAAGGACTTGCTGATTCTGAAGGGAAAACTAAATTCTTGCCTAAGTCGTTTCGTTTCTAAGAGCAAGGAATGCTATGTCTGGCAGAACTGGGCAATGATGCAGCCAAGCTTGGCACCCAACCTAAGCTGAAGATACCTCGCCAAAAGGCTTCATTACAGTGATCATATGTAGTACCTTACCTTTAAGAAGTACATGATAACTTTCAGTGGTGTTGACATAACTTTCTCCTTACACACCCAGGCTCACAGACACACAGACACATACACACATCCTTACTCTTACACATATTCCTAGGGTAATATGGTAGTCTCTTTGTATTTCAATTCTTCTTTCCCTATTTTCTTTCTCTTCCAGAAACAGAGAAAGGTGTAAGCTAGTCTGGACCTTAAGATGGAGTAACAGTCATTAAAATGCAGGTGCACTTGGGCAGTTGCTATATTTGGCTTGCTCATCATTTCATCCTATAACTAGTACAGTACCTAGAATATACTGGGCAGTATATGTTCGTTGCAGAGAAGGCAATGGCACCCCACTCCAGTACTCTTGCCTGGAAAATCCCATGGACGGAGGAGCCTGGAAGGCTGCAGTCCATGGGGTCGCTAAGGGTCGGGCACGACTGAGCGACTTCACTTTCACTTTTCACTTTCATGCATTGGAGAAGGAAACGGCAACCCATTCCAGTGTTCTTGCCTGGAGAATCCCAGGAATGGTGGAGCCTGGTGGGCTGCCGTCTGTGAGGTCGCACAGACTTGGACACGACTGAAGTGACTTAGCAGCAGCATGTGTTTGTTGAATGATATAATGGGTTAAATTACCCACCATTCGTGTGACTGGGATAACAAGAGTAAAGTTTAATAGAAAATGACTCTTGGTAAAGTAGGAAACAGCTCTGGATCCAGCTCTGCCAGTCACTAGTTTATGGCTTTGAATCTGTTTCTCAACTTCTCTGGGCCACACACTCTGCAGAAATTGAAGAAATTGGGCCAGGAGATAGCTAAAATCTTCTCAGACATATCTTTTCATGATTCATTAGGCCTTGTCTAAGAATTTCATTTTGCCATCAAATTAATTTTACTGACAACAGTTTATTCTAAGAATCTCCCAGTTTGTTTGTGACCACACACTATGATCTGTAGTTACTGACAATTCTCTATTATCTAATTTTCTTGAACCAGAAAATAGAATACGAAGTTCACCAAAATTTTGCTGGCCTTTTAAGTTATATGTGTGTTGAGATGCTCAGTCGCGTCCAACTCTTTGTGACCCCATGGACTATGGGACAACCGCCAGGCTCCTCTGTCCATGGGGATTCTCCATGCAAGAATACTGGACTGGGTTGCCATGCCCTCCTCCAGGGGATCTTCACAATGCAGGGCTCAAACCCAGGCCACCCGCATTGCCGGCAGATTCTTTACCATCAGAGCCACCAGGGAAGCCCTTTAAGTTATATATTCCCTTCCACAATTATTTTGTTGTGTCTAATTAGAAATATCACTAATAACCTTAACACATTAATTACCTATGTTCTGAATTTTGTGTTTTATTGTCAATAACATTTTTTAATTGCCTATAAATCAATTCCTTGTAGACCTAGTCCACTTTCCCCCCAGGAAAATCTTATAGCTTATGCTAATTTACAGAGCTATATGCACATTATGAATAGTTAATAAATTTCTGTTTCTTATTTCAAAAGTCATTTTTTTCTATTTCATTGTATGATTGTATTGTGTATGGAAAATTATGCTAATTCTCTAGCATTTGAATATTTTGATCCATAGTTCACTTCTTTATTGATGTTTAAATGAGATTTCTTCAAACTTTACTAATGTTTTTGACAGATATAAATATTGTTCTGATTGCATAATGTTCCATGCTAAGTCACTTCTGTTGTGTCTGACTCTGTGCGGCCCCATGGACTGTAGCCCACCAGGCTCCTCTGTCCATGAGATTCTCCAGGCAAGAATACTGGAATGAATTGCCATTCTCTTCTCCAGGGGATCTTCCCAACCCAGGAATCGTACCTGTGTCTCTTATGCTTAACCTGCATTGGCAGGCAGGCTCTTTACCAGTAGCGCCTTTTACAAATTACCATGTTTATTATCCACTAACATAATCTCTTTCTTCTAAAATATTTTCTATTAATATATATGTAATATTATATAACTAAGCCCATATTTTATAACTTTACACATTTTCCCAAAATTTTCTTATGTAAAATCAAAATGATAAATGGTAAAATTACTGAAAATTATGCATTTTAATACTTTTTATTTTTTTTATTTTATAATATAAATTATACATTTAAAAATAAATATCTAAACCATAAGAGTAATTTTCAGCTTTTCTCAAAACTTCACAAGCTTATACTGTCCAATAAATTTATAGGCTAGAAATATCCCAAGTCCATTGAAATAATGAAAATTAAATCACGCGTACTTGCTATTCTCTGTGAGTCCTGGCTGTTTCTCCAGTGGTAGTGACGGATTATGCTGAGTCCCCCATACTTTGTGCTTTATACAGCACATTGTGGCAAACCTACAACTGAGGTTAGAAAATATTAGCTTTCGTTCACGCGTGCATGCCAATGGTTAACAAGGATCTTTAGAAGTATATGGTACACATTATGCATTTAAATTTCACACATAACCATTTTTCAAATAACTATAATATAGGAGGTTCTTCCTTTTATCTCACAGGAAACTGCCCTTTCCTCAGGGAAATAAAACTCGTTCAAAGACCTACCATAAGTGAATTCATACTACAGATAGTTTTTACCATATGTGTTATGAGACCAACAATCCAAGATACTTTCAGCTTTGAATCTGAATTTCCTGCCCTCTGTCAGGTTAAACCAAGCTCTTCACGTTGCAGTGAATTTGAATGCATTTCAAGTGAATTATATACTGAAGATAATACTTTAAAATAAGTGGAGGGTAATTAAACACTCATTTTTTATTCATTGAAGTAACAGTAATCATAACAGTAAATCATTTAAAAGTTAACTTATTGGAGTATAGTTGATTTCCAATGTTCTATGAATTTCTGCTGCACAATAACGTAAGTCAGCTGTATGTGTGTGTGTATATATACATATATATATATGTAAGATCCCCCTTTTCTGGGTTTCCTTCCCATTTAGGTCACCACAGAGCACGGAGCAGAGTCTCCTGTGCTGCACAGGAGGTTCTCACTTCTTACCTATTTTAAACATAGTAGTGTATCTATGTCAGCTCCAGTCTCCCAATTAACCGTCCCCTTGGTGTCCATACATTTGTTTTCTAGATCTGTGGCTCTCTTTCAGCTCTGCAGTTGAGTTCATTCGTACCATCCTTCTAGATTCCACATATTAAGCGATACTGTACAATATTTGTTTTTGTCTTTCAGACTTACTTCACTCAGTATGACGATTTCTAGGTCCAACCACATCTCTGCAAAGGGCACAATTTCATTCCTTTTTCATAGCTGAGTAATATTCCATTTTACATATGTACATCTTCTTTTTCCATTCCTCTGTTGGACATTTAAGTTGCTTCCATGTATTGGGTATTGTAAATAGTGCTGTAATGAATATTGACATGTGTATCTTTTGAATTATACTATCAGACAGTATGATACAAGCACAAAAACAGAAATTCAGATTAATGGAGTCGGATTGAAAGTCCAGAAATAAACCCACACACTTATGGTCACCTAATCTATGACAAAGGAGGCAAGAACTTGCAATGGAGAAAAGACAGTCTCTTCAAAAAGTAGCACTGCGAAAAGTGGACAGCTGCATGTAAAAAAACTAAAATTAGAACACTGTCTAACACCATGCACAAAAATAAACTCAAAATGGATTAAAGACCTAAATGTAAAGCCAGACAGTATAAAATTCTTAGAGGACAACTTAAACAGATCACTCTTTGACATAACTCACAGTATGATCTTTTTGACCCACCTAGGAGGGTCTTTAGAGAAGGAAATGACAACCCACTCTGGTAGTCTTGCCTGGAAAATCCCATGGATGGAGGAGCCTGGCTGGCTACAGTCCATGGGGTCACAAAGAGTCGGAGACGACTGAGCAACTTCACTTCAAAGGAGGTTCTTGAAAATAAAAACAAAACAACAACAACAAAAAATGGGTCCCAATTTAACTTAAAAGCTTTTGCACAGCAGAAGAAATCATAAATCAGATAAAAAGACAACCCTCAGAATGGGAGGATATAATTGCAAATGAAGCAGTTGACAGAGGATTAATCTCCAAAATTT
>NW_011495082.1:18355109-18372291 GCF_000754665.1 Bison bison bison
GACAAAGGTTTAATCTCCAAACTGTACAAACAGCTCATGGTGCTCAACACCACAAAAACAAAGAGCCCAATCAAAACATGGGCAGAAGAACTAAATGGACATTTCTCCAAAGAAGACATGCAGGTGCCCAAAAAGTGCGTGAAAAGATGCTCAGTGTCACTAGTTACCAGAGAAATGCAAGTCAAAACCACAATGAGGTATCTCTTCACCAGGTCAGAAGGGTCATCATCAAAACAATAAAAACTAGAGAGGGTGTGAAGAAAAGGTCGTCCTCTTACCTGCTGGTGAGAATGTGAATCGGTGCAGCCACTGTGGAGAACAGCGTGGAGGTTTCTTAAAAGACTAAAAATAAAACTCCTGTGTGACCCAGTGATCCTACCACTGGCCATATACCTGGAGAAAGAATCCGCTTTGGATTCATTTGGAACACAGTCCATAATTCCAAAGAATCCAACCACACCTTGTTTATATTCCTAATCTGTCTTTATAATAACTCTGCTTTGTGAAGCAAAAAGTCATTTGATGACAGTATAAAGATATAGTTTATTCTTATGTTGCTTATTATGTGATAATACATTGGCTACACATGAATAAACTGTTCACCTCAATTCTGCAACCAGCATTTTGAACTTGTATGGCAACTAATGCTTCAATATATCAATCGAAGGAGTAGAGAGAGATCAGTGGTAACCTAAGATAATTTTCCTTTTCTAGTTTTTTGGGGTTCAGCGACATCTCAAAACTTTTACTAATCTTAGAAGTCAGGTCAATTATAATAAAAAACATACTAAATTTTAATAGTAAACAACAGTTTTGAACATATAAATGTTAAAAAGCCAATTAAGATGATTCTTTAGTAAGATTTGATTATACCTATAATGTTAACAACCCGAGATAATGTAAAAATTGTAGACACTGCTTACAGAAAAAATTCTCACCTTCTAAAATTTCCCCACTGCTTAAATTCAGTTTTGTTTCTCCCATACTATCCTTTTGTAGGGAATGTTTACATCAACCATGAATGAATTGATTTGAATTGCATTGGCATTGAATTCTTATGTCAAAATTCAAGAGGTGGATTAGAGAGAAACTGCGATCCAAAGATTGTTTTCCACAAAGTTCTTTTGAATTATGCATAAATGACATTTGGATTCTGCTGTTTGAAGTTTATAATTCAGATAGCTTTTAAAATTTTAATGAGTTGTTTGGGACATTTTACCAAACAGATAATGACCAGTCAGACCAACTAAATAAGGATCCTGAGAAGTATGTGGGACACTTACACATTTTGACTTCTTTTCTGTCCTCTGGAATATTCCATGCTATTCACTACATTATAGTTTTTAATTACTGCATATAATTCTATTGAAAAGTCATCCTCAGGTCTTTCAAATGTCCTATATAAATGCAGAATAATTGAGTGTAATGATCTTTCCATAAATATATGTGTTCCAGCAAAAGATTTTGATCTCTTTAGGAACTGATTCACGTACATCAAGATTATAAACTGAAACACCAGAGAAACAAGGCTACCACTTATGAATTCTTCAAAATGTACCAAACAGAGAAAGGAAGTAGAAGGGGAAAGGTAAGAAGTCTACTGACTGACATGGCTTCAAACTGTGACTATCTCCACAGCGCAAAGAAAACGCGAATGCAATATTTTACTGCAGAAAATGTGTATCTGTACAACCAGTGATAGGGGTCTTTTAAGAAGTATTTTATTAGTTTACTTAAGGAAATATTCAAGTTCAATAGTTCAGAAATTATTAGAAGTTCTGAATTCTGTTATGCTCTTAAAAAATTAGAATTTATCAACGTAGATGTTATTCAAGGATGATGGCTTAGACAAATTCTGTGAGTTGAGAGGGGGTTATAAGGTAACTCCAGATATTCCCAGTATGACTCATCAGTTAACTTCTGCTGGGTGATAACCACCCCAGTTTCTGATGGCCTAAAGCAGTAACCATTTGCTCAGCTCATACTACTGCAGGTTGGCCGTTGGCTCTAAAGCCAGCTTAACAATGTTGATGGCCTTGGTTGGGCTTCCCTAGGTGTCTAATTTATCTGCCAGACAGGTGAGAGCTGGTGGTTCAGGCTGGTCTTGGCTGGGATGGCATGTGCCTGATCCATCGGGGAAGCCTAGGCTTGACAGTTGAGGGCTGGTGGTTCAGGCTGGTCTTGGCTGGGATGGCGTGTGCCTGATCCAGCAGGGAAGCCCAGGCTTGACAGGTGAGGGCTGGTGGTTCAGGCTGGTCCCTGCTGGGATGGCGTGTGCCTGATCCAGCAGGGAAGCCCAGGCTTGACAGGTGAGGGCTGGTGGTTCAGGCTGGTCCCTGCTGGGATGGCGTGTGCCTGATCCAGCAGGGAAGCCCAGGCTTGACAGGTGAGGGCTGGTGGTTCAGGCTGGTCCCTGCTGGGATGGCGTGTGCCTGATCCAGCAGGGAAGCCCAGGCTTGACAGGTGAGGGCTGGTGGTTCAGGCTGGTCCCTGCTGGGATGGCGTGTGCCTGATCCAGCAGGGAAGCCCAGGCTTGACAGGTGAGGGCTGGTGGTTCAGGCTGGTCCCTGCTGGGATGGCGTGTGCCTGATCCAGCAGGGAAGCCCAGGCTTGACAGGTGAGGGCTGGTGGTTCAGGCTGGTCCCTGCTGGGATGGCGTGTGCCTGATCCAGCGGGGAAACCCAGGCTTGACAGGTGAGGGCTGGTGGTTCAGGCTGGTCTCGGCTGGGATGGCATGTGCCTGATCCAGCAGGGAAGCCCAGGCTTGTCCACAGTACAGTTCATCAGGATTTCAAGACAAAGAGCATCATGGAACCTTGGCTCAGAGCTCGATCAGTGGCACTTCTTCCTTATTCTTGTCGGACAGGACATTCCACAGGCCAGTCAGGATTCTCAGTGGAGAAGTGGACTCTACCCCTTGACGAGAGGAGCTGCAGAGTTACATTGCACAGAGGATGCATGCGAGCCGCGTGGGCCATTGTGGTATTTCTGCCTTGCAACACGCAGTCCTCTCCTTTGCATCTTGTGTATATGGAAAGTTGCCACGTGGACTCAAAACTGCTGCCAGAGGTGTTCTCGAAAAAAATAGTTTGGCTGAAGAGTCTAATATCTTTTACTTGTCTTGAAGACATTTTATCCTTTTGCTTTATTCTGAGTATTTATGGGGTTGGAGGCATTCAAGGAATGGTATTGAGAGAATGTTAGATGAAGCCAAGCTATTCTGAAAACGGCTTATTCCATTTTTCCTTTTCATTTATGCCATGTTAGAGGGTATATTGAACTTGTGTTTTCTGGTTTAGTGGCTGTATTTCTTCCCTCCTGGAGTTAATATATCCCTGTATATATAGAATGCAACTGGATATTGCTTAATGACATAGTATATAATAAGAGTTTTGGAAAAAGCAAATTTAAAAATTAATTACTGTGGTCCTCTGATTGCTTCTATGATGGTAGATAATGAGATATTTTAAGTTTATAGCTACCATTAATATTTTATAGATAATAAAATACAGAAGTGCTGTAATTATAGAGTTTTCATGTTTATATCAATGAGTAGTTGGAAAACAGCAGATAAAATTTAATGTATGAAAAAATAAAACACCAAGCAAAAATCTATGCTGTTTCTTCTAATGTGACATGATAAGAGGTAACAGGTACAAGCCAGGAAAGAGTCACAGGAGACATGGTTGATAATGTCCAGTGAATACTGGCCTCATCGAGATGGGTTTTAGAGAGAATTTAGGCAACATGAACTTCTCTGAACAGAATGTGTATTTTGCATCTAGGTGCATCCCAGATTTGCACAGCTAAGAAATGTCGTCGTGGAAAATGAAGTGAAGTTTAGAGAAGAGGATCAAAAGTTGTAAGTTGGGATTTTATCTTACAGTAAACTAGAATTACTACAACTTTTCAATCTAGAATGCATACTTCTATGTTGGTAGACTTTCCACCAGATCTTGAAATACTAGAACATTGGGGCTACACTTAAGAATGATTTCCCTCAGTACATGGCCCTGGTTGCTCTAATTCTATTAAATTTTCTAGAGGTCTAGAGATAAATCCATTGAAAAATGGTTTGCGGTGGGCTAGGCAGTCAATATTTCTAAGGTAACAGGTTATAATGACCTAAAACCCATAATCCAAGTGAAATGTTTATGCCCTTCCATTAACCCCTAAAAATTACCAAGCCTCTCATATTGTAGCACTGAGATTTTATAGACATAGATACTATAAATAGAACCCTTTCACCTCATGGGAGAAGAAAGTAAAATCCAGAGAATTTGAATGACTTTCTCCTCATCATACAAGTGATTCTGAATTCTGACCTGAGAGTCAGGTCCCAGATGTACACATGCAATACAGGCTTTGCCATTAATTCTTTCTTATACCATCTTTCACCTGACATGAATCATTTCCAGTCGATTGCTTCAAGGGTAACCACAGGTGATCTTCTGATTCTCCAACCTTATTTTAAGACTGATTTTTCTCACTTCATTATTCTTATAAATGGAGAGTTATTCCTTAAGTAATCAGGTAAGAAGCCTGGAATCACTTCTTTCTGTTTTTTGTTTTTGTGTTTTTTTAACAACCCTTTCCACCATATATTATATCATCCATAAAGTTAACAAATATTTATTCATATACTATTTGTCCCACAACTATATCAAGCTCTTGGTAGGAAGGAAACTATCCCTTGGATTTATAGGTTCAATCATTCCATGTGCCTTTCACTCAATTTCTATCTCATGTTCTTCCTCCCCATCATCATCACCAATAGTCTATATTATTGTAATAGCTGCTATATAGTTTTCCTGTCCAGTATTTCTTTTGTCTTAAATACTCCTATAATAATGTCAACAATATTACTTTCCTATTCAAAGTCTTCATTGTTTCTTCATATATTCAAATCCCATTCCAACCCATATTTATATTTCCTGCCTTATATATCTAGCTGTAGCCTTTAAGGTTATTAATAAAAACATTAATTGAGCATTTCCTATGGGTAAAACTCAGTGCTAAATATACTAAGAAAAACATGTATGAGGCATAGTGTCCAAAATCCAAATGCTAACATTTTATTAGAGAATATGGGATCTTGTATACACATTATTCAGTTCAGTTCAGTTCAGTCAGTCATCTCTGACTCTTTGTGACCCCATGGACTACAGCATGCCAGGCTTCCCTGTCCATCACCAAATCCCAGAGTTTACTCAAACTAATATCCACTGAGTCGGTGATGCCCCTCCAAACTTCTCATCCTCTGTTGTCCCCTTCTCCTCCTGCCTTCAATCTTTCCCAGCATCAGGGTCTTTTCAAATGAGTCAGCTCTTTGCATCAGGTGGCCAAAGTACTGGAACTTCAGCTACAGCATCAGTCCTTCCAATGAACACCCAGGACTGATCTCCTTTAGGATGGGCTGGTTGGATCTCCTTGCAGTCCAAGGGACTCTCAAGAGTCTTCTCCAACACCACAGTTCAAAAACATCAATTCTTCAGCACTCAGCTTTCTTTATAGTCCAACTCTCACATCCATACATGACTACTGGAAAAACCATAGCCTTGAATAGACGGACCTTTGTCAGAAAAGTGATGTCTCTGCCTTTAATATGCTATATAGGTTTGTCATAGCTTTTCTTCCAAGGTCTTTTAATTTTGTGGCTGCAGTCACCATCTTCAGTGATTTTGGAGCCCAAAAAAATAAAATCTGTCAGTGTTTCCACTTTTCCCCTATTTGCCATGAAGTGATGGAACTGGATGCCATGATGTTCATTTTTTGAATGTTGAGTTTGAAGCCAGCTTTTTCACTCTCCTTTTTCACTGTCATCAAAAGGCTCTTTAGTTCTTCTTCAGTTTCTGCATTTAGAGTGATATAATCTGCATATCTGAGTTTGTTGATTCCAGCAATCTCGATTCCAGTTTGTGAGTCACCCAGCTCAACTTTTCCCATGGTGCATATAAGTTAAATAAGCAGGGTGACAGTATACAGCCTCGATATACTCCTTTCCCAACTTGGAATCAGTCCATGTTGCATGTCCAGTTCTAACTGTTGCTTATTGTCCTGCATACAGTTTTCTCAGGAGAGAGGTGAGGAGGTCTGGTATTCCCATCTCTTTAAGAATTTTCCACAGTTTTTTGTGATTCACATAGTCAAAGAATTTAGCATAGTCAATGAAGCAGAACTAGACATTTTTCTGAATTCCCTTACTTTTTCTGTGATCCAGTAGATGTTGGCAATTTGATCTCTTAACCCTTCAGTTACTGTCTCTGATACTTCTGGTTTATTAACCATCCTGAGTTTAATCCTAGATAATTCCATTCTTGAAAATGGAATATTTCTGGAAAATACACCTTACATGCACTACGTTTAATGAATGTTTAGTGAAACTAAAACTGAAAACATTTTCGGTTGTGTTACCTAGTGATCTCATGTAAGGAGTCACATAATATATTCCATCTTGAATCCTGTAATGAAAATGTCTATGGGCAGTCACCCAGAACCATCTGCCTGCTTGAGAACTTGGGTCCTTACAGGAGCTTATGTGAACATGGTCTGGGTCTCAGATAACCATGATTTCTGGGGCTTTTCTTGGTCATGCTACTCTCTGCAAGGCTGAGGGCCAGCTGCTTCTCAAAGCTAGTCTCTCCCCCTGGCTGCCTCATCCTGACTCAGGACCAGGCCAGAACGCAACAGTGTTTCCGCTGTGGGGTGAGGGGAATGGATGGTGGAAAGTCTTGTGTGGGTAGAGAGGTAGAGGGATGGTGCATTTTGGGGAACTTTAGCTTTTTGCTCTTCACCTTATTATCCTCTTTAAAGTTGTACCTTGAAATATATCACTTTTATAATTAAAAAGAAATAAAAGAAAAATAAAACTTTTTGGAAATATCCACAAGCTTCACAGTACTGAGATTATGATCATATATTCTTTTAACACTTGGTGTTATCATTTTTACTGATCACACCATGACTAATTTCCTTCATAACCATTCTGAAATAATTATCTTCTGTTCTATTCATCTGGTTAGAATCTTTACTGCTCTCAAGTGTATGACTGATCCTTAATAAGCCACTTGCACACTCTTGAATAATATTCCTCGAATTTTATACAATTAACTTGTGAATAATTATTTATAATGAAATTTTTTTTAAAGTAAATTTAAAAATTATCAAAAGTTTGGATAGGAAGAACATTATTAGTACTGATCACTGTTTTTAAAATAGGACTTTTTAGTTACACATTATTCATAAATAGGTAGATGAAAATAATTTAAGTAATTTGAGACAAAAAAATCTGTTTTTAGTGAAACTCTGTTACTCATTGCACTGTAAAAATTAATGCATGCTTTTGCTATTTCTATCTTCTCACGTTCTTGACATTACCTAATAATTTCTTTTTTATGAAAATCTTATCTATTATTCAAGATCTCACTCATAAGCCACTTTCTTGAAGAATTCCTTGACAAATTTCTAACAATCAGTTTAACCTAGCATATAATGTCCCCAAAGTTCATGGTTTATAACCAGAAAAACTTATTTTTCATATTTTATGTTCACTGTTGGTCAGCTATAACTCTGCTCTATGTCTCCTAGATGACAAAGAAGCATATATCTGGGATCCTTCTGGTCTTTTAGGAGAGTTATAAGAGAAATATGGCAACCCCAAACTAGCTTTTAAGCTTTAACTTGGAAGTTATTCATTCACTTATGCTCCCAAGTCATTGACCAGAGCAATTCATATGACACATTCTGAGTCAACATGATGGAATTGTACCATAAGTCACATGTCAGGTATATCCACAGAATTAGAAAGTATACGCCACACCCAAAAAGGAACACAAAATATTTCAAACAATAATATAATAAATAGCATTGTTTATTATAATGGAGGTAAGAGATGAAACAATTCTATTTTTGAATTTTCCTCCCATGTTCTCATCAACTCTATTATTGTTTCCTAGAATTTTGTAAATCCTTTTTCATTCCATCCATTTCCATTCTTTGCCTCCCCTTCCGTCCTAGTTCTATTTTTCAAAATTCTACCCATTACACAATATTTCAATCATGATCACATACATTCTCAGAGGCCCCCTCGGTATATTCAACTTATATTTGAGCCCTTTCTTATTTGACTTAATGTATATTGATTTTTGGCACTAGCTTTATTCAGCTGTGTACAATACTTTTGTAAATGTGTGTTCATGTATTTTCTCCCAAGTCAAACATATGATAATGTACTTAGCAAGACTGGAGCCTTGACATATTCTTCCCCATTGTGTAGGAGGAGCTCTGATCGTTCAGGCTGCAGTGCCCAATGCACCAGTCCAGCTAGACGCCCCCCAGGCCTTTCCTATTCAGGACAGAATGTAGACAAACCTCTTATTTGTAAATGTGAGTAGGATTAGATTGAGTAATCATTTCTCCCAGTATGTGCTTGGTGTATAGGGAAATTCATACCAGCCCTCTGCTCTTCTCAAATGTTTATTGAATACATTCATAGGTAATCTTGCGATGAAGGGAAGGACTATTGACCTCTGGTTAGATACATAGTGTATTAATAAAACAGTGTATAGTGTGTGAATTGAGGTACTTTCTTCTATCTTTTTTTTTTTGTTTGTTTTTGTGAAAAGAATAGCATAATGAAAAGCATATCATACAAGGAAAGGCAGGAAAAAGCACTGGGGAATTTAAAGTTATGGAAACCACTGGAAGTAAAATGAGGACTATCAGAGTGAAATACTTGATAAAATCAAGTAGGAAAAAGCCAATAAAGCATCTGTATGACCAGGGAATTAGAAATTGAAAATACAGAGAAAGGGGTTCATTATCTAAATAATTAATTGGATGATACATAAGCCCCATTTAGAGAAGCAAGGTTGAAGTTCTTTCAAAAAATGCAGAGTTTTTTTTCATAGCTGTTGAATCATCTTCATGTCACGCAGTTTGTTATTCTTAAAATTGAATACTGAGAAAAAGATAAGAGCTATAGTTCTTAGAAAAATGAAGAGTAGATGAAAGAGAGAATTTGAAGACATTATCTAATAGTCTTCATTTTTATAAGCAGTTACTGTTAAAAAAGCTAAAATTACAATAATGATCTTAATGTAGCCAAACCAGCATAAATTAAATAGGAATTTGTCTGTCAAATAATGTGACCAATTAACCCAATATTATACTGAACTTTCTGGTTCAGTACAATCAGAATCCTGGTCATATTATTAAGGATTTAAATATGTGTTTTTGTATACATGTTTAAATATATGTTTCACATTTTGGACTTACAGTGAAAGGATAAAAATGGGGACTAGAGAGATGAGAGAGAAGACATGTGGAAAATCAATCAAGAGGAAAGTTGCTTGATATCTGTCAGGAAAGATATTTCAAAGAAGTTAAAGGCTAAAGCGAGGTTATAAAGGACTTAAATTCACTTGGGCAATTTTAGCTTTGAAAATAAATGATGAATTGCTCGAGAGCTCATAGTAAATACTGCAGTAGACTTTCTCTCCTCCAGCCCATCAGAACTTGACATACCTTTGGGAAACTAACTTTGCCCCAATATTAGTTTCCATTGTTTGTTTGTGGTTGATACCAACCACATCCCAATTTATATACCTTGCCTGCTGCTGCTAAGTCGCTTCAGTCGTGTCCGACTCTGTGCGACCCCATAGACGGCAGCCCACCAGGCTCCCCCGTCCCTGGGATTCTCCAGGCAAGAACATTGGAGTGGGTTGCCATTTCCTTCTCCAAGGCATAAAAATGAAAAGTGAAAGTGAAGTCACTCAGTCGTGTCCGATTCTTAGCGACCCCATGGACTGCAGCCCACCAGGCTCCTCTGTCCATGGGATTTTCCAGGCAAGAGTACTGGGGTGGGGTGCCACTGCCTAGTGAAACATAATACTCTCTCCCCTAAACAAAGGGATGGGATGTGGCATAGATGCATAATTAAACCAGCCTGAGGACAGCCATGCTGTTGAATTCACTTCAGTCCGTAAAATGGAATTATCTTTTTCTTAAACATGCAGACAGTCTGGAACGGTAGTGGTCATCGTTACATTTTCCGTCCGATAGCGGCTACATTGCTCACCCGTTATGACTACTATATTGCAGAAGACTGCTGAAAACGGAGTCAACGGAGAGGAAAGAAAGCTAAGACATGGAAGAGACATCACAACAACTCTGTTAGCGAGGTGCTATTAATGCCATTCTAAAGAAGAAGAAACTGAAGCTCGGATATTTTATTTCCCCATTCAGCTCGTAGCACCAAGTGGCTGAGTCAGGGTACAAAGCTAGGACTGTGTGGGTCCAGATCTCTTGTACATTTAACAATGTAAGTCTGAACTTTATACATGCTCTCTCACCCCTGAAACTCTTGGGGTTTTACAAGGGATGTCATAACCCATCTATAAATGAGAAAACAAATATGGCAAAATTCAGGTATATATCCAAAATAATGAAAACAACAACAAAATAAGAAACATGGTTGAGACTCATCTGCATATATTCTGATTACCAAAAAGGCCATATCTTTGGCATCAGACAAAATGCCACTTTTATTAATTCACTTTTAAAATATTTTAAACAACGAAAAACAGTCAATTCTGTGATAACGCCAAAGCAAATGATACATATGTCTTTTCTACAAGGAATTTGTAATTCAGAAGACGCTTCGTAAAACTAATATAAAATAGCTTGTATATTATGACTTGAACCAATTAATACAGTTAAATATGTTCGGAATTTTGAGGGGAAAATATAACGTGATAGAACAATTTACTTCCCATCAACTCTTATCCAATCATAACTTCTCAAACACTGATATGATGTGTGGTTTAAACTGAGCATCTGCATGCTTATGGGAAAAAGGAAAGATATCTGTGCCTTCAAAGAAGGAAAGAGTAAATCAATATCAGATATTTTCCTCAGAGCATTAGATGTTGAGTTCATAGAGGAAAAGATTGAGTTGACCGATTTATTTCTTAAGAGTGCTTAGCAGAGTATTTATGTCCAGTTTTATTCAATAGCTTTTAACTCTGTATCTGATTACTGGGTCCAAGATTCGTTAAACCTTAGGAAATTTACATTCTAAAGATGCATGCTTTAAGCTCCAGGAGATCAGAGGCCTTGCCTCCCCGCCCCCCACCCCCGCCCCTTATTGTTTTGCTTAGTCTTAGGTTAGCTCCATAAAAAAGACAGAAGTTTATTCTTGCTCATAAAAGAAGTGTATAGTTCTACAAGTAAGCAATCAATCAGTCCAGGGCTGGTCTGCAAGTGTGAAGAAGCATGAAAAAGAGGCCAAAGGAGTCCTCTTGCTCTCTTAAACATTTACACCTTCTTCCTAGAGGAAGTCACACACTGTCCCACTTAGATATCCATGGCCAGAGTTTACAGGAATGACTGCATATCAAGTTGCAAGAAAGGCTACAAAATTAATCTTTGGTTCCAGGCTCTAGTGCGGTATATGTTAGTCGCTCAGTTGTGTCTGACTCTGTTTGACCCCATGGACTGTAGCCCACCAGGCTCCTCTGTCCATGAGATTCTCCAGGCAAGAGTACTGGGGTGGGTTGCCATGCACTTTTCCAGGGGATCTTCCCAACCCAGGGATCCAATTCAGGTCTCTTGCATTGCAGGCAGATTCTTAGCCATCTGAGCCACCAGGGAAGTCCTCTAGCACAACAACAACTGTTCTTTTTTTTTTTAAAAAAAAAGGAAAACAAAACAAGTAGTCTTTAGTCTCTGCTAAAATTGCCATCTCTAAAGTGTCTCTAAAGTGTCTGGGCTTCTCTGGTGGCTCAGCTGGTAAAGAATCTGCCTGCAATGCTGGAGATCTGAGTTTGATCCCTTGGTCAGGAAGATCCCCTGGAGGAGGGCATGGAAACCCACTCCAGTATTCTTGCCTGGAGAATCCCATGGACAGAGGAGCCTGGTGGGCTACAGTCCACGGGGTCACAAACACTGGGACATGACTGAGTGACTAAGCACACACAAAGTGTCTGCTACTACTGCTGCTGCTAAGTTGCTTCAGTCGTGTCCGACTCTGTGCGACCCCATAGACGGCAGCCACCAGGCTCCCCTGTCTCTGGGATTCTCCTGGCAAGAACACTGGAGTGGGTTGCCATTTCCTTCTCCAATGCATGAAAATGAAAAGTGAAAGTGAAGTCGCTCAGTCGTGTCTGACTCTCAGCGACCCCCTGGACTGCATGCAGCCTACCAGGCTCCTCCATCCATGGGATTTTCCAGGCAAGAGTACTGGAGTGGGGTGCCATCGCCTTCTCCGCACAAAGTGTCTAGTGTTTGCATTTTACCTGTTTTACCAAAGTTCATTGACCGTCTGGATCTTTGCACTTGGGTCCCTTGCTTAAGACACGATCTTTGCACTTGGGTCCTTGCCTAAGACATGCTTCCTCCTTGCCCATTTGTTACATGTGGACACACTCTTCCACAGCTCTAAAATGAAAATGAAACAAAGCTTTCAACATGCTCACCTTTGTTACAAACCCTGTCCTAGATGAAACACAGAAGAATTTAATAAAAATCACTGATGTTGGACATAGGGCTCCTTGACTGTAACTGAAGGTAAACTGGATGGGCATCATTTTTGTTGTTTAAATTGGATTGTCATTCTTAAATAAGTCAGCTGGTTCCTTGTAAAGAAAGGTTATGAAAGACCTTCACAACCGTCTGTAATAATGCATGTAGACATTCTCTTCTGATTTTGACCTTGATTTTTCATTTCTAAGAAAATCTAAAGGATACATTAGCTATGAGCATAAAGGTGTTTCCCCCCCCCCCCCATTTTATGTTTAATGTTTTTCCTGTTGAAGAGTACTGAGAGGGTTGCCATTAAAACTCAATATACCTTAAATCAAAAAGTTCCTCATTTACCTTTCTTAGTCACTTGTTTTATTAATTTTATTCCTATATGAAATATGTATTAAGAGCCACTATAGGTTCTGTGCTAATCTAAGCCCTGGAAATGAACACACACACACACACACACACACCCCAAACCAAGCTCTGTAGAGAATTTGCTTTATAAATGGGATGAAAAACACAAAATGAAAAAATCCACTTTGCAGACATTATTTTCTAAGTCTTGGTAGTTCTAGAAGGCAAGAGTACCATAAAAGAGAACAATGCATGTGAGCCTAGGGTTTCAGAGGCAGTAGCCCACTGAGGGCATGACACTGGAATTGTGGTCTGGAGGATGGGCAGGGAAAGTTATCAGGTTGAGAAATAAAAGGGGAAGATTCCAGGCAAGGGGGCATGAATATACAGATGCATGCATGCATGCATACACAGAGTAGTGAGGTGTGCTCATTTATTCCACTGGCATTTATAAAGCACCTGCTCTAGGTACATGGTGCAACAAGATAGTAAGATACTAATTGTTGCTGCCCTCTGAATGCTTACAGGTGAGGGAGAAGAAAGAGCTCTTATCAATGAGTGCAGTGTAGCAGCATACACAACAACTAGAAACAGTGACAGACTTTATTTCTTGGGGAACCAAAATCATTGTGGACTTCAGCCATGAAATTAAAAGACATTTGCTCCTTGGAAGAAAAGCTAAGACAAACCTAGGCAGTGTATTAAAAAGCAGAGACATCACTTTGCCAACAAAGATCTGTATAGTCAAAGCTATGGCTTTTGCAGTAGTCATGTATGGATGTGAGAGTTGGACTATAAAGAAAGCTGAGTACCAAAGAATTGATGCTTTTGATCTGTGGTGTTGGAGAAGACTCTTGAGAGTCCCTTGGACTGCAAGGAGATCCAACCAGTCCATTCTAAAGGAGATCAGTCCTGGGTGTTCTTTGGAAGGACTGATGCTGAAGCTGAAACTCCAATACTTTGGCCACCTGATGTGAAGAGCTGACTCATTTTGAAAAGACCCTGATGCTGGGAGGGACTGGGGGCAGGAGGAGATGGGGACGACAGAGCATGAGATGGCTGGATGGCATCACCAACTTGATGGACATGAGTTTGAGCAAACTCTAGGAGATAGTGATGGATAGGGGAGCCTGGCGTGCTGCAGTCCATGGGGTCACAAAGAGTCAGACATGACTGAGCGTCTGAACAGAAAGAAGTATTTCAAAGTTAAGATAGGCCAGAAGAATCATTGTCTAGTTCTCATAGTGGTGGGGAAAATATGCCTGATAGAAGAGCTGACTCCTGAGCCATGGGGTTATGATTTTTCTGTTAAGCTTCCTCTTTCTGTGCCTCCGTATCTTCTTTGGGATTTATCAGTGTTTATTAAAAGCCTAGTATGCAAAGCTTTTTGTTACTAGCTGAAAAGAAACCAAGAATATTTAGAATCCATTATCTTTGAATTAGGAACTGGCCTTAACTGTCTAACAGAATAAGTGAATAACTTTTATCTCAGCGTTTATTTATGTCTCCCCTGAGCCCTTTAGTAAAAATCTCAGACAGAAGCCCAGTAGAAGGTGGCCAATAACTAATTCTGATTGAAATATTGAGGTTAGGAAGCTGACAACTTCCCCTACTCACTCCATGAGAGACTAGCTGTGAAACCTGTTCTCTAGCAATGCCAATTTGGGGAATATAAGAAACTTTGTCCTGGTTATCTTTGCTTTTATCTTTTAATACCCAGCTTATACTAATTGGCATTTTAATTATGCATTGACTAATATACTTTTGTCATTTAGAAGTCTCCACATGAAAAACAAATTTTAAAATATTTAAATTAACTTTGCTAAAATTAAGCAACATAATTCTAGACAAATAGTTATTCCAGACTTTACCAAAGAAGCAAAAAGCATTAGAAGACCATCAAAATGAATCTACAAAAACCATAGCTTGATAAATGTGACTCTGAGGGCTAGTGATTAGTTGTAAAGTTCTTCCTAAATAATAAGTTTGTTGGAGGCATTGATAAAGATGAATTTCATAGTCAGGTGAATAAACCTAGACCAAAGTAGCAAATTTCTATAAGCCATGATAATCTGTTATATAACAATCAATTAAATAGTAAAAGAAAGTCCAGTTAAGCTAGATTTTTATTACTGTAAGGAGATATAAAAAATAATTAATATTATAGTTTCTTCCATTTGAATTTTATTTATAATTCATTACAGGTTCTAACTCACTTTTTCTTAAGTAGAGATAAAAACAGCAAGACCAAATGGAGATTCGAGTCTGACATTTTCAAAAAATAAAGAAGAAAATCAAGTAATGGCTTTGTCTGGATAATGTGAAATATACCAGCCATATAGTTAAATTTAAGTAAAAGTATTTAAATGAAGTGAATCCATTAATTTGATACTATATTTGAATAAATAAAAGCATAATTGACACTTTATTTTAATTTCCTGTGTTGACCTTAACGAGAAAGAAAAACATTCTGATAATCTTTAAAAGGCCTAGTGAATACTTTGTATAAAAGAATATTGAACAATGTGTAATTCATTCTTGCCTATGGAAAGCTTATGTAGTTCATCAGATACATTGAAAGTCCATTCATATAGAGGGTTCACAGGAGGAAAAGCCCAGCTATAGTTGCTAGTCACCACATTTCAAGAGGCAAAAAACATATCAAAAACTCAAAGCTTTTTTTCTCTTTAAAGCCTTAGAGATCAATTTCCTCCCTGAATTCCTTACAAGTTAAAAAATCAAAGTACTAAACACAGTACTGAAATATTGTCAATGAACCATTCTCAAAAGATTTTTTTTTCAGTGTTTCAAAGAAAAGAACATGTAAAGGTCCCAAGTGCTATTTTTAATATCTCACAATCCTTGACTGTTGTGAAGTAGAATGAATCAACTCAAAAGTTCTAATCTGGGTTGTATAAATAACCAAATTTCCAATTAGACTTATGCTAATTGCAAATGACTGGAGATCAAATTCAACATGGTTTTTAAGAGGAGAAGCAGTATTATTTTGTAGTTAGTATTAATGGCAAGGCAGTTTCATGGTCCAATAAGTGGTTAGCTTTGAGCAAAAAGACAGGGACTCGTTGAAACCGTCAGGTGTCATATTCTTTCTCCATCTCTGTTTTCTGTTTTCTCTGAATAAGCCCCACTCTTAGGTTTCATATCATGGCAACATGGAGCCTTTTGCCTCTTCTCAGGTCCCATCCAGTAGGAATATGTGCTTGCACAGCCATTAGGTGAATGCCCATTAGGCACATGCCCGTCACAGATTCCAGAGTTGTGGCCAGGAATACAGGATATGTGGCCTGATGTAGATCTATATCATATGGCCACCCCAGGAGCTGCTGGGAAAACCCCACCTAGAATTTATGACCTGGGACTGGGGAGGGACGAATACATAGAAAAAAGAGACTGTTGTTAGAAGAATGGGAAATGAGTACAACAAAAGCAAAAAAATACTTATCCACTACGTTTTTGTAATCAGTATTTGTGTGTGGACTGAATGTTTGTGTTGCCCTAAAATTCACATACTGAAATTCTAATTGCTAATGTGATGGCTCTTGGAGGTGTGGCCCTTGGGAAGTTAATTAGTGTGAAATTAGGTCATGAGAATGGGCCCTCATGGTGGAATCAGTAACTATAAAAAGAGAATGAGACAGATCTCTCTCTCTCTCTTCATCCTGTGAGAAAATCAAGAAAAATGTCCTTTCCAGAATCAGACTGTACAACTGTTGTCTCTGACTTCCCAGACTCCAAAAATATGAGACATAAATGTTTATCTGTAGAATTTTGTGACAGTAGCCAGATTTATGATAATTTGTACATTAATGCTATAGTAAGTTACTTTAATTGAGTGTTCACAATATACCATGCTGATGACTCCTTAATATTTTGATTATTATTATTATGCTATTGTTCCAAGTTTGAAAACAATAAAATATTGACTAAAATCACTATATATATGTGTGTGTGTGTGTGTGTGTGTATATATATATATATATATTTAAAATATTGATTCCTAATGAGTGTAATGCTCAAAATTCTCCAAGCCAGGCTTCAGCAATATGTGAACCGTGAACTTCCTGATGTTCAAACTGGTTTTAGAAAAGGCAGAGGAACCAGAGATCAAATTGCCAACATCTGCTGAATCATCAAAAAAGCAAGAGAGTTCCAGAAAAACATCTATTTCTGCTTTACTGACTATACAAAGCCTTTGACTGTGTGGATCACAATAAACTGTGGAAAATTCTGAAAGAGATGGGAATACCAGACCACCTGACCTGCCTCTTGAGCAATTTGTATG
>NW_011495082.1:18372391-18400484 GCF_000754665.1 Bison bison bison
AAAGAGCCTCTTGATGAAAGTGAAAGTGGAGAGTGAAAAAGTTGGCTTAAAGCTCAACATTCAGAAATCGAAGTCATGCCCACCACTTCATGGGAAATCGATGAGGAAACAGTGGAAACAGTGTCAGACTTTATTTTTCTGGGCTCCAAAATCACTGCAGATGGTGACTGCAGCCATGAAATTAAAAGACGCTTACTCCTTTGAAGGAAAGTTATGACCAACTTAGATAGCATATTCAAAAGCAGAGATATTACTTTGCCAACAAAGGTCTATCTAGTCAAGGCTATGGTTTTTCCTGTGGTCATGTATGGATGAGAGAGTTGGACTGTGAAAAAGGCTGAGCGCCAAAGAATCGACGCTTTTGAACTGTGGTGTTGGAGAAGACTCTTGAGAGTCCCTTGGACTGCAAGGAGATCCAACCAGTCCATTCTGAAGGAGATCAGCCCTGGGTATTATTTGGAAGGAATGATGTTAAAGCTGAAACTCCAGTACTTTGGCCACCTCATGCAAAGAGTTGACTCATTGGAAAAAACTCTGATGCTGGGATGGATTGGGGGCAGGAGGAGAAGGGGATGACAGAGGATGAGATGGCTGGATGGCATCACTGACTCGATGGACGTCTGGGTGAACTCCGGGAGTTGGTGATGGACAGGGAGGCCTGGGATGCTGTGGTTCTTGGGGTCGCAAAGAGTCGGATACGACTGAGCGACTGAACTGAACTGAATGTGTGTAAAGGCATAATAATGAAATGGACAGATGCATGAACTTAAATATCTCAAATGTTCATGAAATTTGAAAACTGTGTTCAAATGAACAAGAAAGAAAAGAGAAATCTTGCCTCCTGCTATTACTTAATTGGCAAGTTAATCTGCTTTCCTATTTAATTTAAACCTAAATTTACACTGCACCGCTGTCTTTTTTGAGTATACTAACTTTATGCCAATAGATTAAAATTTGTTCTTAAAACTATTGGCAGGATTTCAGGAAACAAAGACAAAAGAAAGATGAGATTGAAATAGAAAGACAGAGGCTAGGAAACAGACATGGAGGAAGAAAAGAAGGAAAAGTAGGAGAGAAGGAAGTAAAGAAGGAAGAACATACATTTTATTCTTGAACCATTCCTGAATATTCTTGATCAGCTAAAACATTTACAATGGGGATATCTTAGTAAGGTACTATTAATGAAATTATTTTTAGTGTCTTAGTCTCTTTCAAATTGTTCTGTTAACTTGGAAATTTTTGTGTGTGGGGAAAAAAAAAAAAAGCACTGCTGAAAACAGAACAAACAAGCAAGCGAGCCTCTCTTTCCTTGCTGGCTTTCAGTCAGTTTTCCCACTAAATGGAGAAACACAGCAGCGTTTTCACTAGACAACTGAAGCGCACAATTTCACAAACAATCCTGAGTGTGTGCTGCAGGGCATGACCATGGATGGTGTTATCTGGTCATGTTCCATGTTTTATATCTGTCATCCACTGTTCAGGCGTTTTCTTTTCTTGTGCTCCCTAGGTGTGAGAAAAAATTTGGTTAAATGAGAAACTGTTTCAAGGCATTTTAACTTAAGATTGAAAACATTTTGCCCATCTTATAGCATGCAAACATACCTTGGAAAGTTTAAATAAAGAAGAGAGGTAAAAATTTGCATTAGATGTGTGCAGATGTGCTTAAGCAAAACTGGCTCAAAGATGTACTTGGATTACATTTAATTTTCTTCTCTCCAGGATACAATCTAGTGTCACATCAAATCATACACCTGTTTTTAAATCAATAACGGTATTCTATGTATAATATGTGAAGACATGAACAGAGATAGAAATACTTTTATAATTATTTTTTCATCAAGTCTATGTTGCTTATTTCAAATTCAAATGTTTCCACAGTATTTGCCTCAATTGAATTACTTATCTTGAAATAATTTCCAAAAGTGGCTAAAACAGGTCAATGAGAAATTAAAGTAACATATTGGAACTTTTTACCAAATATTTATTTTACTATATATATTATTCAATGTTATGTAAAATTCAGAGGACTTATTTCAAATTTATTGTCCAAAAAAACCCCACATTTGTTTTATAACCTTATAGAAAATAGGAATTATTTATTTATCTATAGCAGTTAAGCTGGAATCAAGATTGCTGGGACAAATATCAATAACCTCTGATACTTAAAGCTCAACATTCAGAAAACTAAGATCATGGCATCCAGTCCCACCACTTCATGGGACAAACAGATGTGGAAACGATGGAAACAGTGACAGACTTTATTATTTTGGGGCTCCAAAATCGTTGTAGATGGTGACTGCAGCCATGAAATTAAAGGACACTCCCTCCTTTGAAGAAAAGCTATGACCAACCTCAACAGCATATTAAAAAGCAGAGACATTTCTTTGTCAACAAAGATCCATCGAGTCAAGGCTATGGTTTTTCCAGTGGTCATGTATGGATGTGAGAGTTGGACTGTGGAGAAAGCTGAGTTCTGAAGAATTGATGCTTTTGAACTGTGGTGTTGGAGAAGACTCTTGAAAGTCCCTTGGACTGCGAGGAGATCCAACCAGTCCATCCTAAAGGAGATCAGTCATGAGTGTTCATTGGAAGGACTGATGCTGAAGCTGAAGCTACAATACTTTGGCCACCTCATGAGAAGAGTTGACTCATTGGAAAAGACCCTGATGCTGGAAAAGATTGAGGGCAGGAGGAGAAGGGGACGACAGAGGATGAGATGGTTGGATGGCATCACTGACTCAATGGACATGAGTTTGGGTGAACTCTGGGAGTTGGTGATGGACAGGGAGGCCTGGCGTGCTGCAGTGCATGCAGTTGCAAAGAGTCAGACATGGCTGAGTGACTGAACTGAACAGTTAAATTAGGGTGGCATTTAGAAACCGCCAAACTGTTCAGGAGGGACCAGCATGTCTTTGCAGGGTGCTCCTTCTCCATCTTGGGAAGGGTCAGAGTGGTCCTCTGAGTGCCCTGGCTTCCTGACAGTGAGGCGGGGGCAGCCTATGTGATGACTGACGGGCAGGGCTCAGACACACACAGCCGCAGGTCACAGAGCACGGAATCCTCTGCTCCACCGCACCTGAATTCTCCCCGTTGTCCATAAACAAGGGTCAGGTTCATCACGTGGGGTGGCACTGCTAGGTAGTCATGGTGAACCCAGACACATGTGAACGGAGCTAGATGGATTCTCCTGCTAATCAGTTCTTTCCCCCTTACTAACACAAACTAGTTTAAAAATCAGCTGATCATCACATGGCAAGCCTGGGACAACAAATTTAGTCTCAATGCACAAAACTGGTCAAAATATCTTACACTGCAACTTCAAGCCAATCTTCAAGCCAACTCCAGGGCTCTCTCCCTATCATGTTTATGCAGAGGAGGCCCTCTGTCATCATTTCAAGACTATGCTTCTTACTTTCTTACTTCATCCTCCAGAAGACAGTTTTCTAAGCCTAAAAAAAAAAAAAAAAAAAAGAAAAAGAAAACTTTTTCTTATACCTTAAAAAATAAATAATAGTCACTACTTTATAAAATGTATGATCTGTTGTTAAATATGTGAGGGAAGGATGGCTTATCTTTAATGCCTTTAATACTTGAAACTATTCTGAAACCAGGACGATTGATGAAATTTCAAACCACTCTAGCTGCCCCTTCAGCTTCTACCTGCTTTCTACCCTCATTCCTTTCTGCTCACAAGACCCTTTAGGATAAAATCTCGCCACTTTCAGATTCTTTTTGTTTACCAATATATTTATCATTTTAACATGTTTTATGACGAATCAACGTGTTCTTTACTTAATGGAACCTTTTCCCCACATGAATACAACCAAATAAATTTTCTCTACGAGTTCATTTCTAAATGCTTTTCCTATTAGTTTTTATTTCAAGCAGAAGAAGGAAAAAACTCTGACCCTGGTAAGTGAACTGCCATTCAAAATATCCTAAGGCACAAAGCCAATTTTCTTTTTTCTCATTTCCTGTCTAGGGTGACTGGGAATTTCACATTAACCAGACCGTATCTCTCTGTTCTTTTTTCTCTGCCTTTCTTCAGCCAGGTAGATTTACCTTTCCCAGGATACTCTCATCAGTTTTACGATCTTCTTTTTCCTTCTTTCTCATTGCACCAAAAGTGCTTTTTTGCGTTGTAAGTTAACTAGACCAGTCTCTGTCCTTTTACAAAGCCTTTGCATTGGCCAACAGGAGTTGCAAGCCTCCCATTCAGATCAGTCTGTAACACTCCCACAGATTGGCAATATTTGCATTATTTTGAACTTTCTCTCTGACTGGAGGCTTCTTCCCTACAACATCCTGACCCTCCCAAGAATCCATAAAACACAAAGTGGATGTCACTAAGGTGGCAGTCCTGATCATTGGAAAGACAGATGCTGAAGCTGAAGCTACAATACTTTGGCCACCTGATGCGAAGAACTGACTCACTGGAAAAGACCCTGACGATCAGAAAGATTGAAGGCAGGAGGAGAAGGGGATGACAGAGGATGAGATGGTTGGATGGCATCACTGAATCAATGGACATGAGTTTGAGTAAACTCTGGGAGTTGGTGATGGACAGGGAGGCCTGACGTGCTGCCGTCCATAGGGTCTCAAGGTGTTGGATACGACTGAGCGACTGAACTGAAGGTGGCTCAGTGGTAAAGAATCCACCTGCCAATGCAGGGGACGGGGGTCGTGAAGATCCCCTGGAGAAGAAAATGGCAACCCACTCCAGTATTCTTGACTGGAGAATCCCACGGACAGAGGAGCCTCACGAGCTTCTGTCCACGGGGTCGCAAAGAGTCAGACATGACTTAGTGACTAAAGAACAACACAGCAAACGTGCAGTAGAACAGTAATCTATGTGTGTACGCTTGGCCCTTGCACAACACAGGGGTTAGGGGCATTGATCCTTGTGCAGCTGAAAAATCAAGTATAACTTTTACCTCCCTCAAAACTTAACTGGTAGCCTACAGCTGGCAGGAAGCCTTGCTGATTATACGTTGCCAATTAACTAATATTCTGTATATTATGTGTATTCTACCCTATATTCTAACAGTGAAGTAAAATAAAATGTTATTAACAAAATCATAAGGGAAAACACGCTTACAGTACATATGTGTATTATTGAAAAAAATCTGTCTATAAGTAGACCTGGGCAGTTTATATAGGTGCTATTCAAGGATCAGCTGTCTAGTTTGTATTTCTCTCTTCCTGTTTCTGCAAAAAAAAAAGAAAACAACTTACTAAAATTACCTCTGTCTTATAATTTATGCTGTAGGAGAATTAAATAAGCAGGATATTTCCTTGCAAAACTTATCTGAGTAGGACTTTATGAAAACAAAACTAAACTTCTGAGCTTAAGGGAAAGGATAGATTAGATTAAGAAACAAATGACCTGGCTTCACAAAAGAGGCTTAAGAATTTCACATTTTAGGAAATTAATTTAATTTATTTTCGGGGGCTCCAAAATCACTGCAGATGGTGACTGCAGCCATGAAATTAAAAGACGCTTACTCCTTGGAAGGAAAGTTATGACCAACCTAGATAGCATATTCAAAAGCAGAGACATTACTTTGCCAACAAAGGTCCGTCTAGTCAAGGCTACGGTTTTTCCAGTGGTCATGTATAGATATGAGAGTTGGACTGTTAAGAAAGCTGAGCGCCGAAGAATTGATGCTTTTTAACTGTGGTGTTGAAAAAGACTCTTGAGAGTCCCTTGGACTGCAAGGAGATCCAACCAGTCCATTCTAAAGGAGATCAGCCCTGCGTGTTCTTTGGAAGGAATGATGCTAAGCTGAAACTCCAGTACTTTGGCCACCTCATGTGAAGAGTTGACTCATTAGAAAAGACTCTGATGCTGGGAGGGATTGGGGGCAGGAGGAGAAGGGGACGACAGAGGATGAGATGGCTGGATGGCATCACCGACTCAATGGATGTAAGTCTGAGTGAACTCCGAGAGTTGGTGATGGACAGGGAGGCCTGGTGTGCTGCGATTCGTGGGGTCGCAAAGAGTTGGACATGACTGAGTGACTGAACTGAACTGAACTGAATTTACAGCTTAAAAATGAGCAAGCATGCTTTTCTCTGGGCTTCCAGGATGGCTCAGTGCTAAAGAACTCACCTGCAAAGGCAGGAGATATAAGACATGGGGCTTCAGTCTCTGAGTAGGGAAGATCCTCTGGAGGAGGGCATGACAACCCACTCCAGTGTTCCTGCCTGGAGAATCCCATGGACAGAACAGCCTGGTGGGCTACAACCTGTAGGGTGGCGGAGTTGAACGCTACTGAGGCAACTGAACACACACACTCATGCTTTCTTCTAGGGCTCCCTGTCTTCACAGACCTCCCAGAAATGCCATACGCAGCCCAGCTGAGCAGAGTGGCCAGACTTGGGGCACCCTTGTTTGCAAGTACAGTTCTGTCTCAGTGCTTAAGGATCTACTTTGCCATGGCTGTGATCTATTGAAACAATGTATTTGAATGCTGCCAGAGCTGCCTCTAGTTTATAAAAGAAGCAATTTGCTTTCAGACCCTCTTTATTCCACCCAGCACTGCTATGCTCTGCTCCCCAGACAGAAGGGGCAAGATCACAGGTACCCACCTGCTTTGCACAATGTCTAGCTCCACATAGGAATGTATCACAATAACTGTTTAGTCTTTATTGCCGCCACTTGTGTGGTTATGAGGCCATTATATTTAGAGCAGGGCAATTTAGGTTTGTGTTAGTCAGGGATGGTGATCATCTCTCACCCCTGACCTTCAGGTTAATGAGAAGTTCCTCTGGGTAATTGCCCTCCCTCAAGATAGCCCTGTGCTGTGTAATCTTTATCGCTTAAAATGACATTTAAAGTTTGTTTTACATGAGCAAGTAGGAGAACATTATTTCTGCAGTGAGCAATAATTATCTGCCTCCTAGCTGAAAATGCATGCTGGGGATAAATTGCGTTCATCTGGTAGCCTTTGTTTGTAAGACAAGTTAATTAAAAGAGGAATGTTGAAAAATATGTCTGCCCACTGAGTGCTGATGGAGTAATAATATTACTTTACAAGAAAACATTACATGCAAACAACTTTGGTTTTGTTCTGAAGTTATGAAGGAAAATGAGGTAAATGAAATGTTCCCACAAGCAAAATTTTGACTACAATAGAAAAGAATAGATGAAGCAAAATATCTGTTTATTCTAATCAAGTAATAAATGTCTAAAATCTTCGGTGCCCAGGTGGCATTTGTACTGTTTAGCCTGGACAAGAAATATTGAACCTAACAACATGGGCTCATTAAAATATGCAACTAATTCTGTATACTTAATACTGGTTGTCTGGGCTGTAATTGAGATCACTGTCTACTGAAAGCGTATTATCTATTTAATACAAACATTTAATATTGTTATCCTTCATATGCCTTGCAAAGAACATGCTTGTAGTTGTATATTAAAAACTATTTTTTTTATTTTGGTGGTGAGACCAATAATTCAAATTGGAGCTTATTTAGCATTTGCTGGGAATGGTAGTGGTGTTTAGTTGCTCAGTCATGTCCAACTCTTTGTGATACTGTTGTCTGTAACCTGCTAGGCTCCACTGTCCATGGGATTTTCCAAGCAAGAATACTGGAATTGGGTGATATTTTCTTCTCCAGGAGACCTTCTGACCCAGAGATCGAATCTGGTTCTCCTGTGTTGCAGGCAGCCTTCTGCATTGCAGGCAGATTCTTTACTGACTGAGCCACCAGGCGAGCCCCTTGTTGGAAATAGTTCATTAATTTTTGCTATTGAAATTTGCCCTTGTAAAAAGCATCCTAACATTAAACTTGTATATTCAATCACTGAAATCAGGTTTCAATGTTCATACTTTATATGAACTAATTTTTAAGCTACTTTTTTCTTTAAAAAATTTCACCAGCCCTTTTCATTTTGTATTTTAGCAGTTGCTTTTCTCACAGCATTTTGCCAACAAAATTCAATAGCCATATCCCTATCTCAAGAAACGGAGGTAAGTAGTATCAAAGATCACATACTAATCAGGGGTACTTTCCCACTGAATTTGGGCTTTTCTCTACTGCTATTTCAAATGGTTGGAGTAGGAAATGGCAACCCACTCCAGTATTCTTTCCTGGAGAATCCCATGGACAGAGGAACCTGGTGGGCTACAGTCTGTGGGGTTGCAAAGAGTCAGACATGATGGAGCGCACACACACACACACACATTTCAAATGGTTTAGCAATGTGTATATTGCATCAAAAGCCTTGACTTTTCCAAGAGTCAAAGGTGACATACTGCTAGGGTTGGTTGATGACTCTAATTTGGCCCTTTTAGTACAAAAACTGTGTATATGATCAATACTTTAAGTCGATCCTTTAGAATTGCATCTTCTCATCTTCAACACCTGGAAATAGAGGTTAAAGGAGTATGGTCCATTATAAAGCTTCCCCAAGCTTACCATGTTAATGCTCACTGACTTTGATTTATTTTAAAGAAATCTGGGGAGAGTCTTCATTTCTGACTCAGGCTATTTGAAAATCTGATAAAAGATTCTCATTAAAAAGTGAGATATCAGATGATTTCACACACAATTTCAGGAGATTAATGGACAACATGAAACTTACGGGTTCATGAATCCCAGGCTAAGGACATTTGAAAACAGGTCTTCCAAAATTACAACATGATTTCCATTTCAAATTTCTTACCATCCTTATTCAAAATTTATTTCTTTACTTAAAATCATCCCTCAAAATGCTGGGTGATCATCAATTTATACTATTTTCACTTATTGAGGCAAAGTGTTGGATTACTGTCAAGGGGGAATTTCTATCTATTTCAAGATCAGCTCTGAGCTGAAATATAAAATGTGAAGGGATGAAATAGCAGATCTTCCTTACCATTCCCCACTCCTTTCTTTCCTATCACTTTCTCAGGAATCCACTTCTGCTGACAGCTCTTGTTCATCCTATTTTCCTATCAACCCACTGTCAAGAAAGAAATTCAAGAATGATAGAAATGTATTCCTGCCTCAACCTACCTCCTAGTTTTTAGGTGAAGAAACTTTGAAATGACTTTCATGTGGTCTTCTCAAAGTTCCTGGGGCCAGACAAGCAGCGTGAAGATGAGATCCAACATTGCTCAATTAACTGCTGAGGTTCACAGTATTTCATTTTCATTTTTAACTCATGCAATCGATTTTTCTAGTGTGATAGCACTGTAATGGTGGAATATTGGTCAGGTAATCAGGGTAAAATAGGTGCCATATATGGAAGGATAGCCACGGACATTTATGCTGTTTCTATTATTTTCTGCTTTCCACTAGTAGATTCACAGACCCAGTCATATTTTATGTAAATAGGCATCTAGATCTGTTACTCAAAGATGGCCTTGTTTCTATCCTGAACTCATAAACATATGTCAAAATGTTGCATGTAATCTCTTTACAAGTTGTATCATATTCACTTGGGGATGGCAAAACATAGGTATTACTCTATTAATAAATAAGCGAATATACTTATAAATAAACATGTGAATAAATGAATAAATATGTTCATATATTCATACACATTCACACATCCATCCATACATAAAAAGATGATGTGGAATTTAAAGAGAAAGAAGGAGAAGGCCGACTTAAATATCAAAAAGTATCAGTTGGAAGAAAAATTAGAATATAATCAGAAAACAAAATATATGAAGGGAATGGAATGGCTTATTGCAATATTAAATTTTCTCTTATGTATAAACCTGATCATCAGTATGCAAAAATATGGAATATTTTTAAAAAGTGGTAAAAAGGAATGTTTGAGACAAACCATCCACTCTTTTCAATTATTTATTCCCAAATGGCAGCTCACTTCAGTTTTCTTGCCTGGAGAATCCCATGGATAGAGGAGCCTGGTGGACTGTAGTCCATTGGGTTGCAAAGAGTCGGTCACGACTGAGTGACTAAGCATGCACAAGCAAACACTACCACCAGATTTAGTGGTTTAAAACAGTCTTTTATTTTGTACATGACTTTGTGGGTCAAAAATTGGGGAAGGACTGAGCTGGACGGCTTTTCTCTGATCCAGGTAATGGGGCTGGGGCAGCTGGGGCTGCAGGATCCACTTCTAAAATAGCTTTACATTGTGAGTTTTTTATATCTCCATTTATTGGTTGATACTTATAAGGTTTCCAAATCAGGGAACAGACTAATTTTTTACTCACACATTGACCCTAGCACTAGTTCACTATGTCCCCCCCTAACCTCAGGTGATGCTGTGAGGGTGACATGGAATCTGTGTATACAGAAGAATTGCACCAAGGAAGAGGAACCTTGAGAATATGAATTATTGGAACTTATGTAAACGGCTGGTACATATCCAAACAGACTATAAACACATATATAAACAGAAGCTACCCCTTCTCCCCTCTGCAGAGTCAGAGATAGAAATGGAGAGAGAAACAAAACTCCCTCTGAAGAGAGGAGAAGGTCTCTAGGTTCATTACCATTTGCTACATAAAGAAATGACCTTGGGGGGATAAATCTTCAGATCTTTCTGAAGGTCACTTTCTTTAGGGTTGCTATCGTCTCCACACTCACCCCCAGCAAACTTTATTCATAAGACCCTAACTGAGCAGAACTGTGAAAATACCATTTCCAACACGTATGTCTGGCTCCCTTGCTCTTGGCCTATTCTCTTTCATTCTCTCTCTCTTTTTCTCTCTCCGTGGTTCCATGATCTGCTCACAACACCGGGTTCTCAGGAAAGCCCTAATTTTCACAGGGTCACTGGCTTCCAAGAGGCAGGAAGCAGAAACTTGCCCAGCATCACTTCTGCTTGTCCTATTGATCAAAGCAGTTGTAGGGCCTCCCAAGATCCAGAGGGTAGGGGAAAGAGTGTCTAGTTCTCTATGAGGCGGAAAGAAGGTGACAGGGTCATGTGGCAGAAGACATGAGGTATATATAACTGTGGCCATCTTGGAAAACACAGTCTCTCACATACCTCCTAAAGCCATTTTGAAAGAGGGAAATTCCTGCAATGAAGAAATACTATCATTGGAGAGATAGCACCCATCATACAAATAGTAAATAAACAAATAAACAATAGTCTCATTCTGGTTGGGGTGTAATCTACTAAAGATCTCGATGTATTCCCAAGGCTCCAGTAGACTGAGAGCCTGAGCACATGTTCCAGGGCACAGGCTACTGGACTAGTCCTTGCAGCAGCAGTGGATTTGGTTTATGTGGCTTGAGAGTCTGAGCGCACTAGGAATTCAACTCCACCCCATGCCCCCCAGAGCCTTGTCTAAGTAGGTTCCTCGGATCTGGGAGCTTGATTTTACTTGGTAGAAAGCTTGGGACTTGGAGACTTTCTTGGACTGCTTGTAGGAAGGTCTGTTCCAGTGTACCTCTCAGCCATTCTTCATTCTCCAGGGCATTGACTAGTCTCTGGAGTCGCACAGCCATCATGAGATGCTGACAAAAAGTCCTGAGTCTCGTTCTCTCTCACTCCAGTATTGATCCTTCCAATCCTGGAGGTGAGGGACTGTTCTCCCTCCAGCTTTTTGGCCATACTCGATGAGGTCTGCAGATGCTATTTTATGTTTTCTCTTTTTCAAAATTGAAAATGGTAATAGCCAGCCTTTATTAAGTTATAAAGATACCACATATATAGACTAGGCATACAGAGGCAAGACGTTGATGGCATAGACTCTGGAGCAGTATGTCTGAATTTACATTCTGCCTCCCTCTAGATGACCCTGGGCAAACTATTTAATCAGTCCATGCCTCAGTTTCTTCATTGGTATGATAGAATAACAGCAGTGCCTACCCTCACACAACTGGTGATAATGATCAATTGAACAGGTTAATGTGAAGTTCTTAGGACTATGCATGTTACGTAGTAAACTACAGTAAGCATTATGAAAGGTATGGTTATCATAGTCACTGTTCCTTTTGGAAGTAGATGAAGTCGTATCATCCCTTTGAGAAATGAGAATAGCAGGTGCCCACAGTGATGGTGGATCACTGAAATTCAGGTTTTATTCTAAGCAGTGCTCAGCTATTCTTTCGTTATACATGGGCTTGTGATTGTACCCACTCCATGAACCTCTGGATTCACACTGACTGCGCACGTGATCAGAGAGTGCCCCTTGCTTTCCTGTCTCTGGATGTGACTCTTACAGTAAACTTCCTCTGGGAACTTTAGTTCTGGGAGTCTCTTTTGTGCAACCTACCAGAGACCGCTTCCGTCACTTAATAATGCCACCGTATTCTAATTTAACATAAGTGTGTGCCGGGGACCAGCCCCGGCTGATCCAGGGTATTCAAAGGAGAGACGGCGTAGGCGAAGATCAGGAGACACTTGCTTAATTAAATGTTAATTAAGGAGATAAAGAGTAATAGAATGAGGATAGCTCAGTGAGGAAATTTAGTGGAGAAAAGCGGTTGAAATAAGGATAGCTCAGTAGGAAAATTCAGTGAAGAAAAGAGGCTGAATAAAATTCCAAAGCGGAATTTACGTCACCTACGAAGGCCGCAGGCGTCCTCCCATTCTCCCGAAGGAGAGGAGACACTAAGGCCTCCCCGGTCAGATCTTAGAAGCCCAGGCAAAATTAGTAGGCTTGACGAGCTTCCCTGCCTCAGAGGAAAAGTTCAGCTAGAAGGTGAAAGAAAGAACGACATGGGGACACCAAATTCCGGTGAACAAAAGGACATACTGTATTTTCCAAAGCAGTTTTATACCTTAAGTTGTGCGTAGAGGATAATGGGGGGAAGGGGTAGAGGCATGCAAAGACAGCAGTTCCTGATCCTTATCGAAGTCAGGCTTTCAAACTTATCATATGCAAAAGTTTAGGTGATTTACATCATCTTCTGGCCAGGAAGCCTGTTAACATTTTAAGAAACTTATTTTTCTCTAAAGGTGATTATTCTAAAGTCAGGCACCAGCCTCCAAAAAGCATTGGAGAAAGTTGCATTCCTATAGGGCAAAGGTGAGGTGGGCTCAATCAAGAAAAGAATTGACTCAAGGGTCCAAGATTACAAACATTGAGGCAACTGCTTACATTTCTATACACCCATTATATCAATCAATACACCGCCAAGGACACAGTAGGTAAGGGATATGGAGACTTAGCGGCAAACATTGGCCCAACAAGTGAAAAACCCTTTACCAATACAATTTCTAATCAATCTTTTAACTACTCAAAGGAATCTGTGTTTAGACAGTTTAGAACATCTCCTGCCTCTCACAGTTGGGAGGCTCTGAACAATCACATGTTGCCGGAAAAAACCTATTCAGGCAGGCTAGAGGACTTCCAAAGGAGTTTGTAGGTTGAAACACTGTCACACCCAAGAATTATTAACTGGAGCTGTAAGCTAACTCTTTTTTCAGAGAGAGGTAGTGGGGGACAGCCCCCCGTAAAGTCAGAGGTGTAGGTGAAAGCAGAAAGTAGGCAGACTCTGGTTTTGGGGGTAGATTGCTCGAGAATTTCCAGGGAGACTCCTGAGGCTTGATCCCGCCTTTGCGTATGTCAAGCCTCCTTCCTCATGACCTTTGCCACGGGCAGAGCTCGCTCCCCACAAGTGTGTACATTAAAAATATGCTTATATGTATATGGGTACACACACATGTGCATAGACACATGTACACTTCATTTCTACAAGCATTCCAGCACTTTTTTTTTTATCATACTACTCACTTTTGATCTTACACGATTTTTTTTTCAAATGCTCTCTTACTATTCCTTGTGTGTTTCTTTTTTTTTTTTTAATCCTCAAGCAACTTTATTGAACTTATTAGCCATAATAGTTTTTTTAATGGATTCTTTTGGATTTTCTAAATACATGATTTTGTCATCTGCTATGAATTTTACTATCTTTTTTCCAATATGGTGACTTATCTTTTTTTTTTCTTTTTTAATACCTTTCACTTACTTTTATTTGACTCTCGTTTCATGAAAGGTGAGTTTTGAGATCTGAAATTGTGAGATTAAAGTAGATTTATGTCCAGTGATAAACTTAATTGAGACCTAAAATATGAGCACATAAATCATTATATTTTTACTTATTTATTACATACGCCTTCAGTTTATTTTATCTGTCATTAAAAAAGTATGAGGTCAGCATGAGAAAGCATCTCATTTGGTTTCTTAACAAAATTTAATGCATAGACTGTGATTTATTTTCTACCAACATTACACTATTAGGGTGAGTTGTTGATAAGCAATTTACAGCAGTAGACAAGATCAAGGCCTACCCTTAGGCTGATTTATAATAGTTCATATATTTACTAACAGGCTGGCAAGTGAAACCTTTGAAAATATAATGAATTTAAAATGTCTACACATTATATCTCACCAGGTGATTAGCTAACCTACTCCTTGTGTATTTGTATTCTTCTATATTGTTTTGGAAGCAAACAAATAGAGCTGTATTACATCAATAAAGTAAATTTCAAACATTCAAATGTTTAACCATTCTGAAAATAAACACCATCACATGCCACAATTTATTTTACTCTTAGTTTATTGTAATACTTTGCATTCAATTTATAAACTAATTACAAATTGGAAGCACACATACACGATGTTAGAGCTGAAAGGGAACCTTAGAAGTGATGTTGTCCAGCTTTATTTTATCGATAGATTCATGAAATTGCAGGAGACGGGAAATTGCTCAGTGTAATAGAGGTAGTTTGAAGGACTTGGACTAGGCCTCCCTGACCCTTTTTATTTGATAAAGTGTTTTCATTAGATACCATAGTATATAGGACTGAAATGATGAAATTTGTTTTGCATCTGTCAATAGTAATTGTTAGTAACATTTTCTAGGGGAAGACATTTTTATACCTACTTAGCAAATTAAACACTGCTTTATATTTATTGCTATTTGGTATCAAAAAGAAAGATACATACATGAAGGTGGTAAAAAAAAAAATAAAAACAGCACAAAACATCCATAACTATTTAGAGAATAAATGGTAACATTCACTTGGGAAAGTTCTAAAAGGCTAACTCTCATTATTCATTGCGTGTTATGGAAATTTTACATAAATTGTTGTAAATTCCTATTGTTTATAGGAATAAATTTTAAAAGTATATGATTTGTTTACACCAAAGTAAGCAGGAAGTTGTCATAAATTCATTTTACTATCCCAGTTTATTCCTATACTGTGTTTTAGCCATACTAGGGAAAATTTGAATTATTTTTCATTGCATTTTTACACATGTCAGAAGTATTCCCCTAAATTTATTTATATAATAACAATTTATTTGAATGTGTATATCCATAAAGCTTTAATTAAGAAAAACAAATCTTTGGGTCAGACATTCAACTTTTCTGACCATCAAAACATTCGTTTTCTACTGAACTTGAGCTGTAATGTTCATGGTAAGGCTAACCTGAAGACATTTGCCTAAAATATTGACCCAAGTCCAATGTATTCCCTAAAAAGAGACCTTAGAAATGTGAATTGCAATTTATGACATTATAGATCTTCCTTTATGGAATCATTTTGAAGCTGAGAAATCAAATCCATATTGGAGGTCTAAGTTCCTAAAACAAACTAATGTTTCATAGTTCAATTTAATTTAATTTTTATAAGATGTATCATTCTGTTTCTAAGAGGAAAAAGACATACACAACTCTCCTTTAAGAATGTTTCAATATCTGAAACAACAAACAATTTTGGAAGAGATAATAGTTTGAGAAGATAAAGATTACTGCAACAGAAGATTAATAACTAAATATCTCTTAATACATCTTTGCAGTTTAAAAATTTTTAATTGTGTTTTCATCATTAACTACAGATGTTATAAACTTCAATGTAGGGTCAGTTTGAAATATAGACAGATAAGTAGATAGATATATGTGTATGGGTGTGTGTGTGTTCAGTTACTAAGTCATGTCCAACTCTTTGTGACCCTAAGGACTATAGCCGGCCAGGCTCCTCTGTCCATGGGATTCTCTAGCAAAGAACACTAGAGTGGGTTGCCATGTCCTCCTGAAGAGGATCTTTCCAACCCAGGGATAGAACCCAAGTCTCCTGCATCTCCTACCTTGGCAAGTGGGTTATCTACCTCTGAGCCACCTGGGAAGCCTAGATAGATGATGATAGATTTTAATTCTAATTGTGGTTCATTTTCTTTTCTCTCTGCTAGCTACGTTCCAAATAATGAAAAGCACATTCATGCGAAAAGAATGCATTATGGTTATTTATATGAGAACTATATTGCTCAAATTTGGGGGGAATATTAATGAATTATAAATGCAAATGAACATGGCTGAGATGGGAAATAATTAACTTACACAACAGGATATGGGGTATTTTATACAACAGTTGTATTTTTAACAGAATTTCCACTATTCATATTATGAATACTCCCACTATCTCTGTTGTGAGAATACATTAAAGTCCTGTCAGCAAGTCCAGGAGAAAAGGGGTAAATGAGATAAGTAGGTCTGTGAAGGTGACTGAATAAAGGAACAGAGAGGAAGGGAAAATTCAAGGTTGATGTGGGTACTTGCAACCTGGATTGCTGATAGAGTATCAAAAGGAAGGTACATATAGTGGAGCAAAAGCTGTGTTTTTAAAAGAAGTTTAGCTGAGGAGAAAAAAAAAAAGGCTTTAGACATGGTGCTAAAGCAATTTTATTTTCTTCTCAAGTTACCTTTATTTCACAATGTTTTAAAATCATCCCTGCCTTATTTGGGAAAAGGCAATGGCACCCCACTCCAGTACTCTTACCTGGAAAATCCCATGGGCGGAGGAGCCTGGTAGGCTGCAGTCCAAGGGGTCGCGAAGAGTCAGACATGACTGAGCGACTTCACTTTCACTTTTCCCTTTCATGCATTGCAGAAGGAAATGGCAACCCACTCCAGTGTTCTCGTCTGGAGAATCCCAGGGATGGGGGAGCCTGGTGGGCTGCCGTCTATGGGGTCGCAAAGAGTCGGACACGACTGAAGTGACTTAGCAGCAGCAGCAGCCTTATTTGATTCATAAGAACAGAGGTGCAGCGTGTTTTGTTTTGTTTTTTTTAATGACAACTATATTGAGATAAAATTCATAGAACATACAATTCACCCATGTAAAGTGTACAATTCAACAATTTAGTAATGTTTTCACGGAGATGGAAACCAGATACAAGCAATTTTGGAGCATTCTTACCACCTCCAAAGGAAACCCCTCACATATTAGCAATTCCCTAATCCCTCCTACTGCCACCCCAGTCCTAGGTAACCACCCATCTACTTACTGCCATCACTGATTTGCCTATTCTGGACACTTTTTTACCAACCCTTTCAAGTTGGACCCCAACAAGGGTCCTCCTGCCAGGAGTCACTGTGGCCTATATAGAACATGATGGACCAAGTTCAGTTCAGAAGCAAAGGAAAGGTTTTTAAAATTTTTTTGACATGTACACACTGCTATATTTATTCTTTAATTTATTTTGTTCACTTTGGGCTGTGCTGGGTCTTCGCTGCTGCTGGCGGGCTCTCTCTAGTTGTGGCGCACTGGCCTCTCATTCCGGGGCTTCTCCTGGTACAGAGCACAGGCTCTAAGAGCACGGGCTCAGTAGTTGCGACTTGCTGGCTCTAGGGCACGCAAGCTTCAGTAGCTGTGGTGCAGGGGCTCATTGCTTGTGGCTCACAGGCCTTAGAGCAGGCAGGCTTCAGTAGTTGTGGTGTGGGCTTCGTTGCTCTGTGGCATGTGGACTCTTCCTGGGCCAGGGATTGAACCTGTGTCCCTGCATTGGCAGGCAGACTCTTATCCACTTGGCCACCAAGGAAGTCGAGCAAAGCTTTATTTTATTTTTATCCCAAATGTGTTTACTGGGGTGATCTCCCATTCATCTTGATACAGGGTGCTTTCAGTGCTGCTTGCATCTGAAGGAGCATCCTTCTGTAAGGCTTGCTTTTCCTCCTGTAGGCGGGCAGAGGACCGTAGAGAGCCCAACACACAAGCCTACTGTTGGTGCATGGCTAAAGACGGTGGTGTAGCACTTTCACAGCACCATCTTTTAGGATGTCTGGCTCTAGGTTAGCGATCACACCATTGTGACTATTTGGGTTGTGAAGATCCTCTTTATATAGTTCTGTGTATTCTTGCCAACAAAGGTCCGTCTGGTCAAAGCTATGGGTTTTCCAGCGGTCATGTATGGATGTGAGAGTTGAACTATAAAGAAAGGTGAGTGCTGAAGAATTGATGCTTTTGAACTGTGGTGTTGGAGAAGACTCTTGAGAGTCCCTTGGGCTGCAAGGAGATTCAACCAGTCCATCCTAAAGGAAATCAGTCCTGAATATTCATTGGAAGGACTGATGCTGAAGCTGAAACTCCAATCCTTTGGCCACCTGATGTAAAGAACTGACTCATTGGAAAAGACCCTGATGCTGGGAAAGATTGAGGGAGGGAGAAGAAGGGGACGACAGAGGGTGAGATGGCTGGATGGCATCACCGACTCAATGGACATGAGTTTGAGTAAACTCCCGGAGTTGGTGATGGACAGGGAGGCCTGGCCTACTGCAGTCCATGGGGTCACAAAGAGTCAGACACGACTGAGCAACTGAACTGAAAGAGGATGGTGGTTTTACAGCATTCTGGGCTTTTCACATCCACAGTATGGGAATTAGGGTTGAGTACGAGGCACTTCTTGTGTTTCCTCTTCTCCTCCACGGAGGGATGACGGAGATCCTTTGCCAGGAGGTGTGTTCTCTGGGGGAGGTCGTCACTGCCAGAAAGAAAGCTTTGTTTTTGATCAAAGAATGGAGAGGTGAGAGCTTGTGCTCAAGAATGCAGGCTCTCTGAAAGGCAAGTTTGCATGGATGGGGTGAGGTGGGGTTGCTTTATAGGCTTCCTGTCGGTGGGGAAGGGGCTGACTTCCCATGGGTCTGGTGCAGCTGGGCTGCTCCGCACACCTGATCTCAGTGCCAGGTGTAGCATGTCTGCACCCTGCCCAGCACCTCCGGCTAAATCGCAGCGTCTTGCACAGCGCTTGCAGTGCTCGGGCGCATGCCCACAGCCCTCAGAGCTGAAGCCATCTTGCACTAGGAGCTCCGATCTGAAGCCTGGAGTGCAAGACTCCCACATTGGCGCGCTGTGAGCAAATGAAACTGGATGATCCACGAAGGGAAAAAAAAAAAAAAGTTAGACCTTATTACCTAGATTCTATCTTTGTTTCCCAGAAATTATTCGTGAAAGTTGCCAGTGACAATTTCATATAATGGGAAATTTTCAAAGTTTATCCATGTTTTAGCATGTATCAGTACTTCACTAATTTTTATTCCTAAATAATATATACCATTGCATGAATAGACCACACGTTATTCATTCGTCCGTCAATGTACACTTGAGTTGTTTCTGCTTTTTTGGATAACATGAATAATTTGCTATGAACATTTGTTTAAAAGTTTCAGGTGGGTGTCTTTTCATTTCACAATCGGTAGAATTCCTAGGTCATAGGATAGCTTTATGTATAACATTTGGAGGAACTTTCAGACTTTTCCAGAAGTGTCTTTTCCCCTCAAAGTGACTTCATTATTTTTTATTTCTACCACGGTGTATGAGAATTCCAAATTATGCAATACTGCTAATATCTGTTATCTGTCCTGTAAGTTACAGCCATTCTAGCAGCAGGAGATTCAAAGGTCTATCTCACGGTGATTTTAATTTTTGTTTCCCTTGTACTTAACCATGTTACATATTTTTAATATCTTTATTGACATTTTTATACCTATTTTGAAGACATGTCTGCTGATATTCTTTGCCCATTTTAAGTTGGGTTTGTTTTATAATTGATTTATAACTATTCTTTATATATTCTAGATATAAATACATTATCAAACATATGGCTTATGAATATTTTCTCCCATTCCATGGATAATCTTTTTCTTATAGGGTCCTTTGGAGCACAATAGTTTTGAATTTTGATGAAGTATAATTATATATATATTTTTTATTTTTTTTCTGTTTTTGCTTGTGGTTTTTCAAGAGAGTTCAAAAGCTGTCTCTACTTTTGGACTACCTTATCCTGGTCACATCTAAGAACCATTGGCCAAATCCAAAGTCAGGAAGATCTACACAGAGAGAGTAGTTTACTCTTATGGGAGTTTCTTAGCGTTAGGCCTCATATTTAGTTCTTTGAGTCCTTTTGAGCACAGTTCTGTATATGAATATCCAGTGTCTTAGCACCGTTTGCTGATTATGTTTTGTAGATTTCTCTGTTAAGCCGTCTGCCTTGTTTGCTATTGAATCAAGCTCAGTCTCTACTAATTTGTGGCTGATTGCACTGTTGTTTTCAAAAATAGCCTGGTGAGTAAATTACCCCTCAATGTAATCTAATTAAATTTAGGTTATTTTGCAGGAATAGTTTATGAGGCCAGTCCTTAAGATTTGTTCTGAATCCAAGAGTGGTCTTTAAAACTCTTTTCGCTTGGTGAACTCTGGTTGGCATATGACTGGCTAGCAAATGACTTAGCTTCTTCTCAATGAGCTACCAGTCTCACTCTCTCTTAACTACTTAACACCAGAATCGCCCCTCTTTTCAATCATAGCCTTAGGCTTGCATGAAGGTTCACTTTTTTAAATAAAGTAGTTCCCTTCAGGTGAGCTCACAACCTCTCTCTTCTTTTAGACTACCTCATCCTGGTCAAATGCAAAGCTAGTGCTCCAGAGTTCTATAAGAAGCTGGCCATCAATTCTCATTACAGATAGGGTGCTGGGCAGGAATTATAGCCTGCAGGTGTCAGCTTGTTGCTACGGATGTGGAACCCCTGCCCTAAGCAAGCTGGGAAAAGGGAGATCAGGTGCCCCCTATTTTTGGCCTGTGGCTTCTGGGGTTAGTTCTTTGTCCTATGAGTGGAGGCCTGGGTAGAGGAAGTAAGCCTTTGACCTCTTAGTTATCAGTTCAGTTCAGTCCAGTCACTGAGTCTTGTCCGACTCTTGGTGACCCCATGAACTGCAGCACGCCAGGCCTCCCTGTCCATCACCAACTCCCGGAGTTTACTCAAACTCATGTCCATTCAGTCAGTGATGCCATTCAACCATCTCATCCTCTGTCGTCCCCTTCTCCTCCTGCCCTCAATCCCTCCCAGCATCAGAGTCTTTTCCAATGAGTCAACTCTTCGCATGAGGTGGCCAAAGTACTGGAGTTTCAGCTTCAGCATCATTCCTTCCAAAGAACACCCAGGGCTGATCTCCTTTAGAATGGACTGGTTGGATGTCCTTGCAGTCCAAGGGACTCTCAAGAGTCTTCTCCAACACCACAGTTAAAAAGCATCAATTCTTCAGTGCTCAGCTTTCTTCACAGTCCAACTTTCACATCCATACTTGACTACTGGAAAAACTATAGCCTTGACTAGATGGACCTTTGTTGGCAAAGTAATGTCTCTGCTTTTGAATATGCTATCTAGGTTGTTCATAACTTTCCTTCCAAAGCGTAAGCGTCTTTTAATTTCATGGCTGCAATCACCATCTGCAGTGATTTTGGAGCCCCCAAAAATAAAGTCTGACACTGTTTCTACTGTTTCCCCATCTATTTGACATGAAGTGATGGGACCAGACGCCATGATCTTTGTTTTCTGAATGTTGAGCTGTAAGCCAACTTTTTCACTCTCCACTTTCACTTTCATCAGGAGGCTTTTGAGTTCCTCTTCACTTTCTGCCATAAGGGTGGTGTCATCTGCATATCTGAGGTTATTGATATTTCTCCCGGCAATCTTGATTCCAGCTTGTGCTTCTTCCAGCCCAGCGTTTCTCGTAATGTACTCTGCATATAAGTTAAATAAGCAAGGTGACAATATACAGCCTTGATGTACTCCTTTTCCTATTTGGAACCAGTCTGTTGTTCCATGTCTAGTTCTAACTGTTGCTTCCTGACCTGCATATAGGTTTCTCAAGAGGCAGGTCAGGTGGTCTGGTATTCCCATCCCTTTTCAGAATTTTCCACAGTTTCTTATGATCTACACAGTCAAAGGCTTTGGCATAGTCAATAAAGCAGAAATAGATGTTTTTCTAGAACTCTCTTGCTTTTTCCATGATCCAGTGGATGTTGGCAATTTGATCTCTGGTTCCTCTGCCTTTTCTAAAACCAGCTTGAACATCAGGAACTTCACGGTTCACATATTGCTGAAACCTGGCATGGAGAATTTTGATCATTACTTTACTAGCGTGTGAGATGAGTGCAATTGTGCGGTAGTTTGAGCATTCTTTGGCATTGTCTTTCTTTGGGATTGGAATGAAAACTGACCTTTAAGATCTAGGCCCTTAAATCTATTTCTCACTTCCACTGTATAATCATAAGGGATTTGATTTAGGTCATACCTGAATGGTCTAGTGGTTGTCCCTACTTTCTTCAATTTAAGTCTGAATTTGGCAATAAGGAGTTCATATTTGAGCCACAGTCAGCTCCTTGTCTTGTTTTTGCTGATTTTATAGATCTTCTCTGTCTTTGGCTGAAAATAATATAATCAATCTGATTTCGGTGTTGACCATCTGGTGATGTCCATGTGTAGAGTCTTCTCTTGTGTTGTTGGAAGAAGGTGTTTGCTATGACCAGTGCATAATCTTGGCAAAACTCTATTAGCTTTTGCCCTGCTTCATTCCATATTCCAAGGCCAAATTTGCCTGTTGCCCCAGGTGTTTCTTGACTTCCTACTTTTGCATTCCAGTCCCCTATAATGAAATGGACATCTTTTTTGGGTGTTAGTTCTAAAAGATCTTGTAGGTCTTCATAGAACCATTTAACTTCAGCTTCTTCAGCATTACTGGTTGGGGCATAGACTTGGATTGCTGGGATATTGAACGGTTTGCCTTGGAAGTGAACAGACATCACTGCCCAGTAAAATGTAACCTTTGCAACTTAAAACTTGGAAGGGGAGGTGATGTAACAATGATGGGCTCTTATGCTTCCTGATGAGATAATGATGGTCCTCGACAGGCACCTAAGAGAAAAGAAACCCCAGGTTTTTTTCACATCTACCCGGAGTATAGCTTCTAACACCTTGAGCTGGGGGATGGGACAAAGAAGGGAGATGATCAAGGATCAGGTGTCATAGACCTCCACTGTTTTACAGAGGTTGAGCATATTTCTTTCAGCATTTTTTATCCTGAGAACATTTTCTGTGTGCTATTGGGGTAACTTCCAGACATGTTTAATGGTAGTCCTTTTGTTTTTGACATTTTCAAAATTATTATAGCCCCTATTTATAGTGCTTTATTTACATATTAACCCACTTTAACAATCACGAGAATCTTATGAAATAAGTATTATGTTTATTTTACAAATAATGACACTGAGGCAAGTAAATGGCATAGCTGAGATTTCAATAGAGGAATTCTGGCTCCATAAACTATGCTTTGAAGCTCATACAACACTGTCTTTCCTGAAGTCCAGAAATGACAAAATGCCGTTTAACACCTAATTGGCAGTCTTGGAAAGAAGAATCTTATTAAAGTTTTTTGTAGTGAAATAAAGTTCAATGGAAACAAGATTTTGAGCTTCAGCTATTATTTTCAGTTTTGGGGTGAAAAGCTAAAAAGACTACTAATCCCGGTGGCTAAAGGCCAAGGGAAAGTCCCACTTTGTTTTGCTTTTGTTGTTCTCTAAAAGTTAATGGTGATCCAAGCAAAGAGCTCCTATACAGGAGAAATTAAATATGCAGGAGCTAGTGTAAATAATTGAATAAGGTCCCAGTGGGAGGAGGAATTGGGATCCAAAACAAAGAAATATATAGAGAAGTTGGGCTTTGGGAATATATTTTTTGGGGTGTGAAAAGTGATACTCTTTGCATAGCTTAGAGGTTGAGGGATTTCTTAAACTAGGAAGATAATGATAATGAAATTTAACACTAAGAAAGAACTTGAAATCAGATGAGTACATAAAAAGAAAGATGAATATTTATTTTTAATCAAATAATGTTGCCAAATTACAATGGATTCTACAGATTTGACAAATATATTATTAAATTTTTTTTCAAGTACAGTAAAAATAAACATTTTCACATGGTTTAAAATAACCGTTTTTAGAAGCTGTTTGAAAGTTTTGTTTATCTGATCAATACATTATATGTCTGTTTCTGAAACAAAGAGTCATTTTATTATTAGGTTAATAGAGGACATGAAAGAAACCTTAGAGATAAGGCAGATGTACAGGAGTAAGTAATAAAAAAATCAAGCAAGTCATAGCCACATTTGGATTGGTTTATGTACTACCTGAAGGGAATAATATATGCTATAATGAGATTCAATAATAGCCAATTACAGTAGATCTTATGAAGAACCAGTTAGAGGCTTGAAAACAAATATATCAAGTTCAAAAATAGTTTCTGAGAGTCAGTTGAAGACACTGACAAGCAATTATATATATACATAGAAATCCAAAATCAAATACAGTTGGTTTAGTTATCTGTATAGCAGTTAATTGACCAGATGTATCTCAAAATAAGACAATCTCATATTTGCATCATGAAGTAAGTGGAATTATTAAACCAATTTCTTCTTTTAAAAGGGAGAATAAAATGAAATTTTCAAACCTTAAGATAAAATTCAATAACTGACATGAAGCATTTGTGATAATGTAAAGAGCTCTTGTAAAACTAAGGAAAATACATTGCCTTACATGTCCTTCAAAAAGTCTGTAAAATGTCTTTCATCACCTTAGAGGAACATGACAGTTAATAGTAACAAAGAAGTTGTATCCATTCAATATCTAAATATATGTTACAATATGTACTTAATTATGAGGTTAAATAAAAAATTGATGTGACATTTTAAAACATTGGACAAAAAAGTACTAAGGACTCTCATTATCACCTTTACTGTTTCTTTTATCCTTGTGATTTGATTTTCTACACTGATGTGAAATTGAACTGAAAGGTAAAGTCCTTGGTTATATGGTGTAATTTGCAGGTTCAGTTCAGTTTAGTCGCTCATTCGTATCCGACTCCTTGGGACCCCATGGACTACAGCATGCCAGGATTCCCTGTCCATCATCAACTGCCAAAGCTTACTCAAACTCATGTCCATTGAGTCAGTGAGACCATCCAACCATCTCATCCTCTGTGGTCCCCTTCTCCTCCTGCCTGCAATCTCGCCCAGCATCACGGTCTTTACAAATGAGTCCATTATTCACATCAACTAGCCAAGTACTGGAGTTTCTGTTTCAACATCAGTCCGTCCAATGAATATTCAGGACTGATTACATTTAGGATGCTCTGGTTGGATCTCCGTGTAGTCCAAGAGACTCTCAAGACTCTTCTCCAACAGCACAGTTCAAAAGAATCAATTCTTCAGCACTTAACTTTCTTTATAGTCCAACTCTCACATCCGGACATGATTACTGGGAAAACGATAGCTTTGACTAGATGGACAGTTGTTGGCAAAGTAATGTCCCTGCTTTTTAATATGTTGTCTAGGTTGGTCATAACTTTTCTTCCAAGGAGCAAGCATCTTTTAATTTCATGTCTGAAGTCAACATCTGCAGTGATTTTGGAGTCCAAAAAAATAAAGTCTGTCACTGTTCCCATTGTTTCCCCATCTATTTGCTAAGAAGTGATCAGACCAGATGCCATGATCTTAGTTTTCTGAATGCTGAGTTTTAAGGCAACATTTTCACTCTCCTGTTTCACGTTTATCAAGAAGCTCTCTAGTTATTCTTCACTTTCTGCCATAAGGGTGATGTCATCTGAGTATCTGAAGTTATTGATATTTCTCCTGGCAATCTTAATTCCAGCTCGTGCGTCATCCAGCCTGGCATTTCACATGATGTGCTAGGCATATAAGTTAGATAAGCAGGGTGACAATATATAGCCTTGATGTACACCTTTCCTGATTTGGAAGCAGTCTGTTGTTCCATGTCCAGGTCTAATGCTTGCTTCTTGACATGAATACAGATTTTTGAGGAGGCAGATAAGATGCTTTGGTATTCCCATCTCATGAAGAATTTTTCACAGTTTGCTGTGATCCACAAAGTCAAAGGCTTTGACCTAGTCAGTAAAGCTGAAATAGATGTTTTTTTTCCTGGAACTCTCTTGCTTTTTTGATGTTCCAGTGGATGTTGGCAACTTCATCTCTGGTTCCTCTGCTTTTTCTAAATCCAGCTTGCTCATCTGGAAGTTCACATTTCACATACTGTTGAAGCCTGGTTTGGAGAATTTTGAGCATTACCTTACTAGCATGTAAGACTGGTTCCAAATAGGAAAAGAAGTATGACAAGGCTGTATATTGTCACCCTGCTTATTTAACTTATATGCAGAGTACATCATGAGAAACGCTGGGCTGTAAGAAACACAAGGTGGAATCAAGATTGCCGGGAGAAATATCAATAACCTCAGATATGCAGATGACACCACCTTTATGGCAGAAAGTGAAGAGGAACTAAAAAGCCTCTTGATGAAAGTGAAAGAGGAGAGTGAAAAAGTTGGCTTAAAACTCAACATTCAGAAAACAAAGATCATGGCATCTGGTCCCATCACTTCATGCAAAATAGGTGGGGAAACAGTGGAAACAGTGTCAGACTTTATTTTTCTGGGCTCTGCAGATGGTGATTGCAGCCATGAAATTAAAAGACGCTTACATTTTGGAAGTTATGACCAACTTAGATAGCATATTAAAAAAACAAAGATATTACTTTGTCAACAAAGGGCCGTCTAGTCAAGACTATGGTTTTTCCTGTGGTCATGTATGGATGTGAGAGTTGGACTGTGAAGAAAGCTGAGCGCTGAATAATTGATGCTTTTGAACTGTGGTGCTAGAGAAGACTCTTGAGAGTCCCTTGGACTGCAAGGAGATCCAACACGTCCATCCTAAAGGAGACCAGTCCTGAGTGTTCATTGGAAAGACTGATGCTGATGCAGAAACTCCAATACTTTGGCTTCCTCATGCGAAGAGTTGACTCATTGGAAAAGACCCTGATGCTGGGAGGGATTGAGGGCAGGAGAAGAAGGGGAAAACAGAGGATGAGATGGCTGGATGGCATCAGCAACTCGATGCACATGAGTTTGGTTGGACTTCAGGAGTTGGTTATGGACAGGGAGGCCTGGTGTGCTGCGATTCATGGGGTCAGAAAGAGTCGGACATGACTGAGCGACTAAACTGAACTGAAGATGAGTGCAATTGTGCGGTAATTTGAACATTCTTTGGCATTATCTTTCTTTGGGTTTGGAATGAAAACTCACCTTTTCCAGTCCTGTGGCCACTGCTGAGTTTTCCAAATTTACTGGCATATTAAATACAGCACTTTAAGAGCCTCATCTTTTAGGATTTGAAATAGCTCAACTGGAATTCATCACTTTCACTAGTTTGGAAAAAGCAAGAGAGTTCCAGAAAAACATCTATTTCTGCTTTATTGACTATCCCAAAGCCTTTGACTGTGTGGATCACAATAAACTGTGGAAAATTCTGAAAAAGATGGGAATACCAGCCCACCTGATCTGCCTCTTGAGAAACCTATATGCAGGACAGGAAGCAACAGTTAGAACTAGACATGGAACAACAGACTGGTTCCAAATAGGAAAAGGAGTACATCAAGGCTGTATATTGTCACCCTGCTTATTTAACTTATATGCAGAGTACATCATGAGAAACGCTGGGCTGGAAGAAGCACAAGCTGGAATCAAGATTGCTGGAAGAAATATCACTAACCTCAGATATGCAGATGACACCACTCTCATGGCAGAAAGTGAAGAGGAACTCAAAAGCCTCCTGATGAAAGTGAAAGAGGAGAGTGAAAAAGTTGGTTTAAAGTTCAGCATTCAGAAAACAAAGATCATGGCATCTGGTCCCATGACTTCATGGGAAATAGATGGGGAAACAGTGGAAGCAGTGTCAGACTTTATTTTTCTGGGCTCCAAAATCACTACAGATGGTGACTGCAGCCATGAAATTAAAAGACGCTTACTCCTTGGAAGGAAAGTTATGACCAACCTAGATAGCATATTCAAAAGCAGAGACATTACTTTGCCAACAAATGTCTGTCTAGTTAAGGCTATGATTTTTCCAGTGGTCATGTATGGATGTGAGAGTTGGACTGTGAAGAAAGCTGAGCACTGAAGGATTGATGCTTTTGAACTGTGGTGTTGGAGAAGACTCTTGAGAGTCCCTTGGACTGCAAGGAGATCCAACCAGTCCATTCTGAAGGAGATC
>NW_011495082.1:18400584-18419000 GCF_000754665.1 Bison bison bison
GCCACCTCATGCGAAGAGTTGACTCATTGGAACAGACTTTGATGCTGGGAGGGATTGGGGGCAGGAGGAGAAGGGGACAACAGAGGATGAGATGGCTGGATGGCATCACCGACTTGATAGACGTGAGTTTGAATGAATTCCGGGAGTTGGTGATGGACAGGGAGACCTGGCGTGCTGCGATTCATGGGGTTGCTAAGAGTCGGACACGACTGAGTGACTGAACTGAACTGAACTGAATGCTTCTTAAAGCCCACTTGTTTTCACATTCCAGGATGTCTGACTCTAGATGAGTGATCACACCATCAAGGTTATTTGCATCATGATCTGTTTTGAATAGTCCTACTGTGTAATCTTGCCACCTTTTCTTAATATCTTCTGCTCCTATTTGGTCCATACCATTTCTGTTCTTTATTGGGCCATATTTGCATGAAATGTTCCCTTGGTAACTCTAATTTCCTTGAAGACATCTCTAGACTTTCCCATTCTATTGTTTTATTCAATTTATTTGCATTAATCACTGAGGAAGGCTTTCTTATCTTTCCATGCTATTCTTTGGAATTCTGCTTTCAAATCGATATGTCTTTCCTTTTCTCTTTCGCCTTTATCTTCTCTTCTTTTCTCAGCTATTTTTAAGCTCCTCAGTCAAACATTTTGCCTTTCTGCATTTCTTTTTCTTGGGGATGGTCTTGGTCACTGCGTCCTGTACTATGTCATGAACCCCTGTCCATAGTTCTTCAGGCACTGTGTCTCTCAGATCTAATCCCTGAAATCTGTTTGTAGGTTCCACTGTATAATTGTAAGAAATTTGATTTAGATCATACCTTAATGGTCTAGTGGTTTTCCCTACTTTCTTCAATTTAAGTCTAAATTTGGCAATAAGAAGTTCATGATCTGAGCCAGAGTCAGCTCCCAGTCTTATTTTTGTGACAGTATAGAACTTCTCCTTCTTTGGCTGCAAAGAATACAATCAATCTGATTTTGGTATTGACTGTCTGTTGATGTCCAAGTGTAGTCTTGTCTTGTGTTGTCGGAAGAGGGTGTTGGCTATTACCAGTGCACAGTGCGTTCTCTTGACAAAACTCTTTGCCCTGCTCATTTTGAAGTCCAAGGCCAAGTTTGCTGTTACTCCAGCTGTCTCTTGACTTCCTACATTTTCCCTCCAGCCCCCTATGATGAAAAGGACAACTTTTTTTTTTTTTTGGTGATAGTTCTAGAAGGACTTGCAAGTCTTCATAGAACCATTCAACTTCAACTTCTTCAACATTACTGGTCAGGGCATAGGCTTGGATTACTGTGATATTGAATGGTTTGCCTTGGAAACTAAGAGAGATCATTCTGTTGTTTTTGAGATTGCACCCAAGAACTGCATTTTGGATTCTTGCTGACCATGATGGCTACTCCATTTCTTCTAAGGTATTCTTTCCCACAGTAGTAGATATAATTGTCGTCTGAAGTAAATTTTCACATTCCAGTCCATTATAGTTCACTGAATCCTAGTATGCCAGCATTCACTCTTACCATCTTCTGTTTGATCACTTCCAATTTATCTTGATTCATGGACCTAGGTTCCTATGAAATATTGTTCTTTACAGCACTGACCTTTACTTCCATCAGCAGTCACATCCATAACTGAGTATTGTTTTCACTTTGGCTCCTTCTCTCCCTCTTTCTGGAGTTATTTCTCCACTGATCTCCAGTAGCATATTGGGCACCAACCAACCTGGGGAGTTCATCTTTCAGTGTCACATCTTTTTGCCTTTTCATACCGTTCATGGAGTTCTCAAGGCAAAATATTGAAGTGGTTTGCCATTCCTTTTCCAGTGGACCACGTTTTGTCAGAAATCTGCAACATGACCCGTCCATCTTGGGTGGCCCTACAGGGCATGGCTCATAGTTTCATTGGGTTAGACAAGGCTTTGGTCCATGTGATCAGTTTTATTTAGTTTTCTGTGATTGTGGTTTTCAGTCTGTCTGCCCCCTGATGGAGAAGTATAAGAGGCTTATGGAAGCTTCCTGATGGGAGAGACTGACTGAGGGGGAAACTGGGTCTTGTTCTGATGGGCGGGGCCATGTTCAGTCAATATTTAATCCAGTTTTCGGCTGATGGGCCGGGCTCTGTTCTCTCCCTGTTGTTTGACCCGAGGTCAAACTATGGTGGAGGTAATGAAGAGAATGGCAACCTCATTCAAAAGGTTTCATGCATACTCTGCTATGATCAGTGCCCCCAGCCCTGCAGCAGGCCACTGCTGACCCACGCCCCCACTGGAGACTCATGGACACTCATGGGCAAGTCTGGGTCAGTCTCTTGTGGGGTCACTTCTCCTTTCTCCTGGGTCCTGGTGCACATAAGGTTTTGTTTGTGCCCTCCAAGGGTCTGTTTCCCCAGTCCTATGTAAGTTTTGGTGGTTCTATGGTGGGGTTAATGGTGACCTCCTCCAAGAAGGCTTATGCCATACCCAGGTCTGCTGCACCCAGAGCCCCTGCCTCTATGGCAGGCCACAGCTGACCCATACCTCCACAGGAGACACTCAAACACTCAAAGACAGGTCTGGCTCAGTCTCTGTGGGATCTCCTGGTGGACACAAGTTTTTGTTTGAGCCTTGAGAGCATCTCTGGTGGGTATGGTGTTTGATTCTAAACACTATTTTGCCCCTCCTACCATCTTGCAGGGCTTCCCTAGTGGCTCAGATGGTAAAGCATCTGTCTGCAATGCAGGAGACCCAGGTTTGATCCCTGGGTTGGGAAGATCCCCTGGAGAAGGAAATGGCAGCCCACTCCAGTATTCTTGCCTGGAAAATCCCATGGACCATGGAGCCTGGTAGGCTACAGTCCATGGGGTTGCAAAGAGTCAGACACGACTGAGCAACTTCACTTCACTTTCACCATCTTGCTGGGGCTTCTCCTTTGCCGTTGGACATAGGGTAACTTTTTTTGTTGGGATCCGGCATTGTCTTGTTGATGGTTGTCCAGCAGTGAGTTGTAATTTTGGAATTCTCGCAGGAGAAGATGAGCACATTTGCAGGTTACATCTTTAAAAATGAATGGTTTTGCCATGATTCTCTGTTTGATTTGCTATATTCTCCAAAGTAAAACTACGAACATATTCAAGTTTATTCTTTTTTTTTTTTTTTTTGTCTTTTGTAAAACAGACAAACAAACCCTAGCAACTTTGCAACATTTGTCTTTCTGTAAGTGAATAACCACACAAAAAATGTGAAGCCGGGTTATGGGCTGGGTATGTGTGGGAAAGTATTCAAAGAGGCATGTGAAGAGGGTTTCTTTGCTTTCTAGCCTAGAAAGTACATCCTTGACTAGATATTGGGTGAATTGAAAATGTTTGTAAAGTTCACCTTTAAACTTTTCAAAACAGAGTGTTTAATACTTGATAATTTGAGGGATGGAGGAGGGGTAGTGGCAAGTGATGGCTAAAATGAAGATTATATAGGAAATATGAAACAACGGAAGAAGAGTTAAGTATGAAAATGTTCAAAGTATATGGTGATAAAGTAGCGGTTTTAGGGTAGCTTTCCTTATCAGTGAGTGAGATTGGGGGCAGTAGTCACTTATGTTTAGCTTAAAATCAGGTCTATTTAAAAGAGGGGTAGTGACATCACAGGCAAAGGGATAGAGGGGCACATTTTTTGATATTGGGGTTTTATGCTAAAATTACCCCTGAACACTTGGGCAAAATATTCCAAAGCTTTTCAAGACTTTACCACTTCATAGGTAGATAAGAATTGTATATCCTTTTCCAGCACTGTGACAGGATTGGCATAGCTGAATGAAAAAGTCAAATACAATTTCAAGAATTCGGACTCAAAATGAATGTAGCCTGTAGTCAGAAAATAAAATTTATTGCTTATCTGTTTGTATTTTAGCATTACTTTATCACTTAAGCTACTTTGAGGTATTCAACGTTCAAGAAGTATGCAGCCATATAACTGTAAGAGTGTATGCTGTGGTGTTGTTTCTTATAAAAATTATATTTTTTCATCCATTGGTCATTATTATATGTAATGTTGATCATAATAAAATAGAATACAGATTAGGAATTAGAATGATACCTGAATATTTGGTTGATATGAAAGCATTTTCATTTATTTTTGGCTAAAGCTTGTTGCTGTTTACTTGCTCAGTCATGTTTGACTGCATGGGCTGCAGCACGCCAGGCTTCCCTGTCCATCACCACTTCCCGGAGTTTGCTCAAACTCATATGCGTTGAGTCAGTGATGCCATCCAACCATCTCATCCCCTGGTGTCCCCTTCTCCTCCTGCCTTCAATCTCTCCCAGCATCAGGATCTTTTCCAGCGAGTCACTTCTTCATAGAAGGTGGCCAAATTGTTGGAGCTTCAGCCTTCAGCATCAATCCTTTCAGTGAATATTCAGGGTTGATTTCCTTTAGGATTGATTGGTTTGATCTCCTTGCTGTCCACGGGACTCTCAGAGTCTCCTCCAGCACCACAGTTCAAAGGCATCAACTTTTTTTTTTTTTGGTCTGGCTCTCACATTCATACATGACTATTGGAAAAAAGCACAGCTTTGACTATACGGACCTTTGTCGGCAAAGTAATATCTCTGCTTTTTAATATGCTGCCTAGGTTTGTCATTGCTTTTCTTCCAAGGAGGAAGTGTCTTAGTTTCATGGCTGCAGTCACCATCCTAAGTGATTTTGGAGCCTACTTTTTCCATTGTCTCCCCATCTATTTGCCATGAAGTGATGGGACTTGATGTCATGATCTTTCTTTTTTGAATGCTGAGTTTTAAGCCAACTTTTTCACTTTCCTCTTTCTCTTTCATCAAGAGGCTCTTTATCCTCTTCACTTTCTGCCATAAGGGCGGTGTCATCTGCATATCTGAGGTTATTGATATTTCTCCTGGGAATCTTGATTCCAGCTTGTGCTTCATCTAGCCCAGCATTTTGCATGATGTACTCTACATAAAAGTTAAATAAGTAGGGTAGCAATACACAGCTTTGATGTACTCTTTTCTTGACTTGGAACCAGTCTGTTTCAAGTCTGGTTCTAATTGTTTCTTCTTGACCTGCACACAGGTTTCTCAGAAGGCAGGTGAGGTGGTCTAGTATTCCCACATTTAAGAATTTTCCACAGTTTGTTGTGATCTACTCAGTCAAAGGCTTTAGCATAGTCAATGTAGGAGAAGTAGATATTTTTCTGGAATTCTATAGCTTTTTCTCTGGCCCAACAGATGTTGGCAATTTGATCTTTGGTTCCTCTGCCTTTCCTAAATCCAGCTTGTACATCTGGAAGTTCTCAGTTCATGTACTGCTGAAGTCTAGCTTGAAGGATTTTGAGCATTACTTTGCTAGCATGTGGCTAAAGCTAATTGCAAAATAAATACGTGCATAAAAGTATAATATTTTCATTACTCTCTGCCTATTCTGGCCACCACCGGTAATCTGAAGCTTTTAATGTATCTTTTTATTTTATTGTTCCCTTATTTAATGGATATCATTCGTGTTGTGCCTGTATTGTCAGTTTATATAATCTTTATTGTGCTATTCACCCTACTTTTTGCATGTATATTCTTTTTAAGATGAACCTGTTTCCATACATAAATATATTTTCACTTTTTCCTAAGTACTGGTGAGATATTTCATTTAACACATTTGTCTTACAGAGTTGTTCTGAGTGAATTCCCAGGTAACCCTCAATGGACATGAAGCATGATCAAGACATAAACCTTTGTTGTATAAAACAGTGACTTTTTAACATTTCAGTTCAGTTCAGTTCAGTCGCTCAGTCTTTGCAACCCCATGGACTGCAGCACATTAAATATTTTAATATTTTAACCAAAGTATACTGTAACCTATACAGACAAACTCATTCAAACTTGAGATTAAGGTACAGAAATGCCATAAGATGAGCTGAGTAACTCGTGATCCTGTTTTATTTTCTCAAAGAACTTTGTAAGACATAAATTAGTTGTTCCTTAACATTTTGTAAGGGAATTTTGCCAAGGTAAGATTTGGCTATACATACATATGAGATCATTATAGTTTTTAGCTAACTTATCAAACCCTAATATTAATATAGTCTACTCAAATTTTGATTCCCAGTTTTCCATAGTGAACATCTTCATTTTATTAAATAAATACATTTAGTTGACCATAAGTTATGATAGGAATCTGTTTCATTCTCTTCATCCCCATTTTGCAATTGTAAGGGCAGTAGACCTGTCTTAGGTTGTTATCCACCCCACAAATTCTTAATTGAAATCATTTTTAACTTTCATCTCTTCAGTGAAGTAGAACCCTTCTGTGTGGCGTAGCTGAGGAATAGCAAGAAAGCAATAAAATGCTTATGGAGTACACATCATGCCATGTCTAAGTGTTCTGTGTTTAAGATCCCAGACTCTGTAGTCTCATTTTGCCAGATTTTTAATCTTGGCTCTGTCACTGCCCATTTTTGTGATCTGGAGTAAAATATTTAATCTCTGTGAGCCTGACTTGCATAATCTATAAAATTCTAGTAGCAAAAAGATATATCCCATTGGACTATATGAAGATAGGATGCATCATTTCACTGGTTTTCCATCTTTATCCTACCATACTCTTAAAAAAAAAAAAAAAAGTTAATGGAGAACTCTAATATGTGAGACGCAAAATTAGAACTCTTCTTCTTAAAATGACATTAGGGGATCACTGGTTTATATTCCTTTGCCTGAGATTTGCGCTCCACTATAAACAAAGTAGCCCAAGAATTACCTCTTTAGAAATGTAAATGTTCATGGAACAGATTTTTTTTTTTTTTTTAAGACCTTTGTAGTAATTTTATCAGAAAAGAATCATTGGGCTGAAATGTTAATTCTTCACTAAGTAGAGAGTCCCTTGGGCTGCAAGGAGATCTAATCAATCCATCCTAAAGGAAATCAGTTCTGAATATTCATTAGAAGGACTGATGCTGAAGCTGAAACTCCAATACTGTGACCACCTGACACGAAGAGCTGACTCATTTGAATAGACCCTGATGCTGGGAAAGATTGAGGGCAGGAGGAGAAGAGGTAACAGAGGATGAGATGGCTGGATGGCATCACTGACTCAATAGACCTGAGTTTGAGCAAGCTCTGGGAGTTGGTGATGGGCAGGGAGGCCTGGTGTGCTGTGGTCCATGGGGTCAAGAAGAGTCAGACACGACTGAGCGACTGAACTGAACTGAACTGAAATAGAAGATGGCAGTTTTACGATGAGGGGGTAAAGGTGTGGGAAGCAATGACATTATCTCTTTTATAAATCACCACAATATATATGCACGTTACCATAAGCCAGTCACTGTGCCGTGTTTTGGGCACTTGAGTGATAATTTACTGGGCACAGGTAGCATGGGGTGAGTGTCTCTGTGTATGTGTAGTGTTAGCCTCAGAAGAAACTTTGACAGACAAACCTAGGGTCAGATCCTGGCCTTGCCTCTTGCCAGCTGAGAACTGTATAAAAGTTAGGTAATTTCTCTGAGAATGAGTCTGTTTGTTTGTTGACTTTATAAAATATTGTATCTTGAAAGATTATTTTGAATTACATCGAATTATGATACATCTTGGAGAAGGCAATGGCACCCCACTCCAGAACTCTTGCCTGGAAAATCCCATGGATGGAGGAGCCTGGGAGGCTGCAGTCCATGGGGTCGCTAAGGGTCGGACATGACTGAGCAACTTCACTTTCACTTTTCACTTTCATTCATTGGAGAAGGAAATGGCAACCCACTCCAGTGTTCTTGCCTGGAGAATCCCAGGGACGGGGGAGCCTGGTGGGCTGCCGTCTATGGGGTCGCACAGAGTTGGACACGACTGAAGCGACTTAGCAGCAGTAGCAGCATGATACATCTAAATTTTGACATGGTCTTAATTTTAATTGTGTGTTTATCGTGAATGGTCCTGCTACCCTTATAGTTCAGCACTTAAGTCAAAATCTCCTGATACAGATCATATATTAGTAAATTTGTTGTTGTTGTTGTTTAGTTGCTCAGTCGTGCTCATCTCTTTTGCAGCCCCATGGACTATAGACCACGAGGCTCCTCTATCCATGGGATTTTGCAGATAAAAATACTGGAGTAGGTTGCCACTTGTTCTCCAGGGGATCTTTCCATCTCAGGAATGGAACCCACATCTCCTGCATTGGTAGGCAGATTCTTTACCACTAAGCCACCAAGGAAGCCCACATTAGTACTATTTATAATAACTAGGTCTGGCCTTTGTTGATTAGGTGTGCTTTTTAGGTCTTCACAGATAGTTTTAGGAATTTACTGTTTCTCTTGGCTGTTCTTATAGCAGTCTTATAGGTTGTTATAGCAGTCTCTGACTTTATCAATATAATCAATAAATCCTATCTAGTATTTTGTTTTGGAAGACCCATCCTTGGCTACTACTTGTTTTGACAGCTACCAATATGTAGACTTTCTTTCTTCTATTGCTCATTTGATCTTTTTCTACCTGAATATGTATTTGCAAAATCCAACAAAGTTGATTTTTCATCATTTCTAATTCTGATAATCTTGCACCCCAAATCTTATAAGAAACTTACAATGCTTGAAAGGACAAATTAAAAAAAAAAATATATATATATATATAATTATAGTTATATTATCACACAATATGATTATAAGCGCTGGGATGACCATCCTAGATTATGAAAAAAAAAAATCCTAAAACATGTAAATAGATAAATCAATGAAAAACTTATAATGAAAAATGTTTAATGGGTATGTGCCAAATTCTTCCAAAATGCTGATGTGGAAAAATATGTATCTGTTTTGAACAAGATGAGAAATACATAACATTTTAGTCCTACTTCTATACTGTCTTCTCCAAATTTTGCAATTAGTGTACATAAACTGTGTTATGAATAGCTAAAGGAGTATAGGCATGTTTATATTAGATTTTAATTTTATATATGTTTTCTATGCCTGTGAAGAGTACACATATTCATATGTGTATGTGTCAGGGTGCATATGCGTGAGATGCACTTGCAATTTTAGGAGCATTCCATCTCCCATTTCATTTGCCTATGTCCAATTATCTTCTAAAGATTAATACATAAAATTGATTCCTACCCTAGAATAAAGCAATGCTTTTACTCCTTGACAACACAGATAAATCCTTTTTTAATTCCTTTTTTTTTTTTTGAACTTTTTATTTTGCATTGGGGTATAGCCATTTAACAATGTTGTGATAGTTTCGGGTGGACAGCAAAGGGACTCTGCCACACATACACATGTATTCATCCTCCCCTGAATTCCTCTCCCATCCAAACTGCCACATAGCATTAAGCAGACTTCCCTGTGCAATGTAGTAGGACCTTGTTGCATGTGAACCCTTTGTGATACTATTTTTTCATTGATTATCCTGCGAAGCCTAGATATGTGTACCTTAAAGACAAATGAGACACAACACAACTCCACAGTGACTCCGGTACACAACTGCAACCAGGAAGACCCCGACTGAAATTGTGAACTTAAGTGCTTACTGTCTTCTGGAAGGTCTGGGACTCACTGTGCAGTATGACGGCTTTCCTTTCAGGATTGTTTCAAAGTAAAGCCTAGTAAAAGAGTTTCCCCTTTCTGAGAAAAGAGTGCTCCTTGTGACCTCTAATACCTTTAAATTAGGAGTTTTGAAGCTTTCTCTTATTACCGTAACTGGGAGAAATGAACCCTAATAACTGTGGTCAGTATCAGTCTATCCATGAAGGATTTCCCTTTCTCTCTCTTCCTAGCAAAGGGTAGGTTTGAACGTGCTGCCTACCTTTCCATGTGAATCTATGGCTTGCTGTGGCCGGTGATCTGGAGCTTCACTCCAGAAGCAAAGCATCCTATTTTGAAGCAGGAAGTTGGAAATGCCAGAGCACTTACAGCATGTATTCTTCCTTCTGCTGTGGCGAGCAGCATGTTCTAGATTCTGTGTGTTAGGCTCCAGAGTGGAACCCTGCTAACCTGGACTGGACATAAGCATGTCTGAAAAAAAAAAAAAAAAGTTTCTAATCCTTTGCGCTTTTTGAAGTTAATCATGACTGCAGCATTATTTGGCATACCCTGACTGAAGCAATCATTAAAGTATTAAACTAGTAGCCCTGGGAAGTCAACCAGAAGTTAGCATAAGCGGAACAAGGGTGTGACAGTTTTATTCAAATAAAAGGTCATTTCATTTTGTCCCACTTACACATTAAGTCCTTTCCAGGTATCACACTAGGTATCATATTAAGTTCTCACAACAACTTAAAGAAATATTTAATACTTCAGTCTTGTTTTTACTTCAAAAGAAACAAGCTCACATGGTAAGCAGGCTTACATTTCTCCCATAGCATACAGCTAATAAATGACAGTCACATCCTGAATCCAGACTTTTTTTTATTATTATAAAGTTCATGCCCTTAAACACATTGTGATATTTTATCTTAAAAAATTAACTGGCCAAGTATCAGATGGTCAGCAAATACAGTACAGGTACAGAGGAACTACGTGAGTGAGAGGTGAGAAAGTGGAACTTGGTAGGTGATACCAAAATAAGGCATTAAATCTCACAGTGGGTAAGCTGAAGATCCTAGGAGAGTGTGCAGAGCAAAGTGGATTGAGAAGCATGTTTACGTATCAGCAATGAACAGGAAGGAACAGTATTACTAGGGGGAAGGGACACTGAAGTCGAGGTGACCTATAGCATAGGCTGGTCATAGAACTGATGACAACTATACTTATTCTATATTAATCTTAGAGACTGCCAGAATCTCAAATGATAAATAGCCAAGTGAAAAATTATGAGCACTGACATAGGTGGCTTTTCCCAATTACTGCTGGTAACAGTCCGGTCAGGTGACAGTATTCCTAATGATCCCTGAAATGGGATTTTCACCATGGAAAGCATGATAAACCTACAATTTGTGTCTTTTCTGTATATGCGAAATTCTATAACAAGATTTAAGAGTTCCTTTTGGTTATTTCTTATCCATTTATCTTTTGGAAATTTTAATTTTAAATATAAGATATACATATATGTATATTATATGTATATGTATACATATACACATTTACATATACATATGTATATATTTACATATACATTTACATATACATATCTTGCATTTAAAATTAAAATTTCCAAAAGGTAAATGGGAAATTTTGGACAAAGTCTGACACTGGGTGTGATGGATATTCCAGACAGTAATTTCAAAGCAAAGTATATTTATAAAGACATACTTCTAAAGACTGAAAATGTTCACAGCTAGGAGAATCAAAACATGGTATTTGCTGGGTCCTTTGGAAACCAGAAAGCAAGATGTGATCCATGTGCATTTTTGTCTACAAGATATCAGAGACTGTGTATTGACAAATTCTAAGGTTCAATGAAGCAGTCTTTCTTTTTAAATAATGATTTTTAAAAAACTCTTATTTAGAAATGATGTATAAATCCGCTAGTATAGTTAGCAAAACAAGGTAACAATTTTAGATTCTTTTATTTCAAAGAACAAAATTATAATGAACAATGAATCCAAATTATCCAAACACTTTCCCAACCATTTTTGCTCAATATATTTAACAATTAGAGATTTATTGTGTGTAAGCTTTATTCCAAACAAAACAAGGATTAGAGAAATGCACAGTTAAATAGTCAAATGTTTATTTAAAGATGATTTTCTTGAACCTCTTTTAAATAGGAAACAATTATACTTAAATTGTTATTCTTTTTTCTTTTTATAAACCTTCTCATTTTCTATTTGAATCTGTAATGATGTGGGATATTATCATATTAAAGGGGACAGTGTGGAACATTACACAAAGCTTTAATGTTAAAAGTTAAACTTATTTTGGTTAAATGACTTTTGTTGTCATTGTTTATAATGGGATGTTTATAATGTTATAATTTCATCAGTCTTAGGTTGTTGAGCATTTATTACTTGATAATATTGTTTATCTTTGCTACTTTTATGTCATCAGTGGAGGTCAAGATCATGATATCATTGAGAGAGACCACCAGGCTCCCAAGCCAAATTTCGTACCATTTTTATTCAAGCACATGCCCCCCCTCACTTTTTTGATGAACTCTTAGCAGTTAGTAAATCTTCAAATGTATCATGGGAGCTGAATCCAGCATCAACTAGTAAATGGTGGACTTTGTGTCAGTTGTAAGTTCCTGATCCAATCAGTAGTGACTGAGGAGATCAGGTCACTTCATGTAAAGTGGAGATGCCGGCACAAGTGCATGCTGTTGACCTAAGATGGATACAACTACTGATTATTTCCCCAGAAAGAGTGGGTCTATTGATATCGATATAGAATGGCAATTTGGAGTCTACATTCTTGGCAAGGCAGGAGCACAAATAGAGAATACTTCTATAGAGCAAAAGGGAAGTTGGGAGGGTTGTAGTACACACAGAGGTCATTGGAGGACTTGGGAGTCCATAGTGACTTTTCTGACTGAAGTGTGACAGTCTCTCATTGGTTGAACTCTTGCCAGCCAAGAAGTTTTACTTCTTGTTTGTCTGTGCTAAACTGTAAGACATGAAAGTTCCTCCTCCTGGGCTCTGACTTTATTGGGGTTTCTGTTTATTAACGTATATAATGTTCAATCAGTTCAGTTCAGCACTCAGTTGTATCTGACTCTTTGTGACACATGGACTGCAGCACACGGGGCTTCCCTTTCCATCACCAACTCCTGGAGTTTATCCAAACTCATGTCCATTGAGTAGGTGATGCAATCCAAACATGTCATCCTCTGTCATCCCCTTCTCCTCCTGCATTCCATCTTTCCCAGCATCAGGGTCTTTGCCAATGAGTCAGTTCTTCGCATCAGATGGCCAGAGTATTAGAGTTCCAGCTTCAGCAGTCTTTCCAATAAATATTCCGGACTAATCTCCTTTAGGATGGTCTGGTTGGATCTCCTTGCAGTCTAAGGGACTCTCAAGAGTCTTCTCCAATACCACAGTTCAAAGGCATCAATTCTTTGGCACTCAGCTTTCTTCATAATCCAACTCTCACATCCACACATGACTACTGGAAAAACCATAGCTTTGACTAGACAGAATTTTGTTTTGGCAAAATAATGTCTCTGCTTTATAATATGCTATGTAGGTTGGTCACAGATTTTCTTCCAAGAAGCAAGCATCTTTTAATTTCATGGCTGCAATAACCATCTGCAATGATTTTGGAGCACCCCCCCCCCCAAAAAAAATAAAGTCTGTCACTGTTTCCATTGTCTCCCCATCTATTTGCAATGAAGTCATGGGACCAGATGCTACAATTTTAGTTTTTTGAATGTTGAGTTTTAAGCCAACTTTTCCACTCTCCTCTTTCACTTTCATCAAGAGGCTCTTTAGTTCTTCTTCACTTTCTGCCATAAGGGTGGTGTCCTCTGCATATCTGAGGTTATTGATATTTCTCCTGGCAATCTTGATTCCAACCTGTGCTTCATCAAGCCTGGCATTTCTCATGATGTACCCTGCATAAAAGTTAAATAAGCAGGGTGACAATATACAGCCTTGAGGTACTCTTTTCCCTACTGAGAACCAGTCTGTTGTTCCCTGCTTCATTTTGAACTCTGAGGCCAAATTTGCCTGTTACTCCAAGTATCTCTTGACTTCCTCCTTTTGCATTCCAGTCCCCTATGATGAAAAGGACATATGTTTTTGGTGTTAGTTCTAGAAGGTCTTTTAAGTCTTCATAGAACTCTTCAACTACAGCTTCTTCAGCATTACTGGTCAGGGCATAGACTTGGATTACTCTGATATTGAATGGCTTACCTTAGAAACTAACAGAGATCATTCTGTCATTTTTTAGATTGCACCTGAGAACTGCATTTTGGACTCTTTTGTTGACTCTGATGACTACTCCATTTCTTCTAAGGAATTCTTGCCTACAGTAGTAGATATAATTGCCATATGAATTAAATTCTCCCATTCCAACCCATTTTAGTTCACTGATTCCTAATATGTCAATGTTCACTCTTTCCATCTCCCATTTGACCACTTCCAATTTATCTTGATTCAGGGACCTCAGCATTCCAGGTTCTTATGCAATACTGTTCTTTACAGTGTAGGACCTTGCTTCCATCACCAGTCACGTCCATAACTGGGTGTTGCTTTCACTTTGGCTTTGTCTCTTCATTCTTTCTGGAGTTATTTTTCCACTCTTCTCCAGTAGCATATTGGGCACCTACACACCTGGGTAGTTCATCTTTCAGTGTCACATCTTTTTGCCTTTTCATACTGTCCGTGGGGTTCTCAAGGCAAGAATACTGAAGTGGTTTGCCATTCCCTTTCCAGCAGACCACATTTTGTCAGAACTCTCCACTATGACATATCCGTCTCAGGTGGCCCTACATGGCATGGCTCATAGTTTCATTGATTTAGACAAGGCTGTGTTCCATGTGATCAATTTGACTTGTTTTCTGTGCTTGTGGTTTTCATTCTGTCTGCTCTCTGAAGGATAAGGGTAAGAGCTTATGGAAACTTCCTGGTGGTAGAGACTGACTTGTGGGAGAAACTGGGTCTTGGTAATCAATCCTTGTTTCTTGTCTTAAAAAGAAAGTTTTTTCATTGCCCGTCCCATGAGTTTTTATCAAATTTAGTATGCAGCCAGGGATTCTCTACTTCCTTTATTCCTACTTCTATTTCTGGCTCATTTGGGATTTTCCAAATCTTCCCACAGATAACAATATATACCCAGAGCTCTTTTCCTTGATCTTAATGGATCTACCCATATCAACCTAATTTTAGGTTGTTTGAAAGATGATACCAACTCTCATAGCTAATATCCTGTTATAAACCCTGCTAAGCTAGCCTAAATTATTTTACAACATTAGTTGCTAAGGAATAAAATGTGTGAAGCTCACATTTGTGTATCTATTAATGACTATTTTTCTGGACAAGTGCCCAATTTTGTCTAAAACAAAAAAAGTAATCTAGGTTCTTTTAAGACAATTTACATTTTCTAATTTTTTAAGAACTTCAACCAAGACTTCCATGCCAATAATGACTTCTTTTAATTCAACTGTCCATTAAAATACTGTACCTATTTTTGCTCTCAGTCTGCTATTTAATCACTCTGTCAAAAATTAAATTACAGTAAGTGTAATTCACTTTGATCTCAGTTATGACATTCTTTGCTTTCCATGTACTCCCAAGCTATCTTAAGAGATGCAAATTATACTAAAGTATATAGTCAACATTCTTAGCTTATGTGTCTTTCCAGTGTTTTCAGATATGTGCCATCAATCAGTAAATTTCAGACACTCTTTTCATACTCCAGAAAGTGTTAACATGCTAATATAGTCAGTCTATTCTGGTCCTTTACATGGCCTGACATTTTTAATTACTTAAAACAGAATTTTAATCTTAAAGTCTTTGTATGGGATCTTATTTTAATATATCACTTACACAATCCAATGTTCTTAAATATTTGAAACCAAATTTCTTATATTTTCTTTATAATCATCCAAAGAGTTTCCCTGAAAAAAAATATGGGGTTTCCTTGATGGCTCAGCAGTAAAGAATCCACCTGCAATGCAGGAAACACAGGAGACTTGAGTCTGGAAAGATTCCCTGGAGAAAGGCATGCGAACCCACTCCAGGTTCAGGCACAACTTAGGGAGTGTACAGCAACAATAGCTGAGCTGTGCTCATTAGCTCACATTTCCATATCTGTGATAGATTTTTTTTTGTAGATACACTCTATTTTATTGGAGTGTAGCTAGTTTACAATATTGTGTTAGTTTTAGTGTACATGCAAAGTGATTAAGTTATACTTATACACATATTCATTGTTTTTTAGATTATTTTTTATATTCAGTTCAGTCCTTATATAAGTTATCACAAAATACTGAGTAGAGTTCCTGTGCTGTATCGTAGATCCTTGTTGATTATCTACCTTGTCTACTGTGTGTGTGTGTGTGTGTGTGTGTGTGTGTATGTGCGCATGTGTGCGTGTGTGTTAGTCACTTAGTCATGTCCGACTCTTTGTGACCCCATGAACTGTAGCCCACCAGGCTCCTCTGTCCATGGGATTCTCCAAGCAAGAATGCTGGAGTGGGTTGCCATTTTTTTTCTCCAACCTTGTCTACTGTAGAATGTGTATATTCATCCCAAGCTTCTGATTTATTCCTCTCCACTGAACATTTCCCCTTTTCTAAACATAAGCTTGTTTTTGATATCTGTAAGTCTGTTTCTGTTTGGAAATAAGTTCATTTATTTGTTTTCTTTTATAAAAAATTCCCCCATATGAGGGATATCATATGATATTTGTCTTTCTCTGTCTGACTTAATTTAGTATAATTTCTAGGTCCATTCTTGTTGCTGTAAATGACATTATTTTAATTTTTTTGGCTGAGTAATACTCCATTTTATATATGTACCACATCTTCATTATCTATTCCTCTGTTGATGGACATTTAGGTTGCTTCTATGTCTTGACTATTGTAAGTAGGGCAGCAATGAACACTGGGGTGCATGTGTACATTTGGGTTATGGTCTTCTCTGGATATATACCAGGAATGGGATTGCCGGATCTTACAGTAGTAAGATTGTGTTCAGTGGTAGTTGTATTCAATGTAGGAGAGTGTTCTTTTTCTCCACACCCACTCAAATATTTATTGTGTGTAGACTTTTGATGATGGCCATTCTAGGACTGTTGTAAGATGATACTTCATTATAATTTTGATTTGCAGTCCTCTGATATTTAATGATGTATTTCATGTGCTTTTTGGTCATCTTTATGTCTTCTTTGGAGAAATACCTATTTAGATCTCCTGCCATTTTTTGATAGGGTTTTTTGTTTTTTTGGTATAGAGTTGCATGAGTTATTCATGTGTTTTGGAGATCAATTCTCTGTCTTTTATTTTATTTTATTTTATTTTATTTTTTTTAGGTAAAATTAAAATTTTTCCATTTTATTTTCTTCTGTTTAAAAGCAAAACAAAATCACAAAACAAGCTAAAAAATAGAATAAGATGAAGAGCTCAAGATAAATGCCTCTTTAAAATATACATTCTTAAGGAAACAAAATCCTTTTATTAGAGGCATTTGCATTAATTTTAGACAAGTAGATGTTGACTGATTTGGAGAAACGTTACATTGTTTTTCTCCAAAATCCAGGCTCTGAATTTTGCGTCTTGGCTCCACTACTTTCCAGCTGTGTGAGTTACTTAATCTCATTATTTCCAAGTTTCTTTACTTGTAAAATGGAGGCAAAAAGTACCTGCTTTTTTAAAAGTTGTTTGAGGTAAATCAGATAATTCATGTGAAATAGTTAATATGAGCTCGGCACAAAATCGAGTCTTATAAACAATACCTATAGGATTCTTTCCTAAACATGGGATTCCAGTTATTTAGCTGCAAGCAGTATTCAGTGTTAAAGCTTAGCCATCATTGTCAGCTATTCAGTAATCACAGGTCTAAATGATTAAAGCTTTCCCTCCAAGTAAAATTCAAGTACTGCATATATCTTTGTCTGCTTGAACATTAAAAAATTATTTGATCTTGGAAGAAATTCATTTGATCCCAGGAAGGAAGTTGATAACACAGCACAACAATAATCCTCAGATGACCATATATTGAAATAATGTACTGACTCTTTATAAAATCAATAGATGACAATTCCCTACCATCATTGAAGAGATAAAAAATTGAGTTCCTCTTTGTTTTGACTAGATTATATTTATACACAAACACATTTTCAAACTGTTTTCCCGGTTCAAGTATAGTTTCTTTAAAATAGGATTCAGGTGACACCACTTTTCCATACAATTCTTTTAACTTTTTCTATATCATATAGGAATATGAATTAAATTCAACATTTACATTCAAGATGAGAAAAGAAACATATATTAGGCATGCCTAGAAATATAAAATGTTAAGTATTGAGAAATTTAAAAGGCCTAATTTAAGACTTCACTAAAAATTTTCAGTGCCTGACTATTAATATACAGTAGCTCTTTCAACTGTAATTGAAATGGCAGCAAATCTTTTCAAATGTATTGAGAGTTAAAGTCATTCTAGTTTTTCACATTGTGTTTTTTACACTGTGTTGTCACATTGTGCTTTTCACATCGCTTCACTCTTTGCTTTGACTATCAGGAAGTTCAGGATTATTTTAACTCAAGGGTAGTCATGATCCCCTATGCAGCTCCTAGCAAAATTATCTTCTCTCTTACTCTAAATAATTTCTGTTCTTTATTTTATTGCCCTGTGTATGTCTGCATGAAATTTTAGGATAGGTTTTCTTAAATTCTTTCTTGAAGAGGACAAAGTGACAAACTATTCTTGTGATTACTTCATTACTTAATTTACTCTTATTTTGTATAATTCAAATATATCCCTTGAATTCAAACTTTTGATATTTTTATACAGGAAAAAATGTGAGAGGTGAAAAATGGAGAAAATGGACAGCAATTCAAAAACTCATCATAATGTGACCTCATTTCTCTA
>NW_011495082.1:18419951-18438999 GCF_000754665.1 Bison bison bison
GGTTCTCACTTCACTGAGCCCTGCGTGTAGTTCTTGAGCTGAAACAATGGCTGAAGCTGAGGCTTTGCTCCCCTCCATCTCTCTCCTTCTTGGTATCAGGTACTCTCTATCCTTTCTCAGTTTCCCCTCACCCTTCTTCTGTCCCTCTTTTTTCTCAGCGTTCTTTTCTTTCCTGGGTTTTGGAGAAGTTGTTTTTTTGTCAAGGCCCATTGCAATAATGCACTTGTAACAAGGCGATGATCTCTCGACACACACAAACCCGAAGTAGCCTCGTTTGCCTCAGTCTTTTAAATTTAATTAGATTTCATTTGTTTGTTTTTGTTTTTATTTTTGTTACTCTAGGAGAGAGAGCTAAAAAAGATATTGCTGTTATTTATGTCAAAGAGTGTCCTACCTGTGTTTTCCTCTCAGAGTTTTATAGTATCCAGTCTTACATTTAAGTCTTTAATTGACTTCATTTATTTTTGTGCACGGTGATACAGAATGTTCTAATTTCATTATTTACATGCAGCTGTCTAATTTTTCCAGCACTGCTTATTGAAGAGACTGTCTTTTCTCCATTATCCATTCTTGCCTTCTTTGTAGTAGATTAACTGATCATAGTTGTGTGACTTTATCTCTGAGCTTTCCATCTTGTTCCCTTGATTTATATGTCTGCTTTTGTGCCAGTACCATACTGTTATGATCATTGTAGCTTTGTACTATAGACTGAACTCAGGGAGCCTAATTCCTCCAGCTTCATTTTTCTTTTTCAGGATTGCTTTGGCTATTTGGGTCTTTTATGTTTCCATATAAATTTTAGAATTTTTTTTTCTATTTCTGTGAAAAATGTCACTGATAATTTGATAGGGAGTGCATTGAATCTGTAGGTTGCCTTGGGTAGTACAGTCATTTTGACAACATTCATTCTTCCAATCCAATAACATGGTATTTTGTTCCTTCTGTTTGTGTCATCTCCAATTTCTTTCATCAGCTTCTTAGAGTGTTCAGGTCAGATGTCTTGTGCCTCTTAGTTAGGTTTATTCCTAGGTATTTTATTCTCTTTGGTGTGATGGTAAATGAAATTATTTCCTTAATTTCTCATTCTGACTTTTCATGGTAAGTGTATAGGAAGGCAAGAGATTTCTCTGCATTAATTTTGTATCCTGCAACGTTATCACATTCATTGATGTACTCTAGCCGTTTTCTGGTACCATTTAAGATTTTCTATGTGTAGTATCATGCAATCTACAAACAGTGGTAGTTTTAATTTTTCTTTCCCAATTTGGGTTTCTTTTATTTTTCTTTCTTCTCTGGTTGCATGGCTTGCACTTCCTAAACTATGTTGAATAACAGTGGTAACAATGAACATCCTTACCTTGTTCCTGATTTTAGAAGGAAAATTTTAGCTTTTCACCACTGAAATGATGTTAGCTGTGGGTTTGTCATCTATGGCCTTTATTACTTTGAGGTAAGTTCCCTCTGTTTCCACTTTCTGGAGGGCTTTTTATCATAAATCAGTGTTCTTTTTTTCAAAGCTTTTTCTGTATTTATTGAGATGATCATATATGTTTTTTATTCTTCAGTTTGTTAGTGTGGGTAATATGTTAAATGCCTGCAGATCTCTTGTCGCCTGCAGTGTTTCTATTGAAAAAATCAGCTAATAAACTCATGGGAGGTGCCCATGTATGTTTGTTGCCTTCTTTTTAATATTTTCCTTTGCCTTTAATTTGTGTCACTTTGTTTAATATCTGTCTCGGCACATCCCTCCTTGTGTTGATGTTGTGTGGGACTCTGCGCTTCCTGGGCTTGAATGTTTTCCTTCTCGCACTAGGGGAGTTTTCAGCTCTAACCTCCTCAGACGATTTCTCAGGCCCCTTCTCTCTCTCTTCTCCTTCTGGGGCCCTATAATATGAGTGTTTTGTGTTTGTTGTTGTTCCAGAGATCTCTGCAACTGTCCTCATTTCTTTTCATTCGTTTCTCTTTGTTCTTTTCTGTGGTGGTAGTCTCTGTAATTCTGTCTTCCTTGTCACTTATCCATTCTTCTGCCTGAGTTATTTTGCTTTTGATTCCTTCTGGTGTATTTTTAATTCCAGTTACTGTATTATTATTCTCTGTTTGTTCTTTAAATCTTCAAGTTATTTGTGAAACATTTCTTGTATCTTCTTGCTCCATTCTTTTTCCAAGAGCTACGATCATCTTTACTATCATTGCTTTAAATTCTTATTTCCTCTTTATTTATTTGTTCTCGTGGGTTTTTATCTTATTCCTTCCTCTGAAACATATTTCACTACCATGTCGTTTTGTCTAATTTTCTGGATTTGTGGACTCTTTTCTGCTGGCTAGAGGATCATAGCTCCTCTTTCTTCTGGTGTCTGCCTTCCAGTAAGTGATGCTGGTCGTGGGGCTTGTGGAGATTTCCTGGTAGGAGGGACTGGCACATGCCCACCCGTGGGTGAAGCCAGGTCTCATCCCACATGTAGGCAGGATGGTGTCACAGGGTGCATTTGTAGGTGGCTGTGAGGTCAGTACGGCTTTAGGTACTCTGTCTTCTGTTGGTTCGGTCTGGGTTCCTATCCTGCTGCTTGTTTGGCCTGACACATCCCAACTCTGGCTGTTGGGTAGTGCCAGGTCTTGATGGCAAAATGGCAACCTCTGAGACGGTGCATGCAGATCAGTATTCTCTGGGGCCTCTGCCACCACTATTGTGGTTGACTTTCCAACAAAAAAGAACCTAAACAAAAAGATTAGTCAAAATCTTGTGGCTGAAAATCAACATACCAGTCTGATCTGCAAAGTTTTCTAAATTTGCAGGAGGAACAATAATTAAAGTCAATTGTAATGAATAGCCATGGGATTAGGACAAGTGAGTAGCAGTGTCTAGATGTGATGAGTGTTTTCTTCCTTTTAGGTATGGACGGAACTTTTAGCTTTTGATTTTTTCTTTTTTCGTCTCCTAGAGTTACTAGCCTTCATATAGACTTATTCCAGCCATAGTTTTTTGTGATGTTTTTCCCCATTATCTTCTTTCTCTCTTAGTACTTCAATTTTTATAAATTATAGTAAATAAACAGGTGATTATGATAACACCTGTCTTACATAATGTGAGGACGAAATAAAGCACTTTCAATTAATATTTTACACACTAGCACACTATTTTAAAATGTTATAACTGTCCAGTTTCTCATCTTCTTTCTGGCTTCAGTCTGGACTGCACTCCATTTCATAGCCACTTGCTAGTGTCCAACATCCCTCGCTGCAGGAAGAGTGCATGCTCATTCCTTTCCCCATGTATTCTGCAAATCCCTAGGGAGTTTTCTTCAGTTCAAAATCTATCCTGGTCCAGCTTAGCACCTTTAATTCTGAGCTAGGCAAGCCTCAAATAACATTGCCACTCTCTCTAAACAACTCAACCCAATTATAAACAAAACTCCCTGTTTATTTTTCTAAATACCAGCACGTAGTGTTGGAGAAAATGTTACCTGAAGAGGTGGGATGAAGGAAAAGTAAAAATAACAGTATACCATTGCCTTAGGATCAGTGGCCCAGGATTTCCACAACTGTTCCTTATTAGCCACTTTCCTTTTTAGCTAGTTTCTTACACACAGACAACTTTCCCACCTGTAGAAACCCATTCAGAAGAGGCAAAATCAGTTGTAATAATTATTTCTTAGAGAGTTGAAATCAATTTCTATACTATGCATACCCATTCATCCAAGCTTACTCAAACTCTGCTTTTCAGAAGGAACCTAAAACTGTACCTTGAATAAACAGTCTAGTCAAGCATGTTTCCTAAACAATCGAGTTCTCAAAGAATACTGCCTTGGCTGAAAGGGCATTTTGTCCACACTATACTAGTATCTGTCAGTGTAAATGAAGATCCATTCAAATTTGAAAAACATAAATTAAAGGCCAAAATTCCTATGCAATTAAAAAATTTAAAATGACAGTTGTCACTAAAATACTGTAAAGGAAAATAACTAAAAGTATTTCAGTGACTTCTCATCTCTTGTGAGAAAATATTTACCAAGATTTTATATGGAACTAAAATATATTTAAAAAATTTTGTTTCAAATTCATTTCTGTTGCCAATTATTTCTCAACATGAGGTAAAACTGTGTTTCAGTCCAATCAGAGAAAGTTCAGAACCAGAAATGGTGATTAATATATCCATTAGTTACAATACAATCATATAAATATACAAGTAAAACAGTACTACTATGAGGAAATAGGCATATTTACAAAAATCATTTTCGAGAGAATGATAGAGGTGGTCCTTCAGAGTAACAAAAGCATCACATGCCTTGCTTTGAACTTTTCAGAGTAAAACCCTTCTCCTGATACCATTTGTTGAGAGCTATTCTAACTGAATTTATTCTTTGGTAAAGAGTTGAACACAAAGAGACTACAGAGGCAAAAAGCTTTTACAAAGAGCAGAAGGCTTTTACAAAGATCCACCTTTTTGTTCTGAGCTGGAAGATGATTGGATGCATGTACAGAAGTACTTTGTGTTCAACCTCCTTAGGGTGGAGTAGTCTAATGACTTGTTTTCACATTTTGTGCTTGTGAGGAAAAGTGGATAGGGTCCCTAAAGTGTTCATAAATGAGAGCAGATAAACACAAGAATTGTAGTTACTGGAAAACTTAAGAATGAACAGAGAGTAATTAAGACACTGTTTTTAATTCAGTGATGTTTAGTATTGGAATCAAATATGTGAAATACTTTTAATTTTGTATTAAATTGTAAACAAACATATTATATCTCAGTCTTCTCTTAAAAAATCTAAGTCCAGCCTAATGAGTCCTAAACATTACTATTAACTGAACACACATGAGGAATTTATTTGATATGATTCACCTTGGTTATCATGTTGCAATATTGGTCATGCTTAGAAGTATTTAATCATTTTCCCAGCAAATAATTTATACTCATCTTCTCTGGACTAGGCACAGTGTGATGGCTACCCTACTGAAACTAACAGGTAAATGAAAATAGATTTTTTCAGTTACTTATGTGAATCATTACACAAAGTACACAAACCTGGAGGGTTAAATTAATCAGACAAGGAAGATTTCATTCAAGAATATTGCAAGAGGGGAGACAGGCTAGAACTGGTCAGGCTCTATTCCACTTGGTGGGGTAGGGAATGCTAAAAAAAATTTAAGAACTAGGATGGAAAGTTAGGCCACTGAGGCTTGCTAACTGGCCTTACTCAAAGGACATAAGCAAGAAACTTTTAAAAAGATTTGCATCTAAAAGGGGCAGGGAAAGAGTCTACAATTAAGAAGCTTCTAAGTTGGGCAACAGAGAAGGCGATGGCACCCCACACCAGCACTCTTGCATGGAAATCCCATGGATGGAGGAGCCTGGTGGGCTGCAGTCCATGAGGTCCCTAACAGTCGGACACAACTGAGCGACTTCACTTTCACTTTTCACTTTCATGCATTGGAGAAGGAAATGGCAACCCACTCCAGTGTTCTTGCCGGGAGAATCCCAGGGACGGGGGAGCCTGGTGGGCTGCCATCTATAGGGTAGCACAGAGTTGGACACGACTGAAGCGACTTAGCAGCAGCAGCAAGGTAGGCAATCTAAGAAAAGGGAAATCAGGAATCTAGAGTGAAGAAGAAATCTGTTCAAAGAGGTTAAGCTGAAGGGAATATTAGGTTATCTCAGTCTGCGGAAAGAAAATAAAAATTGACTTTCTAAACTGGATTAAAATGATTAATACAAGTTACATGTATAATTTCAACTAATGAATGTGTGGTCAAGTGATACGTTTGGTCATTTTGATTTGCTTTCAAGTATCTGCTCACTTCTGCCAGCCTTAGAGACGTGAAAAGGGCAGCTGTGCCTGTCCCAGGCACGCATGTCATAATGAACGGTCATTGACATTGAATATGCGATGGCTGGATGGCATCCCCAACTCAATGGGCATGAGTTTGGGTAAACTCTGGGAGTTGGTGATGGACAAGGAGGCCTGGCGTGCTGCATTCATGGGGTCACAAAGACTCAAACACGACTGAGCGACTGAATTGCACTGAACTGATATTGCATAAATCACACTACAGAGGTAAAGAGGCCGTAAGATACCTTTTGGCATATTATTGTGCTTCAATTCAGTGTAGCTTTTACACCAGAAAACCCTTGCCATTTATCTCCTACTTCTGAAAACTTACCTTTCTGTTTTTTGATGACAGACACAAAGCTACATTTATTGTGGCCTATGTTAATGTGCATTATTGTGGGAAATATTTAAAATAAGAATAATTGTAAAAGATTTTAGTGTATAAATTAAGGTAGAAAACATTGTGTGTTAGTTCCTCAGTCATGTCCAACTCTTTGTAACCCATGGACTGTAGCCTGCCAGGCTCCTCTGCCCATGGAATTCTCCAGGCAAGAATATTAGAGTGGGTTGCCATTGCTCTATCCAGGGGGTCTTCCCGACTCAGAGATTGAGCCCAGGTCTCCTGCACTGTGGGCAGATTCTTTAGCATCTGAGATACCTGGGAAGCCCTTAGAAAATATTAACCTGCTCAAAATATTTTTATAAAACACTTCACTGTACACACACATGCAATTTTCTTTTGGGAGATATGATAGCATATATCTCATTGTAGGGTATATATCTCACGAATAAGGTACAAACAAAAGGAACTAGATAGTCTAAAGAAAGTAAAACATTAATTTTTAGGACTATAATAGTGAAACTGGGTTACAAGGAGTCCTACGTGATCAGTGGAATAGTTTCAAGAGTGAAAGTGAAGTTGGTTTTTCCTAACTGCCTGATATCATCAAAGTGAATTTTATTGTTGCTCAAAATGAAATAATTGAAGAAATTTATCCTCAAGACAAGTGTCATTTAACTCTATTACTGCTGTTGTGGGTACAGTCAAAAGTGTTATAGTACACTTTTAGTAGAACAGACCAAACGTACAGGAAGTGTAGTTTCTTTCAGTGGGTGTAGAAGCCTTGCCCAATCAGTGACAATGACAAGTGGCTTCCTGTCTATTAGGCTTTGAGGTTCTTGTGCCTAGGTGATGTTATATTTCATGTTCTATACAAGTTAGGTACTATTAAACATTTAAACCCTTACTGAAGTATTCTTTGTGTTTAGAATATGGCAATGTCAATATGCATATCCATCCAATTTCTATGACAAGTGATTTTTTAAAACTAAACCTGTTTGAAAGGTGCTTTTCCTCATAATCACAGAGTTGCCATATGATTTATTATCCAAATTAGGACACTTTAGTTCAGAAAAAAGTACTAAGCAAGATATGATCCTCAATCACATATTGGAGTGTCTATTACTCTACCCACTCTACATATGAAGAAAGTCGAGTTTATTTGTTGATAAAGCTTGACTATTATGAGATATCTTAAAATAAATAGGCAAACGTCATTGGATGGCAGGTGTTTCCCATCCATGTTTTGATAAGCTTTGTGGGATCTTGTTTCCCAATCCTGCCCCCAATCTTTAATGTCCCTCTGAGCACCAGCTGGACATTGGGTTGCTGATTATCATTTTCTGGTCACTAGGAGCTTCTCTAGCTTAAGCTCTTGTAAAACCACAGGTAGATTAATTGAAAATAACAAAACACATTTAAAATAATAAGAATTATATATAATTAACAAGCTAGTAAACTTAAATATATACACGTATATAATATACACACATATATATGTTTTATATATATGCATGCATGTGTGTGTCTATATGTGTGTGGGTCTGTGTGTAAATATATATATCTTTACATCAGAAACTGCAAATATAGAACAATGTTTCTACTTGTTTTTATTTTAAGAAAAAAATTTTGTACTTATTCCAAATTTCTCTTCTCCTGGCATAGGTTTAGCTTATCATTTTCCGTGTTGCGTGCATTTGGGGGCTGTTAACGTTTTCTCTAGAGGTGACTTTCCACTTTGCAGGAAAGTTTGTTCACAGTTGCAAAAGTTTCACATTTCAAGTAAAACAAAAAAATCTATTGTTTATATATTTTTATCTCTAGTCTTAATTTCCCAGAAGTTATACAAATCCTCTGCGTCCAATATAGTAAACAATATTTACTGCAGACTATGCTATCTCTGGGTGTTATGTAGCTCTGGGTAGCTTTTATTTTGTCTTCCAGCTCACTCTCCTCCTGCTGTAAGTAGGGGGAAAATTGTGAAGAAGATATATAACAAAAGAACTATGAGTCAAAAGTGGTTCATACATTAGGCAAAATCATAGCTGTCATGTTATTATGTTGTAACAGTAAGCGTTGTCCTTGAAATGCTATAGCATTTCAGAGTTTTAATGTTGAAATATTTCATGCTAGAAATTATATGCTTACAAATTCAAAATTCCCTAGTTTTAAAATATATTCAGCCATTAATATAATACAATCTCTTTTCTGCTCTGTGCATTACTGATATATGGTAGCAATTTCCCTCTTTTGTCTAAAAACGTCTTGACGGATATTGATTCTGCATAGAAATCTGGCACCCAGTAGATGCTTTCTAGTAAGTTCTATGCATATATCCTTACTGAAAGATAGTTAATAAATCGGTCTTTATGATTCTAACTTTATATGTAGTTATGTGTAATTAGGAAAAACTATTTCCTGATTTAATGTATGTTTTTGCTTTGCTCTGTTTTATTTTTTAATGACCCAACTAATTAAACAAATGATAGTCAAATCAAAATTGATGATATCTGTTCAAGTAATAAATCCATGATTGCTGCATGAAATTTTTCAGAAAAGGAGCTTAAAGATTTTTAAGACATTTTTTCTCAAAATACAAACCTTAAGATATATATATATATATATATATATATATAGGTTTAAAAAGTATTGTTGTCCAGTTGCACAGTCATGTCTGACTCATTGAGACCCCATGAACTGCAGCACGCCAGGCTTTCCTGTCCTTCACCATCTCCTGGAGCTTGCTCAAACTCATGTCCATTGAGTCAGTGATGCCATCCAACCATCTTGTCCTCTATCATCTCCTTCTCCTTCCGTCTTCAATATTTCCCAGCATCAGGGTCTTTTCTAGTGAGTCAGCTCTTTGCATCAGGTGGCCAAAGCACTGGAGCTTCAGCCTCAACTTCAGTCCCTTCAATGACTATTCAGAATTGATTACTTTTAGAATTGACTGGTTGTTCTCCTTGAAGTCCAAAGGACTCTCAAGAGTCTTTTCCAACATCACAGACCAAAAGCATCAATTCTTCAGTGCTCAGCCTTCTTTATGGTCCCACTTTCACATCCATACATGAATATTGGAAAAAACATAGCTTTGACTATATGGCCCTTTGTTGGCAAAGTAATGTCTCTGCTTTTTAATATATTGTCTAGGTTTGTCGTAGCTTTCTTCCAAGGAGCAAGCATCTTTTAATTTCATGGCTGCAGTCACCATCTGCAGTGATTTTGGAGCCCCCCAAAATAAAGTCTCTCACTATTTCCATCATTATGCATTTACTTGCCACGAAGTTATGGACCGGATGCACCAATCTTCATTTTTGAATGTTGAGTTTTAAGCCAGCGTTTTCATTCTCCTCTTTCTGCTTCATTAAGATACTCTTTAGTTTCTCTTCACTTTCTTCTATTATAGTGATGTCATCTGCATATCTGAGATTATTGATATTTCTCCCAGGAATCTTGATTCCAGCTTGTGCTTCATACAGTATGACATTTTGCATGATGTGCTCTGCATATAAGTTGAAGAAGCAGGGTGACAATATACAGCCTTGACTTATCACTCTTCCAATTTGTTACCAGACTGTTGTTCCATGTCCGGTTCTATCTGTTGCTTCTTTTACCTGCACACAGGTTTCTGAGCAAGCAGGTCAGGTGGTCTGGTATTCCCATCTCTTTCAAAATTTTCCACAGTTTGTTGTGGTCCACACAGTCAAAGACTTTAAAGTAGTCAACAAGCAGAATTCTGGAATTCTGTTGCTTTTTCTATGATTCAATAAATGTTGATGATCTGATTTCTGGTTCCTCACCCTTTTCGAAATCCAGCTTGAACATCTGGAATTTCGCAGTTTAAGTACCGTTGATGCCTAACTTGGAGAATTTTGAGCATTACTTTGCTAGCATGTGAAATGAATGCAATTTTGTGATAGTTTGAGCACTCATTGGCATTGCCTTTCTTTGGGATTGGAATGAAAACTGACTTTTTCCAGTCCTGTGGCCACTGCTGCGTTTTCCAAATCTGCTGACATACTGAGTGCAGCATTTTCACAGCATCATCTTTTAGGATTTGAAATAGCTCAACTGGAATTCCATCACCTCCACTAGCTTTGTTCATAGTGATGCTTCCTAAGGCCCACTTGACTTCACATTCCAGGATGTCTGGCTCTAGGTGAGTGATCACACCATCGTGATTATCTGGGTCATGAAGATCTTATTTGTACAGTTCATCTGTGTATTTTTGCCACCTCTTCCTAATATCTTTTGCTTCTGTTAGGTCCATGCCATTTATGTCCTTTATTGTGCCCATCTTTGCATGAAATACTCCCTTGGTATCTCTAATTTTCTTGTCGAGATCTTTAGTCTTTCCGATTCTATTGTTTTCCTCTGTTTCTTTGCATTGATCACTGAGCAAGGCTTTCTTGTCTCCCCTTGCTCTTCTTTGGAACTCTGCATTCTGATGGATATATCTTTCCTTTTCTCCCTTGCCTTTCACTTCTCTTCTTTGCTCAGCTATTTCATCACCTCCTCAGACAACCATTTTGCCTTTTTGCATTTCTTTTTCTTGAGGATGGTTTTGATCACCACCTCCTGTACAATGTTATGAACCTCCGTCCACAATTCTTCAGGCACTCTGTCTATCAGATCTAATCCTTTGAATCTGTTTGTCACTTCTGCTATATAATTATAAGGGATTTGCTTTAAGTCATACCATTCAGAAAACTAAGATCATGGCATCTGGTCCCATCACTTCATAGCAAATAGACAGGGAAACAGTGCAAACAGTGCTTGACTTTATTTTTCTGGGCTCCAAAATCACTGCAGATGGTGATTGCAGACATGAAATTAAAAGATGCTTACTCCTTGAAAGGAAAGTTATGACCAACCTAGATAACATATTCAAAAGCAGAGACATTACTTTGCCAACAAAGGCCCATCCAGTCAAGGCTATGGTTTTTCCAGTGGTCATGTATGGATGTGAGAGTTGGACTATAAAGAAAGCTGAGCGCCAAAGAATTGATGCTTTTGGACTGTAGTGTTGGAGAAGACTCTTGAGAGTCCCTTGGTCTGCAAGGAGATCCAAGCAGTCCATTCTAAAGGAAATCAAATCTGGGTGTTCATTGAAAGGACTGATGCTGAAGCTGAAACTCCAATACTTTGGCCACCTGATGCAAAGAGCTGACTCATTGGAAAAGACCCTGATGCTAGGAAAGATTCAGGGCAAGAGGAGAAGGGGACAACAGAGGATGAGATGGTTGGGTAGCATCACCGATTCAATGGACATGGGTTTGGGTGGACTCTGGGAGTTGGTGATGGAAGGGAGGCCTGGTGTGCTGTGGTTCAGGTGGTTGCAAAGAGTCGGACATGACTGAGCAACTGCTGAACTGAATGGAGTAGTGGTTTTCTCTGCTTGAATTCTGCAGTAAAGTGTTCATGATCTGAGCCACAAGAGAGCTCCTGGTCTTATTTTCACTCACTGTATAGAGCTTCTCCATCTTTGGCTACAAAAAATATAAAGAATCTTATTTTGGTATTGACCATCTGGTGATATCCATTTGTAGAGTCTTCTCTTGTGTTGTTGGAAGAGTATGTTTCATATGACCAGTGGGTTGGTTCTCTTGGCAAAACTCTTTTAGCCTCGCCCTGCTTAATTTTGAACTCCAAGGCCAAACTTGCCTGTGACTCCAGGTATTTCTTGACTTCCTACATTTGCATTCTAGTCCACTATGATAAAAAAGACATCTTTTCTTGGTGTTAGTTCTAGAAGGTCTTGTAGGTCTTCATAGAACTGTTCAACTTCAGCTTCAGCATTAGTGGCAGTGGCATAGACTTGGAATACTCTGATATTGAACTAATTCAGTACTGTGATATTAATTTAAGAATTATAGGAGCTAAAAATAAATAGTACTTCCATAATTGCAGTATTATAAAAAATTTGCTTACTTCTGAAGTGCCATTCAAAAATCTGAATGCCTAGCTTTCTTTTTTTTTTTTTTTGAAGTTAAAATTCACTTATATTTTCATTTAATGAACAGTCCTAGCTCAAGAAAGAACCTCAATATATTTTTAACACAGACAACTAGTTTTTGCAACATACAATAAATGAAACTAAAAGGATACCAATCTGACAAAGTTTCTGTAAAACAGAGCATTAGGTTTTAATGACTTATTTTTTGCCCTGACATTAAATTGGTGACAGTTTAGTATAAACTCCAACCAGCCAAATTTTAAGAAAACTCTATTTGTTCAAGTAACAAATGTAAATGGTTACAAGGAATTGTGTTAATGTATACTTGAATTCAAACTTCACAGCAAAATTCTTAAAGAATATGAACAACTCCAATATGATATATTTATTTACTTACTTGTATTCTCCATCAGGAAATGGACATAAACACATAGGAATCATTTGTAAAACTCTGACTAGAGATTCAAATTTGCTTAAAATAAATATTATTAATATTTTTACAAAAGAAGAACATATACACACATCAACACACACACTTGGTTTTTGATTGAGGTGTATACAGAACCAAAAAGCAAAAAAAAAAAAGTATCCAATATACTAAGGTTAAGACAAACAACAGGAATATGAAAGATGCTATAAGAGACAGAGAGATTAGGAAAAAAAAGAAATGAAGATGGATGACAATTAGTACTCACTGTTAAATCTGCAATATGGGTTTTTTTTCTTTAGAGAGAAGAGATTAATAGATTAAAACTACTGTATTAAAAAAAAGGCTGAAAAATACATGCAGTCTCTGCCTACACAGGCTTTTAAGAATAGGCAAATTGAGTGGCTTAAATAAACACATACTTGCAAGAATAGACTAGATCTGAACTGTGCAGTTGGATGGAAATTAAAGTTACAATCAATTAAAATTAAATAAAATTAAGAATTCAATTCTTCCACTGCACTAGACACATTGTAAGTGCTCATTAACCACACGTGGCTCAAGGCCACAGTACTGTATAGTGCAGACAAAGAACACTTCCATCATCACAAAAATTCTAGTGGGTAGCACTGGGCTAGGCTCAGTATCTATTCAGAAGTACATGGAAGTGATTTCTCATATTATTTCAATATATCTTAATCTTTACTGAAGTGTTATTTCCTTCAGTAGATATGGATAAATCGATATGATGTAGTTGTGTACATGTAGATTATAAAGCTGTAACACTAAGGAAATTATAATGAAAGCTTGATTCCAGGACTGACCAGACAAAAGAATGTCTGAATAAGGTTAAGACTGTCAGGATAAAGGAATTGGTGTTAATAGTATCAAAGTCTAGGTCAAGTGATAACCTGTGAATAAATTTATTCCTTTGAGTTGTTATAAGTTAGTGTTACTGAGCACTTACTCTGTACTATGTACCAGACTAGATATATTGCATATCATAAGTAATTGGTGCATGAACCTTGATTTTAAGTGGCTCATAATGTATTCTATAAAACATGTCAAGAACGCCTATTCCACAGGGGTTTTAAAAATGTTGATGTTATATCTATACATCTACAGATAAGGAAAGAGGAGGGAAGTGGGAAAGGAAGGAAAAGAAAGGAGGGAGAAAGGGAAGCAAGAATATACACAGAACCTGGAGCATAGATGTCACTTAACATGTATGTGGTTGTCTCCACCTTCCTTCCTTTTATTGATGGATAGATCTGTAGCCTGAAGTTATCTCGCTGAGTGTAGAACAAATTAGACTTTGAACTTGAGGTCTCTGAATCTTAATCATACTGCCCAGCGTCCTAAATGTGCTGCTTAAAGCTGAAATAAAACTGCTAGGAAAACAAAATTGAGACATTAGCTTATTGGTGCAAGTTATACGACAGCAAGGAGCTTCAGGTGGCAACTGCATATAGGGATTTATTGAAATGGAAATAGCATAACTTGCTCATATATTATTATTAGTTTAGCATGTGTTCAGAGTTTCCTTATACCTTTAGAAAAACACATCTTTTTGAAGTCTCTGTAGAGTACAATGAGAAACATAAAACAGGAGACCTCAAACGAGAACAAGCAAAGCAAGAAAAAAGCAATATTTTTAGAATTAAAGGTATGGAGGGCAAAACAGGTAAAACCATTTTGTAAAATTTTGTGTAAGAGAACACTCAGTAGAAGGCATATCCACTCCACTCTCCAAAAATTCACAGCCTGAGATAGGGGGCAAAGCCAAGGGGTCTGTTTAAGGCTTTCTCATCTCTCTGGAAGTAGTACTGTTGACACTTACTCCTTGTGAATTTCTCGGGTGACAGGACACAGAATTACCTTAGAAAGGAACAGGGTAAACATAAGAGATCTCTACTGATGGAGGCGAGTGGAGGCTGGCAATAACAGGAAGTTTGGATGTCCACTAATCTCTGACTCATGGAAGGATGTTTAAATCAGAGCTTGAGCTCCCAGGATAGGATTCTTTCTTCACAGGTCAGAGCACCATCAGGCTGAACTGATGGTTCTGTTCTTTGAATGGAAATGTTTCATTCTGTGTGTGTGTGTATTTGATGCTTCACATTTGTTCCTTTTTGTGAGGGATTATTGATTTCTGACTATGTTTATATTTGTCTGGCTGGTTAACACTTCCTTCATGCGTTCTCCTCTTCTAGTTTTGAAGGGATAAAGACAGCTCCCTTGGAAGATTGCTACTGTGCCTTCTTTTCCACTGATGCAACTTTCAGTGGAATCTTTTTCCCAGGAAGGACAGTCAGATCTCATACTCTTATATTTAAGGGAATAAGGTAACTGTGACAGTGGTATTAGGACTGGATGTATTAGTGTAATGGGAAACACCCAAGTACTCTTGCTTGTGTAACCACTTAATTAGCATCTGAAGAAAGTTTCACACAATAAAACATTTCAAAGACCAGTATATGATCATTTTTTATTAATCATTTAATCATAGTCATAATTTTAAAAATCAATTCCATCATGAAAGTAAGAACAAATATTCTGTCAGCTTTTTCTTCCTTATATGTGAGATACTTAGATAAGTAAATTAAAACATAAGCATCTCCTCTCTTATAACAAGTCTTTGATTATCTGTATTTTGTGAAATTTTAGAATTAAGTGAGGTAAAATTGTACCTGAACCATAATAGCTATGCCATAATTTGAGGACAATAAAATAGTCAGTTTGGTAGAAAATAAATTGTCGGTAAAGCTAGTCATTTGATATTAATGTTCAATTCAGAGTGTGTGAGTTGTTTCTTTAGAAATAATCCCATATATGACTTGTTTTAAATTTATTTGATGGATTTTCCTTTTAAATATTTGAATTATAATTAAAGTCATGCATTCAATGTATGAGTGAATACAAGGACCCATGGCCTGTAGCCTACCAGGCTCCTCTGTCCAACCCACTAGAGTGGGTTGCCATTTCCCACTCCAGGGCATCCTCCTGACCAAGTGATGGAACCCGTGTCTCTTGTTTCTCCTGCATGGGCAGGTTGGCTCTTTACCACTAGTGCCACCTGGGAAGTTGTATGAATGGTAGGATGAATGCAAAAATTCAAGTTGATGATTTTAAGTTAATCCTAGTATCAGTGTCACTAAAATAAAATTCACATATTTTGTAATTATAACAAAATCACTAGTTTTTTAAAAGTAAGTTTGTGAAAAGGGCAAAATAATTTCTAGAACAATATTTTTAATGTATTTCCTCTCCAAATGGAAACTAAAGGAAAAGGCATGTATATGTATGTATGCTTAGTTGCTCAGTCATTTCCAACTCTTTGCAACCCCATGTACATTAGCCTGCCAGGCTCCTCCCTCCATGGGATTTTCCAGGTAAGAATGTAGAGGCAAGAATACTAGAGTGGGCTGCCATTTCCTACTCCAGGGGATCCTCCTGACCCAGAGAGGTCTCTTGTATCTTCTGCACTGGCAGGTGGATTCTTTACCACTAGCGCCACCTGGAAAGTTCCGAAGGAAAAGGAAAGGACCTAATATGTACTGAGCACTTATTAAACGCCAGCCACTGCACAGCAGCTAACAGTTGGCTCCCTCATTCAGAGCACTCAGGGTACCTTAAACGATCAGATGAAATAAAATACCACAGCTTTGTCCTGATCCCCAACAACACGAGTAGCATGAGTGAGTGGGTTCATGATATTGACACGTAAGCCGAGAATCTCATGTCTTCCCCAGACACGAGGTTTCCCATAACTTCAGTTCATGCCACGAGCACATATTGGTGTTCTTCCTGGATGCTTGCATGAGGCTATTTTCTCATGGCCACTGGGAGACTGGGGTGAGTGGGAGTAAAGCACACATCTCTCTCTCCCCCCACGCCCCACAACAATTTCGTGTTTACCATCCTCTCTACTTGCATTGTTGTCAGGATAATAATCCATATTGATATCACAATCTAAGGTATTTTGATATGTTATCCCCATTCGTATTTTTTTTGCCATCTCAGATTGCCTGTTAAATTGCTCTTTTAGGGACAAACAAGAAATACTGTTATTACACCACAATACTAGTTCTACATAATTAATCTACTAGATGCAGTAATGCTGGAAAGACTGAAGCATTGAATTTGAGGATAATGCTCTAAAATGAGGAAATAGGATATAATTGCTTCTGGGGGCCATTGCATGTAATCAGGTTTTGTTTACTCACACTAATAAATGGGGGAGTAATGACTATGGCATGAATAATCTCAGGCAATAACCTTCTAAAAGCAGATAAACCAGCAGTCATTCCTGGGATTTGAAACCCTTTTGATTTTTGTGGGTGTGTTGATGCACATCTCTTTTATCTAATTATTCTGTTCAAATCTGTTTGACATGAAAATGTCTCTGCTCTTTCTGTGCTCATGCAGATGGTGGGTCAGGGACAGGTTCTGGCTGTATGGGAATTTATCCTCTTTTAATGTAGGTGGAAGATATTGATAAGAGGTCATAAAATAACAGTGTGGCCTTATGGAAATCAGTGTATCTGGACTATAATCTATTCTTCATCTTAACAGATAGAAACTAGAAAAAGAGTATGTTCACTGTTGCTGCATTCTTAACACTTTTCCGTAAGGACTTTGTGTGCATTGATATGCAAACTTTTCACAGGTTGTCAGATATAGCAAATAAAAATAGTGGATGCTCAGTTAAATCTGAACTTTAGATAAACATTTTTTTTCCATTATATGTATGTCTCATGCAATATTTGGGACATACTTATACTAAAAGATGGTTGTTTATCTGAATTCAAATGTAATTTGGTATTGTATGTTTTATCTGGCAACCCTAAAATTGCTATAATAATTACACACTTGTATTAATGATCCTCACTATAAAGAAAAGAAATTGAGGTTATGTCACTTGCTCATTGCTGCATAGATATTCAGTTTGGAAAGAAATCAACGTAGTCTGATAGTCTTGTTCCACAGCACACATTCCCTGGCATTTCACTACACTCTCTACTGCCGTGTCTACTCCTGTGAGTTGAAGGACTGCTTTTGTGATCAACTTGGTCCTGCTCAACTCTAATCATCCATGATGCAAACCTATTTATCAAAGTAATAAAGAGCTTATCCTTTAAATATTTATTCCACCTCATTGCTCCAAAATGAATGCCTTTATTTACACAGCATCATTAAAACAGCACTAATATAAGTAACTTCCACAATTTTCTTGAGAAACTTTCCAGAGATCAATGTGCCATAACCAGCCACTCACTCACTGTATCAGAAAATTGATTTCTGTAATGTACCCGATGGACCTTACAGCTTAGCTCCAAAGTTTTACCTGCTAATTACTAGTTATTTATTTGTAAAGATGGTAATAAAATATACACGGATTTAAAATAGAAGAAAATAGCCCCTTGAAGTAACCCCATGGTTTATTCTGTAAAACAGATACAAACCATGACAGACAGCACAGCTGTATACATGCTGTGGATTTGAAAGCTCAGACACAAAAAGGATCTTCCAGTCATATAAAATGCATGTTTAAACAGTTGTAGATTTGGAAAGAGGGGTTGTAAGGGAATATTCCCCTTTGTCTGGGCTCAGTAAAATGTTTTGAACTTATCTTGTCTAACATCATCTCAGACAGATCCAAGTGACATTTCCCCACACCATTAGTTTAGTGGTATCGGTCCAAGATCTTATGTAAAAACAAATTATTGCAGTATGCTTGATTTACAATGTTGTGTTAGTTTTTGCTGTGCAGCAAGTGAATCAGGTGTACACATACCCACGCTTTTTTAGATTCCCTTCTCATATAGGTCACTACAGAGTGTTGAGTAGAGTCTCTATCCTACATAGCAGGTCCTTGCTGCTGCTAAGTCGCTTCAGTCGTGTCCGACTCTATGCGACCCCATAGACGGCAGCCCACCAGGCCCCACCATCCCTGGGATTCTCCAGGCAAGAACACTGGAGTGGGTTGCCATTTCCTCCTCCAATGCATGAAAGTGAAAAGTGAAAGTGAAGTCGCTCAGTCGTGTCCGACTCTTAGAGACCCCATGGACTGCAGCCCACCAGGCTCCCCCGTCCATGGGATTTTCCAGGCAAGAGTACTGGAGGTCCTTATTAGATACCTATTCCAAATCCTGAAAGATGATGCTGTGAAAGTGCTGCACTCAATATGCCAGCACATTTGGAAAACTCAGCAATGGCCACAGGACTGGAAAAGGTCAGTTTTCATTCCAATCCCAAAGAAAGGCAATGCCAAAGAATACTCAAACCACCGCACAATTGCACTCATCTCACACGCTAGTAAAGTAATGCTCAAAATTCTCCAACCCAGACTTCAGCAATATGTGAACTTCCTGATATTCAAGCTGGTTTTAGAAAAGGCAGAGGAACCAGAGATCAAATTGCTAACATCCGCTGGATCATAGAAAAAGCAAGAGAGTTCCAGAAAAGCATCTATTTCTGCTTTATTGACTATGCCAAAG
>NW_011495082.1:18439221-18448679 GCF_000754665.1 Bison bison bison
ATTCAGAAAACGAAGATCATGGCATCCAGTCCCATCACTTCATGGCAAATAGATGGGGAAACAGTGGAAACAGTGTCAGAATTTATTTTTCTGGGCTCCAAAATCACTGCAGCCATGAAATTAAAAGACACTTACTCCTTGGAAGGAAAGTTATGACCAACCTAGATAGCATATTCAAAAGCAGAGACATTACTTTGCCAACAAAGGTCCGTCTAGTCAAGGCTAGTCAAGGTTTTTCCAGTGGTCATGTATGGATGTGAGAGTTGGACTGTGAAGAAGGCTAAGTGCCAAAGAATTGATGCTTTTGAACTGTGGTGTTGGAGAAGACTCTTGAGAGTCCCTTGGACTGCAAGGAGATCCAAGCAGTCCATTCTGAAGGAGATCAGCCCTGGGATTTCTTTGGAAGGAATGATGCTAAAGCTGAAACTCCAGTACTTTGGCCACCTCATGCGAAGAGTTGACTCATTGGAAAAGACTCTGATGCTGGGAGGGATAGGGGGCAGGAGGAGAAGGGGACAACAGAGGATGAGATGGCTGGATGGCATCACTGACTCGATGGACGTGAGTCTGAGTGAACTCCGGGAGTTGGTGATGGACAGGGAGGCCTGGCGTGCTGCGATTCATGGGGTCGCAAGGAGTTGGACACAACTGAGCGACTGATCTGATCTGTTCTGATTTTATATATAGCAGCAGCAGCAGTGTGTATATATCAACCCCAATCTCGCAATTTATTGCCCCTACTGCCTTTTCTTCTTTGGTAACCATAAGTGTGCTTCTTAAATGTGTGACTCTATTTCTGTTTTGTAAATAAATTCACTTGTGCCATTTTTTAGATCCCACATGTAAGTGATCCCACATATGGTCTATTTTTATCCAGAAGGGAGGTAGGGTACAGACAGTCCATCTGGAGTGGCCAAATGGAGGAACTGAGCTCACAGTGTCTTAGATCCAGAATGGTTGTCAGCTGATGGGAGGGAAGGCTGTCTTACCCTGAAGGCGGGGAAAGGCTGATTTACACATATCCTGGCTACAGACCATGTAGGGGGTGGAGGGGAATCTACAAATGGAGACTGGGTGATCTTCAGGCCTGAGTGATGTCAAGTAGTTTAACGATATTAGAGTCAAATGGGACTCGTTATGTGAGCGGCAAGAGTCCAGGTCTTGTAAACTGTTCCTTGCTTTAGTTTTGAAGCAGGGGCTCCTCTTGTTGCCTGAGAGAGAGAGAGGGACTTCAAAACTGGGATACAAGCAAACTTGGAGGACAGGAAATGATATGTGGAAATGAGAATCATGGGTCCTCTCTAATTTGCTGTTTCACACCTTCACTATTCTACCCAACTAGTCCCTACATTTTCCTAATATTTTCGTCAGGTATACATTGTCGAGGATCCCAAAGACCAGACGCTGATTTTATAAAATACACTGCTAGTCACGTGTAACTCCTGGTAAACATTAATCTCCTTTCCTCATCCGTGGGAAATTATATCTAAGTGCGTGAGAAAGACTTATTTATTTTTGACCACATTGGACTGTCACTGCTGCACGTGGGCCTTCTCTATTTTTGGCAATGTGGACCGTCCCTCTATTTGTAGTTCCAAGCTTCTCATGGCGGTGGCTCCTCTTGTTGCATAGCATGGGCTCTATAGACACATGGGCTTTGCTAGTTGTGTCCCACGAGTTTCTTTGCTCCAAGGCATGTTGGATCTTCCCAGACCAGGGGTGCCCTGCGTTGGCAGGTAGATTCCTAACCACTGGGCCATCAGGGGGATCCTTTGACCAAGATTTAAAGGGATAGCCTTATACCCTTACAAAATTTATGTTGTAAGGGAAAACATTTGTTAAGGCATAAGCATTAAAATGAGACTTCCCAGGTGACTCAGTGGTAAAGAGTCTTCCTGCAATTCAGGAGACCTGGGTTTGATCCCTGGGTTAGGAAGATCCCCTGGAGGAGGGCAGGGCAACCCACTCCAGTGTTCTTGCCTGGGGAAATCTCATGGACAGAGGAGCCTGGAGGGCTGTGGTCCATAGGGTAGCAAAGAGTTGGATGTAACTGAAGTGACTGAGCACATATGCACAGAAGCATTAAAACATTGTAATGATATCATTATTATAACACCTAGGGTGTAAGCCGCTGTGTATAAAATAGGGAGCTATGCATATGATCATGAATATTCTTCTGCTTAAAATATTTTGAAGACGTTTCCTCTAAAGTCATTATAACCTATTAGACACACAAAGCCCTCGGTTGATGACTTATCTCCTCCTTCCCTCCTCTTCACTTTTCCTCATGCTTCCCCATGCCATGTCTGGAACACATCATGCAATATAACTTATGGTGTCTGTTTGTGTTCTGCATTTGCCTGGATCATGCTTTTGTATATTTTATGCACATTCATCTTCAAAGGCCAACTCAAAAGTTATCTTCCCCAGGATATCATATACATACCCAGAAAAAGTAATTATATTTTTCTTGGTGCTCATGTAACATTCTTTACCTCTTAATTGGAACCCTTCTTCAATATTATCATTATTTGATAATAGATTTATTTTTTATATTACATAATGAAATCTGCTGGGATGGTATTTCCTATTATAACCCCAACAGGATGTCTGTGATTTAGAAGGAATATAACACATATTTGTTAAAGAGATAACTAAATGGGAATGGGAGACAACTACATATTATTTAAAACTAATCTCAGACTCTATCACAAATACATACCACTTATAAAGAGGGAAATTTCTCTAACATTTATTAGTTAACAGTTGATAGGGCCAGAAAATAATTTTGAAGACCAAGAAAATAGATAATGTTATCATTCAGAATGAAATATAATGGCTACCTGGGTGGCTCAGTAGTAAAGAATCTGCCTACAATGTAGGAGATGTGTCTGGAGCTGTGGATTTGATCCTTCAGTTGGGAAGATGTCCTGAAGAAGGAAATGACAACCCAGTCCAGTATTCTTGCCTGGAGAATCCCATGGACAGAGGAGTCTGGTGGGCTGCAGTACATGGGATTGCAAAGAGTCAGACAGCCCTTAGTGACTAAATAGCAAAAACAACAATAAAGGGAAGTAGTATGGTTATATATATATATATATATATATATATATACACACACACACATATAAAAGCATGATCTTGAAATAGACAAAACTAGATTTTCATCAGAAATTCTTTTTTAGTGGTGGTAATTATGTAACCTTGAATTTTATTGTTATCATCTGTAAAATGTGAATAATACTAAAGGTGTAGGAGGAAAAGGAGGAGGAGGAAAAATAATGAGTTCAATCTCTGATACATTGTAGATGAGCATTAAATGTGAACTTACTTGTTTCCTGGGGTCTTTTGAGCTATACATTTGAACTAGTCCTGATGATGGAAAATGCCAAGTTTTCCATCTAGAAAACTGGCTAGAAATAGGGAACTTAAGTATAGAATATATAGGCACTGAATATTTAATTATGAAGAGATAGGGTGAAATTTTCAAATTTAGATTTAGACAATTTAAGTTATTTAAAAGTTCTTTTTTTCTTATTTCAATTTTGTAATAATCTAATTTCAAGTGTGAAAAGAGTACTAGAATTTTCTTAACATATTTGCAATATCTTCTTCTTTTTTTTTACTATCACACCTAGTATCTTTATTTCAGTAATGCCACATGGAAGCCAGCCTCTTTATAGCTTTTACTTTTGGAAACTAACTATGTTAGCCTTCTCTGCATCTTTCTATCACATTTATCTTAAACTTTCTGGCGTGTTATATAAAACAATACCAGCACCTTCTGCCTGAAGTAGATTAAAATGACAGGATGAAGAACTGACTATGAAAAGAAAAAACACTCATTTGCAAAATAGTGCAACATTTTAAGCTGCCTCTAACGTAAACATTTGGAAACAAAGCATACACTTTGTACATTTTTATTTCCTTTGAGTGTGTAGCTCTCTGAACAGGGCTCAGGATCAAATGAACACTTGCAGTAGTTAATTGTCTACCTACTTTATTGGCTGTTCTACTTGATAGAGGAAATGTCTACATTGGTAAGCTGCCTTTTCATTAAGGGATTAGAAATTTGGGTTAAATACTAAAAAATTATGATTTTTAAGGATTAAAAGCCAAAAGATCATCTAAGTATGATTAACGCAATTTAAATATGTTATATGCAGCTTTACTACAGTAATGTAAATATTCAGGCAAATACTATTCATCTTATCAGGAAACTGTCTCAGGGGGTTAAGATAAACTGGTGTATCTTAACTAATGGGAATTAAGAAACCCAAGCTGTGCTCTTGATAGTAATCAAAGAGGCTGTTCCATACTTATCTTCATTTACCTTCACAGAGCTATAACCTTGAATTTTCTGGATTTTCCTAGAATGTTGTCTTTTATAAACAAGCAATGTCTTGTTTATACTGTAATATCCATCAGCTTTGGAAGTTATTTTTAATGCTCATGCAATCATCTTCCAGGGGAGGTATCTCTGGGGCATCTAGAGGAAGAAACTATAAAGCTTACTGTGTGACTTAAACTGAAACCTACGTTGTAGGACAATCTGACAGAGACCCATTTCTCCCCTGCCCTTCATTGCTAAAAGAAAGTAGGAAAGGAAAGGAAATTGAAGTCGCTCAGCCGTGTCTGACTCTTTGCAACCCCATGGACTGAAGCCCTTCAGGCTCCTCTGTCCATGGGGATTCTCCAGACAAGAATACTGGAGTGGGTTGCCATTTCCTTCTCCAGGGATCTTCCCAACCCAGGGATCGAACCCGGGTGTCCCACATTGCAGGTAGATACTTTACCACCTGAAGTATGGTGGTAAAGAGCTTCCACCACAGGGAAGCTCTAAATGAAAGTAAAACCCCTGAAAATAGTGAGAGAGACAACCAAAGGAGATCTTGAATGGTGTTAGGAAGAAAACTGGCTTGGGATCCCCAGATTAGAGGAACACAGCACCGATGTATTTTACATCCTCCTATTAAAAGAACTGGAGGAGGAAATGGCAACCACTCCAGTATTCTTGCCTGGAGAATCCCATGAACAGAAGAGCCTGGTGAGCCACAGTCCATGGGGTCACAAAGAGTCGGACACGACTGAGTGAATCTGCACGTTGAAAGAATAAGGTGACCGAGATGGTGTTTGCCAAGCTCAAACTAGGAACAGAAGGGCCCATGCTCATGCTTCCCCTGGACTGAATAGAAACCATGCCTTAAAACCGGGTTGAACCTGGCAGAAGCAGCAAGGGAGGTTGCTCTGGAGTTCTACTAACAGTAAGGGCTCTCTTTCCTTACTGGTGATAGTCTTCAGGTTTCTCTTCCTGATCTAGAGACAGCAGGGAAGCTGATGGACAGGGGTAGTGTAGGGCGGTTGAGGTACTTATAGGGAGATCACATCACAAAACAAGTAGTCCAGGGACCTCTCTCCATCTCCAACCCACATAGACGATCCTACCACAGTAAGCATGCAGCCAGGCAAGGGTTTTCATCTCAGTGGGCCAGAGACTCTCATCGTCCACCACGTGTGTCAGATGGTTCGAACTGAGCAAGCTCTCCTTCCTAAGGCAGCACCAGCAGGGAGCAATGGCAACACCAGCAATGCCATATGACCCACGAAGACCAATGTGACAGTGTGAAAACTGAGCTGCCCTCAGAACCACAACTCGCATCAGTAGGCCTGGACTGTAGATTAAGTAAGCATCTCACCCTGGGTTCTGGCGGGAGGCTCGGTCTGCACAATCCACTGTGCACTGCATTTAGCCATTCCTTGAATTTAGAAGGGATTCCCCGTGGCTCAGATGGTAAAGAATCTGCCCACAATTCAACAGACCCGGATTCAATCCCTAGGTTTGGAAGATGCCCTGGAGAAGGCAATGGCAACCCACTCCAGTATTCTTGCCTGGAGAATCCCAGGGACAGAGGAATTTGGTGGGCTACAGTCCGTGTGGTCTCAAAGAGTTGGACATGGATTAGCAAATGGATAAAAATAAAACAATGGACATTTTAGATCAAATAACTGGGTGGGAGGTCAACAAAAAACTGGCTAATTAAAACACAGGATATATCCACAGGGAAAATAATGAGAAATTGATGGGAATATTGATGAGGGAGATACTGAGTATTCAAACTGTCCATCCACCTGGAAATTGAAGCAAATACCACATCAAAGTTTGGTTCAATGCTGCAATCTTTTTTGTGTGGCAAGGAAACAGCTCTTGAAAAAGAGGGGCTTTCCAGTATTGAATCTAATCAAAGGAACCAATAGTGAATCTACTGAAAAATTCAATAAAGTTCAGTTCAGTCACTCAGTTGCTGCCCAACTCTTTGCCACCTCATGGACTACAGCACGCCAGGCCTCCCTGTCCATCACCAACTCTCAGAGCCTGCTCAAACTCATGTCCATTGAGTTGGTGATGCCATTATCCTCTGTCATGCCCTTCTCCTCCTGCCTTCAATCTTTTCCAGAATCAAAGTCTTTTCTAATGAGTCAGCTCTTCGTATCAGGTGGCCAAAGTATTGGAGTTTCAGCTTCAGCATCAGTCCTTCTGGTTAATATTCAGGACTGATCTCCTTTAGAATGGACTGGTTGGACCTCCTTGCAGCCCAAGAGACTCTCAAAAATCTTCTCCAACACCACAGTTCAAAAGCATCAATTCTTTGGTGCTCAGCTTTCTTTATAGTTCAAATCTCACATCCACACATGACTACTGGAAAAACCATAGCTTTTACTAGACAGACTTTTGTTGGCAAATAATGTCTTTGCTTTTTAATATGCTATCTAAGTTTGTCATAGCCATTCTTCCAAGGAACAATAAATAAAGTTAGATAATTGCATTTATAAAGTAATCCTAATGATTGCTTATATCATACTTAAGAAATCTATTTTCTTTAAATATCAACAATTTTGAGGAAACAAACAAGTAACCGGAGAACGTGAATTGTCATGTTGAGTCCTCACAATGGGTCCAGTGTCACTGAAAACCATAAAACTCATTACTTCTCAACTTCTGTCGGTAAATAAGCATCACATCTGAAGCCAGGTGTGTATTCTGTCATATTGAGACAATCATCCAGCAAGATTGCTGTGAACGTAGGCAACCCTGCTGAAGAGGAACAGTGGTTGGACAACTCTTCCTTCTTAATAAGATAGAGAGTTGAACAGACATCTTTAAGGTGATCTTTATAATCCTGCTGGAAAAAGGAGGGGTCAGCTAAGTGTGTGTCTATTAAGGCCAATGTAAGCAAAAACTAGATGCCTGAGTAGAGGTTCTCTTCTCTGGGTGTTTACCCAGGGGACCAATATCCCATTTCTCACCAGGCAGATGGGATTTGATGCTTGGAAGTTGCCTCTAGGATGTGTTCCACTCACCTCCTTCTTCCTGTTCCTCCCTCTCTTTCTAGTTAACCAGCTATTCTGACCAGAGGACTGCTAACACCTCTTTGAAACTCTTGAAGAAGTGTTCTATACTTAGGAAATTATTTATATTGATTACATTTTGAGGTTTTTATACAAGTATACATATGTATATTTGCTCAGTCATGTCCAATTCTTCATGACCATTGGACTATAACTCTCCAGACTCTTCTGTCCATGGGATTTTCTAAGCAAGAATATTGGAGTGGGTTGCCATTTCCTTCTCCAGGGGGTCTTACTGATCCAGGGATCAAACCGGCATCTCTTGCATCTCCTGCATCTCCTGCATTGGCAGATGGATTTTTTTTTACCACTGTACCACCTGGGAAGGCGTTTTATACAAGTGGTGCTCTATTAAATTTCATTTTCTCCTCCTAATTTTGATTTAATGAAATATCTTCAAGCTCACTGTATCAGTGGGCTTCTCCTCTCCCCCTCCCCGTGGCCACATGAGAGTATTCTTTTTTATGAATTATAATTTGTTTATCTTTCCTAAATGACATTTAGAGTTTTCTAATCTTTTGCTATTATAAAAATGGTGGAATGAATGCTTTTGAGCTTATTCTTCATAAATAAGCATATTCTTAAGCTTATTCCTTGTGTATAAATGTTTATGTATATATATTAATATCTGTAGTATATATTACTAAATCTGTAATATATATACTCATATTTGTAGTATATATATTCTAAGAAATTCATCTCCTGAGTCAAAGAATATGTCCATGAAATGGTTATAGGCAATGTTGAAAGGTCTTAAGCACAGTCTGTTAAACTCTGTCAGGATACATGAGAGTATTACTAGCTTCATTGTTTTGAAATATTCAAAACTTTCATCTATAGCCCCATTTATCCTGATCTATCCCCTTTTGGATTCAACAAGATTATTATTTTCTTTTGTTTTAAATGGGGTGAGTCAAGAAAGAGCTCCATCTGCTTTCCCATCAACACAATTTTCAATGTAGAGTTCAGCCATGCCTTGTAACAATAGTATTTTATTGGTATCAGTTTCCTGCTAAAATATAAGTGTTTGGACATTGTAGACATACCAGTGGAGTTATCCCAGTGCCCCCAACTCCCCGAAAATGGATTGATTTCTTCTCAGTCACTGCTGCAGCCTCCAGTGATCACCGTTCTCCTTGCGAGAGACACGAGTTAGATGTGCTTCTCATTCTTGGACACTTGGCCAAAAACAGCTCCATAACACAGAAAAGAGGTGATTATTCCTCATTACCAAAGCATGCTTTTATGTACAAATGAGTAAAGCTTATTCTTGTTTGTAAGCATCATATCTTTCAGTTCAGTTCAGTTCAGTCGCTCAGTCATGTCTGACTCTTTGCGACCCCATGCACCACAGCACGCCAGGCCTCCCTGTCCATCACCAACTTCCAGAGTTCACTCAGACTAACATCCATCCCTTCCTTCATAAAGATTTGTATCTGAGGAAATTGTCTGGATAGAGTATAAATGATCACTTGTAGCTCCCAAACTAGTATTTGCTACACCATGCCCAAGAAAACAATCTATTGCCAGGGTAAGAAATCACTGTTGAGTAGCATTTTCCAGTACTTGGGAAATTTGGGGATTTCTGTCTTAAAGAAATATTAGGATAAATTGCTTATAGATGGACTACCTTGAAAACCTAAAAGGCAAAATTAAATGTTACACATAAAGACAAAGAGTATTCCATGGCATCTATCAGTACAGAGGGATGACATTTGCTTTTCGAATTTTCAAATGTAAAGGAAAGTTATAACCAACCTAGGCAGCATATTAAAAAGTAGAAACATTACTTTGCCAACAAAGGTCCGTCTAGTCAAGGCTATGGTTTTCCCTAGTCATGTATGGATGTGAGAGTTGGACTACAAAGAAAGCTGAGCACAGAAGAATTGATGCCTTTGAACTGTGGTGTTGGAGAAGACTCTTGAGAGTCCCTTGGACTGCAAGGAGATCCAACCAGCCCATCCTAAAGGAAATCAGTCTTGGGTGTTCATTGGAAGGACTGATGTTGAAGTTGAAACTCCAATACTTTGGCCACCTCATGCAAAGAGTTG
>NW_011495082.1:18448779-18448903 GCF_000754665.1 Bison bison bison
GACGGCATCACCAATTCAATGGACATGGGTTTGGGTGGACTCTGGGATTTGGTGATGGACAGAGAGGGCTGGCATTCTGTGGTTCATGGGATTGCAAAGAGTCAGACACGACTGAGCCTGTGGT
>NW_011495082.1:18449118-18453579 GCF_000754665.1 Bison bison bison
TTTTCGTAAGTTTTTTTTTTTTTTTTTTTAATGGAAAAAAGTGTAGTTAGCATAAATTTTGGATGGAACTGCAGCTCTAAATAGAAAATTCAGAGTGCTATAATTTTTTTAACTTTAATATTACAGCATATTTGATGAATATTGTCATGTTACTTTCAGGTATACAGCAGGGTGATTCAGTTACACATATACATGTATATATTATTTTTCAAACTCTGTTCCCATTTAGGTTATTATAGAGTACACAGCAGAGTTCCCTGTGCTGTACATGTCAATCCCGAACTCCCAAACTATTCCTTTTCTGAGTCTGTTTCTGGTTTGCAAATAAGTTTCTCTATATCTTTATTTTTAGATCCCACAGAAAAGTATTACCTATACTTGCCTTTGACTTATTTCCCTTAGTATGATAATCCACAGGTCCATCGATATTGCTGCAAATGGCGTTATTTCACTGAAAGGCTGAATAATGTCCCATTGTATATATGTACCGCATCTTCTTATCCATTCATCTGCTGATGGACGTTTAGGTTGCATCCATGTCTTGGTTATTGTAAAAAGCACTGTAATGAACACTGAAGTACTCATATCTTTTTGAACCATGGTTTTCTTTGAATATATGCACAGGAATGGGATTGCTGGATTAGATGGTAGTATATTTTCAGATTTTTAAGGAACCTCCATACTGTTGTCTGTAGTGGCTGTACCAACTTACATTCCCACCAACAGTGTAGGAGAGGGCTCTTTTCTCAGCACCCTCTCCAGCATTTACTGTTTGTAGACTTTTTGTTGATAGCCATTCTTACTGGTGTGTGTTGATCCCTCTCTGTAGTTTTGATTTGCATTTCTCTGATAATTAGTGATGTTCAGCATCTTTCCATGTGCTTCTTGGCCATTTTTATGCCTTCTTTGGAGAAATGTCTACTTAACTCTTCCGTCTATTTTATGATTGTGTGTTTTTCTTTTTTATGTGACCTTATGAACTGTTTGTAAATTTTGGAGACAAATTATGTTTGGTCACATATTTGCAAATATTTTCTTCCATTCTGAGGGTTGTCTTTTAATTTTATTTATGGTTTCCTTTGCTGTGCAAAAGTTTTTTAGTTTAATTAGGCTCCACTTCTTTTTCATTTCCATTACTCTAGGAGGAGGATCAAAAACAATATTGATGCAAATTATGTCAAAGAATGTTCTGCCTATGTTTTCTTCTAAGAGTTTTACAACATCTGGTCTTATATTTCAGTCTTTAATCTATTTCAAGTTTTTGTGCTTGATGTTAAGGGATTTCCTAATTTCATTTTTTACATGTAGCGGTTTAGTGTTCCCAGCACCACTTATTGAAGAGTCTATCTTTTCTCCATTGTATTTTTTGTTTTGCTACCTTTGTCATAGATTAGTTGACCACGGGTGTGTAGGTTTATCTCCAGACTTTCCAGAAGGTCAGGAAGGGTGGCCGTGAGGAGATACCCCTTGTCCAAGGTAAGGAGCAGTGGCTGCGCTTTGCTGGAGCAGCCGTGAAAAGATACCCCACGCCCAAGGTAAGAGAAACCCAAGTAAGATGGTAGGTCTTACTTGGGAATCAGAGGGCAGACACACTGAAACCATACTCAAGAAAAATAGTCAATCTAATCACACTAGGACCACAGCCTTTCTAACTCAATGAAATTAAGCCATGCCTGTGGGGCAACCCAAGATGGGTGGGTCATGGTGGAGAGATCTGACAGAATGTGGTCCACTGGAGAAGGGAATGGCAAACCACTTCAGTATTATGCCTTGAGAACCCCATGAACAGTATGAAAAGGCAAAATGATAGGATACTGAAAGAGGAACTACCCAGGTCTGTAGGTGCCCAATATGCTACTGGAGATCAGAGGAGAAATAACTCCAGAAAGAATGAAGGGATGGAGCCAAAGCAAAAAGAATACCCAGCTGTGGATGTGACTGGTGAGAGAAGCAAGGTCCGATGCTGTAAAGAGCAATATTGCATAGGAACCTGGAATGTCAGGTCCATGAATCAAGGCAAATTGGAAGTGGTCAAACAAGACATGGCAAGAATGAATGTCAACATTCTAGGAATCAGCAAACTAAAATGGACTGGAATGGGTGAATTTAACTCAGGTGACCATTATATCTACTACTGTGGGCAGGAATCCCTCAGAAGAAATGGAATGGCCATCATGGTCAACAAAAGAGTCCAAAATGCAGTACTTGGATGCAATCTCAAAAACGACAGAATGATCTCTGTTTGTTTCCAAGGCAAACCATTCAATATCACAGTAATCCAGGTCTATGCCCCAACCAGTAATGCTGAAGAAGCTGAAGTTGAACAGTTCTATGAAGACCTACAAGACCTTTTAGAACTAATACCCAAAAAAGATGTCCATTTCATTATAGGGGACTGGAATGCAAAAGTAGGAAATCAAGAAACACCTGGAGTAACAGGAAAATTTGGCCTTGGAATACGGAATGAAGCAGGGCAAAGACTAATAGAGTTTTGCCAAGAAAATGCAGTGGTCATAACAAACACCATCTTCCAACAACACAAGAGAAGACTCTACACATGGACATCACCAGATGGTCAACACCAAAATCAGATTGATTATATTCTTTGCAGCCAAAGTTGGAGAAGCTCTATATAGTCAGCAAAAACAAGACCAGGAGCTGATTGTGGCTCAGACCATGAACTCCTTATTGCCAAATTCAGACTTAAATTGAAGAAAGTAGGGAAAACCAGTAGACCATTCAGCTATAACCTAAATCAAATCCCTTATGATTATACAATGGAAGTGAGAAATAGATTTAAGGGCCTAGATCTGATAAATAGAGTGCCTGATGAACTATGGATGGAGGTTCGTGACATTGTACAGGAGACAGGGATCAAGACCATCCCCGTGGAAAAGAAATGCAAAAAAGCAGAATGGCTGTCTGGGGAGGTCTTAAAAATAGCTGTGAAAAGAAGAGAAGCAAAAAGCAAAGGAGAAAAGGAAAGATATAAGCATCTGAATGCAGAGTTCCAAAGAATAGCAAGAAGAGATAAGAAAGCCTTCTTCAGCAATCAGTGCAAAGAAATAGAGGAAAACAACAGAATGGGAAAGACTAAGGATCTCTTCAAGAAAATCAGAGATACCAAAGGAACATTTCATACAAAGATGGCCTCGATAAAGGACAGAAATGGTATGGACCTAACAGAAGCAGAAGATATTAAGAAGAGATGGCAAGAATACACAGAAAAACTGTACAAAAAAGATCTTCATGACCCAGATAATCACGATGGTGTGAAAACTCACCTAGAGTCAGACATCCTGGAATGTGAAGTCAAGTGGGCCTTAGAAAGCATCACTACAATCAAAGCTAGTGGAGGTGATGGAATTCCAGTTGAGCTATTTCAAATCCTGAAAGATGATGATGTGAGAGTGCTGGACTCAATATGCCAGCAAATTTGGACAACTCAGCAGTGGCCACAGGACTGGAAAAGGTCAGTTTTCATTCCAATCCCAAAGAACGGCAATGCCAAAGAGTGCTCAGACTACCACACAATTGCACTCATCTCACATACTAGTAAAGTAATGCTCAAAATTCTCCAAGCCAGACTTCAGCAATATGTGAACTGTGAACTTCCTGATGTTCAAGCTGGTTTTAGAAAAGGCAGAGGAACCAGAGATCAAATTGCCAACATCCACTGGATCATGGAAAAAGCAAGAGAGTTCCAGAAAAGCATCTATTTCTGCTTTATTGACTATGCCAAAGCCTTTGACTGTGTGGATCACAATAAACTGTGGAACATTCTGAAAGAGATGGGAATACCATACCACCTGACCTGCCTCTTGAGAAATCTGCATGCAGGTCAGGAAGCAACAGTTAGAACTGGACATGGAACAACAGACTGGTTTCAAATTGGAAAAGGAGTACGTCAAAGTTGTATATTGTTTTCCTGCTTATTTAACTTACATGTAGAGTACATGATGGAAACACTGGGCTGGAAGAAGCACAAGCTGGAATCAAGATTGTCGGGAGAAATATCAATCACCTCAGATATGCAGATGACACCACCCTTATGGCAGAAAGTGAAGAGGAACTCAAAAGCTTCTTGATGAAAGTGAAAGTGGAGAGTGAAAAATTTGGCTTAAAGCTCAACATTCAAAAAACGAAGATCATGGCATCTGGTCCCGTCACTTCATGGCAAATAGATGGGGAAACAGTGGAAACAGTGTCAGACCCATATTTTTCTGGGCTCCAAAATCACTGCAGATGGTGACTGCAGCCATGAAATTAAATGACGCTTACTCCTTGGAAGGAAAGTTATGACCAACCTAGATAGCATATTCAAAAGCAGAGACATTACTTTGCCAACAAAGGTTCATATAGTCAAGGCTATGGTTTTTCCTGTGGTCATGTATGGATGTGAGAGTTGGACTGTGAAGAAGGCTGAGCGCTGAAGAATTGATGCTTTTGAACTGTGGTGTT
>NW_011495082.1:18453679-18459726 GCF_000754665.1 Bison bison bison
AGGAGATCCAAGCAGTCCATTCTGAAGGAGATCAGCCCTGGGATTTCTTTGGAAGGAATGATGCTAAAGCTGAAACTCCAGTACTTTGGCCACCTCATGCAGAGTTGACTCATTGGAAAAGACTCTGATGCTGGGAGGGATTGGGGGCAGGAGAAGAAGGGGACGACAGAGGGTGAGATGGCTGGATGGCATCACTGACTCAATGAACATGAGTCTGGGTGAACTCCGGGAGTTGGTGATGGACAAGGAGGCCTGGCGTGCTGCGATTCATGGGGTCGCAAAGAGTCGGACACTACTGAGTGACTGAACTGAACTGATATTTCTATTTTGAGGACAGTACCATATTGTTTTACTGTAGCTGTGTACTATAGGCTGAAGTCAGGGAGCCGGATTCCTCCAGGTCCATTTTTCTTTCTTGAGATTGCATTTGCTATTTGGAATCTTTTGTGTCCATGAAAATTTTAAGATTATTTTCTTCCAGTTCTGTGAAAAATGCCATTGATAATTCGATTGCATTGAACCTGTAGTGTAGTCATTTTGACAATATATATTCTTCCAACTGAAACTCATAGTATATTTTTCCAACTGCTTGTGTCATGTTCAAATTCTTTTTAATTGAAGTCTTATAGTTTTCGGACTATAGGTCTTTTGCCTTCTTAAGTAAGTTTTTTCCTACCTATTTTATTCTTTTTGGTTTGATGGTAAATGGGATTATATTTTAAATTTATCTTTTTAGTTGTTAGTTGTTAGTTTATAGTGTATAGGAATACAAAAAAAATGTGTATTTGTTTTGTGTCCTGCAACTTTATCAAATTCATTGATAAGCTCTAGTAATTTTATGGTAGCCCTTTAGAATTTTCAATGTATTTTATCATGTCCTCTGCAAACTAGTGACAATTTTATTTATTCTTTTCCAATTTGGATTGCTTTTATTCCTTTTTCTTCTCTGATTGCTGTGTCTAGGGCTTCTAGAACTATGTTGAATGAAAGTGGCCAGAGTCGACATTCTTGTCTGTTCCTGTCTTAGAGGAAATGCTTTCAACTTTTCACTGTTGATAGGGAGGATGCCACACAGAATCTGGCTTTGAAGGCTAGCGGGGTTTCACTGCAGGCTCTTCACAGGGCTGGAGCAAACTGAAACTCCACTTTGTGGGGATGCTCTCAGGGTCTTCTGCTCAGCAGTGCCCAGGGAAATAAGTGGTAACCTCACAAGTTACTGAGTCAGACTTACCTGCTAAGTATTAGAGTGTCTCCTGTGGACATGGGGAGGCAGATGTAGCTCACCTTGGGGACAAGGAAGGACACTGAAGGCAGCAGTTCTGGTGACTACTCATCGGCATAAGCTTGGAGGCTGCCATTTTTTCACTGAGGCCTGGACCCACCCAACAGCTCCACCCAACATCCCCGTGGTACAGGGGTGCCTCAAACCCAACAAACCACAGGGCAGGAACACATTCCCACCCATCCATAAACAGGCTGCCTCACGTCTTCCATAATAAACAGCCGCTTGATAAATACACCCCCCTGCCCACCAGCTCTCATTGCCAGACCCCCAGGTTGGGAAGCATGACTTAGCTCAAAACTTTCACTTCCGTGAGAGAACGGCTCTGGTATAATCGTGTTCCAGTTTGTGGGTCACCCACCTGGTGGGTATGGGGTTTGATTTTCTTTAAATTAATTAATTTAATTGGAGGCTAATTACTTTACAATATTGTATTGGTTTTGCCATACATTGACCTGAATCCACCACAGGCGTACATGTGTTTCCCATCCTGAACCCCCCTCCCACATTCCTCCCCATCCCATCCCTCAGGGTCATCCCAGTGCACCTGCCCTGAGCACCCTGTCTCCTTCATCAAACCTGGACTGGTGATCCATTTCACATATGATAATATATATGTTTGAATGCTATTCTCTCAAATCATTCCACCCTCACCTTCCCCACAGAGTCCAAAAGACTGTTCTATACATCTGTGTCTCTTTTGCTGTCTCTCATACAGGGTTATCATTACCATATTTCTAACTTTCATATATATGTGTTAGTGTACTGTATTGGTGTTTTTCTTTCTGACTTACTTCACTCTGTATAATAGGCTCCAGTTTCATCCACCTCATTAGAACTGACTCAAGTTGTGTTCTTTTTAATAGCTGAGTAATACTCCATTATGTATATGTACCACAGCTTTCTTATCCATTCATCTGCCAATGGACATCTAGGTTGCTCCCATGTCCCAGCTATTGTAAACAGTGCTGCAAGGAACATTGGGGTGCATGTGTCTCTTTTAATTCTGGATTTCTCAGTGTGTATGCCCAGCAGTGGGATTGCTAAGTCATATGGCAGTCCTATTTCCAGTTTTTTAAGGATTCTCCACACTGTTCTCCATAGTGGCTGTACTAGCTTGCATTCCCACCAACAGTGTAAGAGGGTTCCCTTTTCTCCACACCCTCTCCAGCACTTATTGTTTGTAGACTTTTTGATGACAGCCATTCTGACCGGCATGAGATGGTACCTCATTGTGGTTTTGATTTGCATTTCTCGGATAATGAGTGATGTTGAGCATCTTTTCATGTGTTTGTTAGCCATCTGGATGTCTTCTTTGGAGAAAGAAGACATGTCTGTTTAGTTCTTTGGCCCATTTTTTTATTGGGTCATTTATTTTTCTGGTATTGAGCTGGATGAGCTGCAAGAATTAATCTCCAAAATATACAAGGGTTTTAGGATTTGATATTTATTGAGATTGCTCTTTCCTACCATCTTGCTGTTGCTTCTTCTTTGTACTTGGATGTAGGGATTTTATTTTATTTATATTATTTTTTTGGTAGCTTCCAGCAGTTTTTGTCAGTGATTTTTTTCCAGTGGTTAGGTGTGATTTTGGTGTTTCTGCAAGAAGAGGTATGCTCATGTCCTACTCCATCATCTTGTCTCTTCTCCCCACAGTGCTGTATTGTTATTTAATAGAATGAATTCTTGTGCAAGTGGCATTATATGTATGTACACATATACTTCCCTGATAGTTTAGTGTTAAAGAATCCTTGTGCCAATCCAAGAGACATACATTTGATTCCTGGGTCGGGAAGATCCTCTGAAGAAGGAAAGGGCAACCCACTCCAGTACTCTTGCCTGGCAAATCCTATGGACAGAGGAGCCTGGTAGGATGCAGTCCATGGGGTCACTAGGAGTCGGGCACGACTGAGTGACTTCTCTTTCACTTTTCACTTTCATGCATTGGAGAAGGGAATGGCAACCCACTCCAGTGTTCTTGCCTGGAGAGTCCCAGGGACGGGGGTGCCTGGTGGGCTGCCGTATCTGGGGCCCCACAGAGTCGGACACGACTGAAGCGACTTAGCAGCAGCAGGCCTCCCTGTCCATCACCAACTCCCGGAGTTCACTCAAACTCACATCCATCGAGTCAGTGATGCCATCCAGCCATCTCATCCTCTGTCGTCCCCTTTTCCTCCTGCCCCCAATCCCTCCCAGCATCAGAGTCTTTTCCAATGAGTCAACTCTTCGCATGACGTGGCCAAAGTACTGGAGTTTCAGCTTTAGCATCATTCCTTCCAAAGAAATCCCAGGGCTGATCTCCTTTAGAATGGACTGGTTGGATGTCCTTGCAGTCCAAGGGACTCCCAAGAGTCTTCTCCAACACCACAGTTCAAAAGCATCAATTCTTCGGCGCTCAGCTTTCTTCACAGTCCAACTCTCACATCCATATATGACCACAGGAAAAACCATAGCCTTGACTAGATGGACCTTTCTTAGTAAAGTAATGTCTCTGCTTTTGAATATGCTATCTAGGTTGGTCATAACTTTCCTTCCAAGGAGTAAGCACCTTTTAATTTCATGGCTGCAGTCGCCATCTGCAGTGATTTTGGAGCCCCCCTCCAAAATAATTCTGACACTGTTTCCACTGTTTCCCCATCTATTTCCCATGAAATTATGGAACCAGCTTTTAGATTTGAGTAATAAATCACCTATCAGATTTTTGGCTAAGATCAAGTGTAAATATGAGTAATAATAAAGTATTTAAACACATTTGAAATTGAAGTCCTACATTTTCTCCATAGTAAGGAAGACTAAAGGTAAATAAATGGAGTATGATTAGCTCCTTCTCTCATCTTGGCCTGTTCTTAAGAAAATCCCATATCAGCTCTCTGAAGTGGGTCTCCAGAAACATAATCAGTTATTGGCCAATCCATAGAAGGAAGCCTGATCCAAATGCTCTGTTAATGCAGCTAACTAGCTTGTGACACACCCTGTATTTTTTCAAGAGGATGTTAGTTAAAAATTCACTTTGTTCTTAAACAATGAGTGAAATGTACTTTATTCATTATGTGCTCTGATTGGTTAAAACTTGAAGAAAAATAAACCTAATTTTTTGAGTAATAAGTTGGCTTTCAACTCATTAGTTAGTAAACTTGATAAACTCAGTGTTTACAATGATGACGTTCAGAGCTGTGTTTTCCATGTTACCCTTCAGCTGTTAAGCTCTCTCTTCCTTTGTTGTGTGTCATGAGGAATAATAGGTGAATGTATTTGTTTCCCTCATTCTCTTCCTTAGTAATTAAGTTATAGTGTATGTACAAAGGGGTGAATTCTTATGAGTAATTTCATAATGACACTTGGAAAGATACATTTCATCCATCCAAAAAGATTTGAATTTGATTGGAAATTTCAAACATTTTGATTGCCAATTAAGTTGCAGTTGGCAATTGATTTTGAATCCCAAGAAAATAGTCTGTCACTGTTTCCACTTTTTCCCCATCTATTTGTCATGAAGTGATGGGACCAGATGCCATGATCTTCATTTTTTGAATATTGTTTTAAGTCAACTTTTCCACTCTCTTCTTTCACCTTTGTCAAGAGGCTCTTTAGTTCCTCTTTGCTTTCTGCCATAAGGGTGGTGTTATCTGCATCTGAGGTTATCAATATTTCTCCTTTCAATCTTGATTCCAGCCTGTTCTTCATCCAGCCTGGCATTTTACATGATGTACTCTGCATATAAGTTAAATAAGCAGGGTGACGATATACAGCCTTGGTGTACTCTTATCCCAATTTTGAACCAGTCTGTTGTTCCATGTCTGATTCTGTTGCTTCATACCTATATGGAAACTGAAAATTAAACATTTTGGATAAAAACAATAAATAAAATATGAATCTGTAGATATAGTTTCACTTTATAAAATATATCAGTCTCAGCTCAAAAACCACCATGATGCTTTGATGGGGAAACATTTAGAGGCAATTCTATTAATGTAAATAGTGAAGGACAAATATCTACTCATATTACTATTATTATTTTAATTTGATAATAGTCAATAAAAATTTTAAAAACCTAGAAGAAAAAAATTTTATTTATTTATTTTTTTTCTCCCAAATCTTCCCACCCTCTCCCTCTCCCACAGAGTCTATAAGACTGTTCTATACATCTATAAATAACAATACAGCACTGTGGGGAGAAGAGACAAGATGATGGAGTAGGACATGAGCATACCTCTTCTTGCAGAAACACCAAAATCACACCTAACCACTGGAAAAAAATCACTGACAAAAACTGCTGGAAGCTACCAAAAAAATAATATAAATAAAATAAAATCCCTACATCCAAGTACAAAGAAGAAGCAACAGCAAGATGGTAGGAAAGAGCAATCTCAATAAATATCAAATCCTAAAACCCTTGTATATTTTGGAGATTAATTCTTGCAGCTCATCCAGCTCAATACCAGAAAAATAAATGACCCAATAAAAAAATGGGCCAAAGAACTAAACAGACATGTCTTCTTTCTCCAAAGAAGACATCCAGATGGCTAACAAACACATGAAAAGATGCTCAACATCACTCATTATCCGAGAAATGCAAATCAAAACCACAATGAGGTACCATTTCACGCCAGTCAGAATGGCTGCGATCCAAAAGTCTACAAGCAATAAATGCTGGAGAGGGTGTGGAGAAAAGGGAACCCTCTTACACTGTTGGTGGGAATGCAAACTAGTACAGCCACTATGGAGAACAGTGTGGAGATTCCTTAAAAAACTGGAAATAGAACTG
>NW_011495082.1:18459826-18463401 GCF_000754665.1 Bison bison bison
CAATGTTCATCGCAGCACTGTTTATAATAGCCAGGACATGGAAGCAACCTAGATGTCCATCAGCAGACGAATGGATAAGAAAGCTGTGGTACATATACACAATGGAGTATTACTCAGCCATTAAAAAGAATACATTTGAATCAGTTCTAATGAGGTGGATGAAACTGGAACCTATTATACAGAGTGAAGTAAGCCAGAAGGAAAAACACCAGTACAGTATACTAACACATATATATGGAATTTAGAAAGATGGTAACGATAACCCTGTATACGAGACAGCAAAAGAGACACTGATGTATAGAAAAAAATTTTATAATAAATTTTTGTACACTTGAAGATGATACAATGGTATATGTGGGAAATAGAAGATAATTAGCTAAAAACATGAATACAATTATACATGAATATTATAACACATTGATGTGCAAAATCAATATATGCAAATTTTTCATGCATAAAATACTGGAAGAAATTAACCAATTCAAAATACCAGCATGATAGACAGTTCTAAAATGTGCACAGTATGAAATGTGCAAAACTTAGAGAAAGTAGCTTTTAAACAATCAACACCAACATAAAATAAATCTTGAACAGAAGGAAAGAGTTAACATGTATTAATAGAACAATTAAATCAATAAGGTACATTAAAAGTAATATAATTTTTAAAGTTTATTCATAAATTTACTATGATGGCAATGAAAATACCTAATTCTAGCAGGCATTTTTTTTTTTTTAACTAAACAGATTAATTCTAAACTTTGGAGGAAAAAACAACCGAAAGAGAATAGCGAGAAAAATTTTGGAAAAAAAAAAACAATGTGTAGAACCACACTAGTTCAGGTTAAAAACATTATAAATTAATTTATTCCTTTTTTCCAACTTTGCTGAGCTAAAATTGACATGCAAAATTTGCATGAATTTACAATGTACAACTTGATGTTTTGATGTGTGTGTACATTTTAACGTAATTTAACTTACCACAGTCAAGTTAATTAACAAATTAACACATCCCTCATCTCACATAGTGTTTTTTTTTTCTTTTTTTTTTGGTGTGTGTTTATAGAGAGAACACAATATCTACTGTCTTAGCAAGTTTCCAGTGCTGTGTTATTAACTATGGTTACCATGGTGTACATTATAGTCCCCAAATTTATTCATTCCAAACATCTAAAACTTTTTTTCCCTTTGACCAACATTTCCTCATTTCCTCCAGCCCCCAGCAACCACCATTCCACATTCTGTGCTAATGGTTTTGATGATTTTAGATTCCACTAAGTGGGATCAAGCATAATTTGGCTTTCAATGCCTGGTTTGTTTCATTCAGCATAATATTTTCCAAGTTCATCCATGTTGTCCCAAATAACAGGATTTCCTTTCTTTATCACTGAATAATATCCCATTACATGCATATAACACTTTTTTATTTTTTCAATCCACTCATTTGGCAATAGACAGCTAGGTCAATTCTGTATTTTGGTTACTGTAAATAATAATGTTATGAACATGGTAATTCAGTGATCTCTTTGAGTTACTGATTTTACTTCTTTTGGATATATACCTAAGGTAGGATTACTGGATCATATGGTAGTTTAGTTTTTGAGGAATCCTCATGGATGTGAGAAAGGGGCCAATTCCTTTCTTTTGCATATAGATATCAATTATTCTGGGCTTCCCTAGTGGTGCTCGTGGTAAAGAACCCACATGCCAGTGCAGGAAATTTAAGAGACAAGTGTTTTATCCCTGAGTGGGGAAGATCTCCTGGATGAGGGAATGGCAACCCACTCCAGTACTCTTGCCTGGAGAATCCCATGGACAGAGGAGCCTAATGGGCTACACTCCATAGGGGCGCAAGGAGCTGAACATGACTGAAGCAACTTAGGCAGCATTCTCCAGTTATCCTAGAACAGTTTATTGGAGACACTGTCCTTCCCCCGTTTTGTGTTTGCAGCAACTTTGTCAAAGATTAATTGGCAATATTTATCTATATTCCGGGCCTCTTTGTTCTGTTCCTTCGTCTCTTTTCCATGGTGTTTTGTCTGCTATTGCTTTGTAGCATTTTTTGAAATCAGGATATGCCTCCAGATTTGTTTAGCTGTTTGGGTTCTTTTATGTTTCCATATGAATTCTAGGCTTGCTTTTTCTAGTTTTCTTAAAAATGGCATAGGAATTTTGTCAAGGAGTGCATGTAACCTGTGGATCACTTTGGGTAATATGATCACTTTAAGAGTATTAATTCTTCCCATCTGTGAGCACGGAGTAGCTTTTCATTTATTTGCGTCTCCCTCAGTTGCTTTCATCAATGTTTTGTTTGAATTTGTAGTAATTAAATAAGTTTAATGCAGGTCCATAAGCTTACAGAGAGTCCAGTGAAACAAAATAAGGACCACGAGTAAACCCAGCACACAAGATAGCTTAGCACATGATGAACATGGCATCTCTGATCAGTAGGAAAAGATGAACTTTTTTTTTTTTTTTTTGCTCTGACAAATGGATAGACATATGGGTAAGAACTGAAGATTAATAAATGGATCACATCATAGGCCAAGGCAAGTTTCAAATGGATCCAAGAGTTAATAAGAATTCCCTTTATAGTTATGTTTCCAAATCTAGCATCCATTAAAAAATGGTAAGTGTGACTACACCAACCAAGTTTGTAAAACAAAAAATGTGTAAGTAAATTCAAAACGCAGTGACACACTGAAAAAGGTGTTTTCAAATTACTATTAAAGATGAAATGTTATTCTCTCAAGTATGGAAAGAGCTCCTGCAAATGTATAATAAAATGGTTAATAAATCAATGGAAAATAAGTGCAACCCCCAACTAGGAAATTCCCAGAATTGGAAAGCAAAAATTATTCTTAAAAACATGGCAAGTTTCTTAAATTTAAAACCAATAAGGAAAGAACATTAAAAGAATGCTGAGATATATTTCCTTTTAAAAAATAACAGGATTAGAAAATTTTAAATTTGGGAGACACTATGAAGATACTATCATACATTTTTAGTACAACTTTTAATCACAGGTGCATATACATTTAACCCAGGCATTCTACTTCTAAACATATGCACACATATACCAAATGGTGAAATATACAGTTATTTATGGTTCATTGTCTGTAGTAACAAAAGATTATAAAGAACACAAATGTCCACCACTTCCATGATAGAAAACATAACATAAAATGATAAGGAAGCTCCCTGTGTACTAGTATGGAATAATCTATCATATATATTGTTCAGTGACAAAAGAAAAAGCACACCTCTGAATTTGTATGCCACCAACTGTCTAAAAGGGTTATTATAAAAAGATCTGCATTTGCTTTATAAATAGGCATTCTGGGAAAATACCTAATATATAATATATATATGATATATAATATATATGACATATATTGATTTATATCAATATACTATATGATATATATATCATCCAGATAGTTTATATATATGTATATATATACACACACACATATAGATAGTTGATCTATATAGAAATATAGATTATATATAATATGATATATATAGATATATTAAAATATATATGAAGTATATGTTGATGTATATCAATATACTAT
>NW_011495082.1:18463501-18464137 GCF_000754665.1 Bison bison bison
TATATATATATATAATTTAGATAGTTTATGCTGGCGCAGGAGGGATGAGAGGAGCCACTCCATGTTCATTGTCAGGAGGGGTGGCGGTGAGGAGACATACCTTGTCCAAGGTAAGGAACAGCGGCTGCGCTTTGCTGGAGCAGCCGTGAAGAGATACCCCATGTCCAAGGTAAGAGAAACCCAAGCAAGACTGTAAGTGTTGCGAGAGGGCATCAGAGGGCAGACACACTGAAACCATACTCACATAAAACTAATCTAATCACACTAGGACCACAGCCTTGTCTAACTCAGTGAAACTAAGCCATGCCCGTGGGGCAACCCAAGACGGGCGGGTCATGGTGGAGAGATCTGACAGAATGTGGTCCACTGGAGAAGGGAATGGCAAACCACTTCAGTACTCTGGCCTTGAGAACCCCATGAACAGTATGAAAAGGCAAAATGATAGGATACTGAAAGAGGAACTCCCCAGGTCAGTAGGTGCCCAATATGCTACTGGAGATCAGTGGAGAAATAACTCCAGAAAGAATGAAGGGATGGAGCCAAAGCAAAAAGAATACCCAGCTGTGGATGTGACTGGTGATAGAAGCAAGGTCCGATGCTGTAAAGAGCAATATTGCATAGGAACCTGGAATGTTA
>NW_011495082.1:18464237-18469608 GCF_000754665.1 Bison bison bison
TTAACTCAGATGACCATTATATCTACTACTGTGGGCAGGATTCCTTAGAAGAAATGGAGTAGCCATCATGGTCAACAAAAGAGTCTGAAATGCAGTACTTGGATGCAATCTCAAAAACGACAGAATGATCTCTGTTCGTTTCCAAGGCAAACCATTCAATATCACAGTACTCCAAGTCTATGCCCCAACCAGTAACGCTGAAGAAGCTGAAGTTGAAGAGTTCTGTGAAGACCTACAAGACCTTTTAGAACTAACACCCAAAAAAAGATGTCCTTTTCATTATAGGGGACTGGAATGCAAAAGTAGGAAGTCAAGAAACACCTGGAGTAACAGGCAAATTTGGCCTTGGAATATGGAATGAAGCAGGGCAAAGGCTAATAGAATTTTGCCAAGATTATGCACTGGTCATAGCAAACACCCTCTTCCAACAACACAAGAGAAGACTCTACATATGGACATCACCAGATGGTCAACACCGAAATCAGGTTGATTATATTCATTGCAAACAAAGATGGAGAAACTCTATACAGTCAGTGAAAACAAGACCGGGAGTTGACTGTGGCTCGGACCATGAACTCCTTATTGCCAAATTCAGACTGAAATTGAAGAAAGTAGGGAAAACCACTAGACCGTTCAGCTATGACCTAAATTAAATCCCTTATGTTTATACAATGGAAGTGAGAAATAGATTTAAGGGCCTTGATCTGATAGATAGAGTGCCTGATGAACTATGGATGGAGGTTCATGACATTGTACAGGAGACAGGGATCAAGACCATCCCCATGGAAAAGAAATGCAAAAAAGCAAAATGGCTGTCTGGGGAGGCCTTACAATTAGCTGTGAAGAGAAGAGAAGCGAAAAGCAAAGGAGAAAAGGAAAGATATAAGCCTCCGAATGCAGAGTTCCATAGAATAGCAAGGAGAGATAAGAAAGCCTTCCTCAGCAAACAATGCAAACAAATGGAGGAAAACAACAGAATGGGAAAGACTAGAGATCTCTTCAAGTAAATTAGAGATACCAAGGGAATATTTCATGCAAAGATGGGCTTGATAAAGGACAGAAATGGTATGGACCTAACAGAAGCAGAAGATATCAAGAAAAGGTGGCAAGAATACACAGAAGAACTGTGCAAAAAAGATCTTCATGACCCAGATAATCACGATGGTGTGATCACTCACCTAGAACCAGACATCTTGGAATGTGAAGTCAAGTGGGCATTGGAAAGCATCACTATGAACAAAGCTAGTGGAGGTGATGGAATTCCAGTTGAGCTATTTCAAATCTTGAAAGATGATGCTGGGAAAGTGCTGGACTCAATATGCTAGCAAATTTGGACAACTCAGCAGTGGCCACAGGACTGGAAAAGGTCAGTTTTCATTCCAATCCCAAAGAAAGACAATGCCAAAGAATTCTCAAACTACCGCACAATTGCACTCATCTCACACGCAAGTAAAGTAATGCTCAAGAGTTTCCAAGCCAGGCTTCTGCAATACGTGAACTGTGAACTTCGTGATATTCAAGTTGGTTTTAGAAAAGGCAGAGGAACCAGAGATCAAATTGCCAACATTTACTGGATTATCGAAAAAACAAGAGAGTTCCAGGAAAACATCTATTTCTGCTTTATTGTCTATGCCAAAGCCTTTGACTGTGTGGATCACAAGAAACTGTGGAACATTCTGAAATAGATGGGAATACCAGACCACCTGACCTGCCTCTTGAGAAACCTATATGCAGGTCAGGAAGCAGCAGTTAGAACTGGACATGGAACAACAGACTGGTTCCAAATAGGAAAAGGAGTACATCAAGGCTGTATATTGTTTTCCTGCTTATTTAACTTACATGCAGAGTACATCATGAGAAACACTTGGCTGGAAGAAACACAAGCTGGAATCAAGATTGCTGGGAGAAATATCAATAACCTCAGATATGCAGATGACACCACCCTTATGGCAGAAAATGAAGAGGAACTCAAAAGCCTCTTGATGAAATAAAAGAGGAGAATGAAAAAGTTGGCTTAAAGCTCAACATTCAGAAAACTTAAGTTCATGGCATCTGTTCCCATCACTTCATGGGAAATAGATGGGGAAACAGTGGAAACAGTGGCTGACTTTATTTTTGGGGGCTCGAAAATCACTGCAGATGTTGACTACAGCCATGAAATTAAAAGACGCCTACTCCTTGGAAGGAAAGTTATGACAGACCTAGATAGCATATTGAAAAGCAGAGACATTACTTTGCCAACAAAGGTCCATCTTGTCAAGGCTATGGTTTTTCCTGCGGTCATGTATAGATGTGAGAGTTGGACTGTGAAGAAAGCTGAGCACCAAAAAATTGATGCTTTTGAACTGTGGTGTTGGAGAAGACTCTTGAGAGTCCCTTGGAGTGCAAGGACATCTAACCAGTCTATTCTAAAGGAGATCAGCCCTGGGTGTTCTTTGGAAGGACTGATGCTAAAGCTGAAACTCCAATACTTTGACACCTCATGCGAAGAGTTGACTCATTGGAAAAGACTGATGTTGGGAGGGATTGGGGGAAGGAGAAAAAGGGGACGACAGAGGATGAGATGGCTGGATGGCATCACAGACTTGATGCGCGTTTTTTTGAGTGATCTCTGGGAGTTGGTGATGGACACAGAGGCCTGGCGTGCTGCAATTCATGGGGTCGCGAAGAGTCAGACACAAATGAGCGACTGAACTGAACTGAATTGAGATAGTTTATGTATACATATATATATACACACACACTTGAGAGTCCTTTGGACTGCAAGGAGATCCAACCACTCCATCCTAAAGGGGATCAGTCCTGGGTGTTTGTTGGAAGGACTGATGCTAAAGCTGAAACTCCAATATTTGGCCACCTTAGGTGGAGAGCTGACTCATTTCAAAAGACCCTGATTCTGGGAAAGATTTGTGGCAGGAGGAGATGGGGACGACAGAGGATGAGATAGTTGGATGGCATCACCAACACAATGGACATGAGTTTGGGTGGATTCCCAGAGTTGGTGATTGACGGGAAGGCCTGGCGTGCTGAAATTCATGGGATTGCAAAGAGCTGGACACAACTGAGTGACTGAGCTTAACTGATACACACACACATATAATATACATACATACAGGGTTTAGTAATTTCAAATGAAAGTTGTGATTTGAAATGCTTGCTCTTATTTATATTTCCATGGAACCCTTTCTTAGAGCATTTGGCATGACAGTATGTATGGGTCACCATTTGGGAAAGGCTAACACAGGAGGTGGGAGACCTGATTTTTAAGAAGATGCATTGCCCCACTGAACTTAAGGAAATCATCTCATCTCATAGGTCCTCACTTTTTTATGGAAACATTTTAATGTCTTTAAATATAGTAGGGTAAAAGCAATTGTTATTACTCTTTCTAAGTACCAGCTTTAATGAAACAGACCCTATTGAAAAAATGCAGGTGATGGTGGGTGGGCTCTAAATCTGAGACATCTCACTAATGTTCTTTATAGGTTTCATGATACATATCACTATTGATGTTATATTTCCCCTTAAGTATTGAGAGGGAGAGGGAGAGGGTGGGATGATTTGGGAGAATGACATTGAAACATGTATAATATCATATAAGAAATGGATCGCCAGTCCAGGTTTGATGCAGGATACAGGATGCTTGGGCCCGGTGCACTGGGATGACCCAGAGGGATGGTACGGGGAGGGAGGTGGGAGGGGGGTTCAGAATGGGGAACACGTGTACACCTGTGGTGGATTCATGTTGATGCATGGCAAAACCAATAAATATTGTAAAGTAATTAGCCTCCAATTAAAATAAATAAGTTTAAATTAAAAAAAGAAAACAATTATAATTCTATAAAAAAAGAATTAAAGCCATTTAACATTAAATTCAATTATTTTAATCCTTTTAGTCAAAATGTATTACTCTGCTGGGAATATATAAATCAGTGATGTTAGAAAAGATGAAGCTACTTCTCAGAAACTCCTAATTTCTAAAACTTATTATTTTTGCTTATACATAATTTTTTATAATCTACACTGCTCTCTCTTCTCCCCCAGCTCTTTTGTGTGTGTGTGTGTCTACCTCATTGGCTTAATGAATGAGATAATACTGTGCAAAGATGATAACTCATTGACTGCTCGTGTACTCTTGGGTGTATTCAACATTCAGTCACAATCTCTCTCTCCCATTGTGAGCGTTAAAAAGCAGTAGCTCTGGACTAAGTTAATTTATATCCTGAAAATGATGCTGAAAGTATAAAATGAAAAGAGTTCTGATAAGATGGAGAGTTTAGTGTGCTGTTCACATCTGCCCCCTTTGCTTCTTCAATCCAGAATTCTTCAGACCAATGAATCAGAACAAGGAAACAAGCGGAAAAGTAAACAGACGCCTGTCAGAACTGTCGTGTTGCTTTCATGAGTTTGATCTTGTTAGAAAGTTTGACAATAAAAGACTGAACTGCTCTGAAAAAAGATAAACCTGACAAATCAATGAATTCACAAATTAAGAGTGTATATGTTGGTGATGGAACCACTTCGCAGGTTACTATAATGCAGGACCTTTAGGAATAGTTTCTTAAAAAGAAAAAAAATTCAATGATTACTTATAAATAGTCTTTTAATAACACATATTTAGGCATAATCTTTTAAACCAGTGTGGCATCATAGTTAAAATCTGAAATTGGAATGCCACTGATACCTGCTTTTTTTGTTTTTAATTATCATATCCATCATTTAAAATTCATGTATTTGATCTCGAGGAATTTTTTTTTAATTTAAGTTTTGTAAGTTCTTGGTTTGTTTAATCTAGAAAATATAAATAATACTATATGATAGCTACTACTACTACTAAGTCGCTTCAGTCGTGTCCGACTCTGTGCGACCCCATGGACTGCAGCCCACCAGGCTTCTCCATCCATGGGATTCTCCAGGCAACAGTACTGGAGTGGGGTGCCATTGCCTTCTCCATATGATAGCTAATGTTGTCTAAATGGTCAAACAATATGATACAGTTTAAATGATTTATAGTGTGCCTGGAATATATTAAGTAGTGTATAAAATGTAGTTACCACAATTTTTATACATTTCACTAGGCTGTAATTGCCGTAGCCTCCATCCAGACGAAATTTTACAAAAAGTGTCTATGAGTTCTTTTACATAACATATACTCAATATATATTTTTTCATTACAAATTGTAAAAGGTTCTATCTCTATCTCTATCTGTCAGTTCAGTTCAGTCACTCAGTTGTGTCTGACTCTTTGTGACCCCATGGACTGCAGCCCACCAGGCTTCTCCATGGGATTCTCCAGGCAAGAACACTGGAGTGGGTTGCCATTTCCTTCTCCAATGCATGAAAGTGGAAAGTGAAAGTGAAGTCGCTCAGT
>NW_011495082.1:18469708-18488712 GCF_000754665.1 Bison bison bison
AAAAGGTTCTATCTCTATCTCTATCTGTCAGTTCAGTTCAGTCACTCAGTCATGTCCGACTCTTTGCGACCCCATGAATCGCAGCACGCCAGGCCTCCCTGTCCATCACCAACTCCCGGAGTTCACTCAAACTCATGTCCATCAAGTCGGTGATGCCATCCAGCCATCTCATCCTCTGTCGTCCCCTTCTCCTCCTGCTCCCAATCCCTCCCAGCATCAGGGTCTTTTCCAATAAGTCACCAACTCTGGGAGTTGGTGATGGACAGGGAGGCCTGGCGTGCTGCGATTCATGGGGTTGCAAAGAGTCAGACACGACTGAGCAACTGAAGTGACTGACTGACTGTACTTAAAATATAATAATTTCTATTATGTAGTTTATAAAGAAAGAGAAAAAAAACATTATGAAACAGACATACAACTACTTGTTAGATGGAGAACCCAAGGCTAGGAATTGACATCATTTCTTCAGGAACAAAGAGAGAGATGGGTTACCTTAATTAGGCTAGAAAAATTCATATAGCTCAAAAAGTCACAATTATGGAGCTTCTTTTGTGTGCCAAACTCAGTTTAGCTCTGGGAATCAAGAGCTGAGTCAGAGGAAATCCCAACCTTGTATCTGTAGCTTTTATACAATCTTTGACAAGAACAGGACAGGTCTAGCCAAATGAGCAATTCAACCCTGAACAGCATTGATACGAAGTTTTTGGAAGACACATGGGTTGTTTATAACTATAATTTGTAGTATTTTAGCAGCTTGTACATTAAAATTTGATCAACCCATATTTTTAATAGCAGTAAAATAAGTTATACACCCACAAATAGAACAACACCTGACTAGTGATGCATGGTCAGTAGTGAGTTGTTCAATGACACAGGGAATGAATAATCTGCTCTAGACTCGATCTGTGCTAAGGAGCTTCCTGGACCCATATGTTTCAATTCCTTTAAAGTTTTGCCTAAGGTTTCAGAGGTATCTATTGCCATTTCCACCACAGTGTAGTCCCATAATCCCTTTAATATATCCTTGGCCACTCCTCTTGCAGGTAAGTGCCTGATTATAATCCAGAAGTATCCTGTGGGGCCTTCCTGAGACAGACAAACACCTCCCCCCGCCCCAACACCAGCTGCCATGTTCTTCTCCTGCCTCTTGTTTGTAGAAAAACTTTAGTCTCTCCAGCCTCTCTTGAGTCACAGAAGGATGTCTGAAGAGTTAATAATTGGAAGAATGTGAACACATAGTTGCAAGAAATAGCAGTTGGGCCAGAACTGATAACAGTTTAAACAATAAATCAGCCATATAGCGAATCACGGTCTCTAGTTCTTCACTAGAGGATGTGAGATAACAGCATCATTCCTGAGTTACTTTACATAGATACTAAAGCCCCACCAACGGAAGTAGCTAACTGCATGACGGCCATGAGCACATAGCCCTCAAATTGTCCAGAGCCTTTGGATTGATAATGTTAATTTACGACATCTTCCTGTTACCTCACCATCAAGCATTCAGAGGGTTATGTTTAATCTGAGCACTCACCCTGCAATGCTTTCTCATCTTGCCTTTAAAAACCCTTCCCTTTAAAAATCCACTTGGGAGTTCAGGTCTTTTGAGCATTAGCTGCCCGTATTCCCTTGCTTGGCCTTGAATTAAATGTTACACTTTCCTTCAAGACAACGCTGTGCCAGGATACTGGCTTTCTGCACATGGTCAAGTTTGGTACCACTGATGTATGTAGGAGTTATTGCAAGAAGGGTGAGGGGAATTATAGACCTTTTTATAGTCACTTGCCACTAAAGTGAGGGAAAATGACTCTCCTTGGAATCTGGAATCTGAGTCAAAGGCGATGACATTTATCAGTTAAAAGAAGTGACAGTGACTTTCCTTAATGTGGGTCATTTTGATTATGTTCCTGAATGTTCTTCTCCATCAGAGAGTTTATTGAGAAAAACAGGTAGTAAAATTGCCAGAAAGTATTTTGTTTCACATGATTAAACACATATATACTCAAAGAGGAATTAAATAATAGAATGAAATTATGTGGAATGTGGACATTTAATGACATAATACAAGGTTAGGGACCTAAACCGTTTGCTTACTTATGTAATTACAGTAGATAATTTACTTTGAGAATCAATCAGTGTTTTCAAGGTGTTTAAAAATTACTTTCACCAAAGTGTCATCTGCTTCATTTTGAACATGAAAATTTTATTAGTTTTATTATTTACAAGTAACATTTTCAAGACTGTAGGGATTTAAGTGGATAATCTCATAAAGGCTAATTTTTAATTGGTGACTTACTATGTAAATGAAACAATGAAATATGGTTTCAAACATTGTTTGGAGTCATTTTAGTGTATGAGAGCTTAATAATGTATATAAGTAATAATATAATAAACCTATCATTCACAGAGTATTTTCTATTTTTAAAACACAGAATAAAGTATATTTTTACATTATATCAACTTATTATCTGTTTGAATATAATCACAAATAGCTTTCCAGGTCTTGGAGCTTTCTTTCAGCCTTGTCTGAAACTCCCTTCTTTCAATCAGTTTCTTGAATTATGCAACAAGGACATGGGAACATTCTATAAATTCAAGAATTAATTTTACTTGTGACTTGTGGGAAAGAGTCTGTACTTGATATGTGTGAGAAATAAAAAGTCATATCTTTGGCTTCTTGTAATTCTGCTGACAGATGACCGAGCTTTGGCACATTTTTGAACATATATAGATTTTGAAATTGAAAGCACATTCAGCATTAAGGTAGCTTGCAGTTTAGAAGCTTTGTGTTTTGAAAGTAGAGAACCCATGGTCTCTAATCATTAATAACAGCCCTAAGAAGATATAGTTTAAGTTAGGTGAGTTTCTTTCAGCTTTGTGGGAAAAGATTCCAGAAGCTAGTAGAGATGGCAGGAGGAGAGTAACGTCTCAATGTCAGAAAACATATCCTATTAGCTTGAAAGTGTAAGCTAAGAACAGTTATGTGGGAAAGAATACCAGAGGAAAAAGTCTAGTCACTTCCACAAACTTTGTGTTAAGGACAGCATCATGGTCACCTAATATCACACATGCCCTAAGAGGTAGAACTGCATGACTTTCAAGTTGTCTTTCTTGGGATCCCCTGGTTGCTAAGGGTTAACATTTCTGCCATCTTAGAAAACAATTCTAGGTCCACGTCTCTGCTGTTTCAATTCACGTTTAGGTTCAGATACAGAAAGTCTTTCTAGGGCAACTGCATCTTTGTGTGGTTTCTATAGCTATGATTAGCAGCCATCAAAATATTACAAGATTTGAGATTACAAATCTAAAACATCAAAGACAGAGCACAAGGACCACAATCTCAAAAGCAAGCTTAATTTCCTAAGAGAGAGAAATGTCCATACATACATCTCTGTGGATATATTTAATTGCAAACCCTGGAAACCCTTAAAAACTATCCCTTTATGGCTGATGCAAACTATTGTGAATCATCAAACTTTTCACAAAAATGTTACTCTCGAAGTGTCAGGACTCAAATTATTATGTCGTGGTTTCTCTAACTCAAATTGTGGAGAAGTCTTTAGACAGAAATTGACTTTCGAAATGACTGTTCAGCAAAAGACACTATTTATATCAATTCTTTTCTACAGATTTCATTGACTAGTCATTTGTTTAATCATGCCAACAAATTATAGGTAGATATGTGAATTAGGTTTTTAATAACAGGTGTACTGAAGCTTCAGATTTAGATTTCTTTACACACTGGTATTATAATAAGTTTGCAAAATGAGCCTTGAAAATGCCTGAAGGGTAGCTAAATATTGTTTGCTCAGAATACAGTAGATGATAAAAATATACTTGTATAACTGTAGACTAAATTCCAGGAAAATCCCGTATTTATCATTAAGGAACTCAACCAATTGAAGAATAATCTAGCAGTTCTCTAGAAGGGCTGTATACTGAAGATAATGCAATAGAGGATATTTTTTTAAAGTGGACAAAAATGATTTTCTGGAGCACTGAGCTTTTTTATAGACTTAGAGTCAATATTTGCAGTTCTTTCTTCAATTTATGTTTTTTATAATTTTGCATGGGGGTGGGGGAGGGGACTTCCCCTCCAAGGAAGACAAATAAGCTAATACCAGCTCCCCTAGAAATCCTTGAAGGGGAAGCCCACACCTGGCTCACCATGGAAGGGCCTGGAAGCTTGGGGTGAACTGTAGAGAGGAGTGCAGAGGAGAGCCATGCAGGGTGAGATCAGCCATCCCAAAGAATGGGTGCAGGGAAATCAGTCATGGGAGGGCCCCCCAAATTATTGGCTTGAAGGTGGAATTCAAAGCCAGACGGTCCTCTCCATGTTAACATGAGAAAAGCAAATCCCCAGCCTCCACAATTATTTAAGAAGTCCATGAGAAATTGACAAGCATTTGAGAAAGAGGAAAACATAACTTGTTGGGGAATTACTAAGTTCTTGGGAAAGTGGCAATTGGTCTAATGTATTTGTGACTTAGATTCAAATGGTGCAAAATGTTTTGAATTATTTTATTACAAAAGGTCTTCTCTTGGGCAGAACTCTGTTAGCCTATGACCTGCTTCATTGTGTACTCCAAGGCCAAATTTGCCTGTTAGTCCAGCTATCTCTTGACTTCCTACTCTTGCATTCCAGGCCCTCTAATGAAAAGATCAACTTTTGGGGTGTTAGTTCTAGAAGGTCTTGTAGGTCTTTATAGAACCATTCAACTTCAGCTTCTTCAGCATTACTGGTTGGGGTATAGACTTGAATTATTGTGATATTGAATGGTTTGACTTGGAACGAACAGAGATCATTCTGTCTTTTTTGAGATTGCACCCAAGTACTGCATTTCAGACTCTTTTCTGGACTATGACTAGTGACTATGACTAAAACTCTTGTTTACTATAAATTTTGAAAGAAAAATCTTTTCCCCATGGGCTTTTCAAGCTGGAGCTTCTAGAGACTATTTGATCAATTACCAGAAAGCTGTCTGAGAATAAAAGCAAAGTAGAGGAAAATACAACTAAGATATAAAAGGAGGCAGGTTTCTGATGAAAAGAATGTTTTCAAAGTAAAAGTTTCCATTTGCTCCCTTTTTTGTGTTTGAAGCTAGGTTGCACACTGGTGTCACTTTGATTGAGCCAGGTCATATCAGGCATCTATAGTGTGAAATTTACAGATTCCTGACCTGTAATTTTGACCATGGGATACTGGTCAATATTATAGGTCAGTAATACTGGCTGTGGGATACTCTTTTTGATGGTAAGGATGGTAGCTGAAGTAGAGTGTTACTGGACTCAGCAATTTGGGAGGTAGTTTCCTGGCCCCCCAGTTACAGCAGGGGCAATGTGGTTTGGAAACTAACAGCTGGATCACCAAATTCCCGAATTTTGAGTTTCTAATTGTTTTAGATCAAGCAGCTCCCTTAAGGACAAGTTCTAGTGCATGGCTCTTGAAGTCAATGGTAAAGCCAATGCCTACAGTCTTCTTTCCTGTCGTTACATACCTGGCAAACTGGTAATTTTCCATGTTCAAATACCTTTCAATAGAACTAGCAAAAACATTTGTATATGACAAGTCAAAAAGTATAAATAAATGGCTTATTAAAGTACAAAAAAAAAAAAAAGGAAGGGTATATGAATAAGTGGAAGAAAAAAGGAATACTTCTAACAGCAAATAATGACAAGAGCTCCTTTGGAGATTGAGCATTCTTCTTCTTGTGGGCTTCCTAGCCTTTCCAAAAGGCGTGGCCAGTCTGCATCACATGAGGCAGCCTGTTGTGATGACAAGAGTGATGATATTGTATTCAGAAAATCCAGATTCTTGTCCTGGTTTAACAGTTACAAATGTCCATGAGGACCAGGATGCCTGCACAATGATGAAAACAAATTGTATGGAAACATCGAAATAGACAGATATTCTGCAGTTCTTTGCAAGAATGAGGTCTCAGTCCTGGCAGATATGACAATTTTTTAAAGCTACAAATTCACATTACCCTAATTTAAATGCTTACAATTGTTGCTTTATCAAATAATATGTTGGCTAAATAGAATATATTTCCCATTCACAATCCATTGGAATTCACAGTCATTTGGAAACTTCATTTGTAATCTTGTAAATTACTGTTTTACAAGCTTGAGTTTCAGCTTGTTTCCATATGTATCATATAGATAGAATCTGTCTTATAATAGGAAAGTGATATAGGGTGATTACCATTGCTATTCTTAGCTGTTTATACTTTCTTAGAAATATGGAAAACCTTGGAAAGATAAGGTGCACATGACAGGCAATTAGCCAGATGATGTAAATATGAAGCATTAATTTAGCCAAAAATTCTATTTTTATAAGCAAAATAAATGTCAAAAACACTACAAGGTAGGTTGCAGAACTACTCAAGACAGTCTGTGTTTCCTTTACCTTGCAGAGTAAAGCCTCAAAACTCTCCTAATGAGCAGAAATAGGTTCTATATTTTTAACACTGCTGCAAGCATATGATCAGAAACAAATCATAAATAATGCTTGACGATGTAAACTATGGTTTTATAGTGTGTACTCAGCAGAGAATAGTCAGTCCATGAATTAAAACCTTATCTATAACTCATGCACAGCTAACCTAGTTGACTCATTATAGATAAATTACTGATAAAAGTTTATCACATGCTTCATTTAATTATGTTATAAAATCATGGCAAAGATGAGACTAATCTAAGCCAAAAAAAGGAATACATAAATCAATGTAATTAAATATTGGGAGACTTTGAATTAATAATTAGTATTCTTCCAAAATGACTAATTTTTCTTTTATTACATCAATAATACAAACAAAAAAGAATTAAAATAGGCTTACTAGAGACAGATTTGAATATACATTTCTAATCCTAAAAGTGAATTTGCATTTCCCTAAGTTTTTTGACAAAAGAAGAATTCACTGTTTCACTTTCTCTTATGTTTACTTCAGCTTCTCCCTCATAAATGAAATGGAATTTAGGTAGCTTATCATTCTTTAACAAATAAGTTTTTAAAATTTATCACCTATTATAATTTGCTTTTATCATATGACTATTACCTTTTTTAATATTAATTTATTTATTTTAATTGGAGGTTAATTTACAATATTGTATTGGTTTTGCCATACATCAACATGAATCCACCACAGGTGTACACGTGCTTCCCATCCTGAACCCCTCTTCCTCCTCCCTCCCCATACCATCCCTCTGGGTCGTCTCAGTGCACCAGCCCCAGGCAATGCAGTATACTAATGCATATATATGGAATTTAGAAAGACGGTAATGATAACCCTGTATGCGAGACAGCAAAAGAGACACAGATGTATAGGACAGTCTTTTAGACTCTGTGGGAGAGGGAGAGGGTGGGATGATTTGGGAGAATGGCATTAAACTTGTATAATATCATGTATGACTATTACCTTTTGAGATTTATTATATAAAATATTACAGTTATGTATTCTATAATAAATTACATATATTCAGACTCTTGCGGAGAAGGCGATGGCACCCCACTCCAGTACTCTTGACTGGAAAATCCCAGGGACGGAGGAGCCCCGTAGGCTTCAGTCCATGGGGTCGCTCAGAATCGGACAGGACTGAGCGACTTCACTTTCACTTTTCATACATGCATTGGAGAAGGAAATGGCAACCCACTCCAGTATTCTTGCCTGGAGAATCCCAGGGACAGGGGAGCCTGGTGGGCTGCTGTCTATGAGGTCGCACAGAGTCGGACTCGACTGAAGCGACTTAGCAGCAGCAGCAGCAGCAGACTCTTGAGAGTCCCTTGGACTGCAAGGAGATCAAACCAGTCAATCCTATAGGAAATCAACCCTGAATATTCATTGGAAGGACTGATGCTGAAGCTGAAACTCCAATACTTTGGCCACCTGATGTGAAGTACTGACTCACTGGAAAAGACCCTGATGCTGGGAAAGATTGAAGGAGGAAGGGGAAAGGGATGACAGAGGATGAGATGGTTGGATGGCATCACTGACTCAATGGACATGAGTTTGAGTAAACTCCGGGAGTTGGTGATGAACACAGAGGCCTGGCATGGTGCAATCCATGGGGTTGCAAAGAGTCGGACATGACTGAGTAACTGAACTGAACTGAACATATATATACACACATGAATGATCTATGAATATATGCATTCTATCTATTACACATATAACACTTTTTTTGAGCTTTAAAAGGTCCTAACCCTAATTCAGGATTATAGTAAGCTCCATTTATTTGTTTACCTATTTAGAAACAAAATTTATTTTCTTTTATTAGTTTCCTAAGGTGGAAACTTAGATGATTGATTTTCTAATATGAATTCAATGCAATAATTAGCCTCTTTTTTGGTTTCACTGAAACTGAGGCATGCTCATGCTGTGCTAAGTTGCTTCAGTCGTGTCTGACTCTTCACAACCCTATGGACTATAGCTCACCAGGCTCCTCTGTCCGTGGGGTTCTGCAGGCAAGAACACTGGAGTGGGTTGCCATTTCCTCCTCCAGGGGATCTCTGTGACCCAGGGATCAAACCCACAGCTTCTGAGGCTTCTGTGCTGGTAGGCAATTCTTCACCACTGTGCTGAGGGCCCTGGGCAGCCCCATTCGTTTCACTGCATCCCAACAATTTTGATAAATTTGTTTCATTTATCAAAATATTTTTATACTTCTCTTTAGATTTGTACTTTGACCCATCCATGTGTTAGAAGTGTTTAGCTTAATCTCTGTTTTCTAGGATTTTATAGTTACTTTTCTTTCATTGATTTCTTATTTAATCCCATTGTGTTCTGAGAGCAGACATTGTATTACCATTCTCTTTAATTTATTAGGGTATGTTTCATGAATGAGGTCTATCTTTGTGAATGTTCCACATGTATTTGAGAAGAGTGTGTATCTTGCTGTTGGGTTAAGTGGTTTATAAATTATCCAGTTCACTATATCCAGTTTTATTAGTGGTGTTGAGTTCATTAAGTCCTTAGTGATTTTGTGTCTAATGGATCTGTTCATTTCTGATACAAAGATATGGATGTCTGCAACTACAAAGGAATATTCATCTGTTTCTCTTTGTAATTCTATTAGTTTTTGCCTCAAATAGTTAAAAATAAAAGTATTTATTTTACCTTCATTATTTTTTTTCAAAATTTTCCTTACTTTATGTAGATCTAATTTTATGACCTATATTATATCCTTCCTCTAAGAAATTTTTTCATTTTTTTAAGCTTTTAATTTTATACTGAATTATAGTTGGTTAGGGCTTCTCAAGTGGCTCATTGGTTAAAAAAAAAAAAAAAAAAAATTCCACCCACAATGCAGGAAACTCGGGTTCGATTCCTGGGTCAGGAAGATCCCCTGGAAAATGGAAGGGCAACCTACTCCAGTATTATTGCTGAGGAAATCCCATGGACAGAGGAGCCTGGTGGACTATAATCCATGGGGTCACAAGAGTCAGACACGACTTAGGGACTAAATGACTGCATAGTTGGTTAAAAATGTTGTGTGACTTTCAGTTGTATAGCAAAGTGATTCAGTTATATATATACATATATATATATATATTCTTTTTCAAATTATTTTCCCAATTAAATTGTTACACAATATTGAGCCAAGTTCCCTAGGCTATACAGTAGGTCCTTGTTGGTTACCCATTCTTTTAATATTTATTGATGGGCAGGTTGATTGGAAACAGAGACCCTCAATTTTTGTTCATCTGAGAATATCTTTATTTTGCCTCCAGTTTTGAAGAAAAATATTTCAGGGTACAAAATTCTAGGTTGGTGTCTTATTGTTTTTTTTTCCCCTCAACAGTTTGAATTTTACTCCATTTTCTTCTTCTCTCTTACATGGTTTCTGAGAAGTCTCATGTGATTCTTATCTTTGTTCATTAGTAAACTATTTCCCCCGCTCTGGCTTTTTGTCAGGATTTTTCTTTTTTTAACATTTGATTTTTCTGCAGTTTGAAAATTATTTCTCCAGGTGTGGTTGTTCTGGCATTTATCCTTCTTGACATTCTCTGAGCTTACTGGATTTGTGGTTTGGTGTCTGACATTAGTTTGGGAAAGCTCTGAGTTATTACTATTTCAAATATTTCTTTTTTTAGTATAAATTTATTTATTTTAATTGGAGGCTAATTACTTTACAATATTGTATTGGTTTTGCCATGCATTGACATGAATCTGCCATGGGTGTACATGCGTTCCCCTACCTGAACCCCTCTCCCACCTCCCTCCCCGTACCTTGTACCTGTTTCCCTTTTTCCTCTTCTGGTGTTCCCATTACACGTGTTTTACATCTTCCATCTCATAGTTTCTAGATATTCTGTTTCTTTCAGTCTTTATTTTTATTTTTTTCTTTCCAGTAATGGTACTCAGGTCTGCCACATTGCAGGCAGATTGTTTACCATCTCTGGAGAAGGAAATGGCAATCCACTCCAGTATTCTTGCCTGGAGAGTTCCATGAACAGAGGAGCCTGGTGGGCTTCAGTCCATGGGGTCACAAAGAGTTGGACACGACCGAGCAACTAACACTACTACTATTTACCATCTGAACCACCAGGGAAGCCCATTCTAGTTTGGAAATCTTATATTAATATATCCTCTAGCTCAGAGATTCTTTGCTCTGACCAGTCTATAAAAAAAAAAAAAAAGATTATTAAAGGCATTCTTAATTTCTATTACTATGACTTTGATCTCTAGCATGTATTTATGGTTCTTAGGATTTTCATCTCCCTGCTTACCTTGTTCATCTGTTCTTGAATGTTCTCTAGTTTAACCAGTAGAGCCTTTAGCAAACTCTTAGAAGTTGTTTACATTCTCAGTCTGATAATTTGAACATCTTTACCCCGGCTAGTTCTGACACTTGCTCTATTTCTTTAAATTGTACTTTTTGTCTTTTGGTATGCCTTGTAGATTTTTGCTGAAACTCTTCATGATGTACTGGGTAAAAACTACTGCTGTAAATAGTCCTTAAAACTATGGTAAGTGAGGTGTGGGCAAGGGGAAATGTTCTATGGTCCAAAAATTAGGTATGCCTCTGGACTTGTGAACTTCACAAGATTTTCACAATGTTTTTCCTCCCCCTTTAGGTGGAACAGGATGGCTAGAATGAGCTGCAATTAGGTATTTCCCTTCTCTCACCAGGAGAGCTAGAGCTAGAGCCAGCTAGAGCTAGTTATTCCCTTCTTTTCAGCTCAGTTAGGCTCTGATAGTACCCAGACAGGCTAAACAGTAACAACAAAAGTGTTAGTTGCTGTCATATCCAACTTTTTAGGACCCCATGGACTGTAGCCCGCCATGCTCCTCTGTCCATGGAATTCTCCAGGCAAGAATACTGCAGTGGGTTGCCATTCCCTTCTCCAGGGGATCTCTAGACCCAAGGATTGAAACTGTACTACAAGCAGAATCCTTACCCTCTGTACCACCAGGGAAGCCCCTAGTTGTCCAAAAGTATATTAACTTTATCTTAATAGATAATTATGGAATGTTATATACAATACTGCATCATCTTTTTATTTATGTTTTGACATATTTAGATATAAAATTTGCAGCTACAACACATTAATGCAGAGAATTATAATGCATCATTCAAACTTTCCTTGAAAGTGAAAGTTGCTCATTCCTGTCAGACTCTTTGCGACCCCATGGACTGCCCATGGAATTCTCCAGGCCAGAATACTGTAATGGAGCCTTTCCCTTCTCTAGAGGATCTTCCAACCTAGGGATTGAACCCAGGTCTTCCGCCTTGCAGGCAGATTCTTTACCAGCTGAGCCACAAGGGAAGCCCAAGAATACTGGAGTGGGTAGTCTATCCCTTATCTAGGGGATCTTCCTGACCCAGGAATCAAACTGGAATCTCCTGGATTGCAGGAGGATTCTTTACCAACTTTCCTTAGCAGTACTTTCTTCATTTATACAACATTTAAAAAAAATATTTATTGTGCTTCTCTTGTATTAGGGTCATAATGAGAAAAACAGAAACAATAAGATAGGACAATGATCCAAAACATTTAGGTAATAGAAATTTTACTTTTTAAAAGTACTTTATAGAAAGGAATATGATAATTTACTTGAAAAATACTGCATAAAATACAGCATAAAATATGCAATAAGACATGTAATAAGAGTGCTAATTATAGAAGAATGCTATTTTTAATACAACTGGTTCATCTCTTAGGATGCAAATGCCATTGCAATCATATTTGCTGCTTCTGGGAAGGCTTTATCTCAGTCAGTTATCCTACAAACTTTGAGAAGTTTACATGATAACTAACAGAGGTATTTATAAGTCAGTTATTCTGTTGAGATATGATCATCAGGATATAAACAGGCCATAGAAAGTAAAACTCTTTCTCTGGAAAACTGCCATTAGATCTAGGGTATCAGTGAGAATTCTGTGCATTTTGGAAGCATGAACTGCTATGGTTGCAACCTGCCATATTCTATAAAAAAAAAGAGGTGTCCTTTAAAAGAGTTTGACAAATCATCAAGTGTTATTAAAACAATAAATCACCAGCCTGTAGTCTTTGAACATTTCCTTCAGCCCTACACTCAGGCCATTCTCTTTCTCATAACTTTCTTAGCTATTTATCTTCATGCTGCACCAAAGAGCCATATATGAGACATGTGTGTATTGCCATGTGGTGAGTGTATTCACCAAATACTTTATTGTCCATTGCAATATTCTCAGAGGATATTCAAGTTTGGGCTTTCTGTTGACTAATAGAAAACTTTTACTATAGCAAGTACACTTAGGTGTGCTTAAAAAAATCTTTGAAAACAATAGAAAATAAATGTTGTTTGAAATACTGCCCATACTTTATTAAAAGATATATACGATTTATAAAATGGTTGTACATTAAGTAGATATCTTATCACCAAACTACTTAGCTTAGACTATGAATTTCTTTCACAACAAGATTCCCAAAACAAAGTGCTTTACAGTCCCAAACTATTATTTTAGTTGAAATAATTGCTAGTTCTAGCATCAGTAAATTCAATATACAAGATTTATTTCTCTTTTTCTTTTCATAACTTCATTTGATAAACCCTAATTGCTTTGCTTTGAACATCCTTTTCTCTTCTGTTGACTTTAATTTCATTTTCCCTGAGCTTCCTCTACTGTTGAGAGAGCCATATTCTGCACAATTATTCTTCAGAACAGTGAGCCACTGTTTCATTTGTTACCAATGGTAAAAATGCTAATAATTGACTTATCTCATTGTCAAGACCAAGAATCTAGGTGGCTAAGGCAATCTGAATGCTATAATGGGTTGTGAAGACCATGTAGCTCAAAACTCACTGTCATGCTTTTAGAAGTGAATATTTTAATAAGGATTAATTAATTATTATATATTTGAGATGTCAAAGCAAATCTGCAGAAAGAGGTTTGCGTGGCTTAAGTGCAACATTTCTGTAATGCATGTGGGTTTTACATGACAGTATATTCAGTATTAAACAAGTACACTTCACATAGTTGTTTAAGAGGTTAAGCTGTTTAACCTCCTTCTGTGGAGAAACACACACACACACACACACACACATATATATATGTATAGAGAGAGAGAGAGAGAGTGAATAATAATACTCTGCTTGAAACAGTTTGGAACTAATCCCTTTAGTTCTTGAAACAATTTGGAACTAACCCATTTAGTTCTGGACACTCTGATTTATGAGGATTTAAGAGCGATATTGGCAAACTTTGGCTTATTTAAAGGAAAAAATGATTAGAATGGTGATTTGGAGTCATATCATGTGAGATATGTTTCCAAGAAACTGGCATATTTAGCCTGCAGTGAACTAGATCCAGGAAGGTTGTCTTTAAATATTTAAAAGGATGACATCATGAAAAGTAACTGGATTAACCTTGTATGTTGCCAAGGCTTAGATCTAGAAATGAAACAATAGAGTCCTACAAAGATAAATTTAAACTCCATGTAAAGAAATATATTCAAACGGCCAGAATTTTATACAGATAAATTTTTAGTGCATGGTTCTGTCTACCTACCTACCTACCTATCTGTTTATCTCCAAACTACTATATATTAGGCACTCTTTTTATAAAGTAAATCAATAAATAAAATAAAAGGTCCCTCTTCTCTTAAAATGCATATTCTAGAGGAATTCAATATCCATTGGTAATTTTAAGGGGTGACCATTTATAAGAAAGATATATATATATATCCCAGTATCAGCACTGCCAACTTTTAAGAGCTTCTCACAATTATGGAGGAGTGTCCCATGTGGCTCAGCAAAGAATAAAATTCCATGAACAGAAGAGCTTGGTGGGCTACAGTACATAGGATCACAGAGAGTCAGACACGACGTTCCAACTGAGCACACGTGCGTGCCCACAATGATAGAAGTGCTGGGAGCTCCATTTCCCATAACTTCCTCCCCTTATGGTTTGAGCTTAAAATCTTCCAAGAGAAACCCATTAGTTTCCAGAAGTTGTGGCAGCCATACTTACGGGATGATGCAAGATACTTGCTTCTTCAGGTTGAACTCTTGTGAATCGCCCACTTTGCTGCTGTAGACTGGTATTCTGTATACTGTTATTTTTGTCAAAACTTCTTAGCATTGAGATTTTCACTAACAAACGTAAGATTTCTTTGTAATGTTCACTCCCAGCTTTCTCAGTGACATGAAATACCTATTATCATGTATTAAAATAGCATTTCTAATTAGTAGGAAGTCTTTTAAATCAACACAGACTGATATGCATCTCTAGCTACCAGAAATTATTTAAGGGAAAACAATCTTCAAAAATTAAAATCTATAATTGGCTTTCTGTTATGATTAGCTTTGAAGTTAGTAGGGGCCTTTCTGACACTGGAGTGAGGCGGTCATGGACCTGTACTTCAATTCCCAGACCCGAGCCTATTCTAACTCAGATTGCCATGGTAGACAGAGACAGGGACCACTTAAGCAATGACCTTGAAATACTGTCACAATTACACAGTATAACACTTCCAGTCTTCCTCTAGGGAATCTGAACCTGTTATCCACAGTGAATTTGTTTGGGGAAAGGAAGGATCCAAAAATTTTCAGAGACTGTTTGGCACTGACTGAACTGAAATGAATTCTTTGGAACCAAAATACTGCTGTGGCCCACTAGTAAGAGTAGGGGCTATTGCTAATGATATGATAAATTGAGATTTTTGTCTTGCTCAATTTTACAGTGTGCCTGGTAGGTCGCATAACTTACTCTGTGGTTTTTATCCAGTTCTTAGATGTACAATATGAACAAATAAATTCTACAACTGTCATAATCCCCACATTAGTTCCATGATAAATGAGGTGTGGAATAGGGGGATGAAAAAGGCTAAGCTCAATTCTCTAGAATCCCCTCTTTCTACCAAAACAGTACACCAAAAATAATACCACATCCTGGAAGACCTACAGAGAGTAATATCACAAGCAAGCACCTAAAAGATGAAAGGGTGGATATTAACTTTCACATTCTCCAACTTCTATTTGGTCAGAGCACAAGAAATACATATGCTGAAGAATTATAGTAGCTTTTCAGAAACACCTTCCAATTGCATCTGTATCCCAGATGTGGTTTCTTGACAGGAGCAAATTAATACCTCTAATAGGACTTGGTATGCTTCTATGAGTCTTGAGTATGCTGTCTTTTCTGTGGTTTTTCTTTAATCTTAGGGCAGACTTATGTTACTTCCCTACATCTATCATAATCTAATTTGGGGTGTTTTTTTTTTTTTTGTCACTAAGTTGTGTCTGACTCTTTTGTGACCCATGGGCTGTAGTCCCCCAGGCTCCTCTGTCCATAGGATTTCCCAGGCAGAAATACTGGAGTGGGTTGCCATGCTCTTTTCTAGGGGATCTTCCTGACCCAGAGATCGAACCTGCATCTCCTCTGTCTCTTGCGTTACAGGTGAATTCTTTACTGCTGAGCCACCTGGGAAGCCCCAAAAGACTTTGATTATCTCATATTACTCCAAGTCTTACTCTGATTCACTATATTTATGACCTCATGCTGAATGGACTTGATGAGCAAGAAAAATAAAATATCTTAGAAATCTTGCTAATATCTATGTGTCCCAGAGTGTAGGCAACATAATCTCCCAAGGTTTAAGAGTCTATCACATTAACTAAATTTTAAATTGTCCAGTGGTCCACATCATGTTCAGATTACATGACAGTTTAAGACAAATACGTTGCAATTTGTACTCTAAAAATAAGAACAGGAAATGATACTTGGTATTTGGATTCTAGAAGCAACTTGTACCACACATTTGAGTGTGTACTCTAGTTCATTTACTGAGCAACCTTATTATAGAAGAAAGAAATGGAGTTAATAGAAGTCCACATGGCCGTAAGATTCTCTGTCACTTGGTCATATGGTCTTGCAAATCCAGTGGTGCTTGAAATGTTTGTGACTGATAGAAATGACGTATGAGATGTCTAGATTCTCCAACAGGAAAATTAACATGTAATTTCTTAGAGTTTAGGAATAATCTATGCCCTCTTCCCCATAAAACTCTTCTCTTTTTGATAACAATCCCCAAAGAGAATCAATCCTTCACCAATAGATTTAATGGCATTGTGCACCCCGAGATGCTTTTCTCATTGTCTGACTCACCAGATCATAAAATTGGTGAGTCAGAAAAGGAATATATTGCAAAAAGAAATATAATATCATGTGGAAGTAACTAAAATGCCTTTAGAACAGATATTAGAGTCACAAGTATTTTGTATGAGGCAGGGCACAAATTTTACTCACTCACTTTCACTTCCACACCCTCCTCCCATGACCATGTGGGCAATTGCCTATGTCCAGTGGATTTGGAAAGATAATACTTGGAGTTGTTTTTGGGGAATTCCACATGGTATTATGTTTTGGCAGCATTCAAGAGATGATGGCTGATGCAGTATAACTCCTTAGTAGGGAAAGAATATATTCCCGGTGAAAAGAAATTAAGGCATTGCAGCTGGTCATTCATTTTGCTGAGATAAGGGCTCAGAGATATGGTTCTATTTTGATTTGTAAGTAATTGATAGTAGCTTGACTGACTGGTAAGGGACTTGAAGGAGTATAATTGAAAACTTGGAGATCCAAGTTAAACATATGTATATGGCCTCTTGAAAAGCAGAGTATAATTATACTCATGTCTCATGTAAACATTCACCAAAAGAAATTCATTGCAGAGAAAGCTTTTAATAAGCAGATGAGCAAAAATAACATCTCCAGAGATATCCGTTTCTCCCCCCAACATCCATCACTGGCTTATGACTAAGTTGTCATTGCAGCAAAGTTGAATGTTATATATGATCACACCAGCACGCTCTTATTCTCACCAAGGATACCCTGACTGCAATTATTAGTAAGTTTAACAAATAAAGGAAAACAGCAAAAACTGCCATTAGTAAAATCAGTGCCAAAAGTTTATATGACAAAATATCCCAGTGGGCAGTAGCAAGTGAACCTCCTTGGAGACTAAAATCGTATAGAGTCCAGTCAGTGATAACATGGCTAGACTGTGGTTTTATGTTGATTTTAATTTGATAAGAAAGTATTAAAAGACACCCCCAGAGAATTCCCTGTCTGCATACAGGTAGGATAATATTTGTGTAGACACTTCAGGACCCAGTTGAGGCAGGGCCAACTGATTCAGATCCTTCTGGATACATCACTAGGTAAATAATAATGATAAACACAGATGCTGAGAGCCATGAGAACATGGATGCTGAAAAGGAGAAAATATAAATCTACACACAATCACATATTGCAGAATCTCGTACTGTAATAGCCATGAATATTTTCTTGCTTGCTTAACAAGTATTTATAAATAATCAAATGCATTTTTCCTTCCATATTACCTTCCTATCTAATCTATTAATTATTATTAATAATTAATCAAGTTAATCTATTTGTGTTAAAATATGAAGAAGGACTATGATTTAGAACTCAGAGATCAATAACGATGCATTTTGGGAAAGAAAAGGTGGCCTTTTGTTTTACTAAGAATAGATGAATGATATTAGAAATAGTGCTGTCTTTTCTTGAAAGATGAGATATGATTAAAAGTAGGGATTAGTGAGCGTGGATGCTATATTGGCAGAGGGTGGACTGTCTTGGATTGCGTAGTTTAAGAAACATCTCTATCACAGAGGAGGAGACAGGAATGATAAGTACCAAAATCCCTTCTCTCTATGGTTTCCAGACCAACATTTTGAAATGAGTATTATTCCTACATGGGTCAACACTAATATATTTGATAAATATACACTTTAATATATGTGCAAGTATGTTATTAAATCATGAATATCATAAAGTACATACTATTTATAGTTTTTCAGATTTCTGTAAGTGCTATTTTTGAAAGATATCTCATGAAGTCCTGTCTTCATCTCAACAATATTTTATGTCTGTCTTTCTTCAGGTATTTATATCTAGTTTGTTGCTGTTTACTACTGAATGAAAGTGAAAGAAAGTGAAAGTCGTTCATTCGTGCCTGACGCTGTGAGCTCATGGACTTCTCCAGGCCAGAATACTGAAGTGGGTAGCCTCTCTCTTCTCCAGGGAATCTTCCCAAACCAGGGACTGAACCCATGTCTCCCGCATTGCAGGGGAATTCTTTACCAGCTGAGCCACAAGAAAGCCCAAGAATACTGGAATGGGTAGCCTATCCCTTTTCCAGCGGATCTTCCCCACCCAGGAATCAAACCCAGGTCTCCTGCATTGCAGGCAGATTCTTTACAAACTGAGCCATCAGGGAAGTCCTACTATTGCGTGGTTATCTATATTATGTATCCAGCATATATTGCTTTCTTTTCTTCCACTAATGGGACTTAGGTACATTCTAACTTACTGCTTTCACAGACAATTCCACAATAAACATACTCACAAATCTTAAGGTCTTACATGGAAAAAATAATTCTCTGGCACATAAACAAAAATTACTGTGTCATACGACATAGCTCAAACTGCATTCTGCCTTTTTTCTCGTATAGTTATCCTCTGCGGAGTCTGAAAGCTATAGACCATGTTCC
>NW_011495082.1:18488812-18513698 GCF_000754665.1 Bison bison bison
CATGTTCCCCAGTATCAGTGCGGTTAGAGTCCTAGATATGCAGTAAATCCTGCCACTTTCAAGCACTCAAGTGAGATTTGGATGGTGTGGCAAAGCCCGCAGGCAACTTCCTGCCTCTTTTGTCTGTTTTCTACTAACACACTATGCAGGTTGTTGTTTTTTTCTTTGCTTGTGGTTGTTCAGTTGCTCAGTCACATCCAACTCTCTGAACCCATGGACTGTAGCACGCAAGGCTTCCCTGTCCTTTACTATCTCTTGGACTTGGCTCAAACCCATGTCCATTTAGTTAATGATACCATCCAACCATCTCATCCTCTGTTGCCCGCTTCTCCTCCTGCCTTCCGTCTTTCCCAGCATCAGGGTCTGGATGGGAAAGAGTCAGCCTCAAAGAGTTGGCGAGCATGTGAAATGAGCACAGTCGGACAGTAGTTTGAGCATTCTTTGGTGTTGCACTTCTTTGGGGATCTATCAATAAAAGAATAAGTTAGGTATTGTCTAATATCCTAGGGTTTCTAATTTTTTATTTCTGGTTATTGTGAATGTGAAAGTGCATTTAGTTTTACGGTGTATAGAGACTTTGTACAGTGAGTTGGGATCAATCTGGGCATTTTTAAAACCCTGTAGTATAGCATTGCCTGGAAAAGCCAAGGCCTTTCTCGTTGTAGATTTAGAAATCTTATTTGTCATCATTTGTGTAATAGTGGATTAATCACTTGGGAGAAAACTTACATTAAACAAGCTCGCAGAAACGAAAGCATCAAAATCAGAATTCCAGTGTATTAAAGTAGGCCAAATAACATGATACTTAGGCTCACAGCCCTCCCTCTAGGCAAAGCTGTATGGGAAGTAAAATTAAAATCAGAATATGGCTTCACACGAGAACATCATAGCAAGTTCGGAGGTAAGTTGTATTATCCTTATGACTATTGCCTCCAAGCCGTGAGCACTGGGTGCATCCATCTCCTTTATCCTGTTAGGTCTGATATCCTGTTAGGTCTGATATCCTGTTAGGTCTGAAAATAAGCCTAGAGACTTATTTTCATGAGCCTAGTCATTCTCTAAACTGGGCACTGATGGACACACAGCCAGTTTGGTCTTATTAGAATGCTAGACTGTTATTAATCATGTGCAAATCTTCTTTGATAATGTGCTGTATCAGATAATAACTTTCATATACATACTAAAATATGAGTTTCTTTAGTCGAAATCATGATTCAAACAGAATCTTTATGACTCAAAAGATCCTAAAGGGTATCGTGTTTCCTTTAGTTGATATTGGATCTTCATTTCTGCTATATGCTTGGAAATGTGCCAGCAAAGACTTGGTGTTTAATGTTTGTTAAATGAGTAAACTCTGGTCCCCTCCCACTTTTTTGGCCAAATTGCTAACTTTATCACTAACATATTGATATAGGCTAGTTTCATTCTTTAAGAGTAGCCTTAACTTTAGATGTCTGGGTAATTTTCAGTAGCTCCATGTGCTGTATTAACATGAGGTTTTACTTTGGCAATATACAAGGTGATGAAATTAAAATAAATGGTGTGCAACATTATTAAAAGTAAAATTTATTAGCACTCTGTAGTTTTAAGACTAATTATGCATATGTAAAATGACTTGAAGGCACATTATATTTACATAGCTAAATCGGATCAGGTAATATATTTAATTACCTTAATGCATCTCTTCTAACATTTAATACAATTTATATAAATAATTTTTCTAAAATTCTAGGATGGATATTTCATCCACAGCTTTAAATGGAACACTGTTGCAAATATAATAAGATCCTTAAAGCCCTTAAGAACTAAAGAGGCAATGACGGTCCATTTTTCTCATCCCATCTCTGTATTACCAAGCACAAAACTGTTATATGTAGGCTGAAATTGATCAACTTGTCATATATTGTAGATGGAAGAATGTAGATAATGTATCAAAGCCCAATTTCTGTCAATTTTGCATTCCAATGCTTTATTGATGCTATAAGCATGTGTTTAATACCTCTAAGGGGTCTTTTAGTAAGGGATGTTATTTTATTGAGTGATTTTTAATTTATGGGGGGAAAGGTTGGCTCTATTAAAAATGTCCACATGTTCCGATTTTGTGACACATTTGAAAGGTTGCTGCTGTGAGCCGTGTGCTATGCCAGGATTCATGACCTCCGGAGGAGAGGATTTTGATCCGGGGTCAGAGATGAGGCTCGACTACTTGGAGCTTTTTGTATAGCAAAGTTTTATTAAAGTATAATAGAGATAGGGAAAGCTTCTGACATATAGACATCAGAAGGGGACAGAAAGCGTACCCCCTTGCTAGTTTTTGAAAGTGAAGTCGCTCAGTCATGTCCGACTCTTTGCGACCCCATGGACTGTAGCCTGTCAGGCTCCTCTGTCCATGGGATTTTTCCAGGCAAGAATTCTGGAGTGGGGTGCATTTCCATCTCCAGGAGATCTTCCTGAATCTGGGATCAAACCTGGGTCTCCTACATTGTAGGCAGGCGCTTTACTGTCTGAGCCACCAGGGAAGTCTGCTAGTTCTTAGCAAGCTGGTGTATGTCTGTTAGAAAGCCATCAAGCAGATAAGAGAGACTCCTCAAGGCTGAGGGGTTTCATCAGGCCCCTCTCCCACAGTATGCATTTCTGAGATAGAACAGCCCATGGTGTGTCATCCGCTGGACATAAAACAATTGCCATGAATACCAGTTTGTTGAGCCATCACCAGCCCAAGGTTTGAGAAAAGAAAAAAGTTAGTTTTTGGTGGAACCATTATGAAGAAAGGCTGATTCCAAAGCACATACATAGTTTCATCAACATAGCTTAAAGGAAGACACTTTCATAGGAAAAATGCATTGGTTCACTCAAGGCAGAACCAGGTGTCATCAACACAGAATTAAAAGAAGCCTCTTTCAATTTTGTGTAGAGAAGGAAAAACAAAAACAAAACTTCTGCCAGTTACAGTCTATTTCCTCCTGCTGCCTGGGGACCTGTGGGTTACCCTCTCACATTTCTCGTGGAAACCTGTTACACCCATGCCTTTCCATGTCCCTTTATGGTTGCTGTGTGTGTGTGCATATGTGCGTGTGTGTGTCTGTGTGCAAGCACATGTTAGTTTCTTCCTCTCTTTTTATTAAGAAGTTTCAATTTTCCTCTTTTTTTAAATAATCTCATTTTTCAGTGCACTCCATGGTGAAAGCATCTATCAAAGACCTTTAAATGCCTCATTTTCCTGAAATAAACCATATTAGACTTTCTGGAGGCAGCATTTTTAGTTCATTATCTTTTTAAATATTTGATCTTTCATAGCTTATAGATAACATCTACTGGAGATTTTAGACTAGCTGGTCAATTAGGATAAAATGACAGCACACTAGGACAGATAAGCCTGTATTTTATCTTTAGAATTTGTATTCCTGATGTATCTGTGGAGAGAACCATACTCCAGTTGCCAGCATCAAGGAAGAAAAAAAACTATATGTATTACTGAACACTGCACTTCCTACATTCATACAATTACGATAAACATTTACATATTTTGCATGTATTTATTCTACAGGAAATTTAACAGTTCTTAAGAAGTTGGTGGCATCTATTTCCCCTGCAATCAATCAATATTTACTTGCCAAAAAATACGATAAAAAGTCATGTTGATGTTAGAAATTTACAGTAGCAAAAATATCAGGTGAAATGGATCAAACAATAAGGTTATAATTCTGGCTTTATTGTCTGTCATTCATTCCTTGCCACCTTTAACAAATTACTTTAACCTCTCAGAATGAGTTTATTAGGATTAGTAACAATAGTTCTCGTGCTTACATGGGGGTCACAGTGAAATATATATGACTTCTAAGAAAGTAATATTTTTAGATATTTAATGATTCATTAGTTAATGTTATTATATAGTTGAACATCTTTTCTTCAATAAGTAATCATGTTTTAGTTCAATTTTTCTCCATGGAAAATGCCCTTTCTAATCAATAAATTTTAAGAGTGGTTTTCAGAGTCTCTTATCTTTCTTACTCTGTTTTCCATCTACACATTTATTGAAAAGAGATAAGATATGTATAATTCAAATTAATTTCACACTACATTGGAGCTGTTAAGCCAGGTATTCAAATTCTTTTCCAATTCAAATGTGTTCTAAAGCTTAAAGTTATTACTGGTAATGAGTAATTTAATTTGCTTAATTTAATTAAACTATATTTAATTCAGTTACATGAAGACATTCCAGAAAACTTTGAAAATACATATGATGATAATATCCATGGATTTAAGAAAAATATTGTGTTGCGAGTATGCTTCGTTATATTGTAGAATCACTGAAGGATAATGGTTGTTGTATTCTGAATCAAGTTTTCTGAAAGATGATGATTAAAACAAGTCATATAACAACAATGAAGGGTAAAATTAACATATAAAATGTGATTTTAGATTAAGCAAGAAAACCTGGATGACACTTAAATCTCACTGCAAAACAATATCAATAAAGCACAAGAGGAACATTTTTTTTTCCTCCAAGTGAATAAATTAAAAGTCAGAAAAAAGTCTAAAACAAAACCTTAAGGAAGTCAGTGTCTGCCTCCTTTCTTCTAATTTCTTCCCTATGAATTATGCATGGTGGAAACAATGCCATGTGAAAGTTTCTATTAGGTTCTACTATGTAGTGCTTTTTTTTTTTTTTCAAACACACATTATTACCAAAGCTTATCCATATGCATGGAGACAAAAATTTATAATGGCTTTTCATTTCTTAACCAAAGCTGAGACATTGAATTTCTCAGAGGCAGGGGACATGGGGGGCACTTATGAATAGTGTGCTGTGTGCTGGCTGCTGGGGCCAAAGCAGAGAGTGCAGGCAGCCCATTCTCCAGACACGGAGCTGCTTGGTTCCACTCCATCTACTAAAGGCATTTTGTACCCAAAGGCTTTGGAGACACTCTCTTGATGAGTTCAGAGAATGAACAATCAAAGCCTTCACTATGTGTTTTAAAGGCAGAATCTCTTTTTCCAAACTTTCCCATGTCTCTATTCACTTCCTGTTCTTACTGATTTTTGGACTTTTTTTTTCCCACCCCTTGTACAATTATATAGTGTCTGCTCTGCCTTTTCATGCCTTGACTTTGTTCCCTTATACACTGCACTGTGCATTCCTCCTTTTTTCTGTTATTCAAGTATCCTGTTCTCACCAGATTATATTTTTTTCAGCTTATTTTCTTTGCTTTCCTTATCCTATGTCTTCTCTTTTCCTCTTCATTCTTACAACAAATTTCTCATCTTGCTTTCAAGATCTATTGAACAAAATATACTCTTTGTTCATTGTGTCTTTTAAAAAGTGCTAACAATTACTTTCCTCAAATAAAATGATAAAAAAAGATCCCTGTTGCTCTATGGTCTCTAACATAGAGAAGTGAGTTTTTGGAAGATCATAAACTAGAGAAGTGAAATAGCAGAGGAAAAAAGTGCTTAGTATTAATAGGAAAAAATTTAACAAATACAAGGTGGAAATATTCTGGTGACAATTCCGGGCAGTATTACAGAGTTAATAATAAGTAGATATAGAAATATACATGGGAGGAGACACTAGAGGTCAGAATGGCAATTGAGTTCAAGTTTTCCGACAATGGTGCAAAATAAATAACTGTCTAGGAAACAGGTACAAACAAGAGGAAGAGTTTAGGGAACACAGAGCAAATTTGTTTAGATATTTAGACATGAAGATAAAATTATTAAACTAAGGAAATATCCAAGGAATGGGGAGTTAATACATTACAAACAAAAATATGTTATCTCCCAGCATTCCGTGGTAATAAAAAATTGAGGTAAGAGGAAAACGATTTGTTTACAGAAATATACTTATCTCTGGATCATTTGCAAGGAGTGGCTAACTGCAGAGTCTATTCCACTGTGATATAAGGTCAGGTCATGATCTAATCATAAAAATGACTTTGTCTTACACAATCTTTGTAAATCACAGACAAAGAAAACATGGAGATTGACTCTTTAGGACCCAAAAGATACTAAGATTCTCCAACACTTAAAGGAAATATTGATACCAACACAGATTATTGATCTTTGATACTTCTGTATAGAAGTATAGAAAGCAGAATAATCACTCAAAGTTACACTTTATTCTAGAGGCTCCACACATATATTTGAGAACAAATATAAACTTGTAAAGGCTTATGCTTAAGGAGATGTGCTAGTCACCATAGGAAATTAAATTATCACTGGAGACCTATGGTTATTGTTCTCTTTTGTCCTAATTATTACTTTATATTGAATTAGATTAAAAATCATTCCTGGATCCACATGGGGCTTCACTGGTGGCTCAGATGGTAAAGAATCTACCTGCAATGCAGAAGGCCAGGGTTTGATACCTGGGTTGGGAAGATCCCCTGGAGAAGGGAATGGCTACCCTCTCCAGTATTCTTGCCTAGAGAATTCCATGGACAGAGGGTCCACATAATTAATGTTTCTATCATATAGTGTACAGTTTTCTCACCTAAGATACTTACTTTTTCATTTATTCAACTTTTTTCAGATTTCAGTAATTACCTGTAGGACATTTCTGGGCTTCCCTGGTGGCTCAGATGGTAAAGAATCTGCTTGCAGTGCAGGAGACCTGGGTTCAGTCCCTCGGTGGGGAAGATCCTCTGGAGAAGGAAATGGCAACCTACTCCAGTATTTTTGCCTGGAGGATCCCAAGGACAGAGGAACCTGGCAGGCTACAGTCCATGGGGTCACAAAAGAGTCCGATACGACTTAAACGACTTAGCGCTAGCACTAGGGCATTTCTGGAAACAGCCCACATATGCAGTACACAGACATAGAAAGATTAGGTTTAATATTCTAGAGTAATGAGTATCATGTGGCTCTTTAAGCTCTTCAGATAATTTTGTTCTACAGATAATATGTCAGAATAAATATTCATGGAGAAAAGTGAAAAAACAATATGACTTTTTCAAGAAATGCTGAAGAAGCTAGTCCTTTATCATTTTAATTTCCAAGTGCAGTGCTTAAGATAAAAGTACAGAGAACACCTGAAAAATTGACTTACAGGAACTTTACAGGATGATAGGATCTTACAGGTAGGAGATAGTTATATAAATAATTTAGATTCAGTATAAAAAAATGCTAGAATAACAACCTAGATGATATGTTCTAACAACACAGAGGCCAGCTAACTCTAGTGACCCAGGGAAGTGATCATAAAGTATGTACATAGTTTTACTGAGGTATAGTTAACATGCTAAAAAATAATTCTTTTAAAGTTTTTCATATGTTCACAGAATTGTGCGGTCATTGACAGAATGCAGTTTTAGGAGGTTTTCGTCACTCCCTGGTAAAGTGCTGTACACATTAGGAGCCATTCTCTAGCCAGCCTACCTCCTCACCCTAAGCAAACACACGTGTACTTTCTGCCTCTATTTATCTGCCTGCTTTGCCATTTCACATAAATGGAAACATGAACAAGTGGTCTTCTGTCACTTGCTTCTTTCACTGATAACATTGTTGAGGCTTATCCATGTTGTACCATGTGTTAATGCTTCCTTTGGACAGACAAATGATATTCAGTTGCATAAATATATCACATTTCATTAATTTATTTATCAGCTCTTGGAGATTTGGATTGTTTCCCCTGTTTGACCATTAAGAATACTGCTGCTGTGAACGTGTACAGGTTTTTTTGTTTGTTTTTTGAATACCAATGTTCATTTCTCTTGGGCATAAACCTAGAAGCAGGATTTCTGGATCATGTAGTAATCCTGAGGAACCACCGAAACTGTTCTCTGTAGCATCACTTTACATTGTCATCACTAATGTGTAAATGTTCCAATTTCTAACATACTTTACTGTCTTTTCTACTGTAGTCATTCTAGTAATATGAAGTGGTATCTGATGGTTTTCATTTGCAATTACCTAGTGTTGACCTTTTTTTTTTTTTTTCACATGCTTATTGGCTATTTTTGTATATACTTTGGATAAAAGTCCATTCAAATACGTTACCTACTTTAATAAGACTATATTTTTATTATTAAATTGCAAGTGTTTTTTTACATATTTTGGATATAAGCACCTTATCAACTATAAGATTTTTCAAAGGTTTTCTCTGTACTGGGGGCTGGCTTTCAGTTTCTTGATGGTATAGTTAGAAGCACAAAAGATTTTACATCCACTTTACTTATTTTTTTTTTCTTTTGACATGTATGTTTTTGTTATTACATCTAAGAAACTTGCTTAATGCAAGGTCACAAAGTTACTCACATGTTTTCTTCTAATTTTAGAGTTTTAGATCTTACATTTGGACCATACGTTCAAAAAATATATTTTAGTTTTTCAAAGTTACCTAAGTAGTTACTTTGACCAGTACTCTTTATTTCTTTGTGAGAATTTAATTGTCCTTTAGCTTTCATCTGTTTCACTTAGAAAGATCCCCTAAAATTTCTGCTTGTTGGAATCTCTACTAGTGTAAATTCGCTAGCAACTAATTCTCTCATCTTGCTTTATCTGGCAATGGCTTAGTTTATCCTTCGCTTTTGAAGGATACTGTGCACAGAGTTTTGTTGACAATCTTTCCCTTTCAGTGTGTTTAATTCGTCACGTCACTGCCTCATGGTTTCTGAATAAGAGTTTTTAATTTTTAAGGGCTTCTTGTGTGTGATAAAGAATTGTTTTCTTATTGTTCTCCTGATGCTCGCTTTGCTTGCTTTTAGGCATTTTGTCCATGCTGTATTTACGTTTAATGTGGACCTCTCTTTCTTTTTCAAGACTTTGGCTTTTTTGAGTAGTTTTGTGTTTATAATAAAATTGAGAGGTAGGTACAGAGATTTCCCAATACCCCTCTATCCCCACATATATATATAGCCTCCCCCATAGTAAGCATCGGGCCTTCCCTGGTGGCTCAGATGGTAAAGTGTCTGCCTGCTGTGTGGGAGACCCGGGTTTGATCCCTGGGTTGGGAAGATCCCCTGGAGAAGGAAATGGCAACGCACTCCAGTACTCTTGCCTGGAGAATTCCATGGATGGAAGAGCCTGGTGGGCTACAGTCCATGGGGCAGAAAAGAGTCAGGCACAACTGAGCAACTTCACTCACTCATAGTAAGCATCACACATCATGGGTCACAATGGTCCCTTTTACCTTTAAGGAAAAAAAAAAAAAGCCAAAGATGAATCTGCACTGGCATATCATAGTTAAATACCTTAGTTTACTTTTGGGTTCATTCTTGGTGTTATACATTTTACCAGTTTGAACAAATGTCGAATGACATATCCACTATTATAATATCATGCTGGATGTTTTAACTGCCCTCAAATCCTCTTTGCTTTGCCTGTTTATCCTTCGCATCACCCACCAGCCCTGGACTCACTGATCCTTTTATCATATCTGTGAAATGAAGTGAAGTCGCTCAGTCGTGTCCGACTCTTTGCGATCCCATGGGCTGTAGTCCACCAGGCTCCTCTGTCCATGGGATTTTCCAGGCAAGAGTACTGGAGTGGGTTGCCATTTCCTTCTCCAGAGGATCTTCCTGACCCAGGGATTGAACTCAGGTCTCCTGCATTGTAAGCGAGACGCTTTACCGTCTGAGCCACCAGGGAAGCTCGTAGTTTTGCCTATTCTAGAATGCCATATGTTTGGAATCACACAGTATGTAGCCTGCGTTTTTCACTTAGTAATAAAAATTTTGATATCCTGTCTTTTGAAAATGATATCCCTATGTGTAGGTGTTTTGGCATTTAGCCTTTTTGATGTTTCTGAACTCACTCTGTCTGACATTAATTGGGGAGGGGGAAGTTCTCAGACATTTATTGCTTCAAATATTTTTTCTGTTCCTTTCCCTTTTTCATCACCTCTGGTTTTCCCATTACCTGCATATAAGGCCCTTTGTAGTTGCCATACAGTTTTTGAATATTCTGTTTTTTTTTTTTTTTAAATCTCCTCAGTTTTTGAGGATTCTTTGATGTATCTTCTACTTCAGAGATGATTTCCTCAGCCATGTCCAGTCTACTTATAAGCCCATCAAAGACATCCTTAATTGCTATTGCAATGTTTTTATATCTAGACTCCCTTCTGGTTCTTTCTTTGTGATTTCCATCTTTCTGCTTACCTGGCCTGTCTTTTCTTTCATGTTCTCTGCTTTATCCATTAGCGTCCTTAGCATAATTATCATAGTTGTTTTGAAGTCCCTGTTCTGATACTTCCAACGTCACAGCCGTGTTTGGTTCCAAAGCTTGCTCTGTCCCTTCAGATTGTGGGTGTTTGTGTTTGCTTGGTTTTCCCTTTTGCTCTGCTTTGGGACTCTTTTATTTCTTGCTATACTGAGAAGAGCCGTACTGGTTAGCAGAAAATGCTGTAAATAGGCCTTTAGTGATGTGTCAGTGAGGTGTGAGGAGAGGCGAGTGTTTTTACAGTCCTATGATTAGGTCTCAGACTTTTAGGGAGGCTGTGCCTCTGGGCTTGTGAACATGTAAAGTTCAAAAGCGTATGCGCTTGAATGAACTTCTCAAGTGTCTCTCACTGTTTTCCTCCCCTCTTAGGTGGCACAGGCTGGAATTAAGTACTTTCCTTCCCCAGGTCATTTTGGCTCTGATAATACCCTGGCATGATAGACTGTTTCCCCTGAGGGTTAGCCTTTTTAAGAACAGAGTACTCTGGCATATTTCAAAATTATTCCTTTTCTCCTTCCCCTGCCAGAAACAAGAGGGAGTTTTCTTTGGTATTTACTATGGGAATTTGGTCAGATTCCTGGAGATAAATCTCACAACAATGTGGGTCTCTTATGAACTCTCATATTTCTACACACTGGACTGCAAGGAGATCCAACCAGTCCGTTCTGAAGGAGATCAGCCCTGGGATTTCTTTGGAAGGAATGATGCTAAAGCTGAAACTCCAGTACTTTGGCCACCTCATGCGAAGAGTTGACTCATTGGAAAAGACCCTGATGCTGGGAGGGATTGGGGGCAGGAGGAGAAGGGGACGACAGAGGATGAGATGGCTGGATGGCATCACTGACTTGATGGACGTGAGTCTGAGAGAACTCCGGGAGTTGGTGATGGACAGGGAGGCCTGGCGTGCTGCGATTCATGGGGTCGCAAAGAGTCGGATACAACTGAGCGACTGAACTGAATGGATATTCCAGCAAGTTCTCAATACCAATTCAGATTTTCCTACTCTGGTACAGGTTCCTATGTTGGTTTCTGTGGGTGAGTCTCTGCTCCAGTAAACCAAGGCTTTCTGTATCGGCCAGTCCCTCTCCAGTCTTGGGGCAGTGGTTTGTCCTGTGTTGTTCAGTTGCTCATTTGTGTCCAACTCTTTGTGATCCCATGGAGTGCAGCACACCAGGCCTCCTTGTCCATCATCAACTCCGAGAGTTTACTCAAACTCATGTCCATTAAGTCAGTGATGCCATCCAACCATCTCCTCCTGCCTTCAATCTTTCCCAGCATCAGGGTCTTTTCTAATGAGTCGACTCTTTGCATCAAGTGGCCAAAATATTGGAGCTTCAGTTTCAGCCATCAGTCCTTCCAGTGAATATTCAGGGTTGATTTCCTTTAGGATAAACTGGTTTGATCTCCTTGCTGTGCAAGGGACTCGCAAGAGTCTTCTCAAACACCACAGTTTGAAAGCATCAATTCTTCGTTGCTCAGCCTTCTTTATGATCCAACTCTCACAACTGTACGTGACTACTGGAAAAACCATAGCTTTGAATATACAGACCTGTGTAAAAGCTGGATTTTCAGTCTGTTCAGCTTTTACTTGTTACTAGGATGGAATCATGACTTTCAAGTTCCTTACATGAGGAACTGAAGCCAGAAGTCATTGTGGATCTTTTTTAGTATATTATACTTGGGATTTGTTGAGTAACTTAGACATATAGATTAACAATTTCATCAAGTTTGGGACATTTTAGTTATTATCTCTTCAAACAAATTCCTACTCCCTTTTTTCTCCCCTCCATCTGGGGCCACTGTTATACTTAGTTTAACATATTTAATGGTAGATGGTAAAGAATCTTCCTGCAATGCAGGGGACCCAGGTTCTATCCCTGGGTGGGGAAGAGCCCCTGGAGACGGGAATGGGTACCCACCCCTGTATTCTTGCCTGGAAAATTTTATAGACGGAGCAGCCTGGCAAGCTGCAGTCCATGGAGTCACAAAGAATCTGACACGACTGAGCCACTTCACACTTCACGCTTTCACAGGTCTCTATGGTTCAATAACTTTATCTTATTTTTATTCTGATTCTCAAACTGGATAATCTCAATGGATTTATATTCAAGCTTGTTGATTCTTCTTAAACTTTTGTTTTGGTCTTTAGTAAATTTTCCATTTGGTTATTGTATTTTTCAACTCCAGAGTTTGCGTTTTGTTTTAATATAATTTATATCTTTTTATTCATCCTCTATTTTACAATGTATTATGTTCATACTTTGGTTCCTTGTATATCATCCTTTAGTTACTTGAACATAATTTTATTAGCTATTTTAAAGTCTCTATACCCTCTAAGAGACAGATTTTTTGGACTAGTTTGATTCCATGTGTATGCAACACATTTGACTGTTTCTCTGTGTACTTTATAATGTCTGGTTGAAAACTGGATATTGTTGATGACATAATGTGAGAACTCTAGAAATCAGATACTCTATTCTCCCTCTGGCCAGATTTTGTTACTGTTCTTGTCATTGATTTTTCTTCTTTTAGCTATTTGTTGATTTAGTGATTGTTCTGGGTTAATGCTATACAGTACATTTACTTTAGCATGTGACCATGGAATTTTCTCCTCAAATATCTTATTAGTCAGCTAACGGTTAATCAGAGATTTCTTTAAATGATTTGAACCAATAGGCCTTCTATTCTTTGCTGAGAAGCTGTATGTTTATATTGGGGATGCTTTCAATGCTTAAGAAGATTACAGCTCCGCATCAGGGTCAGTCAGTGGCGAGTGAATAACGCTTTCTCCTGTGTTTTCTGGATTGTGCACCATCACACACCCACACACAGTCTATGTTTCTCATGAACATTCTAGAGCAATTCTAAGCTCCTTATGCACATTTCATTACCTAGGTATTAATTTTAATTTTTTTTCAAGGACCTGTATGTTTCAACTGTAGTGCAGTTTCAGGTAGCTTCTAACTGTTGCTTCCTGACCTGCGTACAGGTTTCTCAAGAGGCAGGTCATGTGGTCTGGTATGCCCATCTCTTTCAGAATTTTCCAGTTTATTGTGATCCACACAGTCAAAGGCTTTGGCATTGTCAATAAAGCAGAAATAGATGTTTTTCTGGAACTCTCTTGCTTTTTTGATGATCCAGTGAATGTTGGCATTTTATACTGGTGCATTTTGCTGTACAGCAGAAATTAACATAATTGTACAGCAATTATAGTCCAATAAAATTAAAATAACAATATTCTGCAAATAGGGATTTTCTAAGGAGATGTGAGAGAGTTTAAACAGTGACAGTGTTGTTGAATAGGCCTTTTTGAACAGTTCCAACCCCCTTAATTGATGGTGTGATACTGGTTTTCACGAAAACCAGCTACTACGAAACCTCAGCTACTATGAAACCTTATGGAACACGGATACAGTGAGTCAAAAGACCACAAAACCGCTGTTTTTGCGAAGGTTTGTCTTGAATGTACATTTTAGTGGGGGTCATTGTAAGCCTTTAGTTATGTTTGAGTTTTGAATAAATCGATTTGACAGCTGTTTATCCAGGGCTAGACACATAGATCTATGGACGAAAAAAGGAAACTTAGAAGTATCCTCATAGGAATATAGAAAAAAAGATTTATGATATGGGTACAAATATAATACAGTGGAGAAAAGACACTCTTTTCAAAATCATTGTTTCGATAATTGGATATTTTTAGGAAAACAAAAATAAAAAACAAACCTTAAAAAGAAAAGAACTCCACTGAATTTCACACTTAAAAAAAACCTTAAAATGTATTGCTGCCAAAATATTTGATATAAACTGGAGGTAGGAAAGAGTTCTTAAGCTAGATACCAAAATAATTATCCATAAAAAGAAAAATGATCTATTTGGTTTCATCAAAAAAAATAAAAAATAAAAACCTTTGATCTGCAAAGACTGTTAAGAGGCCAAAAAACCAAGTTGCAGACGCAGAGAAAGTACGTGTGAACTGTATGTTTGATAAAACACTTGTATCTAGAATATATAAATCTCAAAATTTAATAGATAAAGAAAATCCAAAGAGAGTATATTGGTGTGCTTATATGCCAAGGACATGAACATGTTTATATGCTGGGCACATGAAAAGATTTTCAACATCACAAATGATTCAGTTCAGTTCAGTTCAGTCGCTCAGACATGTCTGACTCTTTGCAACCCCATGAATCGCAGCACGCCAGGCCTCCCTGTTCATCACCAACTCCTGGAGTTCACTCAGACTCATGTCCATTGAGTCGGTGATGCCATCCAGCCATCTCATCCTCTGTCGTCCCCTTCTCCTCCTGCACACAATCCCTCCCAGCATCAGAGTCTTTTCCAGTGAGTCAACTCTTTGCATGAGGTGGCCAAAGTACTGGAGTTTCAGCTTTAGCATCATTCCTTCCAAAGAAATCCCAGAACTGATCTCCTTTAGGATAGACTGGTTGGATGTCCTTGCAGTCCAAGGGACTCTCAAGAGTCTTCTCCAACACCACAGTTCAAAAGCATCAATTCTTTGGTGCTCAGCTTTCATCACAGTCAAACTCTCACATCCATACCTGACCACTGGAAAAACCATAGTCTTGACTAGATGGGCCTTTGTTGGCAACGTAATGCCTCTGCTTTTGAATATGCTATCTAGGTTGGTCATAACTTTCCTTCCAAGGAGTAAGCGTCTTTTAATTTCATGGCTGCAGTCACCGTCTGCAGTGATTTTGGAGCCCAAATAAATAAAGTCTGACACTGTTTCCACTGTTTCCCCATCTATTTCCCATGAAGTGATTAGGGAGCTTCAAATTAAGACTACAATAAGAAATTGCAACAACTCATTGAATAGCAGACAAAGAAGTAGAAGGTGGAGTCAAATGTGACCCTACTCAGTACTGATAAGGTTGGGATGTAGAAAACTGGATATCTTTTACAAGTCCTGTACATGGTTGGTGGGAATATAAAATGGCTAAAATGGTATAGTCCCTGTGGGAAAAATAGCTTGGTGGTCTACAAGCAAAGAAACATACATTTGCCATAAAATGTGTATTTTATTCTCAGTATTCATCCCAGGAAATGAAAATTATGGTCATACAACACCTGTACACAATCGTTGAGAACAGCTTTATTTATAATAACCAAAACCAGGAAACACCTAACACGTCCCTCAATAAGTCAGTGTTGTACTGTGTTACATCCATGCCATGGAATACAACTCAGAAATAAAACTGGTGACACTGATTTATGCAGCAGCTTAAATATAACTGAAGCACATTAAGTGAAAGTGAAGTCGCTCAGTTGTGTCTGACTCTGTGCAACCCTCCATAGACAGCAGCTCACCAGGCTCCTCCGTCCATGGGATTTTCCAGGCAAGAGTACTGGAGTGGGGTGCATTGCACATTATGCTGAGTGTAAAAAGACAATCTCAAAAGATCACATTCTATATGATTACATGTTTATAATATTCATTAAATGGTAAAGTTGCAAAGGTAGAACACAGATTATAGATTTTTCACTGAGGAAAAAGCGAGGTGTAACTCTAAGGGTGTAGCAGGCAGGAGATCTTCAGGGGATAGAAAGATTTTACGATTGTAGTTACACTAATTTACACATATGACAAATACTATAAGAACACATTGTTACACAAAATTGCTGTTTGATATTGTACTATACTTAGGTAAGATGTTACTATGGAGAAAACTAGGATAAATGTATATAGGACTTGTATTACTTTTGCAAATCTCTGTGAGTGTATGTTAAAAAAAAAAAAGGAAAAGAAAATGATCATAATTCCCTGTTGAGATTCTGAATGTAGAACAATTTCCAAGCATGGAAAAAACTGCTGCTAAGCTGCTAAGTCACTTCAGTCGTGTCTGACTCTGTGCAACCCTGTAGATGGCAGCCCACCAGGCTCCCCCGTCCCTGGGATTCTCCAGGCAAGAACACTGGAGTGGGTTGCCATTTCCTTCTCCAATGCATGAAAGTGAAAAGTGAAAGTGAAGTCGCTCAGTTGCGTCCAACTCTTCGTGGCCCCATGGACTACAGGCCATCAGGCTCCTCCATCCATGGGATTTTCCAGGCAAGAGTACTGGAGTGGGGTGCCACTGCCTTCTCTGAAGAACCCTCAAATACAGTTAAAAGTATACATAGTAATTACTTCTTCAGATAACAATATACTTGGCAAAAGGGAAGCTGCAATTTTTAGGACTGATATGGATTCCTAGTTGACAGTGATAACTGGGGATCTGAAGCATCATCAGTGATTCCTTGTTAAAGAATACTCATGGGGAGGGAGATGGGAGGGGGTTCAGGATGGGGAGCACATGTACACCCGTGGTGGATGCATGTTGATGTATGGCAAAACCAACACAATATTGTAAAGTAAAAAAAAAGAATACTCACATGGGAGCAAGGTAACAACCGAGTTGTGATTTATGTCCAGCTCACATTAGATCTGTGGACATACAAAATGAGCACTTTCCTAGTTCTATGTTATTTATACATTTTAAAATAAATATGTAGCATAAATAAATATGCTATTTATACATTTATCCAAAGGTATAATGGGATCACACATACTTGGTAGTTATATATATTTGAGGGGGGAAGTTCAGGGGCTGTGGATAAGGACTTTCATTATAGGGAAAGCCAGTTGGAAAACTGAAAATTCTCTCTGACCTGGACCAAAATAGAAAATAAAAACAATATAAAATTCTGAGAGCAAAGACTGAAGTTAGTGCTACCCTTAAAAATCTAAAGAATGCAGTGGTAGTGATCTTATCTTTTAATTCCTCTATCTGTCCTCTTTGGTATTTTTGCTAGAAGAGGGTGACATGACCTCAGATACATGATATGCAGCTACTGATCTGGAAAATGTATTGTCTTCTGTCTTTATCAGAAAGGGTAATCAAAAACATTTCAAATTCAGTTGAAATGGAACGTATTATATATTTATAGTCTTGCAACTGGGCTCTCACATTCCTTGCAAATACATCTGCCAAGAGACTTGTACCAGCTTGCTATCCTACATACAATCACACTGAGCCATTATATTCACGATAGCAAATTTCACAGGATGAGCCAGAGGTGATAATACTTTTGAGTACCTGGTAAGCGTATATACTCTAGATGTGAGAAGTAAATCTTATGACGCTTTAAGTATTGATTACATCATTTGATTATATTAGGGTCCAGAAGTCTGGGGATGCCAGATAATCCTTCCAAAATGAAGCATATATTGTTTCATTTCAACCTTCACACCACAAAGAGTGATATATACAATGTCTGTTAGAACTCTTTGGATTCAGTCTGACAATACTGTTCTAACCTATAAACCAGGTGACACAAAAGATTTCCAGGTTTCAGGTTTAGAGAGGAAATTACTTTATAACAGGTCCAAACTGCAGGGCAAGTGGCCGAGCAGCTTCAGCCATGTGATCCAGCAAATCCTATGTCTTACAATTTTTCCACACCAAGAAAATACACCAGGAGAAATTTATCACAAACTCTAGCAGGAGAATCACAGTACATATCCTTCAAGTTCTGAAATAAATGCAGGGCTTCCCTGGTGGTTCAGACAGTAAAGAATCTTCCTACAATGCAGGAGGCCTGGGTTTGATCCCCGGGTTGGGAAGATCCCCTGGAGAAGGGAATGGCAACCCAAGGAGAATTCCATGGACAAAGGAGCCTGGTGGCCTACATTCCATAGGATCAAAAGAGTCAGATACCACAGAGTGACTAACACTTTTCACACTTTCATCTTCAGTAAATAATTACAGACATTTGAAAAAACAGTCATTGGCAGGCTACAAAGCCCTGGTGAAGACAGACTTACGACAGTTACACCAAGTAACTATGCAGCCAAAACTGCCAGTTTTGAGCCAATTTCTAGCAGACTTGCACATTTGTAAAGTTGGACAGGCTCAGCAGCAAGCAACTATAGGTTAGAAACTGCGTAAGGATAATAATCAGGGCCAGAGGACACATACAAGCTGCATGAACAGATATGGCAGACTCCCGGATTTTCTACTGTTGCCTCAGTGCCTGTTAAATTCATGTCTGTGAATCTGACAGTTTGATCTCTTATCACCAGCTGATAGGGAGGCCACACCTAAATTTGGTTCAAGGGTGGATTAGCTTAGTACCCTGAAGACACTGTCCTTCATGGCCAGTGACCACAATACAGCCCCAACAAGAGAGGGTCTTAAAAGATAATGGACTGTGGGATATTCTCAAGCTGAGTACAGCTTTAAGTGTTGTATCGATGTGGAGGGGAGAATGACCCGAAGTTAAAATTTATGTATACTTGCTTGACTGTCTGGTCAGGTAACTGGAGGGAGAAATTTAAAAAAAAAAAAAAAAAAAAAGATGAGAGAAAGTAAACTTTGGGGTAAAAATGTGTAGATTGATATATGAGAAGGGGTTCTTATAGTGAAGATGTTTTACATCCATCAGAGCGTATCTGCCACACAGGGGCCAGTAAACAATAGGGTAGACCCATGGTTCCGGTGGTCAGTATCAATGGGCCACTTCTGTGTCAGCACAGTTGCTATGAGGCGAGAGTAGTGGCTATACTTAGGCCCCGAATCACGGGCTCCTATTAATACTTCTGAGGGCAGATATAGCTACTGCTATAGCCAAACGTCCTACTGCCCAATAGGAGATACAGAGGCTGAGTTCCTAATATGGAAGCATACAAAAAGGAGACCAACGATCCATTTAGAGGCAAGCTGACTATATTGCACCCCTTCCACATGAAGGGGAAGTGATTTATTTTGACAGGAGTAGATACTCAATCCAGGTACAGATTTGTCTTTAATTTGCAAGGGGTATTCAGCCAACACCACTCTCTGAATGTGGATATTTGATCCACAGGCTGTTCAAGAGAGGACTGTATTCAACACTGATGAGCCACCCAGATCCATCTTCACAACTGGAGTTGGGAATGGCCCTTAGCTTTCAAAATTCTCTACCACCATCTTGGCTGAAAAGAAATTGCTGTTCCTCAAGTGATATCCCCATCTCAGATTAGTTCATATCTAAAGACCCCCATGGAATAATTCCAGTAGTCCATAGTAAGGTTGCATTTCCTCTTGATGTCATCTGAGACCTTCACTGAGACTGTGTAACTTCCCTCCTTCACCTTCTGGCCAGTTCTGCTTCTTCCACAGGGGGTTATCTCAAGAACACTTCTTAATAAACCTTCTCCATGCTGATCTTTAACTTGAGAGTCTGCATCTTGGGAAACTTCCTTATAGGGAATTTTTCTAAAAGTACCATTGAACTTAATAAGATATTCAACTTCAAATAAATCCTAATTTTTTTTTTTCTTTCTGTGTTTCCAGTGTATAAGGAACTTCAAGTAATTAAGGAGCAGTTTTAATTTAAATGACCTCTTCAAAGTTGACTGCAAACTCTGTTTTGATAAATCAAAGAAAACTTTATGAAATCATAAAATGGAACAGAAGAGTGTTTAAAACGAAGTCAATTTTTATTTGTCTTGTGATGTTCAAATTCCAAGTTGCTTCTTATTATCTATATAGAGCAAAGTAAAATGTGAATATCATATTTAGGAATCGGAATATCATAGAAGGCAATTGGGCAGTGAGGTTCAGAAAAGGAGCTGGTAATAAGTGACATCTGTGTCTGTTTCCAAAATGAGGAAGTGCACAAAAGACTTCTTGGAGCTTGTGATTCTTGTACTTTTTCAGCTTGCATAGTGGAATTAATCATATTCTGAATAAGGTTACTGTGTACAAGTCAAACTGTGTTATCTCTCTTTTTAGCAGACTTATGTATTTTCCAGGCAAGAGTACTGGAGTGGGGTGCCATTGCCTCCTCCATATGTGAAATTAGTATTACAGAAATGTTTGAAAGTGTAAATGTTAGTCATTCAGTCATGTCCTACTCTTTGCAACCCCATGAACTTTAGCCCTCCAGGCCCCTCTGTCCATGGAATTCTCCAGGCAGGAATACTGGAGTGGTTGCCTTTCCCTTCTCTGTGGAACCTTCCCATCCCAGGGATAGAACCTGGTCTCCTGCCTTGCAGGTGGATCCTTTACTGTCTGAGCCACTAAGGAAGCCCACAGAAATGCTCAGGTCACCAAAATGAAAAGAAGCCTATGAATAACCTCGCATAAACAGACAGCTTTTCTTTGAATATAAACTGAAAGTTGAATACTAAACCTGAAGGAAAAGGGTTTTTTTCACCTCTATTTATTCTATAGACAAAGCCTCTATTTGAAGTAGCGTGAGGGGAAATATGCTAATCATACGTGTGAGCCTCTTGTGCTTTATTTATGGACATTGTGAGGTGTGATATCATTATTTCAATAGAGACTGTGTCTGTTTTAAGAGACATTCTCATCAGCATAATGGAAAAAGCAGGTATTCAACCACACCAAAAGCTTATGGTTGGAAAACTCCTCACACACGTCTTTAATGTCAGTATCTAGCTATTACTTTTTTTTCAAAGGGAAAGCAATTTTTTCTCAGAAATATCATCATCATTGCCTTCTTTCTTTTAAATGATAAGGTTTAAAAGTGAGTAAACACTTTTATCCCTCTGTCCATCTTCCACATATTACTTCCGTGCTTTCAATTTTCCTACTTCTTATCAACCTTTCAAGGACTTACTTAAATATATCTTTTTCTCTTTTGTTAACATCACCTTTTAAAAGCATAGCTATTTTTATTCAGCAGTTTATTGCCTTTCATATTTTTTTCTTTTTATTGAAGTATAGTTAATTTACAATATTAGTTTCAGATGTACACCATTGTGATTCAGTATTTTTTGGATATAGTCCATTATGGATTATTATAAGATATGGCTATTATTACTTGTGCTATACATTCATATGGATTTCTGGAGAAGGGAAAGGCTACCCACTCCAGTATTCTGGCCTGGAGAATTCCACAGACTGTATAGTCCCTGGGGTCATAAAGAGTTGGACATGACTGAGCAACTTTCACTTCACTTCACTTCATTTGGATATTTTTAGATTCCACATGTGATATGACACAATGCTTGTCTTTCTTTGTCTGACTTATTCCAACGAGCATGGTATTCTTTAGGTCCATCCACATTGCTGAAAATGGTAGATTTTCATTATGTCTTTATGGCTGAGTGATATTCTATTGTGTATACGCACACAGCATCTTCACCCATTTATCTGTTGAGGGGCACTTGGCTGTTAGTGCTGCTATGAATGTTGGGGTACAGGTATCTTTTCACATGAGAGTTTCAAATTAGTGTTTTATCTGAATATATACCCAGTAGTAGAATTGCTGGATCATATGTTTAATTTTCTGTTGTTAAGAAAACTGTATACTGTTTTTCATGGTGGCTGAACCAATTTATATTCCCACCTAAACTGTACAAGGCTTCCCAGGTGGCTCAGTGGTAAAGAATACATCTGCCCATCAGGAGACACAAGTTGGATCCCTGGGTCAGGAAGATCCCCTGGAGAAAGAAATGGCAACCCACTCCAGGATTCTTGCCTTGGAAACCCCGGGGACAGAAGAGTCTGGCGGCTACTGTCCATAGGGTTGCAAAAGTGTGGGACACAACATAGAGACTAAACAACAACATTGTACAAGGATTTCCTTTTATCTGTATCCTCTGCAGCGTTTGTTATTGGTAGACTTTTTGATAATAGTCATTCTGACATGTGTGAAGTGATATCTCATTGTTTTGATTTCCATTTCTTTAATAATTAGTGATGTTGAACATCTTTTCACGAGACTATTAGCTATCTGTATATTTTCTTTGGCAAATGTGTATTCAGGTCTTATGTCTTTTATTTTTACTATTTTTTTTGATATTGAGTTGTAGGAGCACTTTGTATATTTTGGATATTAACTCCTTGTAAGTCGCATCATTTGCAAATATTTTCTCCTATTCTGTAGGTTGTCTTTTCATTTTGTTGATAGTTTCCTGTGCTGTGCATAACTTGTAAGTTTAATTATGTCCTGCTTGTTAAACTTTACTTCTATTACTTAGGAGGTTGAACATAAATCATAACTTTTTTTTTGGATCAAAAAGTGTTCTGCCTATGCTTTCTTCTAGGAGCTTAAGGTTTCCATCTTACATTGAAGACTTTAAACCACTTTGAGTTTATTTTTTTATATGGTTTGATGGAATGTTCTATCTCATTGTTTTACATGTGGCTGCCCCATTTTCCCAGCACCACTTGTTAAATAAACTGTTTTTTTCTTACTTGTATATTTTTGCCTCCTTTCAGTCAGTTCAGTTCAGTTGTTCAATCGTGTCCGACTCTTTGCGACCCCATGAATTGCAGCATGCCAGGCCTCCCTGTCCATCACCAACTTCCGGAGTTCATTCAAACTCATGTCCATCAAGTCCAGCCATCTCATCCTCTGTCGTCCCCTTCTCCTCCTGCCCCCAATCCCTCCCAGCATCAGAGTCTTTTCCAATGAGTCAACTCTTTGCATGAGGTGGCCAAAGTACTGGAGTTTCAGCTTTAGCATCATTGCTTCCAAAGAAATCCCAGGGCTGATCTCCTTCAGAATGGACTGGTTGGATCTCCTTGCAGTCCAAGGGACTCTCAAGAGTCTTCTCCAACACCACAGTTCAAAAGCACCAATTCTTTGGTGCTCAGCTTTCTTCACAGTCCAACTCTCACATCCATACATGACCACAAAAAACCATAGCCTTGACTACACGAACCTTTGTTGGCAAAGTAATGTCTCTGCTTTTAAATATGCTATCTAGGTTAGTCATAACTTTTCTTCCAAGGAGTAAGCGTCTTTTAATTTCATGGCTGCAATCACCATCTGCAGTGATTTTGGAGCCCAAAAAGATAAAGTCTGACACTGTTGCCCCATCTATTTTTCATAAAATGATGGGACCAGATGCCATGATCTTCGTTTTCTGAATGTTGAGCTTTAAGCCAACTTTTTCACTCTCGTCTTTCACTTTCATCAAGAGGCTTTTTAGTTCCTCTTCATTTTCTGCCATAAGGGTGGTGTCATCTGCATATCTGAGGTTATTGATACTTCTCCTGGCAATCTTGATTCCAGCCTCTGCTTCTTCCAGCCCAGTGTTTCTCATGATGTACTCTGCATAGAAGTTAAATCAGCAGAGTGACAATATACAGCCTTGATGTACTCCTTTTCCTATTCGGAACCAGTCTGTTGTTCCATGTCCAGTTCTAACTGTCTCTTCCTGACGTGAATATAGGTTTCTCAAGAGGCAGGTCAGGTGGTCTGGTATTCCCATCTCTTTCAGAATTTTCCACAGTTTATTTGTTGTAGATTAATTAACTGCAGGTGCACGGATTTATGTCTGAGCTTCCTATTCTGTTCCATTGATCTGTGTGTCAGGTTTATTTGCCAACACCATGCTCTTTGGATTAGTGTAGCTTTGTAGAATAGTCTGAAATGCTTCCAGCTCTTTTGTTTTTTCTCAAGATTGCTTTGGCAATTTGTTATCTTTTGTGGTTTCATATGGGCTTCCCAGGTGGCACTAGTGGTGACCTATATAATTATTTGTTCTACTTCTGTGAAAAATGTCTTGGGCATTTTGGAAGGAATTGCATTAAATCTGTAGATTACTTTGAATAGTATAGACATTTTAATGATATTAATTCTTCTCATTTAAGAGGATGTGATGTCACTTATCCATTCTTCTGTGTCAATTGATCATTTTATATCAAATATTGAATTAACTATTTTTGATCAGATCTTTCCAATATTTTCTAGTTCCTTGTTTAAATGAGCTGTGTTTAGATCAATTCTCTTCCCTAATTCAGCAAGAAAAATTTTTATTACCATGTTTTGAATTCTTTGGTGAATTTTAAATTTCTATTTCATGACTTTTCCAGGGGTTTTCTCTTGCTCTCTCAGTTGAGTGTGATTCCTCTTTCTTATTCTCTGTCTCTATGAATTTAGGTGAAACAGTTACCTGTTGTGGTCTTGGAGGGGTGTTCTTATGTGGGAGCATCCCTGTGTAGACTCCTTACGCTCAGTGCCTCTGGTGGGAGGGCTGCATTTGATGCGGACGCCAATCACATCATTCCCCCGAGGGCTAGCAGCTGTCACTTTGGTAGAGGGTACTGGTGATGGAGGAGCTCCCCACTGTGGGGGTGGGAGGCAGGACAGTGCCCATCATCAGTCTGTCAGGGGAAGGGGCTGGTCCTGACTGGCTGGAGCAGAAGCCCTGAGCCTCGGGCTTGAGCTGCCTTTGATCCCTTTAAGTCTGTGTTTTTCCTTCTCCAGGTTACCAGGATGGTTTCCCTTGAGAAAGGGGATTCCAGAAGCAAGTAGGGCCTATGCACTTCCAGAGGGCCAGTGTTCTGCCCAGGTAGGTGTCTGCAGTTTCACTTAGATGTAGTCCCTGACCATATATTGCCCCCAGTTGTGACCACCACAGACAGTGCTAGGCTGTGGTTTGCAGTGAGTGGGGTTGGAGTGTCCACTCAGGCCGGGGCACGGGATGGTCACGGGAATTCTTTGGCCCCGCTGCCCTCAGAAGCCTGGGGCACTTCTGCAGCTATGCTTGAGTTAGTACCCACAGTGGCCACCCTGCCCTACCTGGGTTATGCCCTGGGCCCCAGGTTGCCTCTGCAGGTCTAGGTGGAGGCTCTTCCTAAGTCCTGTCCGCCTTAGGGACTGGGCCAGGCTGTGACATGGAGTGAGCCAGGCTGGGCATTTATTCGTCTAGGACTGGGTGGGCTGGGGGCTCAGGGAGGTAGCTGCTGTTAAGGCAGACCCCCCCCCC
>NW_011495082.1:18513798-18526209 GCF_000754665.1 Bison bison bison
CCCACCCATGCCCTGCCCGGGGCCAAGCCAGCCCCCCACACATCCCTCAGGAGGGCAGTCCAATCTTCTCCAGCCTTCCTCTCTGCCCTAGCGGTTCTTCCAGAAGCCAACAGGGCTGGCTTGTCTCCTCTGCCTAGGAGCCCAGAACTGGGATGAACAGGCTGTGGCTCAAACCACTTTCTCCTCAGGGTAAGTGTTCACCTGAGTGGTTTCCCTTTTCCATGAGTCCCCTGCCAGGCACACAGGTCCTAACCTGATGCTTTTCTTCCATTCTACCTAATTACATGCGTATCTTTCTTGTATTCTAGATTGTACAGGAGTGCTTCTACTATTTCCAATTAACTTTCCATGAGAATCATTCCACATATGTATGTGTGTTTGACATGTTCATGTGGGGAGGTGAGCTCCACATTTTATCCACCATCTTGATCTCCCCCCTGCCTTTCAGGCATTTTTATTCACTTTATTTTTTGCATTTAAAAATCATTATTCTAATTTTCCAATTATCTGAAAATTATGAGCTTCAGGAGCATTGATTTTGTCCTATATAAATTAATTTTAAGTGTACACAATGTGACATTTTTTTTAACATAACAGCTCCTTTTGTATCATATTCCATTTAAAAAATAATCTCCATAGCAAGTTGACACCATTAACTGTATGACTCACAATCCAAAACTTACACCTCACCTTTCCTACCATATTTTAAAACCAGAAATACTTCTATGAAAATTATTGTTGATATCATTCTCTTTGAAATTTATCATTAACATCACTATTTGGTATCAAACAAGTATTAGAAAGCTCAACCCATGCCTGTTATCAATTGATATTGTACTACTACTTCTCCAGCTTATCAAATATCAACATGAGTAGAAAACATGTGAATTTTGGAGGACAAGCAAATTAATTAGTTTAATTTCTCCAAAACCAAATTAATATACATCCAGTTAGGTGAAAGTGAGAACTGCAACTATCACAGTTGAAATCTGTTATTATATCTAATGTTTATCTCCCTAAAATAGTTCAAGTTCCATGAAAATTCAGATTGTATTTCTCTTGCTATTGATGCTTTCAGGGACGAGGACAAAACCTCATCTACACATAGAGATAGAGATAGATCAGATACATACATATGCATATGTGTGTGAGTGTTTCAGTGAAGAGTAAGAAAAGGGAAGGAGTAAAATTAGTTGCATCTTAAGGCAAGATAGCACTAGAAAATGTAGCCACCCTTTTTATAATCAGCTGCAAAAGCAATATAAATGAAGTAAAGGATTCTAGCAGAGAGAAATTGAAAAGTAAAGTATGTTAAAACCATGTACATATATGTATAGAAACAATATATAATATGTTGTCACCTGGTTAATAAAAAATTTTAAATCATGTTCCTTTTAAAATGATCTGTTTATAATTTTGCGAATAGTCTGTATGTATATATATATATATATATATATACACACACACACATTACATGTATTTTTCTCCTCTGTGTATTGCACACCATTCAGTGATGGGTGTATGTGTGTATGTGGTATATGCATTGGTAACATGTTTTATCATTATGCAATCGATATTTCACAATTAATGTGGAATAGACTGTTCCATGAAGACTCCATTGAAGACTATATAGAAGCACTCCAGATAGTTTTTGCTGTGATCATTGTTGTTGATAATGCTGATGACAGTGGTGATATTTGTATGTGCTGATTAAAAACAAATTCCACTTCTGGTACATTCACTGCTCTCATCAGGATACAAAAGCCTTAAAATAAGTACACAGGGTCATGCCGCAAACTGTTTGGCATGATTATATCAACTGTGAACTCTGTGCCAGTCTTGGCATTTGAATCTACTTCTGCAGTGGTTGCTATGGTAAGTAATTGTGAAGATTCTTTTTCATATTAAATGAAAAGGAAGTTAAATAATGTGAAGAAGTACATAAAATGGTTATAGAGATCAAAGCTAATGTTAAAGTTGTGGGGCATAAAAATAGAGCTTGAATAGGGACTGATTCACTAGATTATTTTAACCCAAAGGCTTTCCTCCAATTTACAAAGGAATCAGCACGGTGCTGAAGCCCACTGTTTAAATAAAATATACTGACTGCCAAAGGAAGAAAAGACTCTTAAGTCACAGACTCACTTTCAAAGCCTCAAAAGACTCTGTCTTACTAACACAGCATAGAGTATGAGAGGCTGGAACTGCAGAGGACTGAAGTGTTGGGGCCACAATATAACTATGTTTTCAGGAATCATTTCTAGATATAACTCAGATTCTGAAACTTTCCTCAAATAACAGGCATCACCTTCGATAGTTTTTAAGATGGATTTCACTGCCCACTTACTAGCCATTTTAAACCGGTGTGGAAGGTCCAGATTGCAGCTGTGAAGGTCTGTTTCGGTTGCTTGCTCGTCACCTATTATTTAGATATGGGGAAAGACCATCTTCTAGAGTGAAGAAATCTTTCCGTTATTAGTGGCCAGTAAAAATAGTATAGATAAATGATAAAAAGAATATTCGGCAGACAGTATAGGGCCTTTGAAACAGAGACAATTGTAATAATTAGGCAGACAGAAAGAAAGCTTCCAAAATCATACGTTTTCTTAATAAATCCGAACTTTGTCAATATCTCTTTTATTTTTTATAAGTCTAGTTTCATTTGCTATCAACAGATCCAGACTTATTTATCTGAGTAATAATTAGCAGTGCCAGTGGGTGCCTGACAGGTAAAATAAATATACGATTTAAATCCAGTATCAGAAAAAGGGAGTTGAAGTGCTTATGGTAAATTGGAGCACGTGTAGCCTACCTAAAGACATTCATATTTAAGTCATTTTGAAGCAGTTTGCTGAAAAAGAAGCACATTTAATTAGACTTCTCCAGGCTATACATTTTGATGGTTCTGGCAAATCTTTCCATTAGGCTAAGCCACACTGAGCCTCTTTTTTTCCCCTTTCTCCCTCTCTTATTTACTTCCTCATCCCCCACCTCCACACTCCCTCCGTCTATCTTCTCTTTTGAAAACTTTCTTTCCTGAAGCCATCCTGCGTGGTCTTCTCCTCGTGGCATTCAGGCCTTTTAGGGGGAAGAGCCCCGCCCGCGGGGCCGGGCAGGCGGCTGGCTGGCCCTGACAGTCACTAGGTAAACTCAGGCCTTTAATTCAGGGGGAGTATTCCAGGGGCCACTGTCGTCACTGACCTAACTTACATTCTCAAGCCGGGCTTCATAAGTAACAGAAGAGATGTTTGCATTTGTTTCCTGGATGTATAGATGTATCATTTAATTGACTCCAAATTACAAAATGGATGAGAAAGAATATCAATTACTTCAAACCCCAGTAATTAAAGTTTTTACCACATGTATTTCTTTTTCTAATTTTAAAAATGTTCATATTTACACATTATGTTCAGCTTTATAGGGAAAAAATAATATTTTAGCAGTCTGTAATTAAATTTTTTCCTTTTAATATTCATTGTTATTTCTATACATTGCTATACAAATATATACTGTGCATATAAATATTGTCATGTATAGAGATATATTGCAACAATTATAATTACACATTTTTGTTTAACTTTATTCCTTTTTGAGTTTTTGTTTTATATTGGATTCTGTGTGACCCCATAGACGGCAGCCCACCAGGCTCCCCCGTCCCTGGGATTCTCCAGGCAAGAACACTGGAATGGGTTGCCCTTTCCTTCTCCAATGCATGAAAGTGAAAGGTGAAAGGGAAGTTGTGTCCGACTCTTAGCGATCCCATGGACTGCAGCCTACCAGGCTCCTCCATCCAAGGGATTTCGAGGCAAGAGTACTGGAGTGGGGTGCCGTCACCTTCTCCGAGATATCTATATCTGTATATGTGCATCTATTCTTTTTCTAATTCTTTTCCCGTTGAGGTTATTACAGAGTGTTGAACAGAGTTCCCTGTGCAGTACAGTAGGTCCCTATTAGTTATCTATTTTAAATACAGCAGTGTGCACCTGTCAACCCCGTACTCCTGGCTGCCCCTCTTTACTCCCTTCCCCTCCAGTAACCCTGAGTTCATTTTCTGTGTGTCTGTTTCTGTTCTGTAAATAAGCTTATTGCATAATTTTAGATTCTGCATATAAGACATACCATATGACATTTTTCTTTCTCTCTCTAACTTACTTCACTGACTATTATAATCTCCAGATCTCTCCATGTTGCTGCAAATGGCATTCTTTCATTCTTTTCAATGGCTGATGATATTTCACTGTATATATGCACCACACATTCTTTATCCATATTTGTTGATGGACATTTAGGTTTGCTTGCATGTCTTGGCTATTGTAAAATTGTTGCAATGAGCCTTGGGATGCATGTGTCATTTCAAACCATGTTTTTCTCCAGAAATATGCCTAGAAGTAGAATTGTTGGATTATATGGCGGTTCTATTTTTAGTGTCTTAAGGAACCGCCATCCTATTTTCCATAGTGGCTGCACTAATTTATATTTCCAACAACAGTGTAGGAGGGTCCCTTCTCTCTACAGCCTTTTCAGTTTTGAGCATCTGTTCATATGCCTTACAACCATCTATATGTCTTCTTTGGAGAAATGTCTATTTAGATCTTCTGTCTAATTTATTAAAGAATATTTTTAATGCCGTTAAGTGGACAGATAACAAATATACAGTTTGAGTTTTGACAAATGTATTTCTCTTTATAACCCACCATCTAATCAATATATAAAACATTTCCATCATCTCGGACAGTTCCTTTGTTCATATTTTCAATCAATGCTCTTTTCAACCCTCCATTCCACCATTGTCAGGATTTCTAACATGATAGAGTTAGCTTGATCTTAACTTTCAAATAATTCATCCATATAGGGTATATATATTTTTGTTGTCTGAGTTCTTTTACTCAGCATGATGTTCTGAGATTTATTCATGCTGCGAGTATCAAGTAGGTTGTTGTTTTTCCATTGCTGATGATTATTGCATTCTGTGAATATATCAGAATTTTCTTATCCATTCTGCTCTTGGCTATTTGGATCACTTTTAGTTGTGTGGCTATTATAAACACTGTTGTTATGCAACATACTGTAGACATCTTTTGTGTACCCAAATTTTAATTTTTCTTGTAAAAGTGCTTGAAATGGACTTATTTGGTAAATCCAGATTGTTTTAAAAATGGGACTGTGCTATTTCACACCGTCTCCTACGATATATTAGATATCCAGTTGTTCCACATCCTTGCCAACATATTGTAAACCATGTCAGTTTTATAATGTTAGTTCTTTGGTGAGTGTGAAACGGTACTGAATTTCGGATTTAATTTACATTTTCCTGGTCACTGTTAATACTGAGTACTTTTTTCTTGATTTTATCAATCAGTTCTGTATCATCATTTGTAATGTGACAGCACAAGTATTTTATCCATTTTTTAGATTTGTCCTATTATTATAATTATTATTCTATTGTGGGAAATTATGTTTAAGAGAGAGTTTATCTAATACACATTTTGCTTTATATGTTCGTAATTCAGTTTTTGAATGCTGTTTTTAATAAGCAAAATTTTCATTTTATGTGATTGCTGGCTTTCTGAACATGTAACTGTTTTGAAATTAATCCATTTTTGGCTGCTCTGGGTCTTCACTGCTGTGTGAGGGCTCTCTCTAGGTGCCGTGAGCAGGGCTTGCCCTCTCGCTGCTCAAGCTTCCCGTTGTGCTAGGATCTCTTGTGGTTTGCAGGCTCTGTAGCACAGGCTCAGTAGTTATGGCGCATGGGGTTAGTTGCCCCAAGGCATGAGGAACCTTCCCAGACCAGCTCCCCAACCTGTGTCCCCTGCATTGGCAGGTGGATTCTTATCCACTCTACCACCAGGGAAGTCCATGTATGAGTATCTTGAATAAGAATACGTTGCCTATATCAAGGTCATGAAGGTACTCTCATGTGATTCCCACTAGAAAGTGTATATATCACCTCCTGTTTTTAGGTCTAGAATTGTGCATAAATAAATTTTTGTTTGATATGACCTATAGTTTGAGGCTTATTTCTCTTTCCTCATTTCTATTTAAATATTTTAGCAGAATTTCTTCAAAAGACTGTTATTCGGAATGAATAGTTTTAGCATGTTTGTAGAGAATCAGCCATATGATTCTTTCTGATCTTTCTCTAATGTCCTAATAATTGATTTGTTTATCATTACATTGATACCAACTGCATTAACTGCTTTATAGAAAACCTGGTAAGAAGTCACATAAGTCTTCTAATCTTGTTGTTTTCTAAGATAGTTTTGCATACTTTTGATCCTTTGCTTGTCATAAAAATAGTTTTAAGTTAACTTTATTGCTACAGTAAAAAAGAGTGCTGTTAGAAAATTGTAAGGAAGATAAAATACATTTATGGAACTGTATTTATCAATACAACCAATTTACATCATCTGTTTACCAGATTAACTGTTTTGTCAGAACCTCCATCAATATTGTCTTATATGATACAAAACACTATAGATGTTATACGTATGACCAACACTTGACATCAAAAATGAAAAGATAATGTGAAACAGAAATTCATATTTAATAACAGGTATAACAATTCATGCATTGATAATAAGCAATAGTGTGGTTGCTTTACAGTGGTCATTCTACTAATGAATGAATCACTGTAAAATGTTATGGCATACAGTACTACAGTTATATTCATAAAACAATTTTGGAAACATTGTTTACATTTAAAAAAAAAGGCCTGTGAAAACAGGCAGATAGATACACTGTTTCTTCAGTTAAGAATGAGGGAGAAAGAAGTGGAGGAAAAAGGTGGGGAAAGGGAGAAAAGTGGAAAGGGTACTGTTTAGTCATGTAGTTTTTTGAAAACAAAGTTACAAAACAGAACAAAAACGAACACATCATTAATTGTATTTTAAATATCACTTACCTTATGCCTGTAAAAGTATAAACTAGTGTCCACATATATTTGGATATTTCTAGCCTATGTAGTACATCTATGAGATTTTTCTGAGTTCTTTTTCAAGCTGTTGCAATGCTCCAAAAATTTTTCCAGTATATTTATTTAAGAATACTAGTGTATAAATGAACCTATACAGTTCAAGTTGTTCAAGGGTCAGCTGCACTTATGTTTTTATACTGGGCTTGTATTTTGCCACCGTGTTAAATTTAACTATTGGTTTTAACATTTGTGTGTTAGATGTCATTGAATTGTTTATGAATATGCACACTGTCTGCATGTAAATACAGATTACCTCTTTCTTTTCACATTCGTGCCCTTGATTCCTTTTACTTGTATCTTTAGACTGTATGGGACTTTACATGTCAGCAGTATGTGGGGTATAAGTATGCAAGACGACATCCTTCCTTTTTCCTTGAAAAGCTTCTAATAATTCACCGTGAAGAATAATGTAAGTCATTATGTATTTTTTTGTTTGTTTGCTTTATAGATGCCCTTTATTGAGAGAATTCTGTTTCTATTCACTGAGAAACTTTATTATGAATGGATATTGTTTTAGCTAACTGATTTTTCTACATTTAGGAAATACTTCATGTTTCTTCAATGATAAAAGATTTCCTTGTGATAACACTTGATCAGGATATATTATGAACTTTGAATACTGCTGTATTTTACTTACTTGCAAATTTTATATCTTTATGAATGAAAGTGAAAGTGAAGTCTCTCATTCGTGTCCAACTCTTTGCGACCCCATGGACTGTAGCCTACCATGCTCCTCTGTTCATGGTATTTTCCAGGCAAGAGTACTGGAGTGGGTTGCTATTTCCTTCTCCAGGGGATCTTCCTGACCCAAGGATTGAACCCAGGTCTCCTGCATTGTAAGCAGACACTTTACCATCTGAGCCACCAGGGAAGTCCCTCTTTATGAATACTGGACCTTAATTTTTCTTACCTTTAAGAAGTAAGTAAAGTAAATGAAAAGTACTTAAACAAGTACTTGTTTAAACTAAAATGAAAGTAAAGTAAAATGAAGTACTTATTATTTAAAGTAATAATTAAAGTACTTATTACTTAAAGTAAAATGAAAGTACTTATTACTCCTTTTTTTTTTTTTTTTTTCTGGAAATATTTCTTAAGCCTGACAATAGTTCCCTCCTTAGTGCTTGAGGAAATGTACAAGTAAAACGATATACTTAGAGTAACTTTTGGGGGAAAACTTTACATTTTACAACTCCCATTTCCTTTGCAGATAGAGGGGCTTTATTTTGTTGCTTTTTATTTTGGTCTGTGCTGGGTCTTCCTTGCTGCGAGTGTGCTTTCCCTAGTTGCAGAAAGCGGTAGCCACTCTCTAGCTGCGGTGCTCGGCAGTCTCACTACGCGGCTTCTCGTTGCTGAGCGTGGGCTCAGGGCGTCGGGCTTCAGGGGCTGTGGCGGGCGGGCTCTGGACAGGCTTTGGCGTTGGGCCTCAGAAGTTGTGGCACGTGGGCTTAAATTCCCTGCAGCGTATGGAATCTTCTTGGACCAGGGATCAAACCAGCATACCCTGCATTGCAAGAAGGATTCTTAACCACAGGACCACCAGGAAAGCCCCAGTAAGCTATTTTTCACGGAATCTTTCCATTTAATCTATGTGTTCACATTTATTGATATTACGCATTAAGCTGTTTTTAATATTCTCTTACTCTCCTTTTCACACACCTCGGATCTAATGATGTTCTAAATGGTGGTGATTTGTATTTTCTCTTTTATTTTTCTATGTTGGTCGTGCTAAGATTTTATTAATTTTATGAAAATATCAAACTACTCTAAGTTTAGTAAATGTTTCTATTGTTATTGAGTTATCTATTTTATTAGTTCCTACTCTTTTGTCTATACTTGAGGACCTGAAAGTAAATGATGAAATCAATTTAATTTTTTTCTTTTCTAGCAGATATTTTCATTCTTAAAATTTTCCCTAGGTAATGCTTTTGCTACATCCCATAAATATTTAACTTTTTCATTTTCATTCAGTTTGAAATATTTTCTAGCTACTTAATATTCATACTTTAATGTGAGTTATTTATTATTAAAGTGCACTGATTTAATTCCAAAAAATAAATAGTCTATATTTGCTATTGATTTTTACTTTAACTACTTGTTGTCAAAGAAAATGCTTCATAGGATTTCAGTTATTTACTGGGCTTATTTGAGCTTGTATTTTGGAAAATGTTTCACATACTTAATATATGTTCTGAATTTGTTGGGTGCAGTAATCTACAAATGTCAAATTAATTCAGTTAAAAATGTCCTGTCCATTCAATCAAACACTGAGAATGGGGGCGTGGGGTTCAAAATCTCTAGCTATAATGTGGGTTTGTCTCTTTCTCCCTCTAGTTATTTTTTTTCCTTATGTAATTTGAAGTTCTGTTATTGGTACATAGACATATAGTATTATAATTTCTTCTTAAAGAGTTAACTATTTTGCTATTAAAACTGACCTCTTTGTCTCTGATAGTAGCTTTTATCTTGAAGAATACTCTGGTCTTATATTAATGAGGTCAGCATTGGCTTGCTTTTGATTAGCTTTTGCACGTTACAGCATTATTTGACCATCCTTATACTCTCACACTGCCTTTAATATATATTTAAAGTTCTCTTAAAAACAGCAGACAGTCGAGTCCTGATGTTTTCAGCAGTTGGTTCAGCTACCACTTCCTTTCTGCTTTTCTGAATATCACCAGAAAGATTAATTAGCTCAGTTTGGATATGCCTCTTCAATTGCTTTGAAACATTGAATTTTATTTGTTTTATTTCTCTTCCCTTTATAATGCTATACTTTAAAACTGGAGAGTACATCCCTAACGTTTTTGCATTACTAGTATTTAGCATAATATTGAAAATTACAGTTTCCTCAATATTATATTTTGAATAAATAAGTGGTGTTCCAGGTAGATCATGGAATTATGAGATATATGATTAAGGAGGAAGGGAGAATGCCTTCTAATCCTTACGATATTAAGTCAGTATATTCTTGTCATCCTATGAGCACACTTTAAGCCCCATTTACTATTCAATTAAGAGAAAAACACCTTTCATGTAGTGTAAGAATACTAAGAACTGCTTAAAAAATCTTTATCCCATAGCTTATTGACATTGAGCTCAATATGAAATTCATGTTATTAATTGAATAGAATTTGATTATTTAATTTGATCTGGAGGGATTTATTTTACCCAACTTGTACATTATAAAGATTATAAGCAAATGAGATGTCTTAAGCATAACCAATACCTGAAGCAAAAGTTAACAGAATACAGGATGATATAGATGGATTCAGCAAAGCATAGCAGCCTGGAGTCTAGTCAGTGATAAAATAAACATCCTCCCATGCTAAGTAACATCTCCAAAACATTCAGTAACAATGTGCACAAATGGTTTGCCAACAATTGTGCTCATAAAGGAACAACAACAACAAAAATACATGCTGTGTTTCTATGGCTCATGATTTTGAAGTAGAAGACATGATATTTGAAATTGATCAGTGAAATACTGGTGATGTTGAAGTATTTCCAAACATCTGAGGATTTCTAACATGCAACAGAGATTATATTTCTTCTGAATTATTACAAACAGAAAAAAACATGAATCAATAAATGGCAATTAAATAAGGTAACATTCTATGTCAGTATTAGAGTGAAATTTATATCATCTAGAACAGTCAATAATGGAATGAATTTCTGTCAATAGGGAGAAACCAGTGATAACTCTAATTCACTTACCCACAGTCCTACAAGGGCTTTTTTTTTTTTTTTTTAAACCCTTGGGACTAGTTCTTGGGAAATGACCTCCCGTGGATACATAAGGGTGGTGCTGATTGAAATGGTAGGGGTGGAGGAGCCACTAGACTTGGCCTCTCTCTGTCCCTTATAGCCAGAAGGAAGTGAAGGAAGCCTTAGGTGTCTATTTTACACTTTTAAAAAATATATTTTTACATTGGAGTATAGTTAGTTAACAATGTTGTGTTAGTTTCATATGTAACTAGCCAAGTGATTCAGTTAGGCATATCTTGTGTCTGTTCTTTTGAAAACTCTTTCCCCATTTGGGCTATTACAGAGTATTTGAACAGAGTTCCCTGTGCTGTACAGCAGGTCCTTTGGTCATCTATTTTAAATACAGCAGTGTGTATATGTCGAGTCCACACTCCCCATCTCTCCCTCTCCTCCACCCTCCACAGCCGCCCCCCCCCGCCCCGCCCCCGGTAACCATAATGCTGTTCTCTAAGTCTCTAAGTCTGTAAGTCTTTTTTCTGTTTTGTAAATAAGTTCATTTGCATGATATTTTTGGCTTCCCTGGTGGCTCAGAGGGAAGGTTAAAGTGTCTGCCTCCAATGTGGGAGACCCGGGTTCAATCCCCGGGTCGGGAAGATCCCCTGGAGAAGGAAATGGTAACCCACTCCAGTATTCTTGCCTGGAGAATCCCATGGACGGAGAAACCTGGTAGGCTACAGTCCAGGGGATCGCAAAGAGTCAGACACGACTGAGCGACTTCACTTTCACTTTTGAAAATTCTGCATATAAGAGATAACACACGATATTCATCTTTATCTTTCTGACTTACTTCATTTAGTATGGTAATCTCCAGGTCCATCCATATTCCTGTAAATGGCACGATTTCATTCTTTTTAATGACTGAGTAGTATTTTAATGTGTATCTATACCACATCTTATTTATCCGTTTGTCTGTCGATAGACACTTAGGTTTGCTTCCATGTCTTGGCTATCATAAACGGCGCTGCAGTGAACATTGGGGTGCATGTATCCTTCCAAACCATGTTTTCATCAGAAATATGCCTAAGAGCATGATTGCTGGTCATATGGTCACTCTATTTCTAGTTTCTTAAGGAACCTACATACTGTTCACAGTGGCTGTGCAAATTCACATTCCCACCAACAGTGAAGAAGGGTTCCCTTTTCTCTACACATTTATTGCTTGTAGAGTTTTTGATGGTGGCCATTCTGACTGGTGTGACGTAATACTTCATTGTAGATTTGATTTGCATTTCTTGATTAGCAATGCTGAGCATCTTTTCGTGTGCTTTTTCTTTGTTTTTTTTTTTAAATTTTATTTTATTTTTAAACTTTACATAATTGTATTAGTTTTGCCAAATATCAAAATGAATCCACCACAGGTATACATGTGTTCCCCATCCTGAACCCTCCTCCCTCCTCCCTCCCCATACCATCCCTCTGGGTCGTCCCAGTGCACTAGCCCCAAGCATCCAGTATCGTGCATCGAAGCTGGACTGGAAACTCGTTTCTTACATGATATTTTACATGTTTCAATGCCATTCTCCCAAATCTTCCCACCCTCTCCCTCTCCCACAGAGTCCATAAGACTGTTCTATACATCAGTGTCTCTTTTGCTGTCTCGTACACTGGGTTATTGTTACCATCTTTCTAAATTCCATATATATGCGTTAGTATCTGTATTTATGTTTTTCCTT
>NW_011495082.1:18526744-18527654 GCF_000754665.1 Bison bison bison
TCTCCCATTCTGAAGGCTGTCTTTTCACCTTGCTAATAGTTTCCTTTGATGTGCAGAAGCTTTTAAGGTTAATTAGGTCCCATTTGCTTATTTTTGCTTTTATTTCTGATATTCTGGGAGATGAGTCATAGAGGATCCTGCTGTGATGTATGTCAGAGAGTGTTTTGCCTATGTTCTCCTCTAGGAGTTTTATAGTTTCTGGTCTTACATTTAGATCTTTAATCCATTTTGAGTTTATTTTTGTGTATGGTGTTAGAAAGTGGTCTAGTTTCATTCTTTTACAAGTGGTTGACGAGATTTCCCAGCACCACTTGTTAAAGAGATTGTCTTTAATCCATTGTATATTCTTGCCTCCTTTGTCAAAGATAAGGTGTCCATATGTGCGTGGATTTATGCTTTTTGGCCATCTATGTCTTAATTTGAAATGTGAACTCTTTAAGTCATCTGACCTCTTTTTCAAACAGTGTAATGTGTATTCTAAAGACTTCACTTTTTTAAGGAATATGTAAATTTCTCCTCTAAAATACGAAATTGTTCTCATAAAAATTCACAAAAATTGAGTAGCTCATTTTAAAAATACCACAGAATGAAGTCTTTACAGTACTCACTCCTATCCACATGTTTTCTATCTGTCCGGTATTCTTGCCTGGAAAATCCCATGGACAGAGAAGCTTGGTGGGCTACAGTCCATGGGTTGCAAAGAGTCGGACATGACTGAGCGACTTCACTTTCACTTTACAATTGAATTGGCCAAGATAATCACTAAGATCATGGCATCTGGTCCCATCACCTCATGGTAAATAGATGGGGAAACAGTGGAAATAGTGACAGACTTTATTTTTTTGGGCTCCAAAATCACTGCAGATGATGACTGCAGCCATGAAACTAAAAGATGCTTCCTCCTTGGAAG
>NW_011495082.1:18527754-18533856 GCF_000754665.1 Bison bison bison
ATCATGGCATCTGGTCCCATCACCTCATGGTAAATAGATGGGGAAACAGTGGAAATAGTGACAGACTTTATTTTTTTGGGCTCCAAAATCACTGCAGATGATGACTGCAGCCATGAAACTAAAAGATGCTTCCTCCTTGGAAGAAAAGCAGAGACATTACTTTACCAACAAAGATCCATCTATTCAAGGCTATGGTTTTTCCAGTAGTCATGGATGGATGTAAGAGTTGGACTATAAAGAAAGCTGAGCGCCAAAGAATTGATGCTTTTGAAGTGTGGTGTTGGAGAAGACTCTTGAGAGTCCTTTGGACTGCAAGGAGATCCAACCAGTCCATCCTAAAATAAATCAGTCCTGAATATTCATTGGAAGGACTGATGTTGAAGCTGAAACTCCAGTACTTTGGCCACCTGATGCGAAGAGCTGACTTATTTGAAAAGACCCTGATGCTAGGGAAGACTGAAGGAGGGAAGAGAAGGGGACACCAGAGGATGAGATGGTTGGATGGCATCATTGACTTAACGGACATGAGTTTGAGTAAACTCCGGGAGTTGGTGATGGACAGGGAGGCCTGGCACGCTGCACTCCATGCGGTCGCAAAGAGTCCGACATGACTGAGCAACTGAACTGAACTGAACAATTGAATGACTTGAGCATCTACATGCACGTTAAAATCTTTAGGAACATGCTCTTCCTGGTATCTAACATCTTGAAGTGGCAACAGTCTTTTTCACTTCTTAGATTAGATCAAAAACAAAAAGACAATGGCTGTAACTGCCATTCCTTGCAGCTATGTTTCACCTTCAAGTTGTAAATTTTAAGAATGTGAGTTTAGAATCAGTGTCATTGAGAAAAACACTGCCTGCTTTGGACTGTAAGTCATTTCAGCATATTTAAAGTCAACATGACCTTAGTATGAGAGGCTAAAACTGGAAGTGTTACAAGATTTTAGTTATTATAAAATGCTTCACAAATAGGTTCAATAGAATGTTTGCTAAGTACCAAATAAAACAAAGGCCTATTGATATATGTCTAGCAACAGACCTTGTTCCTTTCAACAGAATTTAACATTCTAAGGAGGCAGTTATATATTATTTCAAATAAGAATTAACACTGAAATTGAAATATTAGTTTTTCGATCAACTAAAATACGTATACGTATCACTTATTCCTATACCCTACAGATTATCAAAGAAATTGTTGCAGTTCCCCTCCTTTGCAGAAGTTTACCATCAAATTCCATTGACAAAAATAAAATAAAAAATTGTATCACTGTTAGTGCAATTTGAAGGTCATAATAGTCTCTGAAGGTCAATTTGCTGAACCACAGTTCAGTGCTCTTGCTGTATGCTGGGATAACCGGGGTGTTTTGCTGCAGCCTACTTCAATCAGGAGTTAACTTGTGAATAATCAAGAAATACTTCACAAACTTCTAAGTTCCACTTTCCTAATCCAAAGGTATGATAGGGTGCAGCCAACCATGGTGATTCAACTTGGAACAAGTTATTATCAGATAGAAAACATGATGGTTGGCTGAAAGGTACGGGAACTTTTAAAGGCATCAGATGTTCTACCAAATACAATATGTACCTTTCTATTTGTCAGTTTTCTCAAAATAGATCATTCATGCTGTACAGTTGAGCCTCTCATGTCAAAGACATCTGAACAAACTAAGAAAATAAGAGAACAAATCTTTCCAAAATTTTATATCATTCCCATATAATTAGCCATGTATAAGATTTCTGCCTTCCCCTTTTTTGTTGTTTTTCTCTCTCTCTCTATGGAAACTGTCTGCAGATCTCTCTGATAGAATAAGGCAGTATTTAAGCTGCCTGCCTGGCCTTTCTGCCTCAGAAAATCCAGGGCTGAGTTATGAACAATGAATTTAATGCAGGCTGGCAGAGAAATGGGATCACAAAATTAAAGATTTTAAAAAAAAAGTTAGATTAGAAGTTAACACAGTGTTGATGTTGGGTTCTTGTATTTGCATATTAAAAGAAGGTCTTTTTTTGAATTTCCTTAGAGAAGGCTGAGCTTTTTATGATCACTTACATTTATTAAAAAAAAAAAATCTCCGTTGGCTCATCGGTTCTCCCAAGTCTGTTTAGTTTATTCTTAGAGTTCAGATGGCATTTCTGCTATAAAACAGCCTCCCTGAATAAACTTGAAGAGTATTCTGGGTATTAACATGCAAATGAGAGACTGGAGAATAACTCTGTGCTATGGTAATGCTTCCCAGACTGTTTTCTAAAAGGCTATCTGTGAGGGACTAAAACATCAGCAACGGAGGTTGATTGCTAAGACTGTGAGGCTGTAAAGTTCTATGCAAATGTAGGTACTAAACTTTAAAAGTCTTCAGTTTATCTTGCTCTCTGTATAGACGACTGAAAATAATCTGATGTTCAGAGAGCATTAAATGACGCATAGATCAAGTCAGAGATACCCTGCAGCAAGAAGAAATTAAACCTTGGCTACAAAGTAGGCTACAAATTGCCGTTAGGTGGCTGGTATTATATACTTGAGGGAAATAATTGATAATTGACTACCAGCAAAATTTTCTGAAACATATTTTAAAGGAGAAGAGCAAATCTCATAACAAGGAACTTTCTTTCCATTCATTGATGAGTTCATAATTTTTTCAAGTGTCCAGGTTTTTTTTTTTTTTTTTTTTGGCCAAGGTACTTTAAAAAAGTATACTATAAGTATTTAAACAAATGAGAAGATATTTAAAACGAAGTCCCCTAACAAGTCACCTGAATACTATGTAATTGAATTTACTGTGAATTTTAAAAGCCTATGTGCATTTTCTCCCATGACACCAATTCCTATTCACTTTAATTAATTATTTTTTCCATTAGTTCTGAAAGTGATTTTATGTAATCCCGAGGAGACTGAAAAAGTTGGCTTAAAGCTCAACATTCAGAAAACTAAGATCATGGCATTGGTCCCATCACTTCATGGGAAATGGATGGGGAAACAGTAGAAACAGTGTCAGACTTTATTTTTTTGGGCTCCAAAATCACTGCAGATGGTGATTGCAGCCATGAAATTAAAAGACACTTACTCCTTGGAAGGACAGTTATGACCAACTTAGATAGCATATTCAAAAGCAGAGACATTACTTTGCCAACAAAGATCCATCTAGTCAATGCTATGGTTTTTCCAGTGGTCATGTATGGATGTGAGAGTTGGACTGTGAAGAAAGCTGAGCGCCGAAGAATTGATGCTTTTGAACTGTGGTGTTGGAGAAGACTCTTGAGAGTCCCTTGGACTGCAAGGAGATCCAACCAGTCCATCCTGAAGGCGATCAGTCCTGGGTGTTCATTGGAAGGACTGATGCTGAGGCTGAAACTCCAGTACTTTGGCCACCTCATGCAAAGAGTTGACTCATTGGAAAAGACTCTGATTCTGGGAGGGATTGGGGGCAGGAGGAGAAGGGGACGACAGAGGATGAGATGGCTGGATGGCATCACCTACTCGATGGATGTGAGTCTCAGTGAACTCCAAGAGTTGGTAATGGACAGGGAGGCCTGGCGTGCTGCGATTCATGGGGTCGCAAAGAGTCAGACATGACTGAGCGACTGAACTGAACTGAACTGAACAGCCCCTACCATTTTTGTTTCCAGTTTAGAGCACAGAGAGACAAAATATGTATTCTCACTTGGCAATGATGACTCTCATTTAGTTCTAAACTAGATTTGCCCCTACGTTTCCAACATCATTAGGGTGAAGAATAGCAAAGGACAGAAAGAGAGAGGAAGAAAAGCAGGAAAGAAAATAAAGAGAAGAAAAAGGAGTAGAATTGGTGTTGAAGAAGGAGGCAGTGTTAAAGAAGAAAACTGGAAAAATTAATCTCCTTGTTGTATTAACGTCACTCTTTTATAACTGTCATCATGTTATTCCCAAAATAGCACTTTCTTATATTACTCCTCTGCCGTACTTCAGTACACTCAATACATTGGTCCTAATCTAGCTATTTGTACCTTTACCACTATATTTTTTCATATTAATAATTTGCTGTAGTAAAGCAGCCTTTATGCTTTCTTCCTTACTTTCTTCTTCTCTACTTTAAAAGAAAAAGTTTCCTCCTTCCCATAGGGTGAAATTAGAGAAGTACCATGACTGAGGTAGAGAGTAACTCCAAGATGAGTAAGATTATCACTATTCTCAAAGGTTACAGATTTATAGAAACTAAAGTATAAATATAGGGAGTCAACTTTACTGAAAGGTAGCATTGATTCAGTTACAACAGAGATACAATAAGTTGAGGAGATTAAAAGAAAGCCCATTTACTTCCACAAAATTACAGGGGCAATAATTATGATGGTCAGGTTTAGCATAAAGCCAGGGTTCTGCTCATGCTAGACAAGAAATGAAGAATTCTTCCCCAGTCCTGGTAGATGATGATTAATGTCTTGGTCCTTTTTTTTTTTTTTTCCCTTGGAAAAAAATCACATTACAACGTTAAATGTTTAGAGCAGTCTTATCAGAAGTGGCGGCTTTTTAGATACAGAAGGACAGTATAACTTATCATCTGAACTGGGACATTTTTCAGAGGAAAAAGAACATCATGGACAGTGGGACTGCAACTATATGGTCGTCCTAGTTAGATAGCCAATATCATTTTTTTGTCTTTGGACAGTTTATATCAACGGGTATCAATTTGAAGAAAGGAAAAAAAATAGCTAAATGTATCCTGAGGATAAGTTGTTCAACATAAAACATCCATTAAATATAAACTAAGAGAATGCCTAAAGCCTATTTAGTTAAAAGACTTACCCTTTTTAATCTAAGCAGAAAAAAAGTGAAAAACTAAACTGTTAATACCTACCATAAGGTAAATACAATCTTTTTCTGAGAAATTTTTATAGTATATGTGGTAAATTTGAAAATCCTAATTAACCACTTACAGGCCATTTTAATTAGGGCAGAAATGTCTTCCCAGAGTACCTTAGACTTTAGATCCAGGCAAATAGTCACTTATCATGGTATGTTAAAAGTATATTATAAGAACCTTACGTTTTCATTGTAATATACTAAATCTCTGCACAGGTATGATTGTGAATTCCATAAAATAAAAACATAAATTGTTTTGTCAAAAATCATTTTACTTAAAAAAAAATTAAAGCAAATAGGTATTAAAGGAGGAAGTATTTATATTGAATTTTTCCCCCATAGTGAAATATTACCAATTAATCATGATCTTGAGATGGTATTAAAATACAGAATCTGAATGAAAGTCCTTTAAAATGAAAGCAGTTATAATATCATTGCCCTTCACATGTTGGAAAATATTTTTTCTAGAAACTTAAAAAACTTAGGTTTGTATCTGTTTCCCTATGCAAAAACAAATGAAAACTTCTAGTAACTATTTAATAAATAAATCAAGTTCACACATAAATATGAGTATAAGACATTTCCCAAACTTTGCTACCAATTGGAGTTATTGTCCCTTATTTTCCTCGCTAAAACCATGTAATTTCAATGATGGAGTGTATAACCTGGGCATTAAGACTTTGAAACTACCCAGGTTATTAAAATATATATTAAAGATTGAGAACTACTGTGCTATATAATTAAAAGTAAATCTTCTATATCCCATTCCACTGTCCATTTAGCTAAATATTGAAAAATCATGTTTTGGAGCAAATATCAGCAGTCAGAGTTTGTCCACTGACTTTGCTTTCTCTTTTTCTACTAAATCTGACATTTAGAGATACAGTGTTATATATTCTTACTTCTTTGTCATATATTTTTTTTTCCTTTTTTTATCTTGACTAACAATTTCAGCTAATGTTGTTGGACATTTAGATTTCTAATCTCTAATCCTGACATTCTCTTTGACATGCCAAATATTATCTACAAACACAGACTGTTTAATTAACCAACCAATTTGCCTGGCATTCATTGCTTTATATCTATCATCATTCAGTAAATACTTCCCACGGTGAATTCTTAGATTTGTCTGTACATCAGATCAGATCAGATCAGTCGCTCAGTCGTGTCCGACTCTATGTGACCGTATGAATCACAGCATGCCAGGCCTCCCTGTCCATCACCAACTCCTGGAGTTCACTCAGACTCACGTCCATCGAGTCAGTGATG
>NW_011495082.1:18533956-18534445 GCF_000754665.1 Bison bison bison
TCAGTGATGCCATCCAGCCATCTCATCCTCTGTCGTCCCCTTCTCCTCCTGCCCCCAATTCCTCCCAGCATCAGAGTCTTTTCCAATGAGTCAATGCTTCGCATGAGGTGGCCAAAGTACTGGAGTTTCAGCTTCAGCATCATTCCTTCCAAAGAACACACAGGGCTGATCTCCTTTAGAATGGACTGGTTGGATCTCCCTGCAGTCCAAGGGACTCTCAAGAGTCTTCTCCAACACCACAGTTCAAAAGCATCGATTCTTCGGAGCTCAGCCTTCTTCACAGTCCAACTCTTACATCCATACATGACCACTGGAAAAACCATAGCCTTGACTAGACGGATCTTTGTTGGCAAAGTAATGTCTCTGCTTTTGAATATGCTATCTAGGTTGGTCATAACTTTCCTTCCAAGGAGTAAGCGTCTTTTAATTTCATGGCTGCAGTCACCATCTGCAGTGATTTTGGAGCCCCCCAAAATAAAGTCAGCCACT
>NW_011495082.1:18534545-18546097 GCF_000754665.1 Bison bison bison
ATGGGACCGGATGCCTTGATCTTTGTTTTCTGAATGTTGAGATTTAAGCCAACTTTTTCACTCTCCTCTTTCACCTTCATCAAGAGGCTTTTAGTTCCTCTTCACTTTCTGCCATAAGGGTGGTGTCATCTGCATATCTGAGGTTCTTGATATTTCTCCCGGCAATCTTGATTCCAGCTTCTGTTTCTTCCAGTCCAGCGTTTCTCATAATGTACTCTGCATATAAGTTAAATAAACAGGGTGACAATATACAGCCTTGACGTACTCCTTTTCCTATTTGGAACCAGTCTGTTGTTCCATGTCCAGTACACGGAAGTATCTTAATTCTATACCCTTATAACTTAGTAAATAATTCTGTGCCTCAACATTATATTCTCTTCACTCTTCCTTTCTTGGTGCAAATTACAGGTGATTATAAATCATTGACTATAAAGGTCATCCAATTTCTCCTTTTAGGATTACATTATCTTGAATGACTTTAGTTTTCTTTCTATACGTCCTAGATAATCAAGATCTCTTAGCTAAGAAGAACAATAAAAAAAGTGGTCCTTTTGTTACATTAATGTAGTTCTCAATTCTTTCTCACTTTCTCCTTCATGAAATTTCTATTTAAATTGTGACCTTCAATCTATCTGGGGACTAACAGATAAAAAATGCAATACCACTTTCGATAAAATTTTCAGAAGCTTCATTTCTTTTGTTATTCCCAAACTTAACAATTCTACATGAAAAGATAGAAACACTTTCATACATGTTATTTATATACTTTTATTGAGACATATCTTCAGAACCTTCTAAATGTTAATACATAGAGAGAGAGTTTTAGTCAAAATGATCAAGCTTTTCAGTAATCAAGGATGTTTTTCATCTTACCAATGCATTTTCACTCCAAAATATTTCTGTCTTCAAATATTAACTTGCCATGTTTTAATAGTTTTATTTACTTATTTATTTTTGGCTGTGCTGGGTCTTCATTGTTGTGTGAGCTTTTCTCTAGTTGAGGCAAGAGGGGGCCACCCTCCACGTGCTTCCCGCTGTAGCAGCCTCTGCACTGTGGAGCAGGGACTCTAGACAAGGCGGGTCCAGCAGTTGTGGCCATGGGCCCAGTTACTCTGCAGCACGTGGAATCCCCTGGACCAGGGATGGAATTCACGGCTCCAGAGTTGGCAGGTGGACTCTTCACCACTGAGTCACCAGGGAAGCCCTTAAATGTTTTATATTTCCTACTAGTACTTCCTTCTACTACTGAATACATACAGCAGTGTATTGCTACAAGAAGAAGGTTACTTCCACATAAATGAGCCCTTACTTGAGAGATGTTAATCTAGGCCAATATACCTTAACGTATCCAAAAAAACAGAGATGAACTGTCACTCAGACTAACGTTAGTGTAGAAGGGTTCTCTCTCCCCAGACCCAGATTGCAGAGAATCACATGCAGTTCTTGTATTCCAAAGAATATGAATTCAGTTATGGGTGGGATTGCATATATGTAAAGCATAAAGGTACAAGCTAAGTTATGAGCTTAATTTACCCACTTTCTTATTCATATGTATCATGAACCCAATACATGAAACAGAAAATAAAGCAAAAGACAATTTACTAGGTAATTTGGAAGGAGCAAATTAAAGTGTAATCGCAACCATCTAAATTTATTTTATTTGTAAGTTTTGCATTAACTCTCATTACCATTTGTAATATAGCAATCCCCTTAAAACTTTACCTAACCTTGTTATGATTCTCTGGAATATATATTAGTTTATATATAATTTTAAAATATATTTTATCTTCTGAGTTTTAAAACAAATATGAAATAGAACCCACTCTTCTCTGGTCTTCCTAAAAACTTAGCCTTCTCTTCTATTAAGTGATTAAAAATAGTTTTAAATAGCAAAGCTGACCCAAATAATTCATCTTTTTACATGTCAAGGTTCTTTAAAGCTAAATTGCTTTTAGTAACAGTTGATTTCAATTACAAATTAACTTTGATTTGTTGCTGTTCTTGTCTATGGCATTTGACAGGAATGAATAACTGGTCTATAAATTCTAGTCTCAAATCTGCATCTGGCAAATCATTAGACATTATCTTTAAGAGATTCAAGAAAACCTAAAAAGAAACAAAAATAATTCTTCCATTAAATCACTCTAATTCCAAAGGCATAGTTCAGAAACAAATTATCTTTTTCATATTTTAATTTTAACTAAGAAGTGATTAAAGTAAAAACATATTCATTTTTTTGTCCTTTTAGGACTAAAATAGAGTTCCATTAAAAAAATTGTAAAGCTAAAGCACTTTGCACAATTAATAAATATTTTAGTCATTTGTACCTTGTATCCTTTTTATACCTTATATCCTTTCACCACACAAATTGTCACCAGTTGGCCTTTTCAGCTTCTCATTAAAAAAAAAAAAGAAAAGGCAAAATGCAGCCTTGCAGTCTGTGTCGGAATAAAAGTAGTTGAATTCTAAGTTATGTCTTTAGGTTGGAAATAGAAACTATCATGTAGGGATTGTTCAGGGAAGCTCACAGGACTATTTTTATTTCTTTAGACTTATCTATGTGATTATCTTCACAGGTTTAGAATCCCTTTAAGGTCAACAAGCTAGGTTGTAGAGGACAGTTCATGTGGATATATGCAATAATACTAAAACCTGCAATGTAGGCCAAGCATTCCCATATACTGGTGGGGGCACAAAAGAAAATTAAATAAGCATCAACAATTTCATATGCCTATATTTAATAAATGCATTTTCTTGCTATCTGAGATTTAGAGATTTTCAAGAACTTCAGCTTCAACTGCCATGCCCCTCTTCTTCAGTAAATTCTTCCCATGGTGAATTCTTAGATGTGTCTGTACATGGAAGTATCTTAATTCTATACCCTTATAACAGTAAATAATTCTGTGCCTCAACATTATATTCTCCTCACTCTTCCTTTCTTAGTGCAAATTACAGGTGATTATAAATCATTGACTATAAAGTTCATCCAATCTCTTCTTTTAGGGTTACATTATCTTGAATGACTTTAGTTCTCTTTCTTTTTATTTTATTTTTTTAATTTTATTTTATTTTTAAACTTTACATAATTGTATTAGTTTTGCCAAATATCAAAATGAATCCATCACAGGTATACATGTGCTCCCCATCCTGAACCCTCCTCCCTCCTCCCTCCCCATACCATCCCTCTGGGTCGTCCCAGTGCACTAGCCCCAAGCATCCAGTATTGTGCATTGAACCTGGACTGGCATCTCGTTTCATACATGATATTTTACATGTTTCAGTGCCATTCTCCCAAATCTTCCCACCCTCTCCCTCTCCCACAGAGTCCATAAGACTGTTCCATACATCAGTGTCTCTTTTGCTGTCTCATACACAGGGTTATTGTTATCATCATTCTAAATTCCATATATATGTGTTAGTATACTGTATTGGTGTTTTTCCTTCTGGCTTACTTCACTCTGTATAATAGGCTCCAGTTCCATCCACCTCATTAGAACTGATTCAAATGAATTCTTTTTAATGGCTGAGTAATACTCCATTGTGTATATGTACCACTGCTTTCTTATCCATTCATCTGCTGATGGACATCTAGGTTGCTTCCATGTCCTGGCTATTATAAACAGTGCTGCGATGAACATTGGGGTACACGTGTCTCTTTCCCTTCTGGTTTCCTCAGTGTGTATGCCCAGCAGTGGGATTGCTGGATCATAAGGCAGTTCTATTTCCAGTTTTTTAAGGAATCTCCACACTGTTCTCCATAGTGGCTGTACTAGTTTGCATTCCCACCAACAGTGTAATAGGGTTCCCTTTTCTCCACACCCTCTCCAGCATTTATTGCTTGTAGACTTTTGGATCGCAGCCATTCTGACTGGTGTGAAATGGTACCTCATAGTGGTCTTGATTTGCATTTCTCAGATAATGAGTGATGTTGAGCATCGTTTCATGTGTTTGTTAGCCATCTGTATGTCTTCTTTGGAGAAATGTCTGTTTAGTTCTTTGGCCCATTTTTTGATTGGGTCATTTATTTTTCTGGAATTGAGCTGTAGGAGTTGCTTGTATATTTTTGAGATTAGTTGTTTGTCAGTTGCTTCATTTGCTATTATTTTCTCCCATTCTGAAGGCTGTCTTTTCACCTTGCTGATAGTTTCCTTTGATGTGCAGAAGCTTTTAAGGTTAATTAGGTCCCATTTGTTTATTTTTGCTTTTATTTCCGATATTCTGGGAGGTGGGTCATAGAGGATCCTTCTGTGATGTATGTCAGGGAGTGTTTTGCCCATGTTCTCCTCTAGGAGTTTTATAGTTTCTGGTCTTACGTTTAGATCTTTAATCCATTTTGAGTTTATTTTTGTGTATGGTGTTAGAAAGTGTTCTAGTTTCATTCTTTTACAAGTGGTTGACCAGTTTTCCCAGCACCACTTGTTAAAGAGATTGTCTTTAGTTTTCTTTCTATATGTCCTAGATAATCAAGATCTCTTAGCTAAGAAGAACCATAAAAAAGTGGTCCTTTTGTTACATTAATCCTATAGATCATTAAATTTAGAGCAAGAGAACACTACTTTCTCTGTTCCTACATTTGTGATGCTAAGCTGCAATAAATAAAATCAGCCAGCATATAGATTTTTCTCATTATATTTCGTGGTCTCCAACCTTCGCAGAGTGAGCCTTCAGACCCACCGGTCAATCCTTTCAAGAGCTGCTTCTTATCTCTTTCTGAGTCTTCAAAGAAAATTACTATACTGGAGTAACTGAAGGATGATTACCATCCCCTGGTCATTTTGTATCTTCAATACACAGGAATACTTGCCTATACTATATGAATGTATGCGTTTTCCAAAATTAAGATCCGATTTTCCAAGTCTTCATTTCTTCTTTAAGTATGTTCAATCTCAGCAGATGAAAAGTGAGACTCTTCAAGGGCAATTACCAACAATAATCGAGTACTACTTTTTTCTGGCAATGCCTTAAGTATTTTGATATTATTTAATACTCACAATATTTCTCACAAAACATAGCCTATTATTTACTTTTATGCTTGAAAGATAACTGAACTTTTAAGTAGTCTTCCCATGTTTATACAGCTAGAATCGGGCAAGATGGCATGTCTCTGACATCAGATATGAATGTGATCTAAATCTTAATCAAGAAAATGTCTCCACCTCCTGGACACTCTCTTACAAATTATTTTTATTATATCGTGAAAATTTCATTTCAAATTTAAGATGATTTTGCAACCCTGATGTAGTGAAAATGTGATTTTAACATATAGAATGTTACTCAATCTTAATTGTGTACATTATGATAGTGGGGATTTGTTTTTCTTTTCCAAATAAATAATTGACTGTCTAAGCACCATTTTTTGACTAGCCCACTAATAAAGAATGCTAAATCTCACTCAATTAAGCCTTTCATATTTATATGGATCTGTATGTTCTCCATTCTGTTTAATGTATTAATTTGTATATTCATATCTTAACACCCTGCCATTATAATTATTAAGCTTTAAAATATTTATTTATATGTGGTAGAATGTATGCCCTCATATTGTTAGACCTCTTCAACATTTATTGGCAATTAATTATTCCAAAAGTAATTATTGCATTGAAACTTAGCCAACTCATATGGGACATTTTCTAGCACTAGGGATCAGAAGGAACATTATTTTTTCTAAGTTTAGAAACTACAAAAATCTCATGGATTTCAAGATTCAAATTAAACTTGAATCATCAAAGATTCAAGTCTAATTTATTCTTACTAAATCACAGCATTTTAGACATGGAAGGACTTTTAAGGATCATTTGGTTGAACTCATTTCTTTTATCTGAGAATACTGAGACCTGGAGAGGTAAAGTAATTTGCAAAATACCACACATCGAGTGGCAGAGAATATATGAAAATTATATCTCTTAGGTAAGTAAAATAAAAAAATTCTAATTCTCAGAGTGTTTAAGCTAGCTTTGATTTTTCCTGATTCCAGAATTTATCAACCAAAGTCAGTGATAATTTAATGTATAATCACAAAATGACTTTGGTTAGCTAGTAAGTCAGAAACATACCATTAAAATAGGTTATTATGTATTTGAATATTTGATTTGGAGTAGTTTAGTATGAACTGAACATCATAGAAGGGAAAATATAGTAGGAATTCCACATCTGGCGAAGGAGGACTAGCTATTCCTACACCAGTACTTTTTGTTTGCTCTCTGTTTTTGTCTTTGCTTTTGTTTATAGCACAGACTGATATTGTCAATCAATAAGAAGTGTTATATTTGGATAAATGAACAAAGAACACATCAAACAGAAAAAATGAAGGACCTAAAATACAATGTGAAGTGAAGGGGCCAAATGTACTACAGGGAAGAAAAGGAGAGAAAGGTAAAATAACATTTTAAGTCACACTTCTTGGCATCTGCTGAGTCCAAGGGAGCAGTCGAAAGACTACAGCCAAGCAAAAAGTGGCTGTTCAGGAACTTTAATTAGAGCAGAGTTTCTGACATTCTTAACAGGCCAGGATGTAAATTTTCAAATTTATGGCCCTGCATGAAGAAGGAACATTGGTACAAAGCCCAGGATTTCACAAGTAATCCCTAAAGTGCTGTACTCTGTAAGGATGAATTTGAATTAGACAACTCTTCTCCAAAACTGATGCTCAGCTTCAAATCAGCACAACCTCTGATCAAATGAAGCCAAAGTGTCTCTGCTTGGCCAGAGGAAAAGTAAATTTTTTCGAAAGGAAGTAACACTAAAACCAGCTCTTCAAGTTTTCATGTAAGCTGGAGGAGCTCAACTACAAACCACCAAATGTGTAAATAGAAAAATAATGACTCACAGAATGGATAATAGAGATATTAGAAATAGACTCACAGGAGATTCATTAGTTCAGTTCAGTTCAGTTAGTCGCTCAGTCGTGTCTGACTCTTTGCCACCCCATGAATCCCAGCACACCAGGTCTCCCTGTCCATCACCAACTCCTGGAGTTCACCCAAACTCACATCCATCGAGTCAGTCATGCCATCCAGCCATCTCATCCTCTGTCTTCCCCTTCTCCTCCTGCCCCCAATCCCTCCCAGCATCAGGGTCTTCTCCAATGAGTCAACCCTTCGCATAAGGTGGCCAAAGCACTGGAGTTTCAGCTTTAGCATCGTTCCTTCCAAAGAAATCCCAGGGCTGATCTCCTTCAGAATGGACTGGTTGGATCTCCTTGCAGTCCAAGGGACTCTCAAGAGTCTTCTCCAACACCACAGTTCAAAAGCATCAGTTCTTCTGTGCTCAGCTTTCTTCACAGTCCAACTCTCACATCCACACATAGGTGTTATTAGATTCAGATATGACTAATGCCTTAAAAAAATTGAGTAATAACATGGAGAATTTTATCAGCCAACAGAGAACCATAAAAATAATCCTAAAAAAATTATAATAACAGTATAAGTAATCAGTGTATCATCTTGACAGCAAAATAGATATAACATAATGAAAGATTAGTTAATTAGAAAGCTGGATAAAAATATTCAGCCTGAAACATGGAGAGAAAAAAGAGGAAATCGCTGAGAAATACCAGAAGTAAACATAAGATTCAGTGAAAACATCTAACTTTTCTTTAAGCAATGCCCCAGAAGGAAAGGAGAAAATGAAGCAGAGCTGATACTTCAAGAACTTGTTTAGTCACTAAGTCATGTCTGATGCTTTTGTGACCCCATGGACTGTAGCCCATGAGGCTGCTCTGCTCATGCGATTTCCCAGGCAAAAATACTGGAGTGGGTTACCATTTTTTCCCCGGAGCATCTTCCTGACCCAGAGATCAAACCCACATCTCCTGCATTGTCATGTGGATTCTTTACCACTGAGCAACTTGGGAAGCGCCGCTTCAAGAAACAGAGATGGATGACTTTCCAAAACTGATACACATAACTCTAGCAACAGATTTAAGAAACAGTACAATTCCAAGCAGTATGGATTCAAAAGAAACATGATAACCATTGATGGTCAATTTGCTTAAAAACAAAATCTAAAAAATGTTGTAAGAACCAGAAAAAATGAAAAGACATGACAACTTAAAACAGGACACATTAATGCCAAGTTGACTCTTCAATGCAGCTAATATAAATTAGAGAAAAGTGGAATGAAATATAACATGAGAAAAGAAATGGCTGCTAGTCAAAAGTTCTTCTTCTAGTAACAATTTCTTTCAGCGATGAAAATATAACAGTTTAGAATAAACAAGTAAAGAAAAAGAATAGCTGTCAAAAGATCCACAGCAAATGACCTCAACATGTAGAAGAAAAATGGTCTGATGAAAACATGGAGATATAGGAAGGAAAAAGTGGTGACAATAATTTTTAATAACAACTTTTAATGAATGGTGAATTTATACAGTAAAAAAATTCTTATGGAATTCATAAATTTATAACAAGTAGAGGATAAAGTGAAAAAGGGAGTAAAATGGAAGAAATATAATGTATTTTATACTTGTGTTATTATAAAATGCAACAAATCCTCAGTGTTTATATTATATCTAATATTATAGCATCAATACTTATGTATTTCTATAAATGACAAAATGAAAAGAACAAACAGAAAAATCTATGGTGGGAGATGCTAATATACCTCTGTTAATAACTTAAAAGTATTGCAAGGAAGTTGAATATTTATTTCACATGATTAACAAAAGGGGATAGCAGAAAAAGAGATCCTCTCAAAAAAGAATAAAAAGTGGAAGAGGACTTTTGTTTGGGAAATACATTTACAGTATTTTTGAACTCTGCCTAGGTCGTTCTTGGAAGTTGGGGTTACAGAGTCAGAAATTGATTTAGTCCTTTAAATGCTATAGACTAGCACAAATTCACTGAAAAGATCTTTCTCCATAGCTGGCCCTGAAACTCCAAAGAGCAAGTCCTTGTGATCTTGCCCATCAGCAATAATCCTGTTAAAATAACACCTTCTACCCCTTGAAAGTATACTCTCTTCCTAAAAGCAGTTTGCTTAATACTTTTCACATTTGGCTTTGAATGAGCACATAGTAGCTCTACCCCTATGGTCCTCTACAAGTGTAAAAGGAAATGCAAAGTACTCTGAAAACTATTTTTAAATAAAAATTCACTGCTTCAGCAGTCTTTGGATTTCTCTCCTGTATAAGTTGCAACTAGCTGATAGGCTAAGGTTTGCAGCTCTTGTTTTATATACTGCTTTTTCAACCTTAGTCATGTTGAATTTAATCACTCTCTTTGCAAATTGGTATATTTATCTTGTTGAAGTCCCTTTGAGCTTTAACTCAAAATTTTATACACTTAGAAAAATTTCATTTAATAACCTTTTATATGCATATATGTGTAAAAGAAGTATAATTTGTGGAGCATGAGCTAATTTACTTTATGCTTAATAATGCTTAATTCAAAAATCATTTCAAAACATTTAGACAGGAGACATTATTACCTGATTAAGGCCATAGCAATCCTTTTATACTGTAAAGAATACTAATTTTGATGGCTACTTCATGTCTCCAGAGGCAAATGTGAATTAGCAGAAATCCAATATCACCTCGCCTATATCAAAAGATAGAAAAGAATAAAATTGTGAGAACGATGTTCAGCTTTAAGGAACAGAAGTATAAGAGACATGCTCTGCATCAGGTGTGGTGGGATAAAGCAGTCACTTTCTATCATACATACAGCAACTGCAAACGCTGCACCCAATGCTAAAGAAACCAGCAAACAGTCACCCCACCCACATCCCCAAACACTCGGAAAGAGCTCTGGAGAAACAACAAAAACAGGTACATTTTGGAAGTGATAGCCTGGGGTAAGATTTTTATAGCTTTATCTTGATGGCAGTAGAAAACATACCATCTTTCTGGCCTGAAGAAATATGTCGAAAAGGAACTGAGCCCAAAACCACAGCAGCTGTAAAAGCAGAGGACAGGGGCATCACTGAAAAGAGAGGCTGATAAGGGAAATCTCAAATTATCTGTATAAATTTTATCCCAGTTTTTCAAACCTGTGAATCACTTGTGTACCGAAACAGAATGGACCTAAGTTAAAAGAACTGAACTGAGATCAGAGTTGATTCCTATTTCAGTTGTGACCAAGTTGGCAATTTGCATCAAACTAAATTAATTGCTTCCTAAAATGCAGTTAACAGGGACCAAGACTCAAAGAATCTTGTAAAGAAAAAAATACACTCATAATGAATGTAAAGGCAGGGATATAGGAAATGTGTTTTTTAAAATGGAAATTTTAGAAACGAAAAATACAAAATCCTAAATAAAAATTGTCTGGAAGAACTTAATAATGTAATGAAGGTAATGGAAAAAATAGAAATTTGATTTAGATCATTAAAAGTTATTAATCAGAGAATTAACAGGAAAAAAAGATGGATAAAATAAGCAGAGCTTCAAGGACTGTGCAACAGTAGCAAAAGTCTAATATATGTTAGCATAGATATCAATATTGAGGTAAATAATATTTGACAAAATGATGGCTAAATACTACTGAAATTTGGTGAAAAATGTGTTTTATACAGTCAAGAAACTTTGCAAAGCCAAACAGGATAAATACAAACATATCACACCTAGGTACATCAAAGTTAAAGTACTAAAAAAACAAAAATATAGAGAAAATCAACTTTGAAATAAACCACAGAAAAACAACAATATTGTGTACATCACATCTTAAGTAGAAAATCCAAACGAATCTATAAAACAACCTCATGAATAAGTGAATTCAGAAAGCCACTGAATACATGCTTGGTCTATAAAACCCAGAGTAACAAAAGTTGGAAAAAGAAATTTCCAAGAATTCTATTTACAACTGTGTCAAAAATACACTTTTAGGAAAGAATGTGAATGGATGGTATGGTAAACCATAAAGCATTGCTGTACTTTATTAAAGAAAATAGAAATAAATGGAAAATATATTCCTGGATTGGAAAATTGAACATCAGTTAGATGTCAATTACACCTAAATTGACTTGTAGGTTTGCATATAACAACTGTCAAAATGACACTAGTTTTTAAAAAAGCAGGATCCTCTATGAGCCACCTCCCAGAATATTGGAAATAAAAGCAAAAATAAACAAATGGGACCTAATTAAACTTAAAAGCTTCTGCACAACAAAGGAAACTATAAGCAAGGTGAAAAGACAGCCTTCAGAATGGTAGAAAATAATAACAAATGAAGCAACTGACAAACAACTAATCTCAAAAATATACAAGCAACTCCTACAGCTCAATTCCAGAAAAATAAATGACCCAATCAAAAAATGGGCCAAAGAACTAAATAGACATTTCTCCAAAGAAGACATACAGATGGCTAACAAACACATGAAAAGATGCTCAACATCACTCATTATCCGAGAAATGCAAATCAAAACCACAATGAGGTACCATTTCACACCAGTCAGAATGGCTGCGATCCAAAAGTCTACAAGCAATAAATGCTGGAGAGGGTGTGGAGAAAAGGGAACCCTTTTACACTGTTGGTGGGAATGCAAACTAGTACAGCCACTATGGAGAACAGTGTGGAGATTCCTTAAAAAACTGGAAATAGAACTGCCTTATGACT
>NW_011495082.1:18546322-18546727 GCF_000754665.1 Bison bison bison
GAATGATGATAACAATAACCCTGTGTATGAGACAGCAAAAGAGACACTGATGTATAGAACAGTCTTTTGGACTCTGTGGGAGAGGGAGAGGGTGGGATGATTTGGGAGAATGGCATTGAAATATGTATAATATCGTGTATGAAACAGTTGCCAGTCTAGGTTCAATGCACGATACTGGATGCTTGGGGCTGGTGCACTGGGACGACCCAGAGGGATGGTATGGGGAGGGAGGAGGGAGGAGGGTTCAGGATGGGGAGCACATGTATACCTGTGGCAGATTCATTTCAATATATGGCAAAACCAATACAATATTGTAAATTTAAAAAATTAAAAAAAAAACTTATACGGGCAGTCACACAAACAGTAGTCAAAAAATTTTTTAAAAGAAAAAAATATTTGTACTCA
>NW_011495082.1:18546827-18563843 GCF_000754665.1 Bison bison bison
ATTTGTACTCAGGTCACTTGATTTTATGAGCTACTAGTAAAAGCCTTAATCAAGACAGTGTGCCTGGTGCACGCTTAGGCATAGAAATCATTTGAAAATAATAGATTGTCTAGAACTATAGCTGCATATGTAAATATGTATATATATTTGATTTTTCAAAGATGTCAAGATAATTCATAGATGAAAAGGAAGTCTACATCAAATTTTGTTAGACACACTGGATGTCTGTATAGAAAAATTTAACATATACTCCTAACTGAAAAGAAAATGGACCATAGGCTTAAATATAGAGGCTAAAATTATTAAACTTACAGAAGGAAACATAGGAGGCAGCCTGCGTGACCTTTCGGTTGGCAAGTATAAAAACACATAACCCACAGTAAATGCACAATAAAGGGAGAAAATCGATAATTTGGACTTCATCAGGATGAAAAACCTGCTCAGCAAAAGGCATCATTTAGAAAAAGAAAAGTCAAAGTACAGATAGAGAGGAAACACTCACTATTCATATATTAGGCAAAAGACTCGTAACTGGAATATAAAATATGTTCTTAAAACACAATAGGAAGAATAATAAGCCAGTTTTGAAAAGTAAACAAAACCCTTGAATGCCGCTTACTAACAGAAGATACATAAATGACCAATGGTCACATAAATAGCTGTTCCAAGTCATTGGTCATCAGCTGATTGCCAGTTAGAACCACATGAAATAATTATTTATGATCGTGCCTGTATGTGCACCCCCACACCCCCACAGAAACGTGCATACTAAAATGGCTACATTTAAAAAAAATCTGAATATCTTAAATATCACAGAGCTCTTTGAATAATAAGAAATCTGAAAAATTATTGGTTAAAATATGAAATATAATTGCCACTTTATGTATGTGCATGTATGGCATATGTACCACTTTATGGGAATTTATAGTATGTAGTAGGGGTGTGTGTGTGTATGTATATGTATCTTCCACATATACTAGCTATCAACCCTAAATATCCAAGATTTTTAAAAGTATAAATGATCCCAAAGACATACGTATCGATATTTACAGCAGTTTTAATTGCAATACCCCAAACTTCTAAGCACTCCAAATGTTCATCAAAAGGGAAATAGAGGAGCAAAACACGGTACAAGAGAATACTAGCCAAAAAAAAAAAAAAAGAGAATACTAGCCATCTAAGAGGAATGGCACACTGATCTACACAACCAAAGTCACTGTGATGAATGACGCCCATACAGTGAGTGCACGCAGCAGGGTTCTGCTCATATAAAAACTCTGGAAAATAGTTAACTCCTCTGCAGTAACAAATGGCATATCAGAAGTCCACAGTCTTGAGCAGATGGAGGATACTGGCCAGAGTACCCTTTCGGGAATGATGGTAACGCTCCAGACTGTAATGGTGGCTGTGAATTCATGGATGTCTATTTCTGTCAAAGTTCATGAAATTGAACAATTTAAATGGGTATGTTTTCATGTATGCTAACTATAAAATTAGATGTATTGGTATATCAACATCTGCATTAATACATGACTTAAAGGGGTGATGATAAAAATATACTGTCCTTGGACTCCTGATAGTTTAAGAATATGTGAGGCTTGAAGTCCCATCTTATATTTTATGGTGTGGTAATGACACATTTACAGAAGAAAATATGTTGTAGAGTGCATGGACTTTGAAATCAAAGAGACCCATGTTTCAATTTTATTTAGATAAGTTCTTCTTAGACTTTGTAAGCCTCAATTTCCACACCTATAAAATAGAGGTAGATGATACTACTATGCTGTAGAATAATGTTAGTTCAAACAGACCTCAGTTTTAATCCTTAAACTACCATTAGAGCCTGTGCAAATTTCTTCATCTCTCTTTTTCTTGAAAATAAAAATGGCCATAACTCTGAGTCATAAAATTAGTCCAAGGATTTATTGAGTTGGCAAATGGAAAACAACTAATAAAATGTCTGGCACAATGCAGGGGCTCAATAAATGTTAGTTTTCCTCTTCCCGTTTCAGTAATACCAAGAGAGCTAAAATATGATACGAAACAGTTGGCAAGATATTAATGTTGGAAAGAGATTTCTCATAGTGTAGACTAATGTATTTTCATATTTTCAAAGAATAACAGCTAAGGCTTCAATTGTTGAATCTCAAATTACTTTCCTAATTTACCTAAAGGTTTGAAGAGCAGACTTCAAAGGACACACATTCCCTAAGATCAAATATTTAAGTAAAGGTTATCTGAAATACCTAAACCTTTGAAAATATCTCAAAGGGGAATTCCATTTCCAGCAATATGACAGAAAGATATCCTGAGGGGACTTCTTACTATAATACCACTTGATCCGAGATAATTTACAGCAAATACACTTTTAAAGCAGTGTTGTAAACAAAAGAAATATCCAAGGACAAATAATAGTAAAAATAAGCCAGTGAGGTAAAGCTGACACGTGAAAGCTAGTGCACACAGAGTCCAGGCTGCATTCACGAAAAGTGGCGATGCCAGATCGGAAATGGAGACACTCAAATCGGCGTTCTCCAGGCAGATGGCTGGCTGACTCTGAAATTGTCCCATGGATCTACAGACATCCAGGAGAGTTAAAGTAGGTTCAACTGCTAGCTTTCGCTGGAAGAGAAACTTCAGATGCCCTCAAGAGTGAGTAAGTGAGCGTGCTCAGTCATGTCTGACTCTTTGCTACCGTATGAACTGTAGTCAGGCAGGCTCTTCTATCCTTGGAATTTTCCAGGCAAGAATACTGGGGTTGGGTTGCCATTTCCTACTTCAAGTGATCTTTCCAAGCCAGGGACTAAACTCACATCTCTTGTGTCTCCCGCATTGGAGGCAGATTCTTTACCACTGCACCATGTCATGAGAATGGCACCACAATTTGACTTTTAAAAAATACAGTAGAGAGTTTCAGCAAAGTTGACTCTGGCAAAAAGACTTGTAAAAAGAGAAAAACATTTCTGATGAGACTGACAAAAGTAGGAGAGAAATAGCACACAAAAATAACACTTGAAATGGAAAAGAGGACGTGCTAAAGAAACAGCATGGATTGAAAAGTTATTGAGAGTCTTAAAAAACCTTAGTTCCAATCAAGAGTAAAATGTTAGACTTAAATGGACAAGTACCCAGAAATAGGTAATTTCATAGCACTAAATCAAGACTAAAGGGGAAACACAAATTACCTGTATTTACTATGTATATAGAATCTGTGATTTAAAGTTTCTAATGAAGAAGACACCAGGCCCAGATGGTTTTACTGGTGAGTTCAAGCTAAAGTTTAAGTAATTTATAATTACAACCTCCAGCAAGTTCTTAAACAAAATAAATGGGGGGGGGAGATATCCAGTTTATTATTAATTAGTCCTGTTCTTATAATCAAACCTTGATGTCAAAATTAAATAAGGACTTTGAAGAGATACAAACGTCGAAAACAAAAGACTAGCTATGCTGTCACTTCAGTCGTGTCCAACTCTGTGCGACCCCATAGATGGCAGCCCAACAGGCTCCCCCGTCCCTCGGATTCTCCAGGCAAGAACACTGGAGTGGGTTGCCATTTCCTTCTCAAAAAGACTAGCAGAAAAATATAAAAAATTAGGAGTATACCCTAGGAATTCAAGAGGGCTTTCACATTATATAATCCATAAGTACAATCCATCTCAGTAACAGGCCATAAAAGAAAAATCCATGCTATCACTTCAGAAGAATCAGAAAAAGTACATGACAAAATTTATGACTAATCAGTGCATAATCACCTATCAAACTGGTAATGGGAAGAAGCTTAACTTTGCAAACTCTATCAAAACACTCAATAAATGCAATTTCCTCTGGCAAAATGCAAGAAGTAGTCCTTTCAGATCAGCAGCAAGACAAAGAAGACTATCGTAACAAGTTACATATCAAGAAGTACTAGAAGTCTTAGATGGTGCAAGAAAAAAAGAACTTTGAAAGGAAAAAGAAACATTTGTGAATTATATAGATATTCATATAAAGGCTCCCTGTGTGTGTGTGTATATATATATATATATATACACAAAAATCATTTAGTCATGTAAGAACTTAGTAAAGTTGCAGATACTAGTATAAACAATGAAATGCACCTGTATTTATCAATAAAATAGTTATGAAACATTTTAAAAACTATGTTTAACAAGAATAACAAAACCATAAGTAATCAAAAGATGTGCAAGAACTTTGAAGATAAAATGTGGAACATACTGAAAGACATTAAAAGTTCTAAATAAATGAAGCAATGTAACCTATCAAAGACAAGTAAAGTCAACCCATAAAGATTAATCTATTAGTACATTTATAGCTAAACCAAATCTAATAATGTTGAGACAATGGGCTATCCAAGTAGAAAATTTGAAATGTAATCTATCCATCAACTATCCACAAAAATTGAATATGAATTAAATATTTTAGAGTTAAAAATGAAATATTTAACCTTTTCAAGAAATATAGGAGAATATTTTTAACCTTCATGTTAGGAAACAGTTTATTTTATTGAAAAAATAATATAAATATGAACTATAAATGAAGATTAACAAAATTTAAGATCCATATTCATCAGTAGACACCATAAAATGAGGTAAAAGATGCAAAATATATTATGGACTGGTAGTTATCTTAAATTTCTAGACGAGTTTAAATGTGTAAATTTAAATTCCTACAAGCTTTATCAACCTTTTAACTATCATTCATTTAATTTTTCATACTGAGTTTGCATCTTGAGTTAAGATACTGAGTTCCTGTGTACTTTGCAGCATGCAATGCTCAGCTTATATCCAATCCAAAGATGTCTCTGGGCTAAAAGATACAACATTTGGCATGTGGATATCCATACACAGAGTGCATTGCCAGCACCAGCAGCTTGCACAATCTGTGCTTGGAAATTTACATTGATCATAATTACTGTTCCACCTGTATTAAATAATGCTCTGCTATCCTGGGGAATTTCAAAATGGTTTCTCAAAGTTGTCTGTGGTAACACAGTAAGCACATGTAAAGAAATGTGTAACAATAGAGCACTTTTCAACACAATTTCAATGAAAATTTTATAACCTGTACCTTGGTGAGTTTTTAAAGAAATATTTGGTTCTTGAGTTATTTCTGGTGCCCATATTCAGTCAAGCACTTATTGGGCATCTCTTTTGTTTCCAATAATCAGGGTGCTGTGTATTAATATAACAGATATGAAAACCTGGTGTGTGCTTTTGAATACCCCTTAATTGGAGAAAGGAAATAAGCACAAACTACTTTTGTTTTTCTGAATAGAGATTAAATAATAACTTGCCACAAGTTATAGGAAAGATTCAAATCATGGCAAATTTCTCATTAGATTTTCAGTGCTACATGTAAAGAGATATATTCTAAAATATTAGTAGTATTCTGGATGAAATTCAATGCATATATTCTCATCAAAAAGTAACATGTTGGTGAAAGTGAAAGTGAAGTCGCTCAGTCACGTCTGACTTTTTGCGATACCATGGACTGCAACCCACCAGGCTCCTCTACCCATGAGATTTTCCAGGCATGCTTATTCTAAAAGATCAAAGATTTAGAACTTATGGTTGCCTAATGCCTATCTTTCCTCTGTCTTATCTATGTTTTCTGGCTTTGAAATAGGCCAGGAATAGCCAGATAATCCTGGGTGGTACAGATCTCCTGGGGAAGGGCATGACAACCCACTCCATATTCTGGTCTGGAGAATTCCATGGACAGAGGAGCCTGGCAGGTTGCAGTCTAGGGGGTCACAAAGAGTTGGACATGACTTAGTTACTAAACTACCATCAAGGGGAATAGCCAATAATAAGGAGAATATAAGAATGCAAAACTGAAAAGCAAGATTATACAAAAACAGAATAATGAAGTACAATAGAAATTATGAAATAGTAAAAATGTAGTTTTAAGATGTGATAGCAGAAAATGACAAGGCACTCTGAAGACTTTCAGTTCCTCAGTTTGCCATGTTCTCTAAACCTTGAGCATCTAAGCCTTTATTTACTGTTTCTACCTCCTGGAGCTCTCCTTTCCGTCTGACCTTGCCCACTCTCTGCCCTTCTTAACCTGTTTAAAATAAGTTCATCATTCAAAGAATGTAAACGTCTCTTCTGCCGTGATCATTTCACTGCCCACCAGCCCCACCAGCAATTCATAATGGATGTAATGCTCTCTGTTTTGTTGCCCACACCACTCTATTTACCATTACATCCACCATCATTATGGAGAAGGAAATGCATTCCACTCCAATATTCTTTCCCGGGAAATCCCATGGACAGAGGAGCCTGGTGGGCTACAGTCCGTGGAGTTGTGAGAGTCATACATGATTTAGTGACTAAAATCACCAACTACCCCATCATTTATTAAGTAGTTTACAATTACATTGTAATGTCTGTTTTCCCCAGTACACAGCAAGCATCCTTAAATTGGTGAGCAACTTGTTCTCTTGTGATCTCAATGCATGATACGTAATAGACATTCACCAAACACTGATTGATTATATTTTTCCAAAGTCATGCATAAAGTGATTAATATACATAGATATCTTTTCTATGCTCCTTGCATAAGGGTTACTATTGAAAGTAAATGGTGGATTTTGTTGGTTTTTATTTTTACAGTGCTTTGGAAGAAGAGTGGACGCTTTCATTATGAGTTACATCTCTAGAAAAAGTGTTCAAGTCACACAGATTAATACCTAAACATAGTGATACTACTGAATCTCTATTTGTAACAAGTACCTTATTGCCAACCTTTAAAAAAATGAGCAGAATGCATCATTTACTTAATTATATTATTAAATAACAGTCAAACAAATGTATATAGTTTCTAGTCATACAATGTATGTAGTTTCACCAAGGTAGGGGAAGAGATTTAGAGGACAAATTTTCTTTGAAAAAAATACCTTCAAGGACCCAGCAGCAATTACTGGGTCAGGGGTTAGACAAAAATACAGAAATCAAGAGGCTGCTGCAGCTGCTAAGTCACTTCAGTCGTGTCCAATTCTGTGCGACCCCATAGACAGCAGCCCACCAGGCTCCCCCATCCCTGGGATTCTCCAGGCAAGAACACCGGAGTGGGTTGCCATTTCCTTCTCCAGTGCATGAAAGTGAAAAGGGAAAGTGAAGACGCTCAGTCGTGTCTGACTCTTAGCGACCCCATGGACCTCAGCCTACCAGGTTCCTCTGTCCATGGGATTTTCCAGGCAAGAGTACTGGAGTGGGGTGCCATTGCCTTCTCCGAATCAAGAGGCTAGGTGTTACTAATCATATTTATCATTCCATGCTGTGTACAGCTTAGATCTCAATTTCTTTGCCTCAGAAGAAAAACAACTATCATTATTCAAGTAAATAATATTTAATATCATAGATTCACAATTTTTCATATAAAGATCTTTAAAAAATACTTATTCTTACTAACTAGAACAAATCCCTGGATTGGGAAGATCCCCTGGAGAAGGGAAAGGTTACCCACTCCACTATTCTGACCTGGAGAATTCCCTAGACTGTATAGTCCATAGGTTTGCAAAGAGTTGGACACAACTGAGCGACTTTCACTCACTCACTCAGAACAAATCAGAAGATGAGGTATTTTTTCCTGAAAGTTATGAAATTCTAAAGACTTCTTAGTGGAACTTCAACTGATAGAGTTGAGGAGAATTTTGTAGGTAGTCCCTTGATTGTTTTTTCAACTAAAATTATTATTTTCTTATAGAATATTTCTCCTTCGTTTTCTCAGAGTTTGTTGAGTAATATGCTCTGTCTATTGGCTCATAAAGAAGAGCCAGTTTGATAAAGTATCTTTGGGTAAGTCACTAAAGGTTGAGTTCTCTGTATATTTGGCTTTAAAGTGAAAAATTCATGAGCTAGAACATTGCTATGTTCTATAGGAAGTTCCTATAAATTTTCATACTTGTAAGAAATTTTTGCATAGCCACAATAATAAAATATGCCATTGAAATTTTAGATCCTAACATGTAATTACGTTTCCTTATACCATGAAGTAAAAAAGTGTATAATTCCATTTACTGCCTTTGGGTTTCAAACTCCTGCTGCTAAAAGCAATGAAGCAAACAATGAAGGTAGTGCTGGCATTATTAATCTTTCTTGGCAAAGGCACTTTACTTCCAATATAACAGGAAATATAACTAAAGCTACTTAGTTCGGCCAAGAATGCAAGTTTTCATGTGTTGTAAATGTTTTAGAAATTAGATTTTTTTCAAAAGCAGTTTTTGTTAGTTCAGATGAAAGCACTTGAAACATAGTTACTACCAAGAGTAAATTATCAATTAAATTAAAACTTCAGTCAGATGGAAGAGAAATAACTAATCTCACCATTTTGTCACTTTATCATGGTTATCTTCAGTCTAGGCAATGTCCTTCAGTCTGACAGGACCCCAAGTACTTCATAAAATTTCCATGGTATACAAACTGCATCATGATATACAGACAGCTATTGAACAGGAGAGAAAGACAATAATAGTCACTACAATCAGGCTGAGAAGATTTGGGTAGAGAAGATGATATTTGCTTCATAAGAGCTGTAAGGAATTTACTGAGAAAAATGGTAATTAGTGATACTGAATGCAAGTGAATACCGTAAGTTGCCTAGATGAAAGTGTTCTGAACTCTTCATTTATTCCATCATTACAGACTTTGTCTCTTTATATACACCTTTGGAAGGTATGCATATTCCAAGCTCTCTTTTCCAGTGTTAGACCTAAATTACACATGTAAGCTTTGTAGTTGGCCATGAGCTTCTCATTTATGCAGAAACAACTTCACAGTTATTTGTTACACAAACCTATTGAGAGCATACTAGCCTGCTGGCTTGTGTGAACATTTTGCTGAACAGCTGCTCTGGCTTTAAAATTTGGACTTTTCCAAGCACTGTTTGAAATACCAACAGCAAATGTGGAAGGTACAGGAAAGAATTTTTGCTTACATGTCATCATTTCTAGCTTGATATTTATATGCTTTTTTCTTAATTATATTAGGAGAATAGATACTCAAGTCAAAATACAAAAATAAAAGATACCTAGAAATGTTTGGATTTATAACATTTAAAACTGTATGAAAGAATTATGTGTGTATACATATATAATAAGAGTAAAATTAGAAATGCTAATTAAAAAATAGTAGAAATTGCACATTTAAATGATTATAAATTATTAAAATGTTAAAGGCTATAGATTAGCAAACATCATTCTGGATTTTTGTGAAAATCTTATCTATACAAAAGAATGTTGCAGGGTTTTAAAAAATCATTTGTATAACCTGAAAGTTTATTAAATCAGGTTTACTTAAACCTGCAGTGCTTTTTTTTTTTTAATAACAGAAGTAGGCTATTGTGCATCCATACAATGGAAAATTGTACAACCATTACAAGCAGTATTGTGAGTCCACTTTTATAGGTATGAAAAATTCCCACACTGAATTATTGAGTACGACTAAATTACAAAGAAGTGATTCTAATATGATGCCATTTATATAACAGCACTAAAACCCTCTGTGTGAATGTATGTGTGAAGATATAGTGTATTAATTAGGATTTGGAAGTAACAAAATAGCCCTCACATTTCAATGGTTTCTTTACTTTCATTTCTTGTTCATGCTCTGTGTGGGTTGCTCTGGCCTGGTCCCTAGATCTGTGTCATTTCTCTGTTGCTGTGGAACAAATGACCACTAACGTAGTGTCTTAAAACCGTACTCACTAAGCACGTCACAGTCAGAAGTCCCAGGGGGCTCTCAAGGCCCAAGTCGAGGTCCTGGCTAGTTTGGGTTCTTATTTGGAAGTTAGGGAAAAAATATCTGCCTCCAACTTCATTCAAATTTTTCATGTAATGCGGTTCCTTCCAGCCAGACAGGGACCGTTCACCTCCTGCAGTCTGCTCTCAGATCTTTGCCCTGCAGCCTCCTGCATCTCAGCAATAGCAAATCTTCCTTGCAATAAATTTCTCTCCTGTTTTCAGTATCTCAGATTTCCTCTTCTTCTATGTCAGAAAAGAAATGTCTTTGCTATTGAAACACTCATGGAATCTAGGTAATCTGGATAACTTCCCTGTCTTAAAATCAAGTGATTAGAAGACTTAATTACATCCGCAAAATCCCTTTTGCCTTGAACTAAAACACAATCATGGGAGTAGCGTGAGGAGATAGAGGTCATAGGGCCTTCATAGAATCCTGCAGAGCAGAGGCTCTGTTCTGTCTTCCCCTTAGATCAGGCCTCAGGGATCCAGGCTGAAAGAGCATCCCCTGTATGAGACGCTGGTGTTCCCCTCACGTGCCACGGACCAAAGCAAGTCACATGGACCAGCACAGTGTCAGTGAGCAAGGAGGTATACTTTCCCACAGGAGGAGTGCAAATAACATGGCAATTTGACGTCTACAGGCAGGAAGATAAGTAATACTCAGAAACAGTAATTCAGTCTACCAGGCCTAGGGAGCGAGATCTAGAAATATGGTTTCTACAGTGGTTTGATGTTCAGTCATGATGGTATAAAACATGATTTTTTTAAAAAAATTTGTGTTGCTATATTATCTGTATTTTTCAAAAGTTATATGACTTTCTCATAATTGAGAAAAAGAAAAACATTTTATCTTGAAAGAATGTAATATATAAGTCAGAGAGTTCAGGGTTTTTCAACTCTGCTTTACAGATGAGCAGAGTTAGTCAATGAGAAGCTATGACCATTTACATAAAAGTAGCTGCAGTCCATGGGGTTGCTAAGAGTCGGACACGACTGAGCGACTTCACTTTCACTTTCCATTTGCATGCATTGGAGAAAGAAATGGCAACCCACTCCAGTGTTCTTGCCTGGAGAATCCCATGGACAGAGAAGCCTGGTAGGCTGCAGTCCATGGGGTCGCACAGAGTCAGGCATGACTGAAACGACTTAGCAGCAGCAGCAGCAACAGTATTTATAAGCTGCATTTTGTTTCTAAAATATTACAAAATATATTTTTAAAGTTCAATATTTGATTAATTTTACACAATAGTTACTATTATCTTTGTTTTATTTATGGGAGAAAATGAGGCTCAAGTGATTTTTAATGAAACTTCCATGCCAAGAATTGGAAGCCAGGATTTTTAGACTGTGGATTGATTATACACCCTCTGAAGTGCCATGATACCTCTTACTTATATACACATCAATAACAGCTTCTAATATTTATTAATACTTACTACATTCCAGAATGTACCATGGTATCTAGTCCGGTCATAAGTAAGAGGTCTGGAATGCTCAAATATAAGCAACAACGTTTTGCTTTGTATTTCAATTACAATTTGAATAAAAGGCTACAACAAGATGAAACGTGTATATATATATATATCAGTTATAAAGCAAGAAAAGTTGATATTATTTTTTAACAGAGATGCATAAATTCTAGTCATGCATTCTGATGGATGCTACACCCCTACCTTCACAACTGTCTACAATCCATACCAAGCCAACCATCTGATACACTTGCAAGAAATGCAAATTATGTTATGCTTTGATGATGACTTCCTTTCTTCTCTTCTGCTAAAACCTGTGATTCTTATATTTCTCCAAATACCAGGGACATCTCTGTGGTCTTCTAAATTAAAGAGCCCCACTATTTTTTTTTTTTATCAAAACTTTCATATGAGATGTTTTTGGTGATGATCATGGTGGTGATTTGGTTGAGGGTACTATCAATTGAATTCCCAAATTCATGATATTCCTTAAAATATATGACTCTGTAAACGTGTGAATCTATTCTCACTTCTTCCTGAAGCTTGATTAATACAGGGCTAAAATCAACTAACTAGAATGACCGAGGCATGTGTGTGTGTGCGTGTGTGTGTAAGTCAGGGACTGAGTCAGAGACTTCTGTTTGTAGGAAAAAGAAGGGATATCTCCATTTCCCTAGGTCTTTGGCTCAGAGGATACTAGAAAGCAGACACTAAAGTTAGTAAGGAACTAAAATATCCTGCATTCAGGAATCCAGATTTTTGTATAAAATGCTTTGGGAAGTGGTACTTTTTGGCTGGTCAATGGTGACAAAATGTCTCTTTAACACAGCACAGATCCTGCTGGGATAGGCCCCGCTGGCCCTAATCATCTCTTTACACGTGCTCCTACCCCAACAGCTAGCTTAAACATCTTTATGCCATGGAAAACATCTAGAGCTGTTTCTTTTCTTTTCTAAAAATGTTTAATAGAATTCAGATGCTTTACGATGTGCTGTTAGTTTCTGCTTATACAGCAAAGCAGTAAGAGCAAAACTGTACAGCAAAGTGAGTCAGCTGCATGTACGCGTATATCCTCTCTTTTCATCGCAGAGCCCTGAGTACAGTTCCTTGCGGTAGGTTCACTGGTTACCTATTCTATACATAGTAGTGTATATATGTCAGGCCCAGTCTCCCAGTTCATCCCACTCCCTTTTCCCCACTTGGTGTCTGTATGTTTGTCCTTTATGTCTGTGTCTCTATTTCTGCTTTTCAAATAGGTACATCTGTACCATTTTTCCAGATTCCACATACATGCATTTATATACGGTATTTTTCTCTGTCTGATGCACTCACTCTGCACGACAGTCTCTCGGTCCGTCCATGTCTCTGCAAATGGCACAACTTTGCTCCTTTTTTTGGCTGAGCAATATTCCATGTATATCTGTGCCGTATCTTCTTTATCCATTCCGCTAGTTTTGGGGCATTTAGGTTGCTTCTGTGTCTTGGCTATTGTAAATAATGCTTCAGTGAACATTGGGGTGTTTGTATGATTTGTAATTTTGGCTTTCTCTGGGTGTATGCCCAAGAGTGGGATTGCTGGGTCATATGGTCATTCTATTTTTAGTTTTGTAAGGAACCTCCATATTGTTCTTCATATTGGCTCTACTAATGTACATTCCCCTCAACAGTGTAAGAGGGTTCCCTTTTCCCACATCCTCTCTAGCATTTACTGTAGATTTTTTTTGATGATGACCATTCTGACCAGTGTGAAGTGGTATTTCATTGTAGATTTGATTTGCTTTTCTTTAATAATCAGTCTCCATTCTGATGTCTTTTTTTGTGGTAGAGATAATAGTTCAACTCCTGATTGTATTTATTATCTCTCTAAATATCATTTATTTACACATTCAAAAAATAAATATTTATGAAATTAGTACTGAATACAAGGTGATATTACTCTTCGCCTCTGATAACTTTTGGCCTCTTTTCAACCAGTCTTAGTATCTTTCAAGAATGTAGACGCACAGACTCTTATTGGGGTCCTAGGTCATTTTCCTTCTCCCATTTACTTCTCATGGTTGAAGGATGTGTACCTGATTCAATTTAGGGTTAATATGTTTAATTTCTATAAAGCATTTTGTATTCAAGTATTTTTTTTATTCATATAAGAATTAAAAAACACAGAAACCAAAAGTCTTTAAAAACACACAGATAGCAAAAGTAACATTCCTGCATTTTCACTAATTTTGTTCTTCGGAGAGCAATTACTATACAATGGAAAGCTGTGAGAGCACCTGGCTCCTTGGCAAGTCCCTAATACAACTGGCAGCCTGAGGTTCTGAATGACTGGCAGATGGCTCACACTCTATGGGTGAGCTTCGCGTCTCAAGTCATCTACGACTGCCCCCATTCTTTATATTGAATATGTTCAAGTTTAGTATAAAATAAACGTGTGATTTGTACATCTACATATATATATTTGAATACACATTTTTGTCTTTTCCAATAATGTCATTCATTTCACTTGTCTGCAATCTTAGTCATTTCCATATTTTATTTTTAAAGTATAATGTCTTTCTGAGTGGCTGAATTTTAATGTATACTTATAGTAGTGACATCTATAGGCCAGCTTGTTTCGTTTTTTTTTTTTTGTATATATTCACCACAATGATTAAAGCCTTTTGTTTGCCTCTGAGTAAGAGTTGATTATTTTAGCACAAAACCTTCCAAAACTGCTATGTCTCATACTCCTCTAAAGACCACGGATTTGTTTTTTCTAATAAGTAATTTAGATTCCAAATCCCTGGACCAAGTTGACTGTGACCTTCCTGCATGTATACCATGTGGAAATCACCACGGGAACAGACTGCTGAACCAAAGGCAAACAAACAGAGCTGGATGGCTGCCTCCTCATAAATCTGAACGTGCGGTCAGTGTACAGCAGCCAAGTCATCGTGTGTATTCAGACAGGGTGTATGGCAGGCAGCTGAGAGGAGAAGATGGTATACTCTAAATATTATGCTAAGTTTTAATTAATTAGAAGCCGTAATATTTACAGATGCTCTAAAATAGACTGGCTTATATAAAAACCGTAATTTTAAAATGCCTTATTGAAAACTCTAAAAAAATAATCACATCAGCTTCATTTTGCTGTGGAGATTTTTTTTAAATCTGGTTTGTAGTTTTTTCACTAAGTTTATTTTATTTTACTATTCCTTAGCAGTTTATATTTCAGACATCATTCTATGATGGTGGGAAACTTTGGCTTCTATTTACTACCCTCAGAAAGCATAATTTTGCACTGAGACTTTAAACATGTATCATCTTGTCACATCTGATGTCAGTTTTGATCTGTCAGAAGTGTCTTTGCCTATGTGGAAATTACAGTGTAATTTACTTTTAGTTTTGGGGGAAAAAAAAAAAAAACTTGTATAAATGCTTTTTTTAGTCTTACTAAATATGCTGATCAACTACTTTCCTTAAAGACTTTGCATTTGAGGCACTAAAAGTAGGATTTATCAGTACAAATTCAGTTTGAGATATATGTCATACTAAACTCTCCAGATAGATTGTGAATCTACTTCACTGAATGAAGACATCAAAAATTAAGTGACCTCAGATTAGTTAGCTCAGCGACTCTCGGCTTTAGCACAATGTCCCATGCGTGGTCATTGACTTAATTTTGAAGCATTTCACTCCATGACTGCCATGTAATTCGTGAGATTGTGAGTTTTATTTTGTTTTGTTCACTATTTTACTTCTAGGGCAGGGACTAGCACCTTGTATATAGGTGCTCAGTAAATAAGAGACTTTAAAGTTAAGTCTTGTAAGATAAATGCTGGTGGTTAATTTTGTTTCCACATTTCAATAGAAGCTTTTAAAATGCAATCTAAGATTTTTTTTTAATTATGTTGACAAGTTATTAAGAGCAATATCTGAAATTTTAAGGTAGAACTGAAGATAGCCCCAAAACAAAACATAAACCTGAGAAAGAAATTGGGAAGAAGGAGAGAGTGTTGACAACATTCGGGTTGTGAGAAATGGCGAGCGCAACATGCTTTTAGTCTTAGAAATCTAAAGTTGGGAATTCCCTGGTGGTCCAGCGGTTAGGACGTTCACTGCCAGAGGCCCAGGTTCGACCCCTGGTTGAAAACTAATCCCGCAAGACGTACAACTCCCCCCTCACCCGTCCCCCCAAAAATTCAAAGTTATCACCGCTCTTGTTTAAGAAATATGATTTTATAGTTAAACATAAAACAACAACAACAAGAAACCCTCCACCAGATGTATTGTCCTTCTAGCCCAGTGTTGACCAAAGGGAGGCGTCACGTGGGTGATTCGTAAGCTAGCACGATGCGTGACACCCCCAGGGCAGATTCTTGGAGCAGACTCTCGTGGCCTACTGTTTCATTTCCGATGGAGTCTCTTAGCCTGTACAAAAGGATAGGAACCAGCTTCACCTCTGTTATAACGGCGACCAAGGCCTCCAAGTGATCTAGAAACAGGAGTTTTACCATTGACCTCCACGGTTATCCCCTATGGACAGTCCGTGGGAAACATAACTGCCAATTCTATTTTTTAAAACCAGAGAGAGCTATGTTTTAAAGATTGCATCAGTCAAATTCTTCTCAGGAAAATAAAAACTCGGTGAAGAGTTAAACAGAAAGCATAATTTAAAGAATTTGTGGAAGAAGTATTAGCTGTAAGACTAGTAAAAGCAAAAGGAACCCTGATGTAACAAAGCAATAGAAAATTCTGGAAGCGACTAAAACCCATGGGGTTAAGTGAAGTGTTAGTCACTCAGTTGTGTCCAGCTCTGTGCGACCTCATAGACTGTAGCCCGCCAGGCTCCTCCATCCATGGGATTCTCCAGGCAAGAATACTGCAGTGGGTTGCCATTTCCTTCTTCAAGGGATTTTCCCGACACAGGGAGAGAACCTGAGTCTCCTGCATTGCAGGCAGATTCTTTACCATCTGAGCCATCCGGGCAGCCCCTGGGGTTAGGAAAGTAACTTTCGGGAATTATCAGAATTAGAAACATGGAGACTGCACCTTGGAGTTTACTCAAGTCTTTGAGAGATGGCCAGAGGCCAGCTGCTTTTGGCATTCCAGGAACTTAGAGAATACTAACTACACAGCCTAGAGACTTAGACCTCTGGGTAGAGAGCAACTAAGCTGACCAGGCAGCAGCAGATTAGAACCAATTGTTTTTTCAAGTTCTGTTGATGAGGGTGAAGCCCCTGAAAACAAGGAAATAAGAAGTCAGTCTCTTCTTTCCATTTCTGACTCTGAGTTAGCCTCTAGTAGCCCCTGGAGGAGAATCTATTAATAGGCCAGCTAGTGCAAAGAAAATTAGGTTACACAGTTTTAACAATAGCACAACGTTGCCACAAAACATTGTAAATGAATGAATTTGAGGCTTAGTAATATTAGCTTAATAACTGATACAGATTTGGAAGTTTACAGTTAGCAGTTTCTCCTATCTATCTAGGGAACAACCCCAAACCACAAGAGAATAAGATCAGAAAACTAGCTCATTTTCAAAGGAGTAACAAATAAGTAACCAAATAGATGGAACTTTCCCAAGAGTTGTGGTGGTTTCAGTGGAAAAAGAATGGAGATTTGTTTTGGTTGCAGTTCTCAGAAAAGTCTGAAAATTGACAAAGTAAAATGTTACCAAGATGAAGGACAGCCAAAACATTGATTTGTAGCGTTGACAAATGCCCTGGAACTTGAAAAATACTGAGGAAAAAAAAAAAAAAAGGTATGAAGTAAAGTGGGAAATCCCTTAGACAGGCAATATAAATATAAATATAATAT
>NW_011495082.1:18563943-18564653 GCF_000754665.1 Bison bison bison
ATATATATATATATATATATATATAGAGAGAGAGAGAGAGAGAGAGAGAGGGAGAGAGGTATGAGTAGTATAAGTAATGAAGTAAGACTTAGCTTATCAATACTGCTTTGTATCTGCCTCTATCTATTGACGGAGAGAAGTACTAAAAAAAAAAAAAACATACTCAGTTTAGGAGTAAAGGTATACTCTTGCCCTTATGGATCAGATATAAATGGATGTCACTGGAGAAAGGGCACCTTATTCAGATAAGTAACCAAAAGGAAACCGGCATCAGATATTTCCTAAAAATAAAGAAAAGGAACCAGAAAAACACACACACACACACACACGAGGTATTTAACAACAAAATATGTTTTAAAATCATATAATCATCTAAATAGCTTTGAACAGAAGGAGAGAAAAAGTTCAGTTCAGTGGCTCAGTCATGTCGGACTTTGCGAACCCATGGACTGCAGCATGCCAGGCTTCCTGCCCATCACCAACTCCTAGAGCTTACTCAGACTCATGCCCATAGAGTCACTGAGACCATCCAACCATCTTATCCTCTGTCGTCCCCTTCTCCCTTCCTCAATCTTTCCCAGCATCAGGGGCTTTTCCAAGAGTCAGTTCTTTGCATCAGGTGGCCAAAGTATTGGAGTTTCAGCTTCAGTATCAGTCCTTCCAATGAATATTCAGGACTGATTTCCTTTAGGATGGACTGGTTGGATTTC
>NW_011495082.1:18564753-18570349 GCF_000754665.1 Bison bison bison
GACTGATTTCCTTTAGGATGGACTGGTTGGATTTCCTTGCAGTCCAAGGGACTCTCAAGAGTCTTCTCCAACACCACAGTTCAAAAGCATCAATTCTTCGGCACTCAGCTTTCTTTATAATCCAAATCTCACATCCATACATGACCACTGGAAAAATCAAAGCTTTGACTAAACAGAGCTTTGTTGGCAAAGTGATGCCTCTGCTTTTCAATATGCTGTCTCGGTTGGGCATAACTTTTATTTCAAGGAGCAAATGTCTCTTAATTCCATGACTGTAGTCACTATCTGCAGTGATTTTGGAGCCCCCTAAAATAAAGTCTGTCACTGTTTCCACTATTTCCCCATCTATCTGCCATGAAGTGATGGTACCAGATGCCACGATCTTCGTTTTCTGAATGTTGAGCTTTAAGCCAACTTTTTCACTCTCCTCTTTCACTTTGATCAAGAAGCTCTTTAATTCTTTGCTTGCTTCCATAAGGGTGGTGTCATCTGCATATCTGAGGCTATTGATATTTCTTTCGGCAATCTTGATTCAAGCTTGGGCTTCATCCAGCGCAGCATTTCTCATGATGTACTCTGCATAGAAGTTAAATAAGCAGGGTGACAATATACAGTCTTGACTTAATCCTTTCCTAATTTGGAACCAGTCTGTTGTTCCATGTCCAGTTCTAACTGTTGCTTCTTGACCTACATATAGATTTCTGAAAAGGCAGGTCAGGTGGACTGGTATTCTAATCTCTTTAAGAATTTTCCACAGTTTGGTGGGATGATTTGGGAGAATGGCATTGAAACATGTATATTATCATATGTGAAATGAATCGCCAGTCCAGGTTCAATGCATGATACAGGATGCTCGGGGCTGGTGCACTGGGATGACCCAGAGGGATGGTACGGGGAGGGAGGAGGGAGGGGGGTTCAGGATGGGGAACACATGTACACTTGTGGTGGATTCATGTCAATGTATGGCAAAAACCAATACAATATTGTAAAGTAATTATCCTCCAATAAAAATAAAAAAAATTATATTAAAAAAAATTTTTTTCCACAGTTTGTTGTGATCCACACAGTCAAAGGCTTTGGCATAGTCAGTAAAGCAGAAGTAGATGTTTTTCTGGAACTCTCTTGATTTTTCAATGATTCAACATATGTTGGCAATTTGATCTCTGGTTCCTCTGACTTTTCTAAATCCAGCTTGAACATCTGGACGTTCATGGTTCACATACTGTTGAAGCCTGGCTTGAAGAAGTTTGAGCATTACTTTGCTAGGGTGTGAGATGAGTGCAATTGTGCAGTAGTTTGAACATTCTTTGGCATTGCCTTTCTCTGGTATTGGAATGAAAGCTGACCTTTTCCAGTCCTGTTGCCCCTGCTGAGTTTTCCATATTTGCTGGCATATTGCATGCAGCACTTTCACAGCACAATGTTTTAGGATTTGCAATTGCTCAACTGGAATGTTTGGCCTTAGATCAAACAACAGAGAGGGAATACATCTCCACCCATCACCAGAAAATTGGATTAAAGATGTATTGAGCATGGCCCCACTCATCAGAGCAAGACCCAGTTTCCCCCTCAGTCAGTCTTTCCCATCAGGAAGCTTCCAAAAGCTGCTTATCTTCTCCATCAGAGGGCAGACAGACTGAAAACCACAATCACAGAAAACTAACCCATCTGGTCCCATAGGCCACAGACTTGTCTAACTCAATGAAACTATGAGCCATGCCTTGTAAGGCCACCCAAGATAAAGGGTCATTTTGGAGAGTTCCTATAAAATGTGGCCCACTGGAGAAGGGAATGGCAAGCCACTTCAGTGTTCTTGCCTTGAAAACCCCTTGAATGGTATGAAAAGGCAGAAAGATAGGACACTGAAAGATTAACTCCCCAGGTCAGTAGGTGCCCAATATGCTACTGGAGATCAGTGGAGAAATAACTCCAGAAAGAATGAAGGAATGGCACCAAAGCAAAAACAACACCCAGTTGTGAATGTGACTGGTGATAAAAGTAAAGTCTGATGCTGTAAAGAGAACACTGCATAGGGACCTGGAATGTCAGGTCCATGAATCACGGCAAATTGGACGTGGTCACACAGGAGATGGCCAGAGTGAACATCGACATTTTAGGAATTAGTGAACTAAAATGGACTGGAATGGGTGAATGTAACTCAGATGACCGTTATATCTACTACTCTGGGCAAGAATCCCTAAGAAGAAATGGAGAAGCCATCATAGTCAAGAAAAGAGTCCAAAATGTAGTACTTGGATGTAATCTCAAAAATGACAATGATCTCTGTTCGTTTCCAAGGCAAACCATTCAGTATCATAATAATCCAAGTCTATGCCTGGACCATTAATGCTGAAAAAGCTGAAGTTGAATGGTTCTATGAAGACCTACAAGACCTTCTAGAACTAACACCAAAAAAGCTGTCCTTTTCATCATAGGGGATTGGAATGCAAAAGCAAGAAGTCAAGAGATACCTGTAGTAACAGGCAAATTTGGCCTTGCAGTACAGAATGAAGCAAGGCAAAGGCTAACAGAGTTTTGCCAAGAGAACACACTGCGAACACCTTCTTTCAATAACACAAGAGAAGACTCTACACATGGACATCACCAGATGGTCAATATCGAAATCAGATTGATTATATTCTTTGTAGCCAAAGATGGAGAAGTTCTATACAGTCAGCAAAAACAAGACCAGGAGCTGACTGTGGCTCAGATCATGAACTCCTATTGCCACATTCAGATTTAAGTTGAAGAAAGCAGGAAAAACCACCAGACCATTCAGGTATGACCTAAATCAAATCCCTTACAATTATACAGTGGAAGTGAAAAATAGATTCAAGGGATTAGATCTGATAGAGTTCCTGAAGAACTATGTATAGAGGTTCATGACATTGTACAAGAAGCAGTGATCAAGACCATCCCCAAGACAAAGAAGTGCAAAAAGGCAAAATGGTTGTCTGAGGAGGCCTTACAAATAGTTGAGGAAAGAGGAGAAAATAAAGGCAATGGAGAAAAGGAAAGATATACCCATTTGAATGCAGAGTTCCAAAGAATAGCAAGGAGAGATAAGAAAGCCATCCTCAGTGATCAATGCAAAGAAATAGAGGAAAACAATAGAATGGGGAAGACTAGAGATCCCTTAAAGAAAATTAGAAATACCAAGGAAACATTTCATGCAAAGATGGGCTCAATAAAGGACAGAAATGATATGGACCTAACAGAAACAGAAGATATTCAGAAGAGATGGCAAGAATACACTAAAGAACTATACAAAACAGATTTTCATGACCCAGATAACCACGATGGTGTGATCACTCACCTAGAGCCAGAATTTCTGGAATGTGAGGTCACGTGGGTCTTAGGAATCATCACTACAATCAAAGCTAGTGGAGGTGATGGAATTCCACTTGAGCTTTTTCAAGTCGTAAGAGAAAAGCTGAGAGATTAATTTTCTTTTGTGCTCTTAGAAAAGATTTAATAGACACTTTTTCAAGCAACATAGGAGTCAGATATACAAAGCTATAGAGTTAAATACTGGCAATAAATATGGACAAATTCAAATTAATCAAAAGAATAAGTATTTATGCTATGCATTCATGCATGCACTCAAAGGAAAACACAAAAGCAAAACTCCTTGGTTCCATGAAAATGCACAGCTCAAGAAAATATGAGAGGATAAAAAATACAGGTAGCTGGCCTATCAGTAATGAATACAGACTGTAAAACCACTGAAAGAAAAAATTCTTATTAGATAATAAAACTTTAAAACTTTTATAGTACTAAAAATGTGACATATACTGTTTTAAGGGCTTTACTTCATTTGAGTGTAATTTAAAAAAATGAAAACAAGTAAGCAAACAAAAAACAAAGAAAAACTTTTACAAGGTGTTATTGATCTTTTATTTCTACTTTTATGGTTGGAAGGCTCTAAGGCACAGTAAGCTTAAGTAAGTTGCCCAAAGTCAGATAGCAGATCAGCAGTGAAAAAGAGGTAAATTTCTAACAAGCCACATATAAATTGGCAATAATTTTACAAAGTCCAAAGATTGTCTTTTTTTTTTAAATATTGGAATGCATGAATTCAATTTTTATCAATGTTCAGTTTTACTGTTTTGTTTTTTTTTAACGAGTATTTGTATGTACATGAATATATTATTTTTTGGGCCTACTGAATGGATACCTTTTTAATACATTATACTGAATTTTAATATGTCTAATATATTTTAGATATACAAAGCTTTTTAGCAAAGTAACCTTCTAGTCTTAAAGGTTAGGGAAATAAAATAGTAAAAAATTGAATTTGATCCCATTTTAAGATTGAGCTTCCCAACAAAAATTATTTTAAAAAAATGATATAGTGCATTTGTAATCAGACCCCAGTGTCTTACCTAAGAAGCCTCATTATTTTTCATTAGGCAAAATCCCACTCTGGGCTTTGTGCATGTCACACTTCTAAGCAATTTATTTAAAAAAACACAAATAAAATAAGAGGCTAAGTTGTCTAAAGTAGTTACAAACTAAAAAAAAAAAAAAAAAAAATTATGCTCTTAATTCCTGACAAGATTGAATTTAGAAAAAAAAAATCACACATTAAAGTCTTTAATTAAAAGCTGATTACTTAATTTTCAGGAATTGCATTCACCTATTTTAATACTACTAAAACTTAATTTCTATAAATTTGTGATTTAATAAATTATGGTGGTAAGATACTTCAGTTATGTCCAAATCTTGGGGACCCCATCGACTAGGCCGCCAGGCTCCTCTGTCCATGGAATTCTCCAGGCAAGAATATTGGAATGGGTCGCCATGCCCTCCTCTAGGGGATCTTCCTGACCCAGGGACTGAGCCTGCATGTCTTCTGTGTCCTGCATTGGCAGGTGGATTCTTTACCACTAGTGCCACCTGGCAAGCTTAATACATTATATTCAACGTAATGGGCAAGCGCTTGCCTGCCTGGACTGACACTGGGTTTCCAGGTGGTTGTAGGTCCTTTGCACGTGTTGCTATGGCCCATAGTGACTGACCTTTCTGGGTTGTGAAGAGTCCAGGCCCAGCTGTGGTGCTAAGGCCCTGGCCAGGGCTGGGTATTCCCTCTCCTTTCCCCGGGAGTGGGTCTGGGGAAGACCCTGAGCTTAGGAGAAGGTTCTGTTTGTGAACCTGTCTACTCACTAATATGTATTTGTAGCCCCACAGTTGTATTCTGTCACCCTGCTTATTTAATGTATACACAGAGTACATCATGAGAAATGCTGGGCTGGAAGAAGCACAAGCTGGAATCAAGATTGCCGGGAGAAATATCAATAACCTCAGATATGCAGATGACACCACCCTTATGGCAGAAAGTGAAGAGGAACTAAAGAGCCTCTTGATGAAGGTGAAAGAGGAGAGTGAAAAAGTTGGCTTAAAACTCAACATTCAGAAAATGAAGATCATGGCATCTGGTCCCATCACTTCATGGGAAATAGATGGGGAAACAGTGGAAACAGTGTCAGACTTTATTCTGGGGGGCTCCAAAATCACTGCAGATGGTGATTGCAGCCATGAAATTAAAAGACACTTACTCCTTGGAAGGAAAGTTATGACCAACCTAGATAGCATA
>NW_011495082.1:18570449-18581639 GCF_000754665.1 Bison bison bison
CAGTACTTTGGCCACCTCATGTGAAGAGTTGACTCATTGGAAAAGACTCTGATGCTGGGAGGGATTGAGGGCAGGAGGAGAAGGGGACTACAGAGGATTAGAGGGCTGGATGGCATCACCGACTCGGTGGACGTGAGTCTGAGTGAACTCCGGGAGTTGGTGATGGACAGGGAGGCTTGGCGTGCTGCGATTCATGGGGTCACAAAGAGTCGGACATGAAAGCGACTGAACTGAACTGAACTGAATCAGTACCTGCCTTGCATTCTGGGACACGCACAAGGCAGTGAGAAATCTGAGTCGCCAGGCAGGGATTCTCAGCTGAGATCCAGTGAGCTGACACTCTATCTTGCTTGAACTTGCTCTGTAAACAGGCAGTCTTTTTTGCAGTTTACTTAGTGTCACAGTTTTCACTTTTTTTTTTTTTTTTACTTTTAGTGGGCAATTCTGCTGCTTTATAACGACCCCCAAGCACAGTGAGGAACCTAGTGTCTGTGTTCCTAAGGCCGAGAAGGATGCCATGTGCCTTAGGAGAAAAATAAGCCTGTTAGATAAACTCCATTCAGGCATGAGTTATAGCACTATTGACTGTGAGGTCAGTGTTAATGAATCAACAATATATATTAAAATAAGGGGTTCTAAACAGAGACACATGTATAACACAGTTAAATATTGATCTATGGATGAAACGTTTTGACCAGAGGCTTTCAAGAACCTAACCCTGGATTTTCCCTAAGTGTAATTGTTCAGTTTTCACCAATGCAGTGGTCATAGTGACTTTGCAGAACATGACTATCACATATAACAAGATTCAACTGTGTATGAATAGAGACAAAAAAAGAGACTGGAATTACAAGAGGACTTTTTTTTTATAGTCAATTGATTTTTGATCAAGATTTTTCAATGGAAAAGGTAAAATTTTTTCAGTAAATGGTTCTGGAACAATAAAATATCCTTTATTAAAAATATATTTTTCGATAACCTGGATGAACCTGGAGGTCAGTGGGTTAAGTGAAATGAGCCAGAAACAAAGGCTACATAATACCACTGATGTGTGGAAACTAAAACAATCAAGCTCATAGTAGAAGTGGAGAGTGGACAGTGTAGCTGTCAGTCACTGGGGGAGGGGAAAGCGAGACACCATTAGCCAAAGAGTACAAATTCAGTTACACAAAATAAAGAAAGCCTAGAGGTCTGGACAGCATAGCATCTACATTTAATAATGTTATATTACATTCATAAAAATTCATTAAAAGTGCAGCTCTTTTTTAATGGCTCTATCACAAAATAATAATAATGTTAATAATAATATTAAAACATAAAAGAGCAGGAGGAAACTTTGGAAGGTGTCAGATATGTTTATAGTGTAAATTTTGGTAATGGTTTTGCTAGTGTGTAGTTATTTATACATTCATCAACTTGTATATATTAATTATATGTAGCTTTTTGTATGATGAAAAATTTTAAAACTATACTTTCATATGCATAAGATTTGTGATGACTATATATTTTTATTAGCTTAATCAAGAAAATAAAATACCTATACATATACAAATATTTTTAATCCTTCTTCACATCATGCACAAAACCAATTTGGGATGGATATTAGACCTAAATGCAAAAGCAGAAACTATAAATCTTCTTAAAGGAAACTTAAAAGAATATCATCATGACCTTTACCAAGCAAAGATTTTTTTAGATAGAACCCAGAAAGCACTAACCATAAAAGAGAAAAAGAAAAGTAAAATAGACTTAAGATTAAATTATTTTCTGAAGACCCAGTTCAGAAAATGAATACTAAAGACATAAAACAGGAGAAATATTTGAAATATGTACATGTGGCAATATAGAAAGTGAAAGAAAAGAAAGTGAAGTCACTCAGTTGTACCTGACTCTCTGCAACCCCATGGATAGTAGCCTACACCAAGCTCCTCCATCCATGGGATTTTCAAGACAAGAGTACTGGAGTGGGTTGCCATTTCCTTCTCCAGGGAATCTTCCCAACCCAGGGATCAAACCCAGGTCTCTCACATTGTAGACAGATGCTTTACTATCTGAGCCAATATATAAAGGATGATAATAATTAAAGGAACTAAAACAAATTAAAAAACCACCAACAGCAGCAAATTAAAGGTGAGTGAAAGACTGAAGCACCCACTCAAACAATTGAACATTAGAATGGTCACAGCACATAACATTCATTTCACATCATTCATTATGGAAAAAATGCAAATTACAACACAGTACCATTTTAGACTTCATAGAATGGCTAAATGTAAGAAGACTCACAAAACAATTGCTTCAGGATTACAAAGCAATTACATTTTTCATAATTTACTAATGAGAATGCTGAAATTGTGCAACTACTTCAAAATTTGTTTTTCGATTTCTTATAATTATACACTTACCCTCTAACAAAGCAATTAAATTCCTAGGCATTTACCCCAAAGAAATTTAAAAATCCAAAAAATTATTATGCAAGAAAATCCACAGCATCTTAAATATTAATTGCCCCTAATTATAAATATCCCAACTTTCCATCAACAGGGAAAGGAATAAACAAAATTTGATTATATGTATATGCATTATTATTATTATATAGAGCACATGTAATATTATGTAGAGCATATATAATATATAAACTGCTACTCAGCAATAGAAAGGAACAAACTGATACAGGCAACATGAATGGATTGCAAAGACATGTTAAATCTGTTCAAAGGAGAACTGACTGCATTTATATGAAGTTCAAGAACATGACAAATGCATTCATGATCAAAATTGAACAGAGGTTGCATCAGGATGTCAGAGAACGGGTTAATTGGCATAAGTTACCAGACATCTCTGGGTGACAGATGATCCGTTACTTGATTAGAATCTGCATTATAGTGGATCAGATGGTAAAGAAACTGCCCGTAGTGCAGGAGATGCCGGTTCAATCCCTGGGTTGGGAAGATCCCCTGCAGAGGGAAATGGCTACCCACTCCAGTCTTCTTGCCTGGAAAACCCATGGACAGAGAAGCCTGGTGGGCTTCAGTCAATGCAGTTGCAGAGTCAGGAATGACTGAGTGACAAACACTTAACCCTCCATAGTTGTATAAATTAGCCAAGACTGACTGAATCTTGCAAACCACTACATGTGTCCATTATAATTTTTGCCTTATACAACAACTTGGACTGTCTCTGTGGCTTATTTTCAACAAAGAAACTTCAGTGAGATCGCACACCTGTTTGTTAAACCAAACCAAAATTTTTCTACAACATGTTTATATTCCTACCTCTTCTAGTGACATACACTTCAGCCATCATTCACACTGGGCCAATTCTCCCATTTCTGTTAAAAAAAAAATACTTGAAGTACCTGCCTTTTCTATGATGCCTTTAACTGAGTCTTTGCCCATGTAGTTTCTTGGGCCTAGAATTTCTTCCTCAGTTGGGACCTTTTCACCAACAGGACTGCTTCTCATGTTTTAAGTTTTAGCTCAGGAGTCAACTTAGGGAAGTCACATTAGTCTCAGTAAATTAGAGGGTCCTGCCTATCCTCCTACGGTGTTTTTGTCCCCAAGTACACTGCAAATTATGGAGGAAAATAATATATTTTATTTTTATTTCTAGAATTTCAACTGCATATAGCTTCTCATAACCAAAAATGAATAAACTCATTCCTTTCTATTGCCTAGGTGCTTTCGAGCCAATACTCATCTCAGGTTATGGCAGAGACAACCACTGGACTCAACGTTTCTGCCCTCTTTGGCTATGCCATGCTTTGTCAACATTCTTCATTGGACTACCCAGCAAGAAATTGAATAGCAATCTTTTATATCAAATGTAAGATGCAGGACCAAATATTGACATTCTTTTCCTCTTCTTTCTTATGGTCACTCTACAGGTGAACTCATCCTCTGACCTTTAATACTATATATTACTCCAAAATTTATATCTCTAGTTTTGTGCTTCCTATGAGCTCCAGATTCATATTGAAGTGACTCTTAAACACCTTGACTAGCAGGTATCTCATTTCTTGTTTGAAAACACAGTCTTACTGTGTGAACACTCTTGGAAAACCTATTTTTCACAAAGAGTCCTCCATCTCGATAAGGGATACCACAGTTTACACCGTTTTCAGCTGTAAAATCTAGGTGTCATGGTGGATCCCTCTCTCTGTCTACACTTCATATCAAAGTCACCTTCAAGCCCTTTTGTCCCAAATTCCAAATTCCGAACCTAACAATTGATCAAAAAATCCACAACTCCTTCCTTAGCCCAAGCTAGCTACCATCTTTAGCTGAAACTGCAGAAATAGCCTGGTTCCCACGCTCCCAAGCTCTAACCAACACCCTGCAATCCCATACACGTAGACCAGATAAAGTAACCTTTGTAAAACATAAGCCATATTTTGTCCCTCCAGTTCTCAGTACCATCCAGTGATTGGCATGGCTTTGCATGATCTGCTCTCTGCTTGGTTTTCTGACTTAACCTTTTTTTTTTTTAAACTCTTATCTTAGCTCACTCCCCAATAGGCACGCTGGTTTTCCGACTGCATCTTAAATATGCCATTCAAATTCCATCTGGAATATATTTACTTATAATTTGTTTAGCCCATTAATACTTTATTAAAGTTTTTGTGGAAATGTCTCAAGAATGATTTTCTTTGTAGCCTCTCTGAAACAGCTCTTCTGCAAGCTCTTCTGCTTATTTCTAAGCAGTGTTATAAAATAGGAAATTATATTATGTGATTTATTTGCATGCTTTTATCTTTTATGGTCTCATTCTAAACTTGAGAGCAAAGGCCAAGGCTTTAGCCATCTGTGTGTTACTGCTTACCCAGTGTCACAGCCAGGCCTTACACAGGTGAGGCTTCATAACTGGGCCTTCTCACCCTCTGATTCCGCCTCTTGCCCAGTAATTAATATTTCCTCAACACATTTTGATTGTATTAGCTTTATATTTCCAGTCCGTGTAGAAAGTCACTGTGATAAATTTTACTATATACTATCATCTACTGAAAAATATCATTAAAAGATGAACACTGCAAGAAACTCAGTTACTTTAAAATACTTGTGTAAAATAAGATTTTGAACTATATTATAATAATACACTAACTCCAGTATAAAAAAAATAGTCCTGTTTCCTAGAGAAATTACAAAAATTCATTAGAAAAAAATGTTAAAATTGGATCTAGAACAGAGGTTAAATGGTTATTAAAATCAAGGTTTTTAGTGATTCTAGTGCCAAGCATTATGCTCTTAATATCATTTTTCCCAAAACAAATGCTGATAATAGTTAAAATATACTTCCATAACTATTTTTCATAAATATTCTTCATAAATCAAGTCTAACACACATTTATTTAGATATTTTTTGCACAAAGAGGGTATGTAGAAGTAAAAGATATTCTCTTCCAGTACCTCTTTTTGAATATTCATGTCTTACAGACTGATATCTTTAGTGTTATTCCTCCTTACTCTTCTAAGGTAGCCAAAATGTCTGTCTTTGCAGTGCTTTGCCTGCTTCTGTTAGGGTATCATGGATTGCTTAAATAGTGAAATGTTCATCACTCAGTCGTGTTCAACTCTGCAACCCCATGGACTGTAGCCTGCCAGGCTCCTCTCTTCATGGAATTCTCCAGGTAAACACAGGAGTGGGTAGCCATCCCCTTCTTCTAGGGATCTTCATGACGCAAGGATCAAACCTGTGTCTCCTACTTGGCAGGCAGGTTCTTTACCACTCTACTGCCCTGGGGAGTCCCTATTTTATATACAGTAGTGTGTATATATTAATCCCAATCTCCCAGTTTATCCCTCCTCCCCCATCCCCTGGCATCTACAAACTTGTTTTGTACATACATGACTCTACTTCTGTTTCATAAATAAATTCATTTGTCGCCTTACTTTTAGATTCCATAGATAAGCATTATCATATGATATTTGTCTTTTTGTGGTATTTTGTTTGCTGATTCCTGAGAAAGTATGTCTTTACTTGAAATAGATGATTGATATATTTTCCCATTTGTCACTTTCTTGCATATTTTTATGAGATTTGTTTCTATCTAGAAAATTCCCATTTATTATATTTTAATTGCTTTTTTATCTTTTATCATTTCAAGGTTTGGGTTTGTTTAAAGAGTGTTTCCCTATTCCTAATATATGTAAAACTAGATACTCCAATATTTTGTTCTAGCACTTTCATTGCTTCATTTTTAACTTTTGGATTATTACCCACCTAGCATTTCATATTGTATAAGAAGTGCAGTAGGCGTTTATTTATATATTTTTTTTTCTTTTTTTTTTCTAATTTTATTTTATTTTTAAACTTTACATAATTGTATTAGTTTTGCCAAATATCAAAATGAATCCGCCACAGGTATACATGTGTTCCCCATCCCGAACCCTCCTCCCTCCTCCCTCCCCATACCATCCCTCTGGGCCGTCCCAGTGCACCAGCCCCAAGCATCCAGCATCGTGCATCGAACCTGGACTGGCAACTCGTTTCCTACATGATATTTACATGTTTCATGTTTCCATTTCAATGTGATTTAAAAATCAAACACATATTTTGACATTATATTCCAGCACCAATACTGTTCCAGAATGCAAAAAAAAAAAAAAAGAAATGAGACAGATTTTATTTATATTTTTTGTTTCTTCATCTATCATGATCCATAAGGCTGAACTTCATGTATTAAAACAACCCACTTGAAATGGGTTCCCTCCAATTTGAAGTAATCTGATATTCAACTAGTGCATCCATATAGGAATGTCACTTATCTCATGTCTCTGCATTCTATTTCATTGATCTTGACTGTAAAAATCACAAAGGTGATCAGAAAATGATTTAAAGATTTAAAACTTCAAAATTTGACTTATGGAAATGCCAAGGCCGTATTAAGTATTCTTACATACAGGTGTTTTTAGTATCATTTTTGGTATGTTTATTTTTATATACTCTTTATTATTTTCTATTTTTGTGTTTTTATTTTCTTCCAATTTTATTAAGATGTAACTGACATACAGCATTCTATAAATTTAAGATGTACTGTAGGTGTGTGCATCAGTCACTCAGTTGTGTCCAACTGTTTGCAACCCCATGGACTGTAGCCCACCAGGCTCCTCTGTCCATGTAATTCTCTAGGCAGGAATACTGGAGTGGGCTGTCATTTCCTTCTCCAGGGGATGATCCAGACTCAGGGATCTAACCCAGGTTTCCCGCATTGCAGGCAGATTCTTTACCATCTGAGCCATCTTCACTTATGTATATCATGAAGAGATTCTGAGAATAAGTTTAGTGAACATACATTATATCATTTAGATATGAAATTAAGGAAATAGAAAAAGTATTTTCCCTTGTGATGGGAGACTCTTACTGTATACTCTGTTCAGTTCAGTGCAGTCACTCCATCATGTCCAGCTGTTTGCAACCCCATGAACTGCAGCACACCAGGGCCTCCCTGTCCATCACCAACTCCTGGAGTCCACCCAAACCCATGTCCATTGAGTCGGTGATGCCATCCAAACATCTCATCCTCTGCCGTCCCCTTTCCTCCTGCCCTTAATCTTTCCCAGCATCAGGGTCTTTTCCAAAGAGTCAGTTCTTCGCATCAGGTGGCCAAAGTACTGGAGTTTCAGCTTCAACATCAGTCCTTCCAGTGAACACCCAGGACTGATCTCCTTTAGGATGGACTGGTTGGATCTCCTTGCAGTCCAAGGGACTCTCAAGAGTCTTCTCCAACACCACAGTTCAAAAACATCAATTCTTTGGTGCTCAGCTTTCTTCACAGTCCAACTCTCACATCCATACATGACTACTGGAAAAACCATAGCCTAAAGTAGACGGACCTTTGTTGGCAAAGTAATGTCTCTGCTTTTTAATATACTCTCTAGGTTGGTCATAACTTTCCTTCCAAGGAGTAAGCGTCTTTTAATTTCATGGCTGCAATCAACATCTGCAGTGATTTTGGAGCCTAGAAAAATAAAGTCTACCACTGTTTTCACTGTTTCCCCATCTATTTGCTATGAAGTGATGAGACCAGATGCCATGATCTTATTTTCTGAATGTTGAGCTTTAAGCCAACTTTTTCACTCTCCTCTTTCACTTTCATCAAGAGGCTCTTTAATTCCTCTTCACTTTCTGCCATAAGGGTGGTGTCATCTGCATATCTGAGGTTATCGATCTCTCTCCTGGCAATCTTGATTCCAGCTTGTGCTTCCTCCAGCCCAGCGTTTTGCATGATGTGCTCTGCATATAAGTCAAATAAGTAGGGTGACAATATATAGCCTTGACGTACTCCTTTTCCTATTTGGAACCAGTCTGCTATTTCATGTCCAGTTCTAACTGTTGCTTCCTGACTGCATATGAATTTCTCAAGAGGCAGGTCAGGGGGTCTGGTATTCCCATCTCTTTCAGAATTTTCCACAGTTTATTGTGATCCACAGTCAAAGGCTTTGACATAGTCAATAAAGCAGAAATAGATGTTTTTCTGGAACTCTCTTGCTTTTTCGATGATTCAGCAGATGTTGGCAATTTGATCTCTTGTTCCTCTGCCTTTTGTAAAACAAGCTTGATCATCCGGAAATTCAGGGTTCACATATTGCTGAAGCCTGGCTTGGAGAATTTTAAGCATTACTTTACTAGCATTTAAGCATTACTTTACTATACTCTGTTAAACAACTTTCATATATAACACATAGCAGTGTTATTTGTATTTATCAAGTTATACATTATATTTTAACAGGTAATTTGTACTTTTGACTACTTTCCTTCAATTTTCCCCTCCTATGTCCTGTTTCCTACTTGGCAGGAGGTTAACCTCTTTTGTTAACCACAAATCTTTTCTCTTCTGTTTTACGAGCTTAGCTCATCTGTCTTTGAAGTGCAATTGACCTAAAATGTTATGTTTGTCCCTGTGACACAACAGAGTGATTAAGTATTTCTTACAGTTCATGATAGTCATCCCAATAAGTCATTACTGTATGACACCAAAGATATTACATAATTGTTGTCTATATTCCCTACACTACCTGTTTTATATCTGTAATTCATTTTCCATATATTGATTTTGTATCCTGAAACGTTACTGAATTCATTGATGAGTCCTTTTAGTTTATTAGTAACATCTTTAGGATTTTCTACATATAATATCATTTCATCTGCAAATAGTGACAGTCTTATGTCTTTCTTTCCAATTGGAATTATTTTTATTTCTTATTGCTGTGGCTAAGACTTCTAACACTATGTTGAATAAAAATTGTGAGTGGGCGTTTTCATCTTGTTCCTGATCTTGAAGGAAATGATTTTAGGTTTTCACCATCAAGTATGGTATTAGTTGCAGACTTATCATACATGGCCTTTATTATGTTGAAGTATGTTCCCTCTATGTACTTTGTTGGAGTTTTGTTATAAATGGATGTTGAATTTTGTCAAAAGCCTTTTCTGCATCTATTGAGATGATTGCATCATTTTTATTCTTTAATTTATGTGCATCACATTGATTGATGAATACTGAGCTATCTCTGTGTCACTGGTATAAATCCCACTTGATCATGGTACATAATCCTTTTAATTTATTGTTAAATTTGATTTGCTGACTTCTTTTTGAGGATTTATGCATCTGTATCCTATTGACCTGTAAAGAATCTAAACATAACACTAAAGATAGTCATCTAGTTCTTTCGATTCCTGGTTCAATGTAACCATATTCAGTATTAACTATTTCAGCATCTGTGCCTCAAAAGAATTTTTAGTTTATGTGCTAATCATTATGGTGTTTGTGTGTTTTATTTTGTTTTTGGAGATACTTGCTTAATGGTAAAAATATATGAAAAACCATTATTGGTGAGGAAATGAAAGATTCAGAAAGTCAAAATGATCCAAAGATTCATTATTATATTATGAGAATATGTCCCCAAACTTCATTTGTCCTCTTTGTTCAAGAAATATGAAAATCTGCTTTTTATTTCTAATCTAGGGAGTCTAAGGAGTTTCTTTTCATTCTAGCTCAAAAGTTGCAAGAACAAAAGATTTCCCCATTGCAGAGGAAACAGGATAAGATAAACAGGAAGTCTGAGAAAGTGTGTCTGCCCAATAATAGAAATTGGGAGAGAGAGACAGAGGGAAAGGAAACTACTGTGGCTGTAGCTTCTAAATTGAATTACAGTGTCTATGTGTCTTGTAATTATTGTTTCTTGAAATATTCTTCATCCCTTGAAAATGCTGAACATTTTACCCACACTTGAGGCCTTTCATTCATATTGTGGAGGGAGGATTCTGGGGCTTTATTCCTTCCTTTTCAGGAAGGAATAAAGAAAGTAGAGTTAAATCATTTTTGAAATCTAGCACAACAAGTCACAGAAAATTGCCTTAGTTAGTTCAGGAATAACTTGATGGTTATTTAGTGCAGCTCTAGAAAAATGATAACTTGCCACCTTAGAAGCAGAGACCACTTCCTCCCTTCCCAACCAACTTTTCCTTTTGATTTGAACTTTCCTGGTTGTATCTTATTTCTCCCTATTTTCTGCTAATGATAATACTAATTTAGTTTAATTTTGACCACTTTCATTTTATGGTTTCTAGTGTCAGGGGAGTGTGTAATGTCCTCAGTTCTGTCTGGCTGCAGCAAAGATTTGAAATAATGGAACAGTGTTGCAGTTCTGTTACAGCTCAGAGTTTATTTGGCAAATAAAGGATAGTACACCCTGGAAGCACGAGGGCAGGCCGACCTCAAAGGAGAGGCCTCAATCCCTCTTGGGTTTCTCTTTTTATACGTTTGTCTCCTCCCCCGCCACCCCCCTCAGACCCTCCCTTGAGCCTGCCCTATGCAAACTGGGCTAGCAAAGAAGGGGATATGTTTGCTTCACCTGAAGCTCTCACTCTGGCCCCACCCCTGGATTTCCTTTTGTTCCATTTTCATGAGCTTTTCTCTTTATTTGTCTTTTAGCCTCTGCTATTTTGGACTCCTTTTTTCTATTATAACAACCTAACACTAACCTGTAAGATGATGCTGTGAAAGTGCTGCACTCCATATGCCAGCAAATTTGGAAAATTCAGCAGTGGCCACAGGACTGGAAAAGGTCAGTTTTCATTCCAATCCCAAAGAAAGGCAATGCCAAAGAATGCTCAAACTACCACACAATTGCACTCATCTCACATGCTAATAAAGGAATGCTCAAAATTCTCCAAGCCAGGCTTCAACAATAC
>NW_011495082.1:18582247-18611478 GCF_000754665.1 Bison bison bison
AAAATCACTGCAGATGGTGACTGCAGCCATAAAATAAAAGATGCTTACTCCTTGGAAGGAAAGTTATGACCAACCTAGATAGCATATTAAAAAGCAGAGACATTACTTTGCCAGCAAAGGTCTGTCTAGTCAAGGCTCTGGTTTTTCCAGTGGTCATGTATGGATGTGAGAGTTGGACTGTGAAGAAAGCTGAGCACCGAAGAATTGATGCTTTTGAACTGTGGTGTTGGAGAAGACTCTTGAGAGTCCCTTGGACTGCAAGGAGATCCAACTGGTCCATTCTGAAGGAGATCAGCACTGGGATTTCTTTGGAGGGAATGATGCTAAAGCTGAAACTCCAGTACTTTGGCCACCTCATGCGAAGCGTTGATTCATTGGAAAGGACTCTGATGCTGGAAGGGATTGGCGGCCAGAGGAGAAGGGGAGAACAGAGGTTGATATGGCTGGATGGCATCAATGACTCAATGGACGTGAGTCTGATTGAACTCCGGGAGTTGGTGATGGACAGCGAGGCCTGGCGTGCTGCGATTCATGGGGTTGCAAAGAGTCAGACAAGACTGAGCGACTGAACTGACTGAACACTAGTTAAATGACATAATGAAAAAGCAAAAATTGTACCAGATAGAGTTAAACAGGCAATGGACACTTTATTCAAGAATATTGCAATAAGGGAAAGCGTCTAGAACATAATCTGAACTCAACTTTAGTGAAACAAAAAACAAGAGAACGGTTGAATTTTTAAGAATCTGGATGGGATCAATCATACGTTACCTGTGTCTGCTAACTGACCTTACTCAGAGGAAAAGTAAATGTTTTCCTGCCTCTTGACAGGAGGCTGCTTTAGCACTTGCAGTTAAGTTCAAGTTCGAGTTAGGCTTTTATGCTGCCACAGAAACTTGGAAAGAGGAACCCTGTCTTCTTTGATGATTACATTTGAAAAGGATGGTGTCTTGGTTCTCCAGAAAGATATTCCTGGATTGTAGACCTGGATAGAAGCTTTCAAAAGATTTATTTACGTCTCAAAGAATTAAAAAATTTACAATTACAGGATTTTGTCTAAAGTAGAGGAGGAAAAGAGAGGTCGGAAACCTAAAGTCATGAAGAAACCTGTATAAAATTTAGTGAAGCTGGAGGGGAACATTATGGTCCTATCTGCCAGGAGGCATAATCTCTCAGGGGTATTTATCTACATAGGTTCATTTTTTGATGATTTATTTTTACATTGGTTCAGGGCAAAAAATATATCACATCATTTTCCTATCTGGAATCAAAAAACATATGTAGTATATTTTATAATCTAGCACACGTCAAATAATTATATTTCTTTTTCTCTGTGATAGCAGTATATGCATGGAATCTCATGGTGAGAAAGGTGAAGAGGTTCTAAATTAGGAGAAAGTATAAAGCAGTGTAGAAGAGACTCATGCATTTTGCACACAGGAAGCAGAAATACAGGAATCGGCCCCTTCTTTCTTTTTAGTTCCTTTCTAAAGGAACTGAAGTGTCGGTGCCACTCTCCTGCCTCTTTGTCTGTCCTGTGTGTCTCAGGTTTGAGTGACAATGCAGGAGATGTGATTACAGTGGCTACTCACTGGCTAGTGGCACGTGTTACCGTTGAGTACAGACTTTACATTAACCCCTGTGTGGGATGCTGAGTTTTGTGTTTCTAAAGATGGCAGAGTTGGGACCAAGAGGAAAAACCTTGTTGTTGTTATTTAGTTGCTAAGCCAGGTCTGATTCTTTGTGACCCCACGGGCTGTAGCTTGCCAGGCTCCTCTGTCCATGGGATTTCTTAGGCAAGAATGGTTGCCATGTCCTTCTCAAGGGGATCTTCCTGACCCAGGGATTGAACCTGCATGTCCTGCGTTGGCAGATGGATTCTTTACCACTAAGCCAAAAGCCCCTCTAAAAGCCTAATGCTGAGCAAAGCTACTTGCGATTTCCTTTGCAAAGCCTAGTACAGTCTTCACTAAGAAAGATTGTTGTTTTTATAAGGAATTACCTACTTGGAAGAGATTAGGGCTTTAGCGGTCTTTTAGAGTATTAGTTAGTTGTCTAAAATTCATTGTAAAGATAATGTATACCTGCACGTAACCTTCCTAATATTCATGAATTGTTACTTTTTCTTGCTTGTCATTAATAAAACCATACCCAGCCTGGAAAAATAATACTATCAACATCACCAGGATACATCAATTGTCTAGTTTATTGGCCTAACTTCTAGACAAGCCATAGACAAGGAAATCATATTATATGAACTTATATGTACCCGGTTTAGCTAGAATAAAAATTTGTATTCCTAGTATGAACATTGTATGCCTACAATCCAGTAGTTATAATTAGATTTTTCATAGTCATCACCTGAGTAAAATCCCCAGTTACATACAGCTGACTGCTGTTCCTAGTCTTCATAAGAATGATTTTTAGTGGAGTTCATTGTGTTTTCAAAAAGTCCTTTGGACTATGATAATGTATGCCCCTTGGTTAGGAATTGCAATACTATTTTAAATCGGTATTTTGCATAAATACTGATGTGTGAATTTGCTAAATAGTAGTCAGTAATCACTGTGAGAAGAAATCAAGTGAAAGTCCTTTGCTTCCTATACATTCCTTTAATGTTCATATATTGTGAATCAGGATACAGTTATTCAAAATACCATCAGGAGGGAATTCCCTGGATCTCCAGGGTTAGGACGCTATGATTCCACTGTCAAGGGCCCAGTTCAATCCTTGATTGGAGAATTATAATAAGGCCCCATAAGCTACACACAAGGATCTCCCACACCACACCCCCTCCAAAAACAAAAAATCAGGTTATCATAAGAACATATTAGACCTCAAAAATATCTCTCCTACAGTGATTTGGAATCACAAGCCTATTGAAATTGCTGTATTTTATTTAAAAGAAAAATGCAAAAATTACTGATTAAAAATTGAATGAGTAAAGAGATTATAAATCAATAACAGTTCTTCACAAAAATTTTGGATAGCACTCTGAAATGGAAAACCTAGGAAAACATTTATGAATGTTTATATGAAATAGTCCATTTTTTCTTGTCTAAAAGAATTTTAAATTAAGTTTTTTTTTTCCCCCAAGCCCAAGGATAACTATACTCATTTAAATTAAATGCCTAGAGATGAATGTCCATCTGTTGAAACAAACACAAGAATAAAATAAGATTGGTAAGCAGCATAAATAATTCATTGACTCATTTATCAATAAATTTTTTAAGCACTTAGCATATACAGATCACTAAGTAAAATTGTGTTAGATACTACTACCTATTAAAGGTTTATAGCTTCTGCTTTCAAGAGCTTATATTCTAGAAAAGTAGTTATATTTTCACAGTATAGCATCATACAGTTGATAATATAAAATAATGACATCAAGTATAAAAACAATAGATATATATTATAGGAATTGGTTTTTTACATACACTTTTCATGACAAAATAGTAAAGCAACACTCCCACTAGAGAATGAAATAAAGTTTATTTCTTATTACAGAAGCAGTTAGTAAAAACATATAATTTTAAAAATACACAATTTATACTATTTCATATTGTTATATTAACTACAGTTTATACAACTGATACAGATAAAAGTTGCAAGATGAATTTTGAAAAAAAAATGGTACCATAAAAGTATTTATACTATATCTATCAAGGATAATACATGCCTAGGAAAAAATTACTAGCTTGAGAATTTAAGTTTCAAAATGCAGTACATGTTGTCATATAACCCTTAGGCTGATTTTCCAGCAGTAAATGGAGATTTTTAAAGGGAATGAATGCCCAGTTGCCTGTGAGTCAAAGAACTATCAGAACTTTATAACTTAAAACAAATCATCTCCAAAATGTTTTTAGTTATAGAACATGTTTTTTTTTTTTCTTCTAATCTTCAATCATCCCATTTTTCTGAATTGTGGTTATACTTTTTTATTCTATAAATTTGAGTGAGTCTTAAATGAACATACTTAGAATATTCAGTGTCTTTCAATTTCCACTCTGCCTGCTTCTTTTCCCTGGGCTAACTTTGCATAAATAGCTCAAAGACTGTTCATTAGAAACATTTTATGAAAAAGAAATATTTTATATTAAAAAAATGAAAATGTCTACAAAACCCATTTTTTTCTTAAAATGAACATAATGGATTTTCAATGTCACTGCTCAAAAAAATAATAATACTGATGATATTGCCATTGGAGTGATATCTTGAATTACTTCCATAAATTTCAATCTAAATAGACGTATCAGGCCAAAGAGTCCTCAAAATCAATTATGCCATGAGAAGTCCCCTTGAAATCTGTATATAAAGAGCCTACATTTTCTAAAGAGATTAGATGAGGAAGATAAAATTTAAAGGAAAAAGAAAGTAGAATTCACCTATCTGAAATACACAAGCTAGCTTGAGTAGTCTCAAGGAAAGAGACAATAATAAGGTGGAAAGGAAGGTCCTACAGTCAGCATAAAAAACACAACTTGGAAATTAAGATTACATAGCTAAAAATTGCAAACTTGGCATTCTTTCAAAATCGAACCTTAGTAGTGAGCATTATGGATGCTCACTACCATGGATATTAGGTGCTTTTGAAAATTAAAGTTTATACAAGGTCTTCCAAGGTTAGGTAGAGAAATCTTTTATTATCAATGAAAAGATCCCTGAAATAGGTGTTAATGGCTCAAATCCAATCTCGATGAAAAAGAGAAATTAAGCAGTAATAGAAGAATTAGAATTCAGGATTTAGTTTTATTTTCTCAGGTCAGTTGCATTTATTTAGGCACTGAATATAAGATGTCTGGATTCTTTAGCTAGTTTTCTAAAGTAACTCTCAGGCCCTCTTCTCTTGATTCTTTTCTGAGACTCATTTTTCTTTCCACGACTCTGACTTACATTGCACACTATGTCTGGATTAATCTCCCTTAGGTCCATTTATTCTACTAGTGTTCAGAAATCTACAACAGCTCCCAAAAGCATTCCTAAAGAGATTGAAACTTCTCTTCTTGTGTATCTTTTTCATATTCTCTGCAAGTTTTCTACCTCCCACTTGGACAAGGTTGTTTTCCATACTCCCAACTGTGGAGCTTTCTCTGGAATCAGTATCATCATTTATTTACATCACGCACTTGCCTATCATCCTAACATTGAACAAGCTGCTTCCTTCCTGAAATAGCATCCTCTCTTCCCACCAGCTAAAATCCTTCCTATTCACTCTTTAAGCTTCAGCTTAAACCCTGACTTATAGACACTTTTCCTATTTATTGTTTACTTTGGCCTACACTAATTAATCCTGGCTCTAAATGTTTATAATGGTATTGTTTGCTCTGATTCATTTTAATTTAGGTTTCTGTTGTTTTATGTTTTTTTCATTAACATTCATGGGCATTAAGTCTTAAAACAACCATCAGTAAGGAAGCTACTCCAAAGCATGAATTACATCATAAGCTTTTATATTACAGGATAGATGGTGAATGGATAGAAAAGGAGTTCTGGCTCATTTCATGAGAAAGCAGAATTCAATTAAAATATATATCATACAATGAGTGAACAGAAGACAAAAATAAGTGAAAGAATTGTGTATAAAGGCAGTGTATTATTTTCCTAGGGGCTTCCCTGGTTGCTCAGCAGTAGAGAATCCAGCTGCCATTGCAGGAGACAAGTTCAGTTCCTGGATTGGGAAGATCGCCTGGAGAAGGAAATGGTAACCCATTCCAGTATTCTTACTGGAAAATCCCGTGAACAGAGGAGCATGGTGGGCTAGAGTCCACGGGGTCTCAAAATGTCAGACATGACTTAGCGAGTAAACAACAGCTACATTATTTTTCTAGGGTTACAGTAGCCAAGTGCTACGAACCGGATGGCTTAAAGCAGTAGGAATCTATGATCTCACCATCCTGGAGACCAAATCTGAAGTCAGGTCCATGCTTCTTTGAAGTAAAATCCTTCCTTGCCCCTTCCTGGTTGCTGGTGGTGGCTGTCAACTCTTGGTATTCCTTGGCTTGGAGCTTCCTCACTCTAATCTCTGTTGCTACCATCAATGGTGTACTTCCTACGTATCTGTGTCTACACATTCTCTTCACTCTTTTTATAAGGACACCAGTCATAGTGAATTAAGGGCACACTCTGCTGCTGCTGCTGCTAAGTTGCTTCAGTGGGGTCCGACTCTGTGCAACCCCATAGACGGCAGCCCACCAGGCTCCCCCATCCCTGGGATTCTCCAGGCAAGAACACAGGAGTGGGTTGCCATTTCCTTCTCCAATGCATGAAAGTGAAAAGGGAAAGTGAAGTCGTTCAGTCGTGTCTGACTCTTTGCGACCCCATGGATGGCAGCCTACCAGGCTCCTCCATCCATGGGACTTTCCAGGCAAGAGTACTGGAGTGGGTGCCATTGCCTTCTCCTCCTACTACACCTTAACTAATTAATCTTCAATGACCCTATTTCCAAAGAAAGTCACATTCTCAGGTACTGAAGTTTAAAGCTAGCTTAATAAATCTTTCCTGGGCAGGACACAAATCAACCCAAAAGAGGAGCAAAACAAGAAATGCAAACAGTATAAAATCACTACATAGAATACATGTTGAGAAGCCTAACTTGTTTGCAAGAGATAGGCAACATATTTACCTCTAAAAACAATGAGAAAACCTTATCACTTGATTCAGAGTTTTTAAAATTTAAGGCAAAAATTACAAAAGGAGAGCACACATATTTGTGCATTGACCACAGAGGAAATTTATCCTAAGAGAGCTGATGAAATAGAATAGCTGGTGATCTAGAAAATATCATTATCAATAAAACTATACACATATATATGATTTTTGCAGCAATCTAATTAGATTTGCTTCCTCAAATTTATATAGTTATGTTAACTGTAACCATGGGCAGGATGGGAATAATAATCTTGGGAAATTTCACAGTATCATTGTATGCAGTTTTTGAACCTCTACTTTAATCATGGAATCCATATTCTTGGATTCTGGACTATCTATGACAAATTAGAATATCAAATTTAGTGTGTGACATCAGGCAAAAATATTTTTATGAGCTTTAAAACTAGTCTTAATTTGAATCTTACATTTGTTGAGCACTCTGAGGTACTTCTTTTGTTATATGCTATTCTTAGAAGAATTACATATGGTATGTGAATTCTAAGAATTCCCTCTGTAGTCTAAACTCATATTCAACTTCTTACTTGAAATCTCCACTTAAATGTAAAACCTTAATGTCCCTAAGGTAGCTATTTCACCTGGTTTCCCATAGTATGGAGAGTTTATCTTTCTGTTCTCCCGTGTGGTTTCTGAACTTTCCCTGTGTTCTTACATATGGGGGAGAGGGCAAGAGGAAAGCTATCCAACAAATTATATTTGCCAGGCTCCCACAGTAACTGGATTTAGTTTAGGTACCTTTTTTTCTTTGCCTAATTTCCATTTTCTATTAATATCCTAACTATCAATTATATATATCTATTTCCTAGTAAAGGTCAGATAGATTTTCCCCACCCCTGCGGCTGCTTTTAATATTACCACTTTGTCTTTGATTCTCAAAAATTTGATTACACCTAGGTATGTTTTTCTTTGTATTTGTTCCACTGGGATTCACTGGCATTATCTTTCGACATATATGGGAAATTATTTTTTCAAGCTTGGTTTCTATCCTAATTCTCTGTCTTCTTTCTCTGCAGACTCTTTGTTGACCAATTTCCATGTGTCCCTTATGCTTTATTATTATTTTTCCTTATGTTTGTCTTCTTTGTTCTCTGTTTTGATTTGCATGTATTTTCTAATAGTGTATTCTGAATTCAATATATAGCCTATCGTATGCTCGGTCTGCTTTTAATCATATCCACATATCCAATTGATGCTTCTTTTTTTTTTGAATTGACTAATTTATTGTGGTACACTGGTTTATAAAGTTATATGTTTCATATATACAGCATTATAATTAAACTTCTGTATATGCAGCATGAAAAAAGTGAAAGTGTTAGTCACTAAGTCATGTCCACCTCTTTGCTAGTCCATGGACTACAGCCTGCCATGCTCCTCTGTCCATAGAATTCTCTAGGCAAGAATACAAGAGTGGATAGCCATTTCCTTCTCCAGAGGATCTTCCCAATCCAGAGACTAACCCAAGTCTCCAGCATTGCAGGCATATTCCTACTGCCTGAGCCGCCACTCTACAGCATACTCACCATCAAAGTCTAATTTCTGTCCCTCAGTATAAAATTTATTCCCTTTACCTATTCCTCCCATTATCACTGCCGTTTCCTTCTGGTAACCATCAAACTATTCTTTGTATATATTTGTCTTGGTTTTGTTTGGTTTGCTTTATTAATTTTTATTCTACACATGAGTGAAACCATATGGTATTTGTCATTCTCTGTCTGACTTATTTCATTTAGCATAAAACCTTTTATGTCCATCCATGTTGTCACAAATGGCAAAATTTAGTTTTTATAAGGTTGAGTAGTATTCCTCGTATATCTTCACTACATCTTCTTTATTCATCTGTCGATGGACACTTAGGTTGCTTCCATATTTTAACTATTGTAAGTAACGCTTCCCTGAAGATGGTGGTGTGTGTATATATTTTAATTAGTGTTTATGTATTCTTCAGATAAATACCCTGTAGTAGAATTACTGAATCATATGAAAGTTTTGTTCTTAGCTTTTTGAGAAATAGCCATACAGTTTTTCATAGTGGCTACATCAGTTTACATTCCCATCAACAGTATGTGAAACTTCCCTTTTCTCCACATCCTCTCCAACACTTAATATTTCTTGTCTTTTCATAATAGCCATTCTAATGGGCATGAGGTAATATCTCACTGTGGTTTTGATATGCATTTCCCAAAGGTCCATCTAGTCAAGGCTATGGTCTTTCCAGTGGTCATGTATGAATGTGAGAGTTGGACTGTGAAGAAAGCTGAGCACAGAAGAATTGATGCTTTTGAACTGTGGTGTTGGAGAAGACTCTTGAGAGTCCCATGGACTGCAAGGACATCCAACCAGTCCATTCTAAAGGAGAGCAGCCCTGGGTGTTCTTTGGAAGGAATGATGCTAAAGCTGAAACTCCAGTACTTTGGCCACCTCATGCGAAGAGTTGACTCAGTGGAAAAGACTCTGATGCTAGGAGGGATTGGGGGCAGGAGGAGAAGGGGATGACAGAGGATGAGATGGCTGGATGGCATCACGGACTCGATGGACGTGAGTCTGAGTGAACCCCGGGAGTTGGTGATGGACAGGGAGGCCTGGTGTGCTGCGATTCATGGGGTTGCAAAGAGTCAGACATGACTGAGCGACTGAACTGAATTGAATAATTAGCGACACTGAACATATTTTTTTTTGTGCTTGTTGGCCATCCGTGTATCTCTTTGGAAAAATGTCTATTCAGATTCTCTGCCCATTTTTCAACCAGGTTTGCTTTTGTTGTTGTTACTGAGTTGCATGGGTTCTTTACATATTTTGGTTGTTAATCCCTTATCAGATATATGACTTACAAATGCCTTTTTCAATTCAATAGGTTACCTTTTCATTTATTAATTATTGTCTTTCATGTGAAGAAACTTTTTAGTTTGATGTAGTCCCATTTGTTAATTTTTCTTTTTATTTCCCTTGCTTAAGGAACCAGAACAAAAAAGACATTGCTAAGACTGATGGCAAAGAATGGACTGCTTATGCTTTCTTCAAAGTATTTTATGTTCTTCAAGGCCTTTCTTCCAGGTCTTACACCCAAGTCTTTAATCCATTTTGAGTTAACTGTTGTGTATGATATAATCTAGTTTCATTCTTTACCCTGCAGCTGTTTAGTTTGCCCAGTACCCTTTATTGAAGAGACTTTCCTTTCTCCATTGTATGTTCTTGGCTTCTCTGTGTTAAATTAGTTGTGTATACATGAGTGGCTTTATTTATGGGCTCTAAACACTATTCCATTGATCTGTCAGTCCTTTTCTGCGAATGTCATGCTGTTTTGATTACTATAGCTTAGTATAATTTGAATCGGGGAGTGTGATACTACCAGCTTTGTTCTTTTTTATCAGAATTGCCTTGACTATTCAGGGTCTTTTTTGGTCCCATGCGAATTTTAGGATTTTATTTTATTTATTTATTTATTTATTACTCTATTTCTGTGAAAATATCTTAGGAATTTTGCACTGAATCTGTAGATTGCTTTTAAGTAGTATGGACATTTAACCATGCTAATTCCTCTAATGCCTGAGCAAAATGAGCAATCTTTCCATTTCTTTGTGTCTTTTTAATTTTTTTCCAGCAATGTCTTATAGTTTTTAGGTCTTTCACCTCCAGAAGTTCCGGGTGAGGAAGGAAGTGATAGAGAAATAGAGAAAGAAGCTTATATGTGTATCTATATCTATCTGATCTTCCCAGGTCACTCAATGGGTAAAGAGTCTGCCTGTAATGAAAGAGCTGCAGGGAGACGTGTTTGATTCTCGGTCCGGAAGATGCCCTGGAGAAGGGTATGGCAAGCCACTCCAGCATTCTTGCCTGAGAAATCCCATGGACAGGGGAGTCTGGCGGGACTACAGTTCATGGGATCACAAAGAGTGGGACACTACCGAAGCAACTGAGCTTGCATATCTATCTACCTACCTACCTGTGTATCTGTCTATATATACATATGAAAACAAAAGAAGGAGCAAAAAATAAATATTAAAAATTGTAAATACTTTTCTGAAATAAATTAAGACTTATACAATATTATATCTCAGAGAAAATTTCACAAGCAGCCAAAAATCAAGATATATTTTAAAAATTGACCTAAGCTCAGCCTACTTTCACAAGTGAATTGCTTTAAACAACTTAAAGATAATCCCAGTATTACTTAAACTATTTTAAAGGGGAAAAACTTCAAAATTCTTGTTACAAGGTGAATGTAATGTTATAAAATCTGATAAAGACTGCATTCCAAGAACCTACAAAATCAATTATGTGTGTGATTATCAGTAAAAGCCTTAAATTTGCAAATTTAAGGATTGCAATAAAAACATCTTTTAATTTTCTTGAGATACAAGAGTTAATTATAATATTCCTTTGAGAAATATAAAGAAGGAATAGTAAAACCAATAAACCATGAACAGTATATTCTAACCCCCCATCCATATGAAGTGTGGTTTGTGTCCTCTATAATTAAGAGAGTTAGATATCATAATATGCATGGGCCAAAACACAAATTCTGAAAATACACATACTTGCAAAGAAAAACTTAGTATATGATAACCATAGCATCAGATACCTGTGAGCAAAAAATAATATTAATTGTAATTAGTAGTGTTGGAATAACATCATAGCTATATGAAGAAAGGACAAGAAGATAACTCCACACTACAAATATCAGGGGAAAAAAAAATGTATGAATACACATACAGACTGGAAAGTAGGGCAAAGTCCTAACTGTGATTCACAAAATAGAGTCAGTAATAGATAAAATTAATAATGCTATTTATGTAATTTGCCTAAAAAATATTCATGACAAACATTATACTCAACAAACTGACAAAACAGTAAAATCTATTTTCAATGATAAAAGTTTAAATGATGTTAGATCTATTCAATAATAAGAATTTTAAGATGAGATATATTTGAGATATAAACCAAGCCAGATATTCAGCTGTATCCTTACTATCTTTTTTATAAAGATAAGAAAAGGAAAGCATCACTTTAGCAGCACACATACTAAACTTGTAATAATGCTGAGACAGCATGGATCCTGTGGAAAGACGACATGAAAAAATAAGTATTCCATATTTTTTGTTTACTTAAAAATGATTGATATTAATCTTATGTATATTTTACCACAGTTAAAATAAATATCCATAAAAATGTAAATGAAAAATTTAAATAATATGGCAAGTAAAAAGACAAGGACAGGGATCAGTAATCCTAATTTTTGTAAAAATGTTATTATCATTCTAAATTAATATTGATACTGAAAAATGAAGAGGAAAAGCCAGCTGGTTAGAACAAATTTGATCTACTTTCTATAATAAAATATAAGTATATCCTACAGGAAATAAATAGAATGGAGCTCATGTTAAGTGACACAAAAGAATACAATAATCAAAATCGGGAAGGTGCAAAATTATTGTATAATCAATGCTCTTGTTTTCTGTATTGAATAAGTTACAAGAAAAAAGGTGGGAAGCCTACAAATTAAAAGCAATTTGAACTACAGTAATAAAGTACAGTATGCACTGTTTCTTGATTCATACAAACTTACTGTAAATTAAAATTTCTATAAGGTATTGGAGGAAACATAAATAATGTTCTTTATAATATTAAAAGAATTGTACTTAATTACTTTAAGAATAGTAAAAATATTAGAATCATGAGTTGTAAAGCATCTTAAATACATACATACTGAAGAATCTATGAATGCAATAATTGATATCTACGATTTGACTGAAAAATATCTAGGGTGAAGTTTGGGATGGAGTTTAGGTACAGACTTAGAGAAAAACTGACTGATTGTATTGAAATTGGATATTGGATCCATGTAGGTTCACTATCTGTGGGGTCTCTGGGTCCTGGTGGCACCAAGGTTTGTTTGAGCCCTCTGAGTGTCTCTGGTGGGTATGAGGTTTGATTCTAAACATTATTTTGCCCCTGCTACCATCTTGCTGGGGCTTCTCATGTGCCCTTGGACATGGGGCATATCCTCCACTGAAGAATTGATGCTTTTGAACTGTGGTGTTGGAAAAGACTCTTGAGAGCCCCTTGGACAGCAAGGAGATCCAACCAGTCCATCCTAAAGGAAATCAGTCCTGAATATTCATTGGAAGGACTGATGCTGAAGCTGAAACTCCAATGCTTTGGCTATCTGATGCGAAGAACTGACTCACTGGAAAAGACCCTGGTGCTGGGAAAGATTGAAGGTAGGAGGAGAAGGGGACGACAGAGGATGAGATGCTTGGATGGCATCATGGACTCGATGGACATGAGTTTGGTAAACTCTGGGAGTTGGTGATAGACAGGGAGGCCCTGGCGTCCATGGGGTTGCAAAGAGTCAGACACGACTGAGCAACTGAACTGAACTGACTAAGGTTCATTATGTTACTTTTTTCTTTTTATATTTATACTTTTACATAGTATTTTTATGAAGTACAAGCACTGATACCACAGACAAAATATTGATGAGGGAAAAATTGTTTCAAGTTGCTGACAGGACTATGAATGAGAAGGAACCATGAGAAAGAACCCAAGCTTATACATACTTACATTGCTTCAATTCACTCTCCACTGGGCTCATGCTTTCTTATTTTAAAATGCATGTGGTTGGATATAGGGAAAAATGTTACAAATTCTTTTCTAATAAAGTAGCATGTCTTGACTTTTTTTTTTTTTTAACATAAAGTATCTTAAGGATTAGGCATTAAACACCAAGTACTTTTTAAAGTACATTTGCTATTTACTCTTCACGAGAGAGAAATTTGACCTCATTCCATGTTCTAAATAGCACAATAGTGCCCTGGTGATTAGTAGATCAGGGCAGATGAGAAAAAAAACACATGGCTTTGCACTTTCAAAAACCTCCTCAACCTTAACCAGTTACCAAGGCTTAAAGGCAAAGCATAAGAGAAACTGATTAATCATGCTTGGTAATAAGTTAAACTATATTTATGTTATTAATACAGAAGTAACAGGTCCTTCATTTTAAGTGTGTAGTTGGATAGACTGGGGACACAGTCACTTAACTGCCCTCAGTGTTAAGCTTTAGAACACTCCCGTTACCACACACACACACACACACACAAAAATCCTGTGTCCCTTAGCAGTCAACACCTACCCCTGTCTACTCTTGCTTCTGAGCAATCACTGATCTGCCAGGAAGCAAACTACAGTTTTGCCTTTTCTAGACTTTCATATAAACTTCAAAAAACCCAGAGTGTGTAGCCTTTAGTGAGTGCCTTCATTTGCAATAGTGCTCCATATGCAATATTAGAAAACTCATCTGTATTGTTTCTGAGTGGCTTTGTGATATAGTAGAGATAGCACTGAAAAGTAGGGCAGAAGACTTCACTTCTCTCTCCCACCCCCATCTGTGAACTAAAGGTATGCGTTTTAGCTTCTCTTATTTGGCACAGGTAAAATGAGGTGAAGGGTACTATTCTTTCCTCCTCAAGGCTGCTGTGTTGCATCTAATAAGAGATAATGTGTAAAGTGCTTTTGAAAGCGTGACGCATTAAGCAGATGAATACACAAGAAAAGGCTGTAATAAGTAAGAGAAATGCCAGCCTTTTGAAAGATAGTATTAAACAAGGCTAAATGTATATTAGAGTATAAAGTTTAAAAATTCTGTTTTTTTCACTGCCGAGATGGGAATAAAATGGAGGGAGGCTTTAAATGGATTTTATGAAATTTGAATAAAAGAGAGTGGGAAATGTAAAAATAGAATTATAAATGGGAACAGTATTAAGTCTATCAAAATAAAGAAAAAAACTAGCTTTTTTTAAGAAATAGATTTTATATTTTCAATTATTTTCTTCACCAGCATCAAGAATTAATTCTACGTAGGACACAGGATCTGATAAAGATATAGTTATCAAATAAAGTATATAGTTCTTATCTTCAAGATTCATCTGCTTCCCTTGCCAGCACTGGAAAAGGGCAAATAAAAGGACTTTTAAATGAAATTTAGGGACAAGGGAAGGACATTCTTCCACCAAACTAGACCACAAATATTTTGTGAATGCTGACATTTCTAACTTAATGACAAAAATATTAGATTTTTAAATAAATTTCCTTGCTTTATCTGACGTCAAGAAAGGAGATAAGGATGTTCTTCCATCCACATCGCCATGTGGATCTCCTCCTCTGAACCATCTCTGAGGCCTGAAGCTCTCCTGTCCCTCTCTGTATCCTAGGGAAAAGAAAACAACCTCCCTGTTAAGAGGTTTGAAAATGTCTGACACACAAGAGGAAGCTGAGGAAATCTTATGATTCATAAGAAGGTGTAAGGGACCATGACCCTTAGAAAGTGGTGAAGAATGGGTTATATCGGAAGACAGCGCATCTGGGTTGGTCAAATTTTGACTGTTCCAGGAAAATCCAAGGGGAATGCTGGAAGATCCAGTCTGTGTGGCAATTTTAGGTAGACTATAGACATAATACTTGACTTTTTGCCTCTTAGTGGTAGATAAATTGAGGCGGGCATGGCAACCCACTCCAGTATTCTTGCCTGGAGAATCCCCATGGACAGAGGAGCCTGGTGGGCTGCAGTCCATGGGGTCACAGAGAATCGGATACAACTGACTGACTAAGCACATAGCACATTAGGTGAATTGCATGGAACTGTGGCAAAGGGCAGACTGAAAGGTTTTCAAACATCTATCTGCTCCTATACAGTAAAAAAAGGGGAGAGCCTTCAATCCATAGCCACAAAGAGTCAGATTCCATTAAGACATCGGACATGTCTTCATCAATGATGGTTTGAGGATAAATAAATTGACCCATTGTCTTAATCTGGCTATTTAAAAAAAATAAAGCTGATTCCCCTCAATTTGGTCCCTGTACTCTGGAAAAAAGACAAATATAAAAAGGTTAAATAAATTTCAAATTACTGTTTAGCATAATAAGTATAGAAGTATATGGCATACTGAACAGCAATTTTCCTAGTAATGAAAGAAACAGTGATTAGTGAGGACTGAACCCTTGGACATTTCAGGGAAAAGAAGTCAATGTACATGATGACATTTAAATTAAGAGATTAATAAAAACAAAAATTATGTGTTCAAATTTAGTAGTAAGCATTTGTAAAATCAAAGCTAGATATTTTGATTATGAATGAGTATTCTACTTGTTATAAAAATTATACCTCCTAAAATAATGGACATTTCTTCATTTCTTTGTTCCATAATATTTATTGCATGCCTGTGATGTACTAAGTGGCTGATCTAGCCACTGTAGATAAAACAGTAAGCAAAACAAAGCTATGAAAAAAAATAGAACCCCTCCTTTCATGGAGCTTTTATGCTAAAGGGAGGATATAGGGCAGAAAACAAATACAATTGACCTTTGATCACTGCAGGTGTTAGGAGCACCAGCCCCACACTGAGTTGAAAATCCATGAATAGTTTATATTAATAGTTGGCCTTCAGTATGTGCTGTCCCACATCACTGCATTCAACCAACTACAGATGATACAGTTTTGTTTTAATGGGTCTATGCAAGTGGACCCATGCAGTTCAAAGTGATATTGTTCAAGAGACACCTGTAAATGGCATACTGTCATATAGCGCTGTGAGAAAGGAGAGAGCATCATAATTTTAATAGGTGGAAAGGAAAGCCTTTCTATAAAGGTGACATTTAAGGATTAGTCTAAATGAGATTTTTCAGGTAAAGGAATCTGGTTGCAAAGACTCCACGGTGGGAATATACAAGGCATGGGAGATAACTAGTAAAGAGAGTAGTGTAGCCAGAGCATAATAAACCAGAGAAAGTAATTAGATCTGTTGATGACATTTATGCATTTCATGTATTTATAGTTTAAAATTTTGAAATATGTTCTTCCGGTTTGAAGAGTGCTACTTACTTACAAGGCAATGGCACCCCACTCCAGTACTCTTGCCTGGAACATAATACAGTAAGTAGTACTTAGTATAAAAGTAGAAAGTTCTTTCTCTTTCATAGCAAATGCCTAATAAAACTACAAGACAGTGCTTATCAGACTCTCTAAATATTATAGCACAAATTTCTTCTATATGAACTTCTAATTTCTTACAGTTTTGACAGAGTTGCAAATGTAATTCAGCAGAGAAATATTTTCTTCATTGATTTAGTGCTACTGAAACATTTGCACATCCATGTAGAAGGAAAATAATATAAAGATAAAAGTAAAAGTAAAATTTAAAACTTCTTTCTAGAAGAAAGCATAGGAGAAAATCTGTATGATACTGAGGTACACAATTATTTTTTAGATAGGGCACACATATAACCTTCTGCTCTTTGCACAACAGCATTAAAAAAAATAAGAAGAAAAGGCAAACCATAGTCTCAGAGAAAACATTTGAAAAACACATTTAATAAAGTACCAACAAGGAGAATACACAAAGAAACCTCAAAAATTACTAAAAAGGAAACAATTTAGTAAATATGGGTGAAATACATGAAAAAATGATTTGCTACAGAAAAGATATGTATTTAAAATAGGCACATGTAAAGATGGTCACTATATCAGTCACTAAGCTAGTTAAAACCACAGTGAAATACTACAACACATCCAACCGAATGAGCAAAAAAAGAGACAAATGAAGAAAGACCGGACACGAACAAGTGTTGGCAGGTAGGTAAAGCGACTCCAATTCTAATAAGGCATCTGCTGCTGCTGCTGCTGCTAAGTCGCTTCAGTCGTGTCCCACTCTGTGCGACCCCAGAGACGGCAGCCCACCAGGCTCCCCCGTCCCTGGGATTCTCCAGGCAAGAACACTGGAGTGGGTTGCCATTTCCTTCTCCAAGGCATGAAAGTGAAAAGTGAAAGTGAAGTCACTCAGTCGTGTCTGACTCTTAGCGACCCCACGGACTGCAGCCTACCAGGCTCCTCCGTCCATGGGATTTTCCAGGCAAGAGTACTGGAGCGGGGTGCCATTGCAAAAAAATTAAAACATATGTTTACACTAATGCCCACATACAAAAGTTTGTAACTGTTTTATTCTTATCTGCCAAAACCTGAAAATAACCTAAATGTTCTTCAACTGCTTAATGATAAACATTGTATGTCTGTACAACATTCAACATAAAATTCACACACAGATGGAAATGAATCTCAAAAGCAATATCCTAAGTAGACTTAGGAAAACACTCAAAAACATACACGCCTAAGACAAAGGTTTATTTGTGAACGTTATCTTGGGGAACAATACCCTGAGATGTTTTGGCTTTCCTCCTTTCCTACCATGAGAGGAGGAAAAACCAGTATAATGTAATATTGTGTTAGTTGCCCAAACTAACACAATATTAGGTGGTTGACGTTGATATGACAGTAGCTTCAGGTCTTCCTTCCCCTGGGACTAAGAGGGAGGCATTTTATGCACTGTCCAACTCACATCATTAGCCTAGGATAGCTCCAAGCATATTAGTGTCCTGAAGTTTGGGTTGTTTGGGAATAATTACCAATAATTTCCTATAGACATCAGGAGTTTACAAAGGTACAGGAAATAGACCCAAGAGTAAAGCGAGGTTGAAAGTGAAAGTCGTTCAGTTGTGTCCGACTTTTTGTGACCCTGTGGACTATTACAGTCCATGGAATTCTCCAGGCCAGAATACTGGAGTGGGTAGCCCATCCCTTCTTCAGAGGATCTTTGCAACCCAGGAATTGAACTGGGGTTTCCTGCATTGCAGGCAGATTCTTTACCAACTTAGCTATCAGGGAAATTACATTTAAGCAAAAGTAAAGTCTTGGTAAATCTAGTTCACCTTACACTAGCTGAACTAGGAAGTAAGGTCTTGAAGTGGAGCATAGGCTCTATATTGCCTTTAAATTTAAAATATAAAAAGGTAATATAAAATGGCCAAAATATTTCCATGAGATTCATTTAAAGTGAGAGCTATGATTAAAAAAAAATGTGTTGGATGCATAAATCATGTTGATTATTAAATGTAAACAAAGGTACATAGTTATTTTCTCATAGGCATTTCTGAATCTCTTATTCAATATGCAAATGGTTTAGAACTAAAATTAATCATGAAATGAATTACCTTATTTATGAGAACTATAAATCAAAGAGGACTGACGGCTTCTTATCAGAAAGAAATGAAAAAAAAAAAAAAAGTATGTATTACCTTCAGGCTAAGTGGCTCCACTCCAGAAAATATAGTAGGCTGCATCTTATTTCCAGCTAGAGATAAGAAGTATTTTAATACCCGAAGGTGTATTGCTTATTAGTTTCCAATATGCAAATTGATAAAAGTTATCATTAAAAAAAAGATAATTTACTGCTTCCTCCCCTTCTATGTAGAAAGAGGACCTTTTGGGGACAAGGTATAGAGATTAATGAGACATACGTATAAAGGAAATCCTTCTTTCAGTACATAAAGATGTGTTTTATGTAGTAGAAATATACTCTATCAAAGAAAAGAAGCCAGACTTCATGTTCTTTAGACTGCTCTAGACTTTTGAGGAGTAGACCTGAACAGGCCTTAACAACAGCTAAGGTCCTCAGTCATCTTCAGTAACTCAAGCTGCTTCCACAGTGGATTAAAAGCACCTTCAACCGCAAGGGGCATAAAAACTTCCCCGGGTGCAACAGCCTGCTTTAGAGAAGGCAGGATTCTTTTCATTCTAGGTTAGCTTTCTCGCAAGTCAAGCTAGTGAATCTTAGAATGAGAATAAAAAATGCTCTCTTCCTAGTTCAGAGTGAGGCTATGGAAGGTTAGTATCTAATACTTCAGTAATGCTAACTTTCTGCTTGATTGATACTGCCTGGAAAATAATTGATTGAAGAAGCTGAAAAATATCAAAAAGCTAATCAAACTATTCAGGAAAAACACTTTTGTTTTAAAGGGGCAACTAACAATACATAAGAATGGCTTCATTAAGTATATCAATCACAAGCTAAAAGCCCCAGCTGCGGTCCTTGTACTTCATGCCAAAAGGCATTCAGAGGTATCAAAGGACATGATGTTTTCAATATGAGTGTAATCTGGACTTAGTTCTAGCTACATTCATTTGAAAACTTGTTCATGTGTATCCCACACATATTTTTATTTGCCCCAATTATCTTCCTAGATTGTTCTTTCAAAAAAGCTATATTCCTAATGAAAATTAGTTTCCAGCAATAAAATATTCTCTCATTCTTTCTCACATTAGGAAATTCACTGCAAACAAATAAAGAGGCCTTAAAAATTTTCTGTTTTCTGTTCAAATTAAGCTTCAGTTAGAACATTGCTCCATTTGTGTTATTAACAATAAGTAGAATTGATAACAAGGCCCTATTTTGTAATGCTAATGTAACTCCTTCTTAGGGTTTATTAGGTTTTCAATAGACTCTCTTTGATTTTAAATGCATTTTGAAATTGCAATTTGAAATTTTCTGCTTTAAGTACCACAAATGTAACAAAAAGTGAGTTTATATTTTGAAATACAAAGTATGTATTTTACCTTTCATAAAGGAATTTATGAGAATACCATAACTTAGTGATTGCTTAAAAACTTGAAAAAATATTTGAAGATATATATTTTTTTATTATTGGATATGTTTAAGAAATTTCATTTCTAAATTTTAATAGATAACACTTTGTATAAATTAATATGCAAGAAAAGAATGTGAGGCAAACATCATTTTTTATAACTCATTTTCTCTCTACATAAGAATCCTTATTTCAGATATAGAATAGCTAGTTCATGAGGCTCTCCCCCTATTTTGGCTTATGGAATGCTGTTGTACTGCTTAGAATCTCAGTCATTCCCATAAACATGATACTTTCTTCAGACTGTAAAGAATGCAGTGACCTGGGATCAGTCTCTGGGTTGGGAAGATCCCCTAGAGGAGGGCATGGCAACCCACTCCAGTATTCTTGCCTGGAGAATTCCATAGTCAGAGGAGCCTGGTGGGCTATAGTCCATGGGAGTTGCAAAGAGTTGGACGTGAATGTGACTAATACTTTCACTTCACTTCTTGGCGGTTCAGACTGTAAAGAGTCTGCCTGCGATGCAGGAGACCTGTGTTCGATCCCTGGGTCAGGAAGATCCTCTGGAGAAGGGAGTAGCAACACACTCCAACATTCTTTCCTGGAGAATTCCATGGACAGAGGAGCCTGGTGGGCTACAGTCCACGGGGTCACAAACAGTCAGACATGACTGAACGATTAACATTTTCTAAGACTTTTATTTGTTATGCATTTTCTTCCAGTTGTATTTATTTAATTGACATTTTATATAATGTCTGACTCTTTGCAACTCCGTGGACTGTGGCCTGCCAGGCTCCTCTGTTCATGGGATTTTCCAGGCAAAATACTGGACGTGGGTTGCCATTTCCTTCTCCAAGGAATCTTCCTGACTCCCGGATCGAACCCAGGTCTCCTGCATGGCAGGCAGATTCTTTTTGTCTGAGCCACCAGGGAAGCCCCATAATTGACACATATCGCTGTATAAGTTTAAAGTGCACAGCATAATGATTTGATTTATATAAATTATAAAACAATTATTACATTATGTTTAATAAGCATCCATCACATAGACACAAAAATAAAAACATAGAAAAACATTTTTTTTCTTGTGATAAGAATTAAGATATACTCAATAACTTTCATATGTAATGTATAACAGTGTTAATTATATGTATCACGCTTCTATTGCACCCCTAATTTATTTACCTTTTACCTGGAGGTTTGTAAACACCTTTTGACTTCCAACTGCCTTCATCCAAGCTTCGCTTTCCTCAACACCCTGCTGCTAATAACCACAAATCTGATCTCTTGCTCTGTGAGTTTGCTTGTGTGTTTGTTTTTGAAGTGTAAGTGATCTACAACACTGTATTAGTTCTTGTTATATGGCATATATTTGTTGTTTTTATATATTTCAGTGAATAATCACCATGAAAGTTCTAGTTACAATGTGTCACCATACAAAGATAGTACATAGTTACTGACTGTGTTCTCCACACTGTGTATTTTATACCTGTGATTCATTGATTTTGAAACTGAAATTTTATACCTGTCCATCTCCCTCACCTATTTCTTTCTTTTCCCCAGCCCCATCCCCTCTGGCAGCCACCTGTTTGTTCTCTGAACCTGAAAACTCTTATCTGTTCACTTGTTTTCTTTCGTAGATTTCACATATAAGTGAAATCATACAGTGTTTATCTTTCTCTGACTTATTTCGCTTAGCATAATACCCTCTAGGTGCATCCATGTTGCCATGAGTGGCAAGATTTCATCCTTTTTATGGCTGAGAAATATTCCATTTGTGTGTATGCATATATGCATATATATGCATATATGTCACATCTTTATCAATTCATCTATCGATGGGTACTTGAATTGCTTTTGTATCTTAGCTTTCGTAAATAATGCTGCAATAAACACAGAAGTTTATATATCTTTTCAAATTGAGGTTTTTGTTTTCTTGAATATATACCCAGGAGTGGGATTTCTGGATCATATGGTAGTTCTATTCTTACTTTTTTGAGGCATCTCCATACTGTTTTCCATAGTGGCTGCCCTAATTTGCATTCCTACCAACAGTGCATGAGAATTTCTTTTTCTTCACATCCTTGCCAACAGTGGGTGTTTTCTTTTTGATAATAGCCTCCCTGATAGGTGTGAGATGATATTTTGTTTTGTTTCGATTTGCATTTGCCTGATGATTAGTGATGTTAAGTATGTTTTCATGTGCCTGGTGGCCATGTGTATGTCTTCTTTGAGAAATAATACTATTCAGAACCGCTGCCTATTTTTAGTTGTTTTTTTCTTAATGTTGAGTTGCATGAGTTCTTAGTATATTTTGGATATTAACCCTTTGTAGGATCTATCATTTGCAAATATGTTCTCCCATTTCGCAGGTGACCTTCTCATTTTGTTGCTAGCTTCCTTCACTGTACAAAAGATTTTTAGTTAGATGTAGTTCCAGTTGTTTATTTCTGCTTTTGTTTCTGTTGTCTAAGGAAACATATCCTAAAAGACTAACATCAAAGACACATCCAAAAAACTGATGTCAAAGGGCATACTACCTAAGTCTACTTCTAGGAATTTTAGGGTTTGGGGTCTTATCTTTAAGACTTCAATTCATTTTGACTTAATTTTGTGCATGGTTTGAAAGAATAGTTCAGCATGATTTTTTTGCATGCGTCTGCAGTCTTCCTGGCACCAATTATGGAAGAGGCTATCTTTTTCCCATTGAATAATCTTGCTTCCTGTGTTGTAGATTAATTGCTCATATGTATGTGGGTTCATTTCTGAGTTTCTATTCTGTTCGGTTGATCTATGTTCTGTTTTTGTGTCAGTACTGTATTGTTTTGATGGCTATAGTTTTGTAGTATATTTTGAAATTAGAGGGTATAATACCTCCAGATTTCTCTATCTTTCTCAAAGTTGTTTTTGCTATTTGGAGTCCTTTGTGTTTTTACACAACTTTGAGAATTACTTGTTTCAGCTCTGTGGAAGATTCTATTGTTATTTCGATAGGGATTATATTGAGTCAGTAGGTTGTCTTGGGTAATATGGTTATTTGAAAAACATTAATTCTTATAATCCATGAACACAGTATATATTTCCCATCTATTTGTGTTTTCTTCAATTTCCTTCATCAGTTTTCCAAGTACAAGTCTTTTACCTACTTCACTAGATTTAGTCCTACATATTTTATTCTTTCTTATATGGTTATAAATTGGATCATTTTCTTAATTTATCTTTCTGATAGTTTGTTTTTAGTACATACTAAATGAATATAAATGAAAAATATTTCTGCATACTAATTTTGTATCCTTCACATTTGCTAAATTCATTGACTGCTTATGGATTTTGGTGGCATATTTAGGATTTTCTATTTATAGTATCATGTCATCTGTAAACAGTGGCAGTTTTATTTCTTCCTTCCCATTGGGATATCTTTTATTTCTTGTCCTTGTCTGATTTCTGTGGCTAGGATTTCTAATACTATATTGAATAAAAATAGTGATAGTGGGCATCTTTGTCTTATTCCTGAACTTAAAGGAAATGCTTTTAGCTTTATACTATTGAAGATGATGTTAGATGTGAACTTGTCATATATGGCCTTTATGTTGAGGTATTTCCCTCTGTATCCATTTTGTGGAGATTTCTTATTATAAATGGACACTGAATTTTGCCAATTTCTTCTGAATTGATTGAGATGATCATGTAGCTTTTATTCTTCAATTAGTGTCTGTATCTCATTGATTAATTTGTGGATACTAAACCATCCTGGGATCCCTTGGATAAACCCCACTGTATAATGTTTATGTGTCAAATATTCTTGTAAAGGAAACTTGTTATCCTTTTAAAAATATAGAGAATAGTAAAATAAACCCCTACATAGTTATTAGTATTAGTAATTACCAATGCATGGTAATTTTCTTAAATCTATAATTCACCAACTTCTATATTATTTTGAAACAAAACTTGTAAATCGTATCATCCATAAATATTACAGTCCATAATGTGATTTAAATGTCATCCCTTTTAAGGTTTTTTGAAAATCTTAATAGAATTCATATAATTTTCCAGAAATATAGGATGGCATTTAAATATGGTAATATATATAAATGCCTAGAATAATTTCTTATATACAGTAAAATATTAAAATGTTTCTAAATATAGTAATTTTAAAATCATAAACAAGAGTATCTTTTACTACATTGCTAACATAAAATATCAAATTACATAAGCAAAGAAAATCATATTGGGTTCATTATTCAGCAGGTTTCACAAATCTAAGTTGATTTGACAAAGAAGAGTAGAGATATAAAATTCAGATCATATCTTTTACTCAAGATGTCAGATTAAACCAAAATGACAAGACCTCTGTCTTTATTGTAACACACAAACATTTCATTAAATATATTAAACATGGACATACCATTTGGTGTTTAAGCACCTATGTGGAAAATGAACTTAAAGTAAGCAGACCTGTCTCTTTATTTGCATAAAAAGAGCCTGGACAAAACAGAAACCCTGGTAAAACTGTCACCTCAAATAAAAGAAGAAAAACTTTGCTCATGTTGGCATAGATACAGACTGGGCACAGCAAAAACAAATTATCAGTCCCAAGACATGACTGAAAAAGAACGTTACTTGAAATATGTTAGAAAATTAGACATTATGTATGTAGAAACACTGGACTCCCAAATTAAATATATAGAGAATTAAGCCCAAACTGAAACACCAAGATAAAACTGGTCTTTAACCTGTCCACATGACCCTGCCTAAACAAACTCAAAATCTTCTATAAGGACAGCTGCTAAATGTCAGACATAGTTATAACTAGGATTTTCATGAAAAAAAGAACTGATTTGATATCCAAAGGCAAAAATTACAAAATACGTGAGAATGGACTAATACAAGATGACAAAACAATGGAAGACAGTTGAACATTTAATGATGATGAGAATGTTATGATTAAAGCAAAAACATCTAAATATAGAACCTATAAAATAACAAGGGGACTTGATGACTGTTGGAAATGCAAAGAATAAAATAAAAACATTAAATATGAAAAATGTAACCTTAAAGAAAACACTAGATTAGAAGGAAGATGAGACTGACTTACCACATTAGAAGATATCTTACAAAAATAAATTAGAACACAGTGGTGGTGGTGGTGGTGTCGCTGAGTCGTGTCCGACTCTTGCGACCCCATGGACTGTAGCCCGCCAGGTTCCTCTGTCCGTGGGATTTTCCAGGCAAGAATACTGGAGAAGATTGCCATTTCCTTCTCCAGGGGATCGTCCTGACCCTGGAATTGAGCCCATGTCTCTGGCATTGCAGGCAAAATCTTTACTGACTGAGATATGAGGGAAGCCCTTAGAACACATTAGGAGGGAAAAAAAAAAGTTCCAACTCTGATGGAATAGCTGGACCTCCTACAACAAAGAAGAAGAAAATAGTACAAACTACATGAAATGTGTCTTTTCAGGCATTGGAAAGTAGGCATCACAGGACTCTGATTCCTAAGAGAAAAAATAATTACCTGACTCCTAAAATTAGTCCACCATTCTTCTGGAGGCACCTCCCACATTGCGATGATGGGAGAGGTAACAGAAATAGACCAGAGCAGCCTTCTGAGTTCACACACAAAAAGGGTACTTGAATTGGAGGGGCAAGGTACAGGAGAGAAGACAGCTATGCATAAGAGTTCCACAGATCTTCCTAAAGCTTCCTTTGACTCTTGTTAAAGGCAAAGCTGGATAAAGTGAAACTACTAGGGACTGAGCAGAAAACCACTTCCGGGATGGGGAAAGTTGTGCTGAATAATTCCTATATTATTACATGCATGGGTAAGAGGTGTTTAAATTATGACTTTCTAGACTCCATGGAAATTTTAAAAACACCTGGTTATTCAAGAAGGACCTCTCAAATTAATCTACAAATAAATTAACTGCTGGGCTTCCCTGTGACTCAGCAATAAAGAATCTGCCTACCAATGCAGGAGACCCAGGTTCAATCCCTGGGTCGGGAAGATACCCTGGAGGAGGAAATGGCAACCCACTCCAGTATTCTCGCCTGGAAGTCCCATGGGCAGAGGAGCCTGGTGGGCTACAGTCCATGGGGTCACAAAAGAGTTAGACACGACTTAGCAATGAAACAACAACAAAAAATTAACTGCTGGTCAAAACAAACTTCAGGAGTCTTCAGAAGACAAAAAGCTACCCTCAAAAATAAAATTTGTCATGTCCAATGCCCAATAAAATTATTAAGCATACAAAGAAGAATAAAGATGTAACTCATAACCAGGAGAAAAATCAGTCTATAGAAACTGATACAGACATGATGAAAATAAGACACGAAACATTAAAATAGCTATCATAAACATACTCGGGGATATAAAGAAAAACACGAACATAATGCTGAGAGAAATAGACTATTGAAAGGATCCACTAAAGCTTATAAAAAGAAAAGTAAAAACAAAATTTTAACTGGTTAAGAGTGCTTGTTATCTACATCTGCCTAACAAATAACCCTAACTTTGTGGTTTAAGATAACCACAAATATTATCTCCCAGTTTCTGTGCATCAAGAATTCAGGAAGGGCTTGATTTCTGTTTCCGGTTTGGGGTAACTCGTGTAGTCACAGTCAGAGACTAATGGAGAGGAAACAGTAGGGGTAGGTGGAAGTGGAGGTATGTGGAAGCAATCTCTTTCTTTTCCTGTAGTTTTAAGGCTTCTCTGTCTCAACTAGTCTGGATATCTTTATAACATGGAAGTCTTGGTACAATTGAATAACTTAGAAAATAGTTTTAAGTTCCAGGCTGCAAGGGAGAAGCTGCATCTTTATTACCTAGCCTAGGCAGGCACCTATAGTCACTTCCACCATAGACTCTAGCTTTCCCAGAGTCAAGGGCAGGGGGTTTAAAATACAAGCCTTTTCATATGAAGTGAAGGATGTGAAAGTCACAGTGTAAAAAGAAATACAATTATGATCATGCTAAAATATCAAATCTGCTAATCTGGATTCTCACAATGATGTCATTTCATATGAAAATACACTTGTACCCTACCCTAAGACCCCTAAGTCTTTTCTTACTACAGTATCAATTGGAGGGTTTGGGTCTCCATAGCTAAATCATGTAAAGATTCAGATGAGAACCCTCAGGTTCCAGCTCCTCGGGTATAACTCCTTGAATATTATTCCTATAAACATGAAGACATGTCAAATAATGAGACAAGTTACATGCTTTATACCACCATCTCCAACATATAATTATAAGACAGGAATAGAAAAACCACCTGTGTATTCTCCTGTACACAAAAGACAAAAGAAAAGGGCACACAGGAGGTATACCTATACCAGTTCTGGAATCTGGCTGGAAATGTGTACAAGTTCTCCATGACTCTTGGCTTTACATTTTTGGCTTTTTGTTTTACCCTCTGGATTATTATTTCCTATAGAAAGCAGGCAGTGCCTGCACTCAGTTTGCTTCCTTCCTGTAGTATTTATTCCTCTTAGCAATTTTTCACTTTTTTTGGGTCACTTTCGGTATAATCTTTGGGTCTAAGTTGGTATAATCCTTTTAAAAATTATGTGGATTTCTTCAGTGTTGAAACATAATCCGTTCCGTTAGAAAAGGCACTATAATAAGTATCTTCAGATAAGCTCCACTCTACCTTGGGCTCTCTAACCATCGGCTACAGGACAACCCACAAAAAGATTCTTGAAAGTACCTGTGGTTTAATATATGAGATCTACATAGTATTTCTTAGATGCTTAGGAGATCTTTTGTCTATTGAAAAGGGTTTTTAAGATACTAATTCTCTATGAAGACTTAATAAAGGGTCTTACAGGCACAGACTGGATTAAAGATTTCTCCTAAAATATTTTTAACATGATAATGCTTTGTGGGTTTTAGTTGTTGTTGTTGCTGTTCTTGTTGCTTTTCTAGATGTAGATACAGACATTGAAAACAGCTTTATTTTCAAATACAGGAAATAATGAACTTTTAACTTAAAAATTAACTTTAGCTCTTGTTTTTCATCTTCATTTTTATCTATGGAGTAACAAGAGGCTACTTTGGGACATTTGATTTCCTCCCCAGAAATATTCTTTGCCAAATTGTCAAGTTTCATTGCATTTTCTAATTCCTATTCTTAGTGCAGTCGACAGCATTCACCAAGTTCAGTATTTCCCTTGCATTCCTGTAAACTCTCACAGACAATCTTCTCCAGGCTCCTTTCCTCGCTCTTTAAGACTCTTTATTATTTAATTTTGAGTATCTCAAGATCATTCCTGGTTTTGCTTACTTCTTGACCCCAGAAGCTATGCCACAAATTTTAGAAGTTTGTTAAGACAGCATTCCATTCTTTCTATTCTATTAGTATTAACAAATCATCTAAAAACTCAAATGCTTCAAACAATAGCATTTTATTATCTTTTATCATTTCTCTGAATCAAGAAATCAGAAATATTTCAGCTGGATCTCTCTGTCTCATTTGGTTGCAATAAGACAGTGAAAACAGAACAGTGTGGAGGAAATGATGTAGTCCATAGCTCTATATTCTTGAAATCGTAAGGTCTCTTTCATGGGCTCTCATACTTCTATTCAATATTATATTGCAACATGAAAATATGAGAAATATAAGCCCTGTGAAAAGTAAATGATAAAATATTTATCTGAAGACAGCCTGATCATATATAAAGGAAATTTTAAAAATCTACAAAAAACTACACACACATGCAAACCATAAATTCAGTTTTTGTAACTTGTATTATTGAGATATCAGTTTTCCCCAAACTTATTATCTATAGATTTAACTCAGTAAATCAAAATTGTAGTAGGCATATTTGAGAGATTGACATGCTACAGCTAAAATTTATAAGGAAAAAGTCAAAGAATACGTAATAACTTACACAAATTTAAAAGAAATAAATTTGGAGGTCTTATATTACCTGATTTCAAATTCAGAAAACTAAGATCATGGCATCCGGTCCCATCACTTCATGGCAAATAGATGGGGAAACAGTGGAAATAGTGGCTGACTTTATTTTTCTGGGCTCCAAAATCACTGTAGATGGTGATTGCAGCCATGAAATTAAAAGACGCTTACTCCTTGGAAGGA
>NW_011495082.1:18611578-18618184 GCF_000754665.1 Bison bison bison
AGGTCTGTCTAGTCAAGGCTATGGTTTTTTCTGTGGTCATGTATGGATGCGAGAGTTAGACTGTGAAGAAGGCTGAGCACTGAAGAATTGATGCTTTTGAACTGTGGTTTTGGAGAAGACTCTTGAGAGTTCCTTGGACTGCAAGGAGATCCAACCAGTCCGTTCTGAAGGAGATCAGCCCTGGGATTTCTTTGGAAGGAATGATGCCAAAGCTGAAACTCCAGTACTTTGGCCACCTCATGGATGTGAATTTGAGTGAACTCCGGGATTTGGTGATGGACAGGGAGGACTGGCATGCTGCAATTCATGGGGTTGCAAAGAGTTGGACACGACTGAGCTAGTGAACTGAACTGAACTTCTTGGAAGGAAAGTTGTGACCGACCTAGACAGCATATTCAAAAGCAGAGACATTACTTGGTCAACAAAGGTCTGTCTAGTCAAGGCTATGGTTTTTCCAGTGGTCATGTATGGATGTGAGAGTTGGACTATAAAGAAAGCTGAGTGCCGAAGAATTGATGCTTTTGAACTGTAGTGTTGGAGAAGACTCTCCAGTCTATCCTAATGGAGATCAATCCTAGGTGTTCTTTGGAAGGACTGGTGTTGAAGCTGAAACTCCAATATTTTGGCCACCTGATGTGAAGAGCTGACTCATTTGAAAAGACCCTGATGCTGGGAAAGATTGAGGGCAGGAGGAGAAAGGGACGACAGAGGATGAGATGGATGGATGGCATCACCGACTCAGTGGACATGGGTTTGGGTGAATTACGGGAGTTGGTGATGAACAGGGAGGCCTGGCGTGCTGTGGTTCATGGGGTTGCAAAGAGTTGGACACAACTGAGCAACTGAACTGAACTGAACTGAACTGAAAGCTATAAGATCATAACAATGTGATATAATGCAGACAAATAGAGGATGTCAAAAAGCAACTGCAATCAACTGATTTTTAAGATGCACATCCAAATGATTCATGGGTGTTAAATGGTATGGTAACAACTGGAGAGCGAAAGTCGCTCAGTCCTGTCCAACACCATGGACTATACAGTCTGTGGAATTCTCCAGGCTGGAATACTGGAGTGCCTAGCTGTTTCCTCCTTCAGAGGATCTTCCCAAACCAGGGATCAAAACCAGGTCTCCCGCATTGCAGGCAGACTCTTTACAAGCTGAGTCACCAGGGAAGCTCAAGAATACAGGAGTGGGTAGTCTACCCCTTTTCCAGTGGATCTTCCTGAACCAGGAGTTGAACCAGGTCTCCTGCATTGCAGGTGAATTCTTTACCAGCTGAGCAACTGGATGCCTGTAATTAAAAAACAAAACAAAACAAAAAAAAACCTTTGTATACTATATTCAAAACTAAAATGGATCGTGTATGCTACTGTAAAAGTAAAACTGTAGAATTTCTTGAAGAATGCATAGGATAACATGTTCACAGATAGGCAAAGATCAATTAAACAGGACACAAAGTATAACAACTGTAATAGAAAAAAAATAGAAATAATACTCTTCACCAAAAGAAGAACAAGTTAAATCCAACAATAGAGAAAAAGGACAGAGAATTATGTCTAAGATGAATTTATCCAAAAATGAAAGTTTAACATCCAAAGCTTATCAAAGTAATTTTCCATAGTTATAAGATAAGCAGCATGAATCATATCTTATACAATGCAAGGGAAAGAGAAAAAAATTTGCAACATTCAACACCCACTGATTAAAAAAAAATCATTAGCTGGAATGGAATCAAAGGAAACTTTCTCATATTTAATGGTGAAAGACTGAACAGCTTTCTTATCAAGACTTGGAACAAGTCAGTGATGACCAAAGACAACCTCAAACTAACCAAAAATACAGAACTGAATTAGGCTTATGTGCCTGATTTAGCATCTTGGTGAGAGAAAACTGGCATCCACTTAAGTACCAGGTATAGATTCATTGCTTTGAGGAATGTATTCTTTTCTAAGCCAATCAGAAAATAAATCATAATAGTACACATTCAAATGGAATCACGAAACATATGTCAATACATTTGTAGTTTTGCTCAGATCTGTGTTAATTCTCATATATTTCATCAGCTATTGTGCTGTGCTTAGGTGCTCAGTCATGTCTGACTCTTTGTGGCCCCATGAACTGCAGCCCACCCACCAAGCTTCTCAATCCATGAAATTCTCCAGGCAAGAATACCAGAGTGGGTTGCCATTCCCTCTTCCAGGGGATCTTCCCAACCCAGGGATCAAAACCAGGTCTCCTGCATTGCAGGTGGATTTTTTACCATCTGAGCCACCAGGGAAGCACAAGAATACTGGAGTGGTTAGACTATCCCCTCTCTAGGGGAACTTTCTGATCCAGGAATTAAACTGGGGCCCCCTGCATTGCAGGTGGACTCTTAAGCAGCCGAGCTACCCAGGAAGCCCACTCTTCATCATAATACAGTTCAAAAATAACTGGACCATCTAGATGTACCATGTGAAAGTGTTAGTCACTGAGTTGTATCCTCCTGTTTGTGACCCCATGCACTATAGTCCACAAGGCTCCTCTGTCTGTGGCATTCTCTTGGCAAGAATAACTGGAGTGGTTGTCATTCCCTTCTCCAGGTGATCCTCCCCAAGGCTCAATCCTGGATCTCCCGCACTGTGGGCAGTTTCTTTATCATCTGAACCACCAGGGAAGCCCAGATGTACCATAGGTCAGCACCTTTATTTAGTGAATCTATCAGACCATTTTCACACTATTGGAGAGGATGAACAAGAAGGGAAAGGAAAACATGCACACATAAAATTTGAACATGAGTGTTCACAGTAGCAAAAAACTGAGAATGAGCTAAATGTTTATCTATACCAAAATGGATAAAAGAGATATTCAGTGGACTTATTTTCAACAATAAAAAAGAATATACTACTAATACACACAACATGAATGAATCGGAAAAAAACACTGTGCTAACTGAAAGAAGCCCAACTGAAGAGCACATGGCATATTATTCAGTTTATATGACGTTCTAGGACAAGCAAAGCCCTTGATGGCAAATGAAGCCATAACCATGGTTCCCTGGGAACAGAGAGTATAAATTGACTGGGAAGTGACATGAGGGATCTTGCTGATGAAAATGTTTTATAATTACATGTTTGGGTATCGTGAAAACTGTGGAACTATATGCTTAACATATGCGCCTTTGACCTTAATGCAAATTAATTGGGTGTGCTGTACTAAGTCACTTCAGCGGCATCTGACTCTTTGTCACAAAGAGTCCAGAGCTAAGCCATGGACTCTAGCTCTCCAGGCTCCTCTGTCCACAATATTCCCCTGGCAAGAATACTGCCATGCCCTCCTCCAGGGGATCTTCCTGACCCAGGGGATTGAACATGTGTCTCCTGCAGCACCTGCACTGCAGTGGGGTTCTTTACCACTGAGGCATTGGGAAAGCCCATTAAATCACACATCAGTTCAGTTCAGTCACTCAGTTGTGTCTGACTCTTTGCGACTCCGTGGACTGCAGCAACCCAGGCTTCCCTGTCCATCACCAACTCCGGGAGTTTACTCAGACTCAAGTCCACTGAGTTGGTGATGCCATCCAGCCATCTCATCCTCTCTTGCTCCCTTCTCCTCCCTCATTAAAAATGTTATCATTGTTATTTTCTAGACTAATGTGGAAAGTGAGTGCAACCATAAATTTCTGTAGAGTGGGATAGGAATCATAGAATAATTGGTCCTTCTTTCATGTAGCATATAAGAATATTGACTTTTTAAAATAAACTTTTTAAAGAACAGTTTAAAATATATATATATATATTTTATATAGTTTATATATAATATATATATGTATATCGTTTGGAAATAACAGTTCATCTTAACAAGATTAAAATACTTTCACTGTTTGAATGCAGTTAAGTCATTACCATGCCAAAATACAAATTTTCATAGTTCTTTTTCAACATCCCTAGAGGCCCCCTTTCACACTAAATGTCTAATTGAAGTAATAAGAAAAACAGTGGTTTTCAGTGTAATTTGCAAAAGCACTTCAATAAAATCCACAAGCACTCTCACAATCAATATGTTTAAGGCTAATTTATGATTTCTCATCAATACTTTATATACAAACAGTGCTGCCCCTCTTTCCTCCCTTAAAATAAATGTAGGCCTAAAAGACAAAATCATTATAGCACTTTGTAGTACAATACTGGAGAACTTCAAAGACTTTCTCTATTCCTTTGGTATTTGCTCCTTCTTGGAAAGTTTGCTTCTCCTCCCTCTTTCAGGCTGTCACTTTGGCAGACTTTTCTCCTTTATTCCCCTTTTTGGAGCTCCGTCCATCCTCTTCTCTTACTTGGTACTCCTGTACTATGAAGGAAATACTGTTTTGAAGTCACCCACTGGAGTGGAAGCTGCAAGATATTTAACAGCTAACAAATATTCAAGTACAAACAAAGTCTAGAAGATTTCAAAATGATATTTCCATCACTTTTATTCCAATTATTTATCCTCTCTGTCAGTGCTGACTACCTCTTTCTGAATGGCATATGATAGACATTTTAGACACACTGGGGAACTGACAAGCATTTAAGAATATTTAGCTAATCCATTATTCCTAGGGAGAGAGACACCACATTGTCTATATGAAAGCTTAATGGATTTTTAAAAATTTTGCCATCAAAGTAATAAAAAGAAACACTGTATTTACCAAAAAAACTCAAGTCTCAAATTTGGACAATTTCTTTTTAAAATAGCTCCGAGTACACAATTTTGTTATTTTATGCCCAGTTACTTTGCTTTTCTAGAGCAGATGTTTCATCAACTTGGTGACACAAAGGAAAATGTGTAATTTAACAGCCAGAAAAGATGCCAGCTCAGCCATAGCACAGAGTTCCATCTAAATGTCCACAGAAAGTTCGTCTAGAGCTACGGTTGCATTTCTAAGTAATTAAAATACGATGTTAAATTGAGTATTTCAACCCTTGGGATTATTCTGCTTTACATAAAAAAGAGGAAGTTTGAAATTATTGTGAGGATACCTTTAGTGAAAAATTACACAGAAAAAAATGTACATGAATATAATTTCCTAATCTAATAGAATTTTAGGTAGAAAACATACAAAATCACTAGAAAGAGTATATTCATGTGCATGGTGATTTCATAAATTTACTTTATCCGTTGTAGTGAAACCTCTGTGTAGGAAGGTTTATAAACTCATGAGTTGCATATCAGCTACTCAACATTAATTTGCTCAAATGACTATAATGGAGAACTAACAGAAAAAAATATAGCGTTAATGGTAGTCATAAAAATGACTGGTTTACAGTTCTATGGGATTTATGAGTATGCTTTCTATGTAATGTGAAAGAGAGGGCATAAACCCTAGTAGCATACATAACCAGCAGATAGGAGCTCTGCCAAGTATATACAGTCTTTCAGGAAGATACATTTTATTTGTTCCCTTAAAAAATAAGCATATCTTAAATGAAACATACACTGTGGTATCACTAGACAATGGCATTGATTAAGAATAATAGCAGCTCAGGTGGTAAGGAATTATGCCTGCAATGCAGGAGACCAAGTTCGATCCCTGAATCCGGAAGATCCCCTGGAGAAGGGAATGGCTACCCACTCCAGTATTCTTGGCTGGAGAATTCCATAGACTCAAGAGCCTTGTGGGCTAAAGTCCACAGGGTTGCAAAGCGTTGGACATGACTGAGTGAATAACACACTCTGTATTTTATTTAAGTAAATTAATACATTTACTTAAATGTATTTAAGTTTAAAATGATTGATATGAATTTTAAACTAAAGATAAATATAAAATAGAGCAAGACAAGATAAAATAGAAACATTAAAAAATGAATCTGAGGGGAAAGAAAAAGGCTTGACAGAAATGTTAGTGATATCTACCTTAGTTCAGTTCAGTTCAGTTCAGTTGTTCACTCGTGTCTGCCTCTTTGCCACCCCAAACTGCAGCACGCCAGGCCTCCCTGTCCATCACCAACTCCCAGAGTTTACCCAAACTCATGTCCACTGAGTCAGTGATGCCATCCAACCATCTCATCCTCTGTCTTCCCCTTCTCCTCCTGCCCTCAGTCTTTCCAAACCACAGGGTCTTTTCCAATGAGTCAACTCTGCATCAGGTGGCCAAAGGATTGGAGTTTCAGCTTCAGCATCAGTCCTTTCAATGAACACCCAGGACTGATCTCCTTTAGGATGGGTTGAATCTCGTTGCAGTCCAAGGAACTCTCAAGAGTCTTCTCCAGCACCACAGTTCAAAAGCATCAATTCTTCAGGGCTCAGTTTTCTTTACAGTCCAACTCTCACATCCATACATGACTACTGGAAAAACCAGAGCCTTGACTAGACAGACCTTTGTTGGCAAAGTAATGTGTCTGCTTTTCAATATGCTGTCTAGGTTGGTCATAACTTTTCTTCCAAGGAGTAATTGTCTTTTAGTTTCATGGCTACAATCACCATCTGCAGTGATTTTGGAGCCCCCAAAAAGAAAGTCTGACACTGTTTCACCATCTATTTGCCATGAAGTGATGGGACTGGATGCCATGATCTTAGTTTTCTGAATGTTGAGATTTAAGCCAACTTTTTCACTCTCCCCTTTCACTTTCATCAAGAGGCTCTTTA
>NW_011495082.1:18618284-18625974 GCF_000754665.1 Bison bison bison
TTCTCCCGGCAATCTTGATTCCAGCTTGTGCTTCCTCCAGCCCAGCATTTCTCATGATGTACTCTGCATGTAAGTTAAATAAGCAGGGTGACAATATACAGCCTTGACGTACTCCTTTCCCAATTCCTATTACTATTACTAATAGAGGATATATAAAGTAACCTTCATTATATCATTTTAGGCATATTAATTGAACAGGTATTATAAAGATACATATTGTCACTCTGAAAGGTAAGCAGAATGATATTATAAAACAAATCAAGCAGCAATTATAAAACTGAAGAAGACAGGATAAAACATGTTTGAAAAACATTTTAATGTTAGAAAATATATATATATACACACACACAAACATAGAACTGAAGCCCATTCAGAGTCTGCTACTAACCTTGAAGTAGAATAAAATGTAAAATGAACATTATTGGCAGTTAAAACCTTAAACTCAGTTAAAAGCTTCGTATGTACATCTACCTAGTGGACATGGAACAACAGACTGCTTCCAAATAGGAAAAGGAGTACATCAAAGCTATGTATTGTCACCCTGCTTATTTAACTTCTATGCAGAGTACATCATGAGAAATGCTGGGCTGGATGAAGCACAAGCTGGAATCAAGATTGCTGGGAGAAATATCAATAACCTCAGATATGCAGATGATACCACCCTTATGGCAGAAAGTGAAGAGGAACTAAAAAGCCTCTTGATGAAAATTAAAGAGAAGAATGAAAAAGTTGGCTTAAAGCTCAACATTCAGAAAATGAAGATCATGGCATCTGGTCCCATCACTTCATGGGAAATAGATGGGGAAACAGTGGAAACAGTGGTTGACTTTATTTTTGGGGGCTCTAAAATCACTGCAGATGTTGATTGCAGCCATGAAATTAAAAGACGCTTACTGCTTGGAAGGAAAGCTATGACCAAACTAGACAGCATATTAAAAAGCAGAGACATTACTTTGTCAACAAAAGTCTGTCTAGTCAAGGTTATGGTTTTTCCAGTAGTCATTTATGGATTTGAGAGTTGGACTATAAAGAAAGCTGAGCCCTGAAGAATTGATGCTATTGAACTGTGGTGTTGGAGAAGACTCTTGAGAGTCCCTTGGACTGCAAGGAGATCCAACCAGTCCATCCTAAAGGCAATCAATCCTGAGTGTTGATTGGAAGGACTGAAATTCCAATACTTTGGCCACCTGATGTGAAGAGCTGACTCATTTGAAAAGACCCTGATGCTGGGTAAGATTGAAGGCGAAAGAAGAAGGGGACAACAGAGGATGAGATGATTGGATGGCATCACCAACTCAATGGACATGGGTTTGGGTATACTCTGGGAATTGGTGATGGATAGGGAGGCCTGGCGTGCTGCAGTCATGGGGTCTGAGTTGGATACGACTGAGTTACTGAAATGACCTGAACTGAGTGATTAAATTGAATCAGTTTTTTTTTTTTTTTTTACTATTATTTAAACTCTAAAAAATTTGGCATAAAGGCATATTTTGGCATATTTTGATCTGGAAGACATGGTTTTCAGAGAAAAGCAGCAGAAAGTGCACGGAGTGGCTGTCCATTTGTCACAGACAAAACTAGCTTTATCTGTATACTGTTTGTAACTTATTGAAGGGACTGAAATGACTAGCATTGAAGTTTAAGGAAAATACCCATTTGCTCCAATCTTTTTTGCAATTGTGCAGAAATATAAAGGAGGAGTCACACTGTTTAGAACTGATAAAGAGAAGTAGAGTCCTTCTTACTGGAAAAAAAAAATGCAGATTGACTTGAAAGGAACATCCCAGAAAGTGAAGAAGAAATATTCTATTTTTGCTCAAATAGAAAATACAAAGATAGAAAAGAAGAAAGGCATGATTAAATAGAGGTAAAAAAATTTGAGAAAGGCAATCTCTAATATAGGTGAAATTAAAATACTACAAATGTTTTTGAAGTTATCCCCTTAAATTTTACAGTCCAACATTTGGGACAGCACTCACAGATACAACAAATCCATTGGAGTGTATATATCTAATTCACAGCACATTTGCAGGAAAGCAAGTCAATTTCATGTTTAAATTTTGAATATATTTTTAATATATAGTGAAAAGACCACTAGCATAGGATATAGTAATTTTTAAAGCTTCTTTGCAAAGCTCATATGCAATTCCTAATTTATCCCACTATCCTACAAACCTTTTGTGCCTTTAACTACCTTATATTAATATTGCATTTACATATTGCAGTCTGTAAATATGTTGTTTCTGTCCCACAACTATGATATTGTGAATATATGAGTGAATTAAGTGGTTTCTTTTAGGGAAGAACATTCTTCTTTTGAGACAGATATGTGCATATTTGATTATGAAAAGGAGGCCTCTAGGAAAAACTTGAAGGGCCAAAGATTAGACTAAATGTTCTTCTAGTATATGATTATGAATTTGGGGGATATCATGCAAATAAACAGGAGAATCTAGCGATAGTAGAATACAGGTAGAAAACATGTCAAATTCCCTCATAATCTTAGGATCACAGGATAATTATTGAAGGCTATTCACTACTTATTTACCTTGTTTTGGTGACATTTTATTTTTCTCTCTGCCAACTCCAGTCACTTCATATGATTCCATAAATGAAAGTGCCCTAACCATAGTATCTAAGAAAGAACAGAGATAATGGATAATAAAAGTGTGAAAGTTGTAGTGACTTAGTCATGTCTGACTCTCTGTGACCCCGTGGACTGCAGCCTGCCAGGAATTCTCCAGGCAAGAATACTGTCCATGGAATTCTCTAGGCAAGAATACTGGAGTGGGTAACCATTCTCTTCTCTAGGGGAGCTTCCTAACATAGGGATCAAACCCATGTCTCCTGCATTGCAGGCAGATTCTTTCATTGCAGTCTGAGCCAAAAGAGAAGCCCAGCTGAAAAATCATACATAGATGATTAAACCTAAACTTATACTAAGAGTCTCAAGAAAGAGGATGAAATGTGTTATTTCCCTTTGAAATAAATGTGCATTTGTTTTCTATTGGTGTATACATGGTCCACTGGAGAAGGGAATGGCAAACCAGTTCAGTATTCTGGCCTTGAGAACCCCATGAACAGTATGAAAAGGCAAAAAGATATGTCACTTAAAGATGAACTCCCGAGATCGGTAGGTACCCAATATGCTACTGGGAAAGAGTAGAGAAATAACTCCAGAAGAATGAAGAGACAGAGCCAAAGCAAAATAGCACCCAGTTGTGGATGTGACTGGTGATGGAAGTAAAGTCTGATGCAGTGAAGAGCAACATTCTATAGGAACCTGGAATGTTAGGTCCATGGACCAAGGTAAAGTGGAAGTGGTCAAACAGGAGATGGTAAGAGTGAACATTGACATTTTAGCAATCAGTGAACTAAAATGGACTGGAATGGGTGAATTTAATTCAGATTAAAATTATATCTACTACTGTGGGCAAGAATCCCATAGAAGAAATGGAGTAGCCCTCATAGTTAACAAAAGAGTCCAATTTGCAGCATTGGGTGCAGTCTCAAAATGACAGAATGATCTGTTTGTTTCCAAGGAAAATCACTGAATATCACAGTAATCCAAGTCTATGTCCCAATCACTAATACCAAAGAAGCTGAAGTTGAGTAATTCTCTGATGATCTACAAGACCTTCTAGAACACCCCAAAAAGATGTCCTTTTCATCATAGGGGACTGTAATGCAATAGTAGAAAGTCAAGAGATACCTGGTATAACAGGTAAATTTGGCCTTGGAGTACAGAATGAAGCAAAGCAAAGGCTAACAGAATTTTGCCAAGAGAATTCACTTGTCATAGCAAAACCCTCTTCCAACAACACGAGAGAAGACTCTACACATGACATTACCAGATGGTCAATACCAAAATCAGACTGATTATATTCATTGCAGCTGAAGATGGAAAAGCTCTATACAGTCAGCAAGAACAAAACTGGGAGCTGACTGTGGCTCAGATCATGAACTCCTTATTGCCAAATGCAGACTTAAATTGAAGAAAGTAGGGAAAACCCCTAGATCATTCATGACCTAAATCAAATTGCTTACGATTATAGAGTGGAAGTGACAAATAGATTTAAGGGACTAGATCTGATAGACAGAGTGCCTGAAGAACTGTGGACGGAGGTTCATGACATTGTACAGCAGGCAGTGATCAAGACCATCCTCAATAAAAAGAAATGCAAAGAATGCAAAATGATTGTCTGAGGAGGCCTTAGAATTAACTGGAAAAGAAGAGAAGTGAAAGGCAAAGGAGAAAAGGAAAGATATCCCCATCTGAATGGAGAGTTCCAATGAATAGCAAGGAGAGATAATATAGTCTTCTAAGTGATCAATGAAAGAAATAGAGGAAAACAAGAAAATAGGAAAGACTAGAGATCTCTTCAAGAAAATTAGAGATACTAAGGGAACATTTCACACAAAGATGGGCACAATAAAGGACAGAAATGGTATGGACCTAACAGAAGCAGAATATATTAAGAAGAGGTGGAAAGAATACACAGAACTATACAAAAAGTATCTTTTGACTGAGATATCCATGACAGTCTGTTCACTCACCTAGAGCCAGACAACCTGGAATGTGAAGTCAAGTGGGCCTTAGGAAGCATCATTAGGAACAAAGCTAGTGGAGGTGATGGAATTCCAACTGAGATATCTCAAGTCCTAAAAGATGATTTTAGCTGTGAAAGAGCTGCACTCAATATGCCAGCAAATTTGGAAAACTCAGCAATGGCTACAGGACTAGGAAAGGTCAGTTTTCATTCAACCCCAAAGAAAGGTAGTGCAAAAGAATTTTCAAATTACCACACATTGCACTCATTTCACATGCTAGCAAAGTAATGCTCAAAATTCTCCAAGTGAGGTTTCAACAAAACATAAATCAAGAACTTCTAGATGTTCATACTGAATTTAGAAAAGGCAGAGGAATCAGAGATTAAATTGTCAACATCCATTGTATCATCGAAAAAGCAAGAGAGTTCCAGAAAAACATCTACTACTGCTTTATTGACTAGTTCAATGCCTTTGACTGTGTAGATCACAACAAACTGTGGAAAATTTTCAAAAGATGGGAATACCAGACCAGTTGACCTGCTTCCTGAGAACTCTGTGTTCAGGTCAAGAAGCAATAGCTATAACTAGTCATGGAACAACAGATGGGTTTCAAATTGGGAAAAGTGTATGTCAAGGATGTATATCATCACCCTGTTCATTTAACTATATGCAGAGTACATCATGCAAAATGAGGGGCTGGATGAAGCATTAAAATTTCTGGGAGACATATCAATAACCTCAGACATGCAGATGACACCACCTTTATGGCAGAAAGTGAAGAGGAACTAAAGAGCCTATTGATGAAAGTGAAAGAGGACAGTGAAAGTGTTGGCTTAAAACTCAACATTCAAAAAATGAAAATCATGGCATCTAATCCCATCACTGCATGGCAAATAGATGGAAAAACAATGGAAACAGTGGCAGACTTTATTTTCTTAGGCTCCAAAATCACTGCAGATGGTGACTGTAGCCATGAAATTAAAAGACGCTTGCTCCTTGCAAGAAAGACTATGCCCAACCTAGACAGCATATTAAAAAGCAGAGATATTACTTTGCCAACAAAGGTCTTTCTAGTTAAAGCCATGGATTTTCAAATAATCTTGTGCGCCAAAGAATTGTTGCTTTTGAACTGTGGTGTTGGAGAAGACTCTTGAGAGTCCCTTGGACTGCAAGGAATTTAAACCAATAAATCCTAAAGGAAATCAGTCCTGACTATTCATTGGAAAGACTGATGCTGAAGCTGAAGGCCCAATACTCTGGCCACCTGATGTGAGGAACTGACTCATTGGAAAAGACCCTGATGCTGGGAAAGATTGAAGGTGGGAGGAGAACGGGATGACCGAGGATGAGACGGTTGGATGGCATCACCGACTCAATGGACATGAGTTTGAGCAAGTTCTGGGAGATGGTGAAGGACAGGGAGACCTGGTGTGCTGCAGTCCATGCGGTCGCAAAGAGTCAGACATGACTGAGTGACTGAACTCGACGGACAACACCTTACCAAATTAAGCAGCTGGAAACAACACAAGCATGTGACGTGACACAAACAAATGGCCAGATTTTTCTTTAGCAAAATGGGTTCACTGGGGTTTAGTAGAGAATTGCGGTTCCAGATCTGCCACCTTTGTCAGCAACATGAAAGTCCCTTCATGGCAAGTGAAGGAGAATGCTTTTATAGGGAGGAAAGGTAAGCAGTTCATAGTCCTACAAAGAATAAACAGACTTAACAGAGTTCATGGCTTTTCATTGGCTGAGTCCTTGCCAGGAAAGAGGAGTGTTTCTTCTTTCTTAAGAAGATGGACTTATTCAGGGCTGGTACACAGGAAGTGGGGTTTGGGAGATGGCTTAAACTTCTGTTGTCGTAGGTGTTCAGTTTCATTTCTCTTTCAGTATTATGTGTCTAGATGAGCCACAGGAAGTTGAAAGATTCACAATTGTTCAGGTACTTACAACACTGTTATGTAGAAGTAAAGAAATCTCCCCAAATTTTCCACTACAACATTTTCATAATGGATCAAATTTTACATTTATACTTTTAAGATACTTTTGAGTATCTCCAACTTGAGATTTACTCTCAAAGAAAATATCCTATATGTATAATAGTTTATAAAGCCCAGAACTTTAGAAGAAAATTCTATCTGACTTTTATTATAATTCTAAATTTCTCTAGACAATACCAGTGTGAAGGAATAAATATCTTTCATTCTCTATGAAATCAGAGAGCAAATTTATGATAAAGAATATCTTGGAAGATGTATTAGGAGCAGGAGATACTAATGTTGTTTATTTATTTATTTTTTATGATGGCACATAGGAAGTATTTTATGCTTGGATAGTCAAGAGGCAAAAATCAGGAGATTAAGTAGCAGCTTACATATAAAGAAAGACATGTTTCTACACATATTTATTAGTGAAATTCAAAATTGTGAACACTGAATTTCATATAATTTTCAAGGGCCACAAAATGTTTTGAGGTTTTTTTTTTTTTTGACCATTAAAAAGTATAAAACCTTCTATAGCTCATTTGGTATACAAAAATACTTATCAGGCTGAATTTAGCTTGTAACCATAGTCTTTTGAATGTTTTTATATAATTATTACAGAAGTCACGCTTGGTCCCATTTTTTCTAAGTCTTTATTTTTTTTTTCTCATTCTCCTAAAGATACTCTTGTTATACACAGACACACACACACACATATATACATGCACCATGATTACCCTTTTAGACACATTTTATTTTCTTCTATTAACCACTCTTTGAATGCATAAAGTGAAGTCGCTCAGTCTTATCCGACTCTTTGCAACCCATGGACTGTAGCCTTGCACCAGGCTTCTCCGTCCATGGGATTTTCCAGGCCAGAATACTGGAGTGGGTTGCCATTTTCTCCTCCAGGGGATCTTCCTGACCCATGGATGGAACCTGGGTCTCTCGCATTGCAGGCAGACACTTTACACTCTGAGCCACCAGGGAAGCTGTTGAATGCATAAACTGTCCACTAATTTCTACAGTCATAATCCCCTAATTAATTCACCTAGATACAAATATATATGCCAAAGCCTTTGACTGTGTGGGTCACAATAAACTGTGGAAAATTCTGAAAGAGATGGGAATACCAGACCACCTGACCTGCCTCTTGA
>NW_011495082.1:18626074-18640655 GCF_000754665.1 Bison bison bison
GAGTATGTCAAGGCTGTATATTGTCACCCTGCTTATTTAAATTATATGCAGGGTACATCATGAGAAACGTTGGGCTCGAAGAAGCACAAGCTGGAATTAAGAATGCCGGGAGAAATATCAATAACCTCAGGTATGCAGATGACACCACCCTTATGGCAGAAAGTGAAGAGGAACTAAAGAGCCTCTTGATGAAAGTGAAAGTGGAGAGTGAAAAAGTTGGCTTAAAGCTCAACATTCAGAAAACTAAGATCATGGCATCCAGTCCCATCACTTCATGGGAAATAGACGGGGAAACAGTGGAAACAGTGTCAGACTTTATTTTTTTTGGCTCCAAAATCACTGCAGATGGTGACTGCAGCCATGAAATTAAAAGACACTTATTCCTTGGAAGGAAAGTTATGACTAACCTAGACAGCATATTGAAAAGCAAAGACATTACTTTGTCAACAAAGGTCCGTCTAGTCAAGGCTATGGCTTATCCAGTGGTCATGTATGGATGTGGAAGTGACAAACTGCATCTAAGAAGAATAAAATGACTTTGAGAAATCTTCTCTTTTGGGTATGAAAACATAAAATAAGTTCTAACTTTAAAAAGATGATTAAAGGTCCTAGGCTGTACCTTGTAGTTTACAGATTTGTTGCAGGAGAAAATAACGGAACAGAGATTGAATTGGAAATCAAGCTAATATGGTGTCTTGCTTCCGTAGTTTCAGAAGGGTAAAGTCTAAGGTAGATGTCTTCAGTGAAGTAATTACTAGTTACTAGGAATATCTTGACTGAAGGGAACTTTCAAGTTCTAATTGGCTCCAGGAATGCTGGATAATGTTTTAGACTACAGGATAACAAACTTTCTGGACAATGAATGTAACTGTTTAGCTGTATTGGGAGAAGTAATTGCCACAAGTGTTCGTACATACTGAAAATTTTAAAGGGCCATGAAGCTCTTGTCCTGATGAGTCCCTTTAGTTAAAGTGTTCTTTTCTTCTTTTGAAGTTTGAAAATAGCAGCACTTAAAATATAAACTGTAGTGATGACTCCATGAGACAGTAATTTCAATTTTTTACAAAATCTCTTAAATATTTAAAACACATTCTGATACAATGATTTGGAAACCCCGTACTTGATTTTATGGTGAATCCTTGTGACTTAAAAATTATCCGTATTTGCAAAGGATTTTAAATATATAATTAAGTGCTTTAACAATATTATGTAGAAGGCTAGAAGTCAAAAATAAAGATGGGCAGCACTCAAAATACCTAGTAAAATTGTCCACTGAGCCTCTCCATGTGCATGATAGTTATCATAAAATTATTTTTTCTCTTAATTACTGAACAATGCAGGATGTCATCAACATATGGTTCTTTTAAAACAGTATTCTGTGTTTATTTAAATGGGATTAAAGCTCATATCTTCATTTCCCATAGAAGATTAAAGTCTTTAGCATTTCATTCCTTTTATTGTAGCAAGCTGTTTAAGCTTCCTCATTGCTCCAAATTGCAGTATCATCCAATACGCTAGCTTCAGTTCAGTTCAGTCTCTCAGTCGTGTCTGACTCTTTGCGACCCCATGAACCACAGCACGCCAGGCCTCCATGTCCATTACCAACTCCCAGAGGTCACCCAAACCCATGCCCATTGAGTCGGTGACAACATCCAGCCATCTCATCCTCTGTCATCCCCTTCTCCTCCTGCCCTCAATCTTTCCCAGCATCAGGGTCTTTTCCAATTAGTCAGCTCTTCAGATCAGGTGGCCAAAGTATTGGAGTTTCAGCTTCAGCATCAGTCCTTCCAATGAATATTCAGGACTGATTTCCTTTAGGATGGACTGGTTGGATCTCCTTGCAGTCCAACGGACTCTCAAGAGTCTTCTCCAATACCACAGTTCAAAAGCATCAATTCTTCTATGCTCTGCTTTCTTTATAGTCCAACTCTCACATCCATACATGATGACTGGAAACACCAAAGATCCACAAATTATAGCCTGAGGGCCAAATTCAGATGGTATTTGTTTTTTGTAAATAAAGTTTTATTGGAACATAGTTATATCTGTTCTTTTATGATTGTCTATGGATGTTTGCCCCTGACAATGGTAGAATTGACTTGCTATTACAGTGACTATATTATGCATAGAGGTCTAAAATTGCAATATCTGGCCCCTTACAGAAAAATTTTGCTGACCCTTGGCTGCTTTTGATCATCAAGGTTATTTCTAAATGAACATGCCTAATAATTCAAGTGTTGATAGCTAGAAAACAAATAGAAAAAACAATTTAAGTAAAACTTCGTGTTTTATCATATGATGCTCAAAGTTTGCCTAACCAAAGAGAACGTTTTATAACAGTTTCATAATATTAACAAACTGCTGTCTTAGGTACAATAAGCAGCTGATTTATTGAAAGTGACTTGTGTAGTCAATACCTGGAATGAAACTGCTTGTTTCATCTTGTCCAATTTTTGCATTACTCTTCATTTTCCCTGAGAACTACACAGCTGAAACACTGTCAGTGAGGCACTTCTTTGCAAAATGATCACTTGTATCTGTCACCAGGAAGAAATGCATTTTCCATGCTTTAGTACAGCCATCTGCATCCTTCATTTTCTTTTAATTCAGTCACTGGAGCCCTAATGATCACAGCCATTTCAGGAAATGCCATCAATTACAGCAAGGGGCTCATTCAGAAGTGAAAGATGAGTTCCATTCTCTGTTACTTAGAGGTCAGTGATCATTTCCCAACCTCTTCCCAGTGAACAAATAGTACAGTGTCTTTCACAGGTTCCTTCATTTTTCTCAAGTCTGCTGCTTTACGACTCTTTGTAGACCTTGCTTATAATAACTTCATGTGTTTGATGCTGGCAGCCCTAGGGCAAGCCCAACCTAATCTTTTCCCTTGAGCCCATCATAATGGATTCAATCATATATAATTCTGACTCCCAAGAGCTGTCTTTAAAAGAACAGGTACTATTAAAATGACATTTTTTAAAGTTCTTAAACAAATACAGTTGGTGGAATTTATATTTAAATGATAATGAACAGACATGAGGGAATCTTAAATGCATATTGTTGTTCAGTCTCTAAATCAAAACCAACTCTTTATGACCCCATGGGCTGCATCATGCCAGGCTTCCCTATCCTTCATTATCTCCTGGAGTTTGCTCAAACTCATGTCCACTGAGTCAATGATGCCACCCAACCATCTCATCCTCTGTTGCCCCCTTCTCCTCCTGACCTCAATCTTTCCCAGCATCAAAGTCTTTTCCAGAGCCAGCTCTCTGCATCAGGTAGCCAGAGTATTGAAGTTTCAGTTTCAGAATCAGTCCTTCCAATGAATATTCAGGGATGAAAATGCATATTACTAAGTGAAAAAAGCTAGACCGAAAAGTCCACATACTATATGATTCCAACTATATGATATTATGGTTAAGGCAAAACTATGGACAATAAAAAGATTATCAAGAGTTGGAAGTGAAAGGGATTAATACATGGAACATAAAGGATTTTTAGGGCAGTGAAAATGCTCGTATGATAACTATAATGATGAATTTATGTCACTACACAATGGTCCAGACTCATAGAATGTACTCACTAAGAGGGAACTTAATGTAAGCTATGGACTTTGGATCATTATGATGTGGCAGTGTAGGCTTTTTGATTGTTTGTGACACACGTACTACTCTGGTGGGGGAAGTCGGTAATGTAGGAGGCTATCCATATGTGGTTGTAGGGGGAGTATAGGAAATCTCTGTATTTCCCTCTAAATCTTGCCATGCACCTTAAACTGCTCTAAAAAGAGACTTAGAAAATACCACTTTATTCATTATTATGTAAGACTTGTCTTCTTGAATCCCATGTATTAGACTTACTTTCATTCTATATGAAGGACACTGACTAATACTTCGATTGAAATGCTGGCATTCAATGGCAAAACATTATCATGGGCCATATTAAAACTAAAGATGAGACATATTTATTAAGTCACTGTATTAAACTTAGCAATAGTTCAATTTTGTCTAGAGAATTTGAATACTTGAAAAAACACAGTTTTTTTTTTTTTTTAAGATACAATAAAAGATAAGATAAAACAGTATACTATCAACCATGGAATGCTGAGTACATCATGGTGTGTTGTTAAATTACTGACTCAGTGACAGTTGAAGGCTCCAAGATACTGATAGAGAAAAAAAATCCATAGGTTAGTGGAGGCATATGTTCATTTGATTTGGTGAAATTTATAAATGAGATAATTATTTTTATTTATTTAATTGTTTTTAAGTCATGATCATATTCCTATCCCTTCTAGTAATTTCAAAATTAAAATTAGCTTTAAATTAATAAATCACATTGTCTCTTAAATATACAGCAATTCTTATAAATTTACATAAATTATCACTGATAAATCAATGGAATAATTTTGGAAATGCAACATTATATCCTTTCAACAGAATAGCAGATCTTTGCCGGTATTACGCACCCCCCCCCCCTTAAAATTACAGAAGGTACATTTTACTAAAAAAAAGGAGTTTGAATCATATTAATAATTTATAAATATTATTCTTTTAAAAAATTAGCTATAAATAGCCAGAAAATGGCTTACATTTTAGAAAACAACCAACCAAACAAAAAAATACCTTTGGGTACAGCAGTTTGTCCTCCCTGAATTTTCTTCCATTCATTACTAGTGGAAATTATTTCACCAACTTGTAAATTAATAACATATTTGATATTATTAGTTAATAATTTACTTTAAAATTTCCTTTGTTCTACAGAAATATATAGGGATAATAAAAGCTATGAAAATAGTGACTAAGTTTAGGACTGGGTTAAAAAAACTTTATTTTTGGTTCTGAGGATGAGTCCCCAGATATTATGGTCCTTCCGGAATGATTGCTGTAAAGAAATAAATTGGGTTAGAACTCCAGCTGACTAAGTACTATATTCAGCATTCCAGAAAACCTGGTACATTCACAATAAATGACTTTAATTTAAATGTGATTTCTAACAAGACTAGTTTTACCATTCTGACCTTATATATGTTAGTATCTTAGGATAACAATTACTTCTGAGAATGTAAAACATTGAACCTGCTGGCATGAATTTTATTTCTAGCACAACACAAGATGAAACATTTAAATTGAGAAAGCCAGAGGTATAGTATAAGATTCTCTTTCTCTCTTATTCTCTCTTTCTTTGTATCCCTCCCTCTCTCAAGTTTTGAGTGATTAGCATAACGTTTGGGAAATTAGGTTAGCTATTTGGGGACATAAATTTAAATTCTATTTAACTGTTTCAAAAATAATTATCAACTAGAAGCTGGGAAGTAGAAATGTGACTAACTGACAAACCTGGGCCTCAGGGACACAGTAGCCAAAAGGGAAGATACTGACTCTTATAAATAGGTCTTAAAGAGATAGAAGCTGACCTGAGTACCAAGAGAGTATACTTTTACAAAACGAGGAATCCAGAAGACTAAGAAAATTCATCTAGCTGATGGAATTAAAGAAAGCCACAGTGAGTCTATGATGCTTGAATTTGTTTTTTAAGATTTATTGAGTTAATTAAACAAGAAAGCCATTAGATTGAGCTGGTTCTAATGCTATGGCAGCCTATGTAAACAAAATCTAACAAAACCAAAGTTGAAGTCTGTAAATGCTTCAAGGTTAGAAATCAGAGCTTAAGGGCAGCCAATCACAGTCAACTCAGCTCTAAGATATAGAAAATCAGAAATTTCCTTGACTTTTTTTTTCCCCCTATAAAAGTCTTTCCCCTATTGGTAGAGTTCAGTGCTATACTGCGACCCGATGGACTGTAGCCCACCAGGCTCCTCTGTCCATGGGGATTTTCCAGGCAAGAATACTGGAGTAGGTTGCCATGCCCTCCTCCAGATAGAGTACCCTTCCAAATTGATTTTGATCAAATACACTCTAAATTTTTAACATGCCTCCATTTAACTTTTAACAGGTTAGATAGGATTTACAAGAAATTTTGAAGAACAAGAAACAAATTCTAGACAGTGCTTTTAGCCTAAGCATGGAACCATGGCAGAGACCTCAGGGCATGTACAAGGATTATTTTTTAACATAACATATAAAAAATAATGAACAAAGTTAGAAAAGTAGCTTGTACTTGTACTTAGCCAAATACACTGTGTATATCACCAAAATAAACAAGTCCTAGTGAAAAATTATAGAGGGATTTTCTGAATTTCTTGTCTTTATTCTTACTGTTTTCTTACCTCATTGAATGATCACATAAACTGTTACTTCAAGTCCTTGTAAACAGAAGATTACTAGAGAAGATAAACAGTGTACTTTAAGAAAAATAATAGAAACATAAAAATAAATTATTTGATGACAAAAAATGACTTTATATCATACCCTGTATATACTTCCTATGAGTCTTTATTATTTTAAAATAAAAGTTTAAAAAATCTATATAGATATGTACACAGGGACCTATACAATTCTAAATAAGAGGTCTATGGATTCCAGTGTGCTATCATCATTAAAAGTGGCTATGAAGAGCATGATGCATTTGGGGACATCTTTAGACTCCCTCATAATTTGTCTTCTGGCCAAGCTGTTTTCATGTATTTATTTCATTTATTTCTATGTGGAAGGTGTCTACAGGTAGTAACCTGGATGGAAAATAGGCTATAGAACTCTCTGTGAGAGTATTTTCAAAGTAACCTTGGATTTTATGTCTATGGTGTGCTTATTTTAGGTAGGTTTGTTAACTAATGGAGCTCAACAGGAAATTAAAGCCAGTTCAAATTACAAGTTGGGCCATCCATTGTTCATTCATCCAACACATGGGTTTGTTGTTATTTAGTCACTAAGTCATATCTGACTCTTTGTGACCCATGGTCTATAGCATGTTAGACTCCTCCATCCTCTATATCTTGAAGTTAGTTCAAACTCCTGTCCATTGAGTCAATGAGTCTATCTAGCCAGCTCAAGCTCTGCAGCCCCCTTCTCCCTTTGCTTTCAGTCTTTTCCAACATCACGGTCTTTTCCAATTAACTGGCTTTTTCCATCAGGAGGCCAAAGTATTGGAGCTTCACCTTGAATATCCAGGGTTGGTTTCATTTGGGATTGACTGATTTGATCTCGTTGCAGTCCAAAAGACTCTCAAGAGTCTTCTCTAGCACTACAATTCAAAAGCATCAGTTCTTTGGTGCTCCACCTTCTTTACAGTCCAAATCTCACATCTGTGCATGACTACTGAGAAAACCATAGCTTTGATTATACAGACTTCTGTTGGCAAAGTGATGTCTGCTTTGTAATATGATGTCTAGGTTCATCATAGCTTTCTTTCCATGGAGTAAGCATCTGATTTTCATGGCTGCAGTCACTATCTGCAGTGATTTTGGAGCCCAAGAAAATAAAGACTGTCACTGCTTTCAGTTTTGCCTCTTCAATTTGCCATGAAGTGATGGGACCTGATGCCATGATCTTAGTTTTTTGAATGTTGAGTTTCAAGCCAGTTTTTTCACTCTCCGCTTTCACTTTCATCAAGATGCTCTTTAGTTCCTCTTCACTTTCTGCCATTAAAGTGGTATCATCTGCATATCTGAGGTTGTTGATATTTCTCCTGGCAATGTTGATTCTAGCTTGTGATTCATCAAGTCTGGCATTTTGCATAAGTAATCTGCATATAAGTTAAATAAGCAGGATGACAATATACAGCTTTGTTGTAATTGTTTCCCAATTTTGAACCAGTCAGTTGTTCCATGCTCAGTTCTAACTGTTGTTTCTTGACCCACACATATTTTCCCATCTCTGTATGAATTTTCCACAATTTGTTGTGACCCACACACTCAATGGCTTTTAGTGTAGTCAATGAAGCAGAAGTAGATATCTTTCTGAAACTCCCTTGCTTTCTCCATGATCCAATGGATATTGGCAATTTGATCTCTGGTTCCTCTGCCTCTTCAAAACCCAGCGTATACATCTGGAAGTTCTTGGTTCGTATAGTACTGAATCCTAGCTTGAAGGTTTTTGAGTATTACCTTGCTAGCATATGGAAATGAGAGCAATTGTGTGGAACCTTGGCTATTCTTTGACATTGCCCTTCTTTGGGTCTGGATTCCAGTCCTGTGGCCACTGCTGCATTTTCCAAATTTATTGACATATTGAGAGCAGAACTTTAACAGCACTATCTCTTAGGATTTTAAATAGCTCCACTGGAATTCGATCACCTCCATTAGCTTTGTTCATAGTGATGCTTCCTAAGGCCTACTTCACACTCTGGAATGTGGACCATGCTTTGTCAGAACTCTTCATTATGCCCATTCATCTTGAGCAGCCCTCCATGGATGTCTCATAGCTGCGCTGAGTTATGCAAGCCCCTTTGCCATGACAAGGCTGTGACCCATGAAGCAGAACACATCGGTATTTACTGCTAACTGTGATCCAGAGACGATGATAGTACTGAAGATACAGAAAGGAAAGACAAATTATCAAGGTCACCTGGCATATTTGGAGAAGAGTAATATCCGACAAAAAAGTTACACTTTTAAATAAAAACAGTATGATGAGAACAATAATGCAACATTAGTATGTAGATACAGAAATATTTTTTGAGTCCCAACCCCTAGAGAATACTGTACTACTGCATAACACTATTATTCTTTTACCTATTATTAATAAATCAAAATTATGAATCCCTAGAGTTGGAAAGTAACTTGAAGTCTAAAAGAATTACTGGTTAGTGTACAGGAGAGAATTTTATATCATCTTAATGTTAAATAATAATCTGGGTGCACTCATTTGGAAACTGCTTATAGTTCAGAGTATGTACCAGTGACTGGAAATCACGACTGGATCCAAGAAAATGCTTCTTCACTATCTTAACTTGATAACCAGGAAAATATGAAGTGGTTGCCTATATAAATCATGATGAGATGTATCAAATAGTAAAAGAATCCTACTGTGAGAGTTAATTAGGTCATATCACTATATCTGTAAATAGAGTAATGCAATATAGTGCATTTGTATGACACTGTAATATGTATAAAGTTCTTTCACATATATCATCACAAAATTAATTTTCATTAGGCCTTACAACATAGGCAAGACAGGCAAATGAAAAATCTTTACTCAGTGGGTTAGCGGCTTTCATTTCTTTTACTAATTTTCCTATATTTTGTACAAGTTTCTTATAACTAGTGAGTAACCATTAAAGCTCCGGAATCCACATTCAGCATACTCTGTCCCCTGACCCATATGGATAACGTTATTTATTGGTTAAATTGGTGTGAAATTATAGACTTAAAATTAAGGTGACATTGAATCAAAATATTCAGTGTACAGATTGGCTGAGATGACTGCTATTTGGTGTTCTCACAGGGACAGTAGGCTGTCCTGAATGCAGGTGAGGAGTAGTCAGAACCAGGGATCCATCCCTCCATTAAAGTTCTTGCACAGAAGAACAGGCAAACACCTGTTTTCAGATTTGAAGAGAGGGAGGAATCCTCAGAGGAAAATGTAACATTTATTTAAAGAGGCTGGAGGACCCTGGCTCTAAGAAGCAGGAGGTGGGTGTTGTAATTCAAATTACATGCTAATTCTCATTGATCAGCCTATTTAAATGGTAATGAGGCATAGATAGTGCTTCTGGCCTGAGTGTTTGAAACTCCATGCAGAGGGTATCTGTCAGCAAGAAAAAATACTGCTGCTTGCTGGAAAAGTGATAGTTGCTTCAGGGGCAAGGGATTGTAAAAGGGAATTAGCTTTCAGTCTGCTGACCTGTGAGAAAGGAGATCCTATCAAGAATTTTTAGGACTCAGTTACACCCAGCTGCCACCACCCTTCTACAGTCACCTTTAGCTTTCTGGGCCATATTCTCCTGTGATTAAGAACGAAGAATAGACATGGCTATAATTGCCGTATTTTGTGGTGGAGATGGATGACCAGCATCACACATCATCCTTAGCTGTGTGCAGAGGAACTCAGATTGCTTTTCATGTTCTGCAAAATCTTAATTATATCACTCTGACGTAGAGTATTGATGTAGGCAGAGAGGCAAAATTAAAATGCAATTGTTTAGAGAATGAAATGCTGTGGTTTAAAAAGAGGTTAGGGTTCAATAGGGAAGGAAAGATGTAAATATATTTAGTAGATGGTTGCGAGTGACACTTGCCTTGAGAAAAAATATAAAAGATGCCTATGAACATTAGAGGAGGGAGAAATGCTTTAGGCTGGAGGATCAGAGAGCACTTAACTGAGGCTCTAGCGTTTGAAATCGGAGTTGAAAACTGTATAGAATTTGGGAGATGAGAATCAGTGAACTGGAGAAGCAGTGGATGGCATTTCGGATGGAACAGGGAAGGAATCAGTTTAGGAAAGTTTCAGGGGAACTATTACTCCAAGAAATAAATGCTGCCCACTGCCCAGGGTGTCTCTGAAATGAATGGAAGAGAAATTAAAATAATTATTTCTCAACCAATAGCTGTTCATTTCATTTCAGGATTAGTGATGAATATGTAGATTGTAAAATATATCCATATGTGTGTATGTGTGTGCAATGGCGTGCAAATTTTTTTTTCATGTAATTTCAAAAGTTTGTATTCATTTTGTGTTATTCTTAGTACTCATGTTTGGTTCTTTGGGGAGACCTAGGTTTTTTTTTTTTTTTTTTCCTTCTTTTCTAAGTGTCTATTCTCAGGAATTATACTAAGCACTTTGCCTACATCTTACATATATAAAGCTCATCAGGTAATCACATTCGTTTTTTCCAAACCTAAGAACAGGCCAATATCATGCCAACAGTCATGTTTGAGAAAAACATATTTGAGTTATTTTCTGGAAGATAAGATGGGGCCAACTCTATCACTAGATGTAATGAAGAGAAATCTCTGAAAGGTCAGCACTGGTCAGCAGTCACTCTTGCGCCCAGTCTAATAACTTCAAACCAAGTATCTCAAGTGGCAGGGCACCTTAACCAATCTAGTCACTTAACAATCTTCAGCAAGCTCTTTCCTTCCTGCACCCATGTTATCAATTTAATCAAGTCACTCTTTTCCTATAAAATGCTCTGTTAAGTATTTGAAATGGCTTTCTCAGAAGCATATTTCCTTAATAGTACATGTAAAATAAAACTTTGGACACAGGATCACAAATATGCTGTCTGAATGCTTTAGCATATTTAAAGAAATAGAATAGAAAGCAAAAAAAAAAAAAAAGTCTTTACCTTTTCAAGAAATTTTAAAAGATATATTTCTGTTATGCATAACATAATTCCCTAGTATTCTCTTTTGGTTCTTTATGTCAATTTTTATACTTCTGCCTCATTGCAACTACTCCAGAGCATCCTCAACAATTCCAAAACAGAGATAAATACTCTCCCACCAGAATGCAGCTCATGAGGTTGTCCATTATCTCACCTGTCAGCCGTGTGACTCAGCTCTTTTTAATGTGGATCAAGTTAGCCCTCTTGATTCTTCCAATTTTCTTGTTTGACAATAACCTGGACTCTACAATAATGGAGTGGCCAGGAGCTGATTGACAAATAAGAACTCTTTCTTCTTGAATGCTTATGTGATGAATAGTGTAAGCTATCTCACATTTCCCACCTAGATCCTTCTGTCCTTTGCCAAGAGAGACATAATTAAAGTGTAGTTTTCAGAAAGGTCCTATTGTAATTCTCGTGCAAATATAAAATGAACACATCTCTAAAGTTTCATTCAATGTATTACTTAATGAAAGAACCAGTAATATATATATATATTTTAAAGTTCAGAGAACATTTGAGGAACTGGGTATTTATGGGTAATTTAATAAAGGATTGCTAGTATATAATTGTTGGGTTAGATACAAAACTACTTAATGTACTATCCTTGGGGCTAGCTTTTCCACTCAAAGAAATTATTTGCACCTCTCTGGACCAAAAAAAAACAAAGGAATCTATATATTAAACTTTACTCCTGCTGTTGCTGCTGCTAAGTCGCTTCAGTCGTGTCCGACTCCGTGCGATCCCATAGATGGCTGCCCATTAGGTTTCCCCGTCCCTGGGATTCTCCAGGCAAGAACACTGGAGTGGGTTGCCATGTCCTTCTCCAATGCATGAAAGTGAAAAGTGAAAGTGAAGTTGCTCAGTCCTGACCCCATGGATTGCAGCCCACCAGGCTCCTCCGTCCATGGGATTTTCCAGGCAAGAGTACTGGAGTGGGGTGCCATTGCCTTCTCCGAAACTCTACTCCTACACAGTTGTAAAATAGTCCAGTCAATACAAAATAAATCAAAAGTTCAAGCTCAGAACCACACTGAAAGAACACTCAGTAATATCTTCTGCCTATTTCAAAGTTTCAGACAATTTTTCTAACACAGTTATTCCTATTCACAGACACTTCCATTTTTCTTATTCTTCTTATAGAGTTAGATGTTTCCTCTGCACCATGGAAGTGGTTTCATGGTTAGCTTGTTATTTATATCAAAGTTCCCGCTAAAAACTAGAGCTGCAGAAATTGAAGATCATCAAGATGACTGAGCATGTCGTCATTATTTTAATTTCCTCCCACTCCACCACTCCAGAGCCTCTGGCCATTGGAATCAGAGAAGAACAATACACTTCTGAGTTTTTCTTTTTTTTTCAGATTGACATCTTAACATTCTGGTTTATATAAACTGAAATTATTACAGGATGACATTTTCTCCGTGTGGATCTTCATGCAGATATAAAAAACACATGTGCTAGGTATCTACTGATCACAGCACTTTCATTTGTGAGAAAACATGGCATGCTAAAATCAAATCACGGGATAAAACTCCAACTTCAGAAATAGGCTACAATAAATATCTTGTGTTTTCGGGGAGGGGGTGATGATGGAGGAGAAGAACAGATCTGTGACTGGGGATGGGAAAGCTGCTAAGCCACTCTCATTGGGACCTTGCTCTCTGGACTCCTTGCTTTGAAAGACTTAAGAATACTCGTCAGACATTTTAACCCCATTTGTACCCAGCATCTATCCTGAGCTCAATTATTTATTGTCACTTTCTGAATGTAGCCATGAAGCTGCAATTTTTTCCCAATTCTGATTAGCTATAGAGAATTAGTAGAATTCGAGGGCACTTATAAATTTCTGATAGGTTATTATAATGTTGGGTGAGTTGTTGCAATAGAACTCTCAGGAGACAGGGTCCACCCATTTCTGATTCTCTGAGCTGAGTTACTTTGCCTCATATAAGGTGGCATAAGTGTATTTTCATTAACAAGCATATGTATTTACTGAATTCTTGTTAAAACCTTTTAAGCTGTTTCCTATTACTATTCTCTTCAAAAGAGATGGCAACTGAAAATCAAAGAAGTTAAATACATTGTCCAATATCACTATTGATGGGAGAATTAAGACTCAAATTTGGATTTGTTCATAAAGGATAAGTAGAAAAAAAATTGTCTTCCATTAATATCCCATTGCCTTAGATCTGAAAAGATTTTAAATATTTTAAAATATTACATAACATCATAAATCAAGGTAGCAACTCCTGCTTAATATAGGTGAGTGAAATCTATGAAAGGAACAAAATCATAACTATAAAATTTCTTTCCCAAACTGTTCAATATAATGATAACACATCTGCCAATTTTAAAACTAAAGAAAAGCAAAATCCATACAATAAATGTGTAGATATTCAAGCTTGACCTGATTTTACTTTCTTGTCTGAAGTGTAACTTCCAGTTTTAGTCTGTTCGATCATCAGTAATTTGATAACATTTTGTACTATGCTTCATATATCACTTATTTTTAAATAAATCATGCACAAGCAAAATAAAGTCACTGATAAATTTAGTTGCTTATCCTTCTCCCTTCTAGAAAGAAATCTTTGAATATTTCATTGAAAACTTTCTAGTTCCTTGTATCAGAGATGTTTCATTCTTGGTGGTTTGATTGAGTTGGTTTTGATTTACATTTTCCAATTCTGAGAGCTGCTTTCAAATTGATGATAAATATTGACGGCATGACAATCATATAATCTTATACGCTTACAGAGAATATCTGTTTGTGGGTCCAGGTATACCACAGTTGCGAAAGAGTTTAAGAAATATGCTTTACCACATCTGCATTGGTTAGATGATTTTGAAAATTTCTTCTGTTTCCAAGATATAATGGTAATAATTTGTAATGAGCTGCAGATTGGGTATGATTCACTGCTGCTGCTAAGTCGCTTCAGTCGTGTCCGACTCTGTGCGACCCCATAGACAGCAACACACCAGGCTACCCTATCCCTGGGATTCTCCAGGCAAGAACACTGGAGTGGGTTGCCATTTCCTTCTCCAGTGCATGAAAGTAAGAAGTGAAAGTGAAGTCGCTCAGTCGTGTCTGACTCTTAGCGACCCCATGGACTGCAGCCTACCAGGCTCCTCCGTCCATGGGAATTTCCAGGCAAAAAAACTCACTAGTGACATTTTAACATTTTTGGTTTATAGTAAGTACATGGTGGCCAGTAGTTGAATAACCTAAGATAATAGAAATAGTTTTACTATCTTTTTTTTTTTTTTCAGTTGTAGATATATCAGAGTGAAAGTGAAAGTTGCTCAGTTGTGTGCAACTCTTTGTGATCCCATGGACTATACTGTCCATGGAATT
>NW_011495082.1:18640808-18644624 GCF_000754665.1 Bison bison bison
TAGAACCAGGGTCTCCTGCATGGCAGATGGATTCTTTACCAACTGAGCTATCAGGGAGACCCCTATAAATATAAATGCATACATTTTTATATTCCTTTCCATTATAGCTTATAGGATGTTGAATGCAGCTTCCTGTGATATACAGTAGGGCTTTGTGGTTTATCCATTCTCTTTATAAAAGTTGACATCTGCTTACCCCACCTCCCACTCTATGGTTCCCCAACCCCGGCCCCCTGGCAACCACCAGTCTGTTCTCTATGTTTGTGTCTCTGTTTCTTTTATATACACAGGTTCATTTCTGTTACATCTTATCATATAACTGATACAGATGATATTTGTCTTTTTCTGACTTAGTTCACTTAGTATGATAATCTCTAGTTTTGTCCATGTTGCTGCAACTGGCATTCTTCATTCTTTTTTATGGCTGAGTATATTCCTTGGCTCCAAAATCACTGCAGATGGTGACTGCAGCCATGAAATTAAAAGATGCTTACTCCTTGAAAGAAAAGTTATGACCAACCTAGGTAGCATATTCAAAAGCAGAGATACTACTTTGCCAACAAAGGTCCGTCTAGTCAAGGCTATGGTTTTTCCTGTGGTCATGTATGGATGTGAGAGTTGGACTATGAAGAAGGCTGAGCAGCGAACAATTGATGCTTTTGAACTGTGGTGTTGGAGAAGACTCTTGAGAGTCCCTTGGACTGCAAGGAGATCCAACCAGTCCATTCTGAAGGAGATGAGCCCTGGGATTTCTTTGGAAGGAATGATGCTGAAGCTGAAACTCCAGTACTCTGGCCACCTCATGCGAAGAGTTGACTTGTTAGAAAAGACTCTGATGCTGGGAGGGACTCGGGGCAGGAGGAGAAGGGGACGACAGAGGATGAGATGGCCGGATGACATCACTGACTTGATGGATGTGAGTTTGAGTGAATTCCGGGAGTTGGTGATGGACAGGGAGGCCTGGTGTGCTGTGATTCATGGGGTCACAAAGAGTCAGACACGACTGAGCAACTGAACTGACTAACTGAACTGAGTATTCCCTGTGTGTATGTATGTATTATGTGCATACACACACACACACCTTTATTCATTCATCTGTTGATTGACATTTAGGTTGTCTCCATGTCTTGGCTATTGTGAACAGTGCTGCTATGAATATTAGAATGCATGTATCTTTATGAATTCTAGTTTTGTCTGGATGTATGCCCAGGAGTGGGATTGCTATATCATATGGTAATTCTATTTTTAGTTTTCTGAGGAAACTCCATACCGTTTTCCGTAGTGGCTATACCAACTCACATTCCCACCAACAGTGTAGGAGGCTTTCCTGTTCTCCAAACTCTTTTGAGCATTTGTTTTTTTGTAGATATTTTTGATGATGTCCATTCTGACTTACTCCTTTTCTTATATGGAACCAGTCCCTTGTTCCATGTCCAGTTCTAAATGTTGCTTCCTGACCTGCATACAAATTTCTCAAGAGGCAGGTCAGGTGGTCTGGTATTCCCATGTCTTTAAGAATTTTCTACAGTTGATCATGATCCACACAGTCAAAGGCTTTGGCATAGTCAATAAAGCAGAAATAGATGTTTTCCTGGAACTCTCTTGCTTTTTCGATGATCCAGCGGATGTTGGCAATTTGATCTCTGGTTCCTCTGCCTTTTCTAAAACCAGCTTGAACATCTGGAATTTCACGGTTCACAAATTGCAGGTGGCCGCGATGGCACACAAGAGAAAACCATTTCTTCTAGATTGTCAGAGTTCTTGGCATATAATTTTTCATAGCATTCTCTTATTTTTTTAAAATTTTTATTCTATTCTATAAGTTGAGATTTCCCCTTCTACTTTTCTTATTTTGTTTATCTGTGCTCTCTCCTTGGTGACCCTGGGCAGAAGTTTGTCAGTTTTGTTTACCCTTTCAAAGAATAAGCTCTTGGTTTTATTGATTCTTTTCTATTTTTTTAAACCTCTATTTCTTTCCTCCCTGTTATTATTTTTATCTGCTGACTTTAGATTTTTTTCATTTTTCTTTGTCTAATCTTGCCTGGAAAAATCCCATGAATGGAGGAGCCTGACAGGCTACAGTCCATGGGGTCGCAAAGAGTCGGACACGACTGAGTGATTTCACTTTCACTTTCTTGACCCACTGGTGTTTTAGTAACACATTGTTTAGTCTTCATGAAATCACTTTTTTCCCCTCATTTCTTTTCTTGTGGTTGATTTCTAGTTTCATGACATTATAGTCAGAGAAGATGCTTGAAATAATTTCTATAGTCTAAAATTTGTTGAAGTTTGTTTTGTGTCCTAAAATGAAAATGAAAGTGAAGGTTGCTCAGTTGTGTCTGACTGTGAATGACTTTATGGACTATACTGTCCATGGAATTCTCCAGGCCAGAATACCAGAGTGGGTAGCATTTCCCCTTTCCAGGGTATCTTCCCAACCCAGGGACTGAACCTAGGTCTCTTGCATTGCAGGTGGAATTCCTTACCAGCTGAGCCACAAGGGAAGCCCAAGAATACTGGAGGGGGTAGCCTTTCCCTTCTCCAGGGGATCTTACTGACCCAGGGATCAAACTGGTGTCTTCTGCATTGCAGGTGGATTCTTTGCCGACTGAGCTATGAGGGAAGTCCTTTGTGTCCTAGTATGTGGTCAATGATAGAATGGTCCATGTGCACTTGAAAGAATGTGTATTCTGTTTTCTTTGGATGTAATGTCTAAAAATATCAATTAAGTCTAACTGTTGTTTTGTATCATTTAGCATCTATGTTGTCTTATTGATTTTTTGTCTGTAATTCTTGTCCATTGACTTCAGTGGGGTGTTAAACTCTCCTATGATTATTGTATTTCTATCAATTTCTCCTTTTATGTCTACTAGTATTTGTTTTATGTATATGGGTGCTCCTGTATTAAATGCACATATGTCAACAAATGTAGAATCCTCTTCTTGTGTTGATCATTTTATTATTATATAGTGTCCTTTTTTTATCTTTATTTACAGCCTTTGTTTTAAAATCTATTTTGTTATATATGAGTTGCAACTCCCACTTTCTTATCATTTCCATTTGTATGAAATATCTTTTTCCATCCTTTCACTTTTAATCTGTGTGTGTATTTTGCCCTAAAATGGGCTTCTTACAGGCATCATATCATAGGCTCTTGTTTTTTTAATGCAGTCTGTGACTCTATAATTTTTATTGTAGCATTTAATTCATTAACATTTAAGGTAATTATCAAAAATATATATTAATTGTCATTATAAACTTTGTTTTCCAGTTGATTCTATCTTTCTTCTTTGTTCCTTTGTTTTTCTTTTTGTGGTTTGATGATTTCCTTTCATTTTATGCTTGTATTTTTTTTTTCTGAATTTATTGTATGTTTTTGATTTTTGTTTTTTCAAGTATGTTAATTGCTTGTTATATCTGCTTGCTTTGGCTCAAACCCATTCTAAAAAAGAATCTATATTTTCTTACCCTCTTTCCTCATATTTTATGATTTTTAGGTCCTTCATTACATATTCATATTTATCCTTCTGTGTTACTTTTGTTTATCATCATTTTCACAAGGAGGTTTTTTTGTTTTTTGTTTTTTTTCCTTTTGATTTGTATACTGGTTTAGGTTACTTTCCTGTATCTTCTTGCTTGTTTTCTGTTTGGGGAAATAGAAAATCTTTCAATAATATTTCTTTTAAGATAGGTTTCAGATCAGATCAGATCAGTTGCTCAGTTGCTCAGTTGTGTCCGAATCTTTGCAACCCCATGAATTGCAGCACACCAGGCCTCCCTGTCCATCACCAACTCCCGGAGTTCACTCAGACTCAC
>NW_011495082.1:18645205-18651010 GCF_000754665.1 Bison bison bison
TTTCACTCTCCACTTTCACTTTCATCAAGAGGCTTTTGAGTTCCTTTTCACTTTCTGCCATAAGGGTGGTGTCATCTGCATATCAGAGGTTATTGATATTTCTCCAAGCCATCTTGATTCCAGCCTTTGTTTCTTCCAGTCCAACATTTCTCATGATGTACTCTGCATATAAGTTAAATAAACAGGGTGACAATATACAGCCTTGACATACTCCTTTTCCTATTTGGAACCAGTCTGTTATTCAAGGCAAATTGGAAGTGGTCAAACAAGAGATGGCAAGAGTGAATGTCAACATTCTAGGGCAGGAATCATGGTCAACAAAAGATAGGTTTAGTATCACTATATTCTTTTAAGTTTTACTTGTTTGAATAATTCTTTATCTTTCCTCATTTTAAAAATGATAATCTTGCAGGACAGAGTATCCTGGGTTGCAAATTTTTCCCTTTTATAACTTTGAGTATATTTTGTCACTCCCTTCTCACCTGCAGCCTTTCTGTAGAAAAACCAGCTGATCACCTATAGAGGCTTCCTTTGTAATCCGGCCTCTTTATTGTTCTCTTGCTGCCTTTAAAATCTTTTCTGTATCTTTAACTCTTGCCATTTTTATTATACTAAGTCTTGGGGTAGGTCTGTTTGGATTCATCTCATTTGGAACCCTCTCTGCTTCCTGTGGGCTTCTCTCTTGGCTCAGTTGGTAAACAATCTGACTGCAATGTGGGAGACCTGGGTTTTATCCCTGGGTTGGGAAGATCCCCTGGAGGAGGGCATGGCAACCCACTCCAGTATTCTTGCCTGGAGATTTCCCAAGGACACAGGAGCCTGATGGGCTATATCCCATGGGGTCAAAAAAACTCAGACATAACTGAGCAACTAAGCACAGCACAGTGCTTCCCATATCTGTATATCTGATTCCTTCTTTAGGTTTGGGAAGGTTTCAGCCAAAATTTCTTCAAATATGTTTTCTCTTTCTTCTCCTTTTGGAATCCCTATTGTGCATAAACTGGCATGCTTTATATTATCCAATAGGTCTCTTATGTTGCTTTCTCATTTTTTGTTTTTTGTTTTTTTTTTTTAATTTGTCTTTCTATCTGCTGTCTTCATTGGGTAATTGCCATTAGTCTGTCTTCCAGATCACTTATTCTTTCTTCTGTGTTATTCATTCTGCTACTCATTGCCTTTAGCTCAGTTTTGTCTTTGTAAATTACTTTTGTAAGTCTTCTTAGAAAAGTTTCGAATTTCTAGTTCATTTTTGCAATAACCTGCATTTCCATCAATAGCTTTTCTTCATTTTTTCTGTATTTTCATTTCCTCCTTTTGAACTTAGTGTCTGTTTAGACAGATGAGGTCTGTTTCATTGTTCCTTCAGGGGAATTTTCTTGGTCTTTAAACCGGGAGTGGTTCCTCTGCTTCTTTATTTTCTTATACTTCTCTTACTCTGAGTCTAGGAGAATCTAATGTAGTCTTGGAGGGCTACGTACATGTGGGAGTGTCCCTGTATAACTTGTGTGGGTTTTAAATTTGTTTTGGAGTGAGGGTTGCTCTAATACAGTTTGGATGCATTGTCTCCTTCCTCAGCATGTGCTGGCCATTATCCCTTTGATAGGGGTGTGCAGGTTGCACACACTGTCATGAAGGCAGGGACAGTGATTGGTTTCTACCTGTAGGACACTCAGCAGTGGTGCTGGCCCACACCTGCCTTTGAAGGCCAGCTCACACCTGCTCATGTCATGTGCAGCCACTCATGATGCTCAGGTAGGCGGTGCCTTGCTGCCTCAGAGAAAGAACCTCCTATGGTGGTGCCCCCGCCTCACATCCCCCAGCCATGGTGTCTTGCCTCTCTGGCGGTCCCAGACTTCTTCCCATGCACCCTTGATTGTGGTTCACCCCACATCTCACGCTGTCTGCACGCAGCTAATCCCTGTCCTCTCTCTGGGTATGACCCTGAAGTCAGAGCCTCACCATCCAGCCCCTTCCCACACGGCAGACAAGCGTGTCAGGCTAGGGGTTCTCAGGAGATAGCACCAACCATCTATACAAGTCTCTCTCCACTTTATCCCCTGCAAACCTATGGCTGTGCTCTCCTCCAAGGCCTTGAAACTCCTCCTCAATCCCAGTTGATCTCCCCACCAGCAAAGGGACTTCCCAGGGTGTGGAGACCTTTCCTTTATCCCAGCTTCCTCCCAGGAATGCAAGTTCCATCCTGATTCCCTTATATTTATTTTTTATTTTGTCCCACTCAATTACAATTTTGTCCCACCCAATGGAGATTTTCTTGCCTTTTGGTAGTCTGAAGTCTTCAGCCAGTGTTTATAGATGTTCTGTGAGAATCGTTCCACATATAGATGCATTTCTGATGTATGTATGCAATACTCCTCCACTATCTTGATCCCCTCATAGATTTATTGTCTTAGCTCCTGCCCCAGATGCACTATTGTGCCCTAAGCATTATTATTACTGTTTAACAGTAATATATGAAAGCATATTCTTGTTCTTACATAAATAGATAATTCAACTTAATATATATGATATTAAAGGTTATTAAAGGATGTAAACATGTCTTAAGATGTTCCTTTGTGTTATTTTCAGAGAAGAACTAGGGATATTAAAAGAGGATATACAAGAATGTACTCATTCAGAATTTTGAGATAGATATAGCAAACCTTTGTGCAGACAGGCATGTCAACATGTGTTTATGCTATCACTTTCCTGTCGTTCAGTTGCTCAGTCGTTCTGACTTTTTGGGACCCCATGAACTGCAGCACACGAGGAGTCCCTGTCCTTCACGGTCTTCCTGAGTTTTCACAAACTGATGTCCATTAGTCGATGGTCCTATCCAACCATGTCTTCCTCTGTCTCCCCCTTCTCCTCCTGCCCTCACTCTTTCCCAGCATTAAGGTCTTTTCCAGTGAGTCAGCTCTTCACATTTGGTGCCCAAAGTGTTGGAGCTTCAATTTCAGCATGCGTCCTTCCAGTGAATATTCAGGATTGATTTCCTTCAGGATTGACTGGTTTAATTTCCTTGCTGTCCAAGGCACTCTCAAGTGTCTTCTACAACACCACAGTTTGAAACCATCTATTCTTCAACACTCAGCCTTGTTTACGGTCCAAGTCTCTCATCTGTACGTGACTACTGGAAAAATTATAGCTTTGACTATACAGACGTTTGTCAGCAAAGTAATGACCCTGATTTTTAATGTGCTGTCTAGGTTTCTCATGTCTTTTCTTCCAAGAAGCAAGTGTCTTTAATTTCATGGCTGCAGTCAACACCCACAGTGATTTTGGAGCCCAAGAAAATAAAGTCTCTCACTGTTTCCATTGTTTCCCCATATATTTTCCATGAAGTGATGCGACTGGATGCCATGATCTTCGATTTTTGAATGTTGAGTTTTAAGCCAAGTTTTAAGTTTTTCACTTTCCTCTTTCACCTTCATCAGGAGGCTCTTTAGTTCTTCTTTGATTTCTGCCATTATGGTATTATCATCTGCATATCTGAGGTTATTGATATTTCTCTTGCAATCTTGATTCCAGCTTGTGATTCATCCAGTCAGGCATTTCACATGATGTATTCTGCATAGAAGTTAAATAAGCAGGGTGACAATATACATACCTGCTGTACTCCTTTTCCTATTTTGAACCAGTCCATTATTCCATGTCCAGTTCTAACTGTTGCTTCTTGGCCTGCATATAGGTTTCTCAGGAGGCAGGTGGGGTAGTATGGTATTTCCAACTCTTTAAGAATTTTCCAAAGTTTGTTGTGATCTACACAGTCAAAAGCTTTAGTGTAGTTAATGAAGCAGAATTGGGTGTTCTTATGAAATTCTCTTGCTTTTTCTCTGATCCAATGGATGTAGGTAATTTGATCTCTGGTTCTTCTGCCCTTTCTAAATCTAGATTGTACATCTGGAAGTTCTTGTTTCATGTAATATTGAAGCCTAGCCTGAAGGATTTTGAGCATTACCTTGTTAGCATGTGAAATGAGTGCTGTTGTATTTTAGTTTGAACATTCTTTGGCATTGCCCTTCTTTGGGATTGGAATGAAAACTGACCTTTTCCAGTTCTATGGCCACTGTTGAGTTTTTCAAATTTGCTAGCATATTGAGGACAGCACTTAACAGCATCATCTTTTAGGATTTGAAATAGCTTAGCTGAAGTTCCATTACTTCTGCTCTCCAGGATGTCTGGCTCCAAGTGAGTGATACACCATCATGGTTATCTAAGTCATTAATATCTTTTTTGTATAGTTCTTCTGTGTATTCTTGCCACTTATTTTTAATCTCTTCTGCTTCTGTTATATCCTTACCATTTCTGTCCTTAAGAGCCCATCTCTGCATGAAATATTCCCTTGATGTCTCTAATTTTCTTGAAGAGATCTCTAGTGTTTCCCATTCTATTGTTTTCTCTATTTCTTTGCATTGTTCACTGAAGAGGACTTTCTTATCTCTCCTTGCTGTTCTTTGGAATTTTGCATTCAGATGGGTATATCTTTTTTCTCCTTTGCGTTTTACTTCTCTTCTTTTCTCAGCTATTTGTAAGGCCTCCTCAATAACCATTTGCCTTTTTGCATTTCTTTTTCTTGGAGATGGTTTTGGTCACCACCTTCTGTACAGTATTACAAGCCTCCATCCGTAGTTGTATACCACAAATTCTATATTTATGTTGTGTGTGGCAACATAAAATTACTATCTCAGAGAAAATTTCAGGGAACAAAAATATAAGCCATTTCCATATTTCACCTGAATTTTTCTTGGTGTTATTCAAACTGTGGACTTGAAATTATTAAATGTTAGCTCATTTTACATGTGTAGTGATTAATACCCTACTGTGTCTGTGTATGTTTAGTTGTTTTATTCTGTGTTTCAGGATGGAGCTAACCAGGATTAAGTTTGTTGTAATAAAGTACCATACTTTTGGAGACTATTAATTTCTTCCCTCTTTTTTCATTACCATAATGCACAATTTATTTTCTATTGACAAGAATAGATATGGCCTGGAAAATCTACATAATCTAAAATCTGACTAATTTAAAGCAGAGATCAATTTCACTCTAAAGTGTTTAGAAAGTTACAGAATATGAAGTCCTACTCAGAACTTCCAAATATACTATACATGTAATGACTGCCTTGGAAATCACCAGTGCTATCTATTCATTCTACTATTTTGAAATTTATGTTATGATGAAATATTGTCAATTATATATTTCACCAAAAAGTAGAGTGACTTACTTTTGTGGGATCCAATCATGTGCCATGGCCATTAATTGTTACTTTTCCACTTAAGGTGAAGATTAAGAGACTTATAGTGTTATAAAAATTTCTCCTTTCACTTGTAATATGAATTGTTCATATAATGTCCAGCTGACTCACAATCCAGATGGGAAAAGAACATAATTTATAGAGATAATTCTGTTCTGTATATTTTATTGGTTTATTTTGAAAGAAAATCTAACATAAAAGGTTATATGATGATATATATGAATACATGAAAATGTCATTCAATTATGATTTTCAATTCAGTCACTCAGTTGTGTCCGACTCTTTGCGACCCCATGAACTGCAGCACGCCAGGCCTCCCTGTCCATCACAAACTCCCGGAGTTCACTCAGACTCAAGTCCATCAAGTCCGTGATGCCATCCAGCCATCTCATCCTCTGGTGTCCCCTTCTCCTCTTGTCCCCAATCCCTCCCAGCATCAGAGTCTTTTCCAATGAGTCAACTCTTCGCATGAGGTGGCCAAAGTACTGGAGTTTCAGCTTCAGCATCATTCCCTCCAAAGAAATCCCAGGGCTGATCTCCTTCAGAATGGACT
>NW_011495082.1:18651404-18660238 GCF_000754665.1 Bison bison bison
TTGATTCCAGCTTGTGTTTCTTCCAGTCCAGCGTTTCTCATGATGTACTCTGCATATAAGTTAAATAAGCAGGGTGACAATATGACTTTAGACAGATCCAATTTAAACTCCTGAAATGGTTACAGGAAATTCCACTTTACTTTTTTCCTACACATCACAGATATTACAGTTTCTGGTTTTCTTAAGATACTGTTTTTATTACTGATAGTAATTAAGTAATAGAGTGATGTAAGAAATAAAACAGTAAGCTGTAATTACGTGAGTTTTTGACTATGGTTACAAAATTTTGGTGTTCTTCCCATAAAGTAATTCTTCATTTTTTTATCTGAGTGAGCTTGTAATAAAGCAACTGATTGAAGTACAGGATGAGAATGTCAATATTAGTTTTCAAAAGGCCAGGCAGTTTCTCCTTTGCTAAAATTTTCACCCTTGTTATCCAGAGTCACAATATAAGAAATCTGATTACTTATGACCAGCATGCTGAAAGCTATAGGCACCCAAGTCAACAGTACCATCTGAGGCCAGATTCCAATCAGATCCCTGCCAAGCAGACCCAGGAGTCAAGCTGTGCTATACCCACTGGACTAGCCTAAGCTAAAACCCACCAAGCAACTCCTGCTGACATCACACAGGCCTGAAAAACCACTCACCTAAGTCCTGCCAGAGTCCCTATCCCACAAATAGGAAAATTAGACTAGGAAGATGATTGTTTAAAGTCATCTTCTGAAATAATTTATTACATCAAGATAAATAAGGAGGACACAAGTCAAACATGCTTTCAGATAATTACATATGCTTTTTCCTGAATCTAACATCCAGAATATAATTTCTCTACAGAAGAACCACATGAAAATTTACTTACAGTAAGCTCTAGAAACCACAGATTTACTCTCATTTATTGAGTAGTTTGATCTTATGAAGCATGGAGCTATGCATTATATATAAATAACTGTCATAGGAATCATATTATCTAGGCTAAGTATATTATACACATTAACAAATCCAGATATCAAATCAGGTATAGAAAGTTGAGGAAAAGCTGATGGAAAATATGGTCTTTGCAAGTGTATTGAGCGTGCAAGATGGAAGTTCTGATTTGTTTTGGGATCTCAGCAATGATTAATGATGATATCTACTCTGTACAATATAATCACATTATTAGATATGAAAGCCACTGTGGAATGCTTTTTATGATTAAATAACCAAACAACTGATATTTTTGAAAGCTGTGTTTGAATATAAAATATGAGTATCTATAGAAAAACCCTTTTTCACCATTTCAAAAAGAGAAATAGGTATAAAAACATTTTAGGAATCAGTATCTAAGGCATTTTTCCTAAGAAATACATAAATAGATTTCTACAAAAGGTTTTCTTTGCACTTTGCAGTTTGTATGGAAAAGTCAATATCATTTGTCTTAACAATATTTCACCAACTCACTTAAAGTTGAGGTGGAATATGTTATAATAAGTAAATAAGGAAATCAGTTAAGCTTTGATCACTTATGTTGTATTTGAACCATTTATAAATGGGTGAAATACTGTATGACCTATGTCAGTACTAAATATTATACACCTTATTTGTTTCAGAAGTTCAGCTACTCTAGTAGACACCAGAAATTTAAAGATAAATGAGACCCTTGAGAATCTCACAGATGAGTTAGGAATAAAGATGGAGATTTTTTTAAAGTTACAAAGTTGAATAAATTATTAAGTGCATGAATACACAGAACACATGGAGTAGTAGGTGGTTAACTTTGCCTGACAGGGTGTTAGTTGCTCAGTCACGTCCAGTTCTTTGCAAACCCTGGATAAAGGAGCCCACCAAGCTTCTTTATCCATGGAATTCTCTAGGCAAGAACATTGGAGTGGGTAGCCATTCCCTTCTCCAGGGGAATCCTCTCAACCCAGATATCAAATCTTGGTATCCTGAAATGCAGGCAGATTCTTTACCATATGAGCCACTGAAAGTGAAAGTTTCTCAGTTGTGTCTGACTCTTTGAGACCCCATGGACTATACAGTCAATGGAATTCTCCAGGCCAGAATACTGGAGTGGGTAGCCTTTCCCTTCTCCAGGGGAATCTTCTCAACCTAGATATCAAATCTTGGTCTCCTGCAGTGCAGGCAGATTCTTTACCACATGAGCCACTTCTCCAGGGGATCTTCACAACCCAGGGATCGAACCCAGGTCTCCCACATTGCAGGCAGCTTCTTCACCAGCTGAGCCACAAGGGAAGCCCGAGAATACTGGAGCGGGTAGCCTATCCCTCCTCCAGGGGATCTTCTCGACCCAGAAATTGAACCACGGTCTCCTGGATTGCAGGCAGATTCTTAACCAACTGAGCTATCCCAAATTTGCCTGAGGAGGGCAAAAAAAAGTGAGTGTGGATAGTTCATATATTAGTTTTCTATTGCTGTGGCAACATTTATTACAAATTTAATTTAAAACAATGTAAATGTGTAGATCATAATCTATTCTCCTCCTGGTTCAATAAGATTAAAATCAAGATGATATGTGACTGGGTTCTCATCAGGAACCTCTTGAATTATTGGCCAAATCCAGTTTTGAAATTGTAGGACTTTGAAGTTGTAGGTCTCTGTTTCCCCTAGAGGCCTCTCTCTGGTCCTTGTACAGGACAGTTTCTGCTTTAAAAGGTTCATTTGATTAGATTGGGCCTATCAAGATAATCCTGGATAATCTCTCTATTTTAAAATGTATAACTGTAATTGTACCTGAAAATTCCTTTCCCATCTAGCACAACATAGTCATGAGATTCTAGAATTAAAGTATAGGCATTTTTGAGAGGCCATTCTGCCTCACACGGTTCAAGAACTTGATTATTTTTTTTTTTTCCTTTTTCAAATGAAAGGTCAGGTGGGATCTAGAAGCAGAAAATGAGGATATCTATGGCTTCCCTGATAGCTTAGTTGGTAAAGAATCCATCTTCAATGCAGGAGACCAGGAGACCCCAGTTCAATCCCTGGGTTGGAAAGATCCCCTGGAGAAGGGACAGGCTACCCACTCCAGTATTCTGGCCTGGAGAATCCCATGGATTGTATAGTCCATAGGGTTGCAAAGAGTCGGACACGACTGAGTGACTTTCACTTTACTTCACTCTGAGAGTAAATTATCTAAACTAACTTGAAGACCTGATTTAAAAAAAAATAAATAAATAAAATAAACAATCCATGATAATAATACTAAAAACGAATCTGGAAAAGAGTTATGTTCAGGCGGGAATAGAAATGTTGCGTCCTTTATTATGTGATAAGGCATGACATTAGCCTTATCATGCACAGATCTTGTTAGTCTGAGCCTCCCAGCTTTAGCCTGGTGGAGCCGCCTCACACACAGGTTAAGGTCCTTGCCTACTAATGAAGAGAAGCAAATAGTAACAAAGACAAAACAACTTCCACAGGAAAGATCCTCCCTCCTCCTCCATTTATTACCCACTGTTTGTAGCATGCACAATATTCACACATTTGTAATGCTGGAAGAACTGTGAGTCCTGGAAAGAAAGACTCTGAAATCAATAACTCATTGGAATTTGAGATAGCACCATTAAAGTGGCATTTTTCATGGAAGTGGGTAGATCCTACGGAGCTTTGAATAATACATGCATGCTCAGATTTCTGTTTTAGATTCATTCTCTCCTCCTAACCTGGGAATATTAAGGTATGTTTAAGCTTATACAAAATTAAGGATTATACATGGGTATATGCATAATGAGATGAAAGGACAGAAAATCACCATCTTGGTTACGGGTATAAATATGAAAAACAGCAACAACTGATTTCTCATCAGAGAGAAACTTTGAAACTGGCTTCTCAAGAAATGGATAGCATCCATCATTTTTTTACCATGTGAATGCCTAAAGAAAACGTCTATTTGTTATAATTTTAAAGTATATATTTTTTTAAATCACCAGTCCAGGAAGACTATGACTACCTAGTGCATGAATTTTGGGAATAATCTCAGTTTCCTGCCTACTGGAATGAATATTAGTTCAGGTCCTCAGAGAAGCAGTGACAAAACAGAGAAGTGCAAGAGATTTATTGAGGAAAAGTTACTTATGAGGGAAAAACGGAGGAAGCTGGAGGAGGCAGGGTAACCCATCAGAGCAAGAGGAAATATGACTCCTGCAATGGAGAAAGGGAAGGAAGGAAGATACACAGGAATATCCCCGATGCAGCACAGCTTTAAGAAAGTTTTGGCCTAATGGAAATATAGAGCCCTTGAGTCAACATCACCAGTGAGATGAGTCTTGCATTGTGTAGAAATTTGTCTTTCTACATTCACTCGTTGGCTGGGAGCAACCAGTGAAAATCATGGACACAGTACATATGTACTCAGAGGCCTCACTTGTCGAGGCAGACATATAGGTTAGTGAAGTGAACTGTAGCTCCTTGCCAAGGTGATGGTTAATGGTGAGATTTGAGGCCTTGAGATCAACTGCAGCAACGGGGAACCTTCTCTCTTTGGGGCCTTTGTCCATGTCATCTGGTATACGGGCCACAGCAACATTCCAGACACAGACTGTATTCCCACAGATTCCCAAGAGACCCAACAAGTGCTGCGCTTCCTTCTTTGTGGTAAAGAATCCCCAAAGCATCGGTGTCTTTTACGTTGGGGATGGCTCTTAATACACACCTGAACACTGGACGGTGATCACACTGCTGAGTTGTTTATTCCTGAATCTTTGTAGACTTTACTACCTATCATATAAACACGTCTTTTTAAATTTAATCTCTTATTTTATATTGGCAAATAGTTAATTTGCAAGGTTGTGTTAGTTTCAGGTGTACAAGAAAGTAATTCTGTTATACATATACATGTATCTTTTTTTCAGACTTTTCCCATATAGGTTATAATAGAATATTGAGTAGAGTTTCTTGTGCTACATACTAGGTCCTCATTCACTATCTTTTTTTATATATGGTAGTATGTGTATGTTGATCTAAAACTCCTAGGCTACCCCTTCCCTCCAGGTTTCTCCTTTGGTAACCATAAGTTTGTTTTTGAAGTCTATGAGTATATTTCTGGTTTGTAAATAAGTTATTATTTTTATCATTTTTCACATTCCACATATGAATGATGTCATATGATATTGTGTTTGTCTAACTGACTTTAGTATGTATTCCACATATGAATGATGTCATATGATATTGTGTCTGTTTAACTGACTTTAGTATGTATTCCACATATGAATGATGTCATATGATATTTGTGTTTGTCTGACTTTAGTATGTATTCCACATATGAATGATGTCATATGATATTTGTGTTTGTCTAACTGACTTTAGTATGTATTCCACATATGAATGATGTCATATGATATTTGTGTCTGTCTAACTGACTTTAGTATGTATTCCACATATGAATGATGTCATGTGATATTTGTGTCTAACTGACTTTAGTATGTATTCCACATATGAATGATGTCATATGATATTTGTGTCTGTCTAACTGACTTTAGTATGTATTCCACATATGAATGATGTCATGTGATATTTGTGTCTAACTGACTTTAGTATGTATTCCACATATGAATGATGTCATATGATATTTGTGTCTGTCTAACTGACTTTAGTATGTATTCCACATATGAATGATGTCATATGATATTGTGTCTGTCTAACTGACTTTAGTATGTTATTCTCTAGGTCCATCCATGTTGCTGCAAATGGCATTATTTCATTCTTTTTTATGGCTGAGTAGTATTCCACTGTGTACTTATACCAAATTTTCTTTATCCATTCATCTGTTAATGGACATTTATGTTGCTTCTCTGTCTTGGCGATTGTAAATAGTGTTTCAGTGAACATGGGGGTGCATGCATCTCTTCAAATTATTATTTTCTCTCTATGCCAGGAGTGGGATTTCTAGATCATATGGTAGTTCTATTTTTAGCTTTTTAATGAACCTCCATATTGTTCTCTATAGTGGCTGTACACATTTACATTCTTATCAACAGTAGGAGAGTTCCCTTTTGTGCATACGCTCTACAGCATTTATTATATGAAACACATCTCACCAAGGCCAGTGAATCATCCTCTTCTTACATATACTATACAATCAGCATAATGTTGCTGATGTTATGAGTCACAGTGATATTCCATGAGATTGCCAGACTGTTCAGTTCAGACCAGGTGGTGCTAGAACCATCTGCCAATGCAGGAGATGTAAGAGACATGAGTTTGATCCCTGGGTTGATCCCCGAGAAGATCCCCTGGAAGAGGGCATGGCAACCCACTCCAGTACTCAGAATTCCATGGACAGAGGAGCGTGGTGGGTCACAAAGAGTCAGACATGACTGAAGTGACTTAACAAGTAAGCACAACAGAGGGGAGAAAGAATTAAACTATTCATGAAGCAAAACTTAAAATGAATATTCTTTATTTTTATGTATGAATGTGAACAATTTCTTATCCTCTTTTATTATCAGAATGAAAAAGTACCCATTCTCCAAATCAATGGCTGTATACCATGTATCTGAGACCTTGTTAAACTGTTCTAGCAATGGTGCTCCATCTGGCAGGGCAGCTGGAGCTTCTACATGGTTAAGTCTGTAGGAATCTGTGGTCTTCCTGCAAATCTATCTGAGTTTCTGTAAGCACAGACAAGTGAATTAAATGTAGATATGATAAGGACCACCTCTGCAACCTTTAGATCTGAAGTGGCAGTAGTAATCTCCAACACCCCTCTGAAAAAGTGTCTTTTTTTTTTAATGTACTGTCTTACCTGGAGAGGAGATGGCATTTTTAAGGAGTTGAGACTTGACCTTCTCCACTGTCATGGCTCTTACACTACAAGCCAAGAACCACATGTGACTATCCTCCAACTGCCAAATAAAGTCCCAATTTATGTTTGAGGACAGAGGAAGCAACCATTGAGTAAATCCATGGAAAGAGTAGGGCCTTTGTAATTTAGATTTTAGTCAATATCCCTTTAATTTTCTGCTGTGCTTAAGACTCCACTCTCAAAATGGGACAGTTATGATACTCTGGGTCTTCGGTTATCAATGTCAACTCACACTCAGATTCTGATGATCCTCAAACGTGTGGGCATTTCCCTTTTCTTCAGCCTATAATGTTCTGTCATGCTGCATGGTACCTCCTCCAAGGGAATTCACAACCTGTTCAGTCAATGTCTTTCAATTGGCAGTGGTCTGAAAATTGGCACTGGTCTGAAAACTTTATTGAGGAGACCTATCTAGACCCCTGTGTCTTCATTCTTGCTTTTGGGAGGATGGGATGTACATATCAACTGGCAACTTTGTCACCTACCCATCTATTTTGCCCTAGAGTCTCAGTGCTCAATTAATCATCTCCACAACTCTCTGTGGGTCAGGCTCCCTTCCTGGTCTATTTGATCATGCAAGTCTTTACCGTAATTGCCCCCCTATGGCTTCCGGATTTTAGGGCACCTCTACTATTTTAGGGCAATGTCATCTCAGATATATCCAGCCCAGTTCTGAGCCAACTTTTTCTTATGTTAGCCTTTGACTAGAGAGAACCATCACTGTCTTAGTGATTCTATGCACCTCTCATCAGTACATGCTGATGGCTTTGATGAATGTGATTTCAGGGCTTTCTCGTGGAACGTAACCAAATAGGAGGTTTTCTTACCTCTCATAATAGATCCATTCCAACAAACCTACTTGCCTCAGCCTCTTTATTACTTCCTTTACTTTCTTCCAGGGAAAATCAGGCATTTCCATTTTACTTAATATTAGCCAACACTTTTCTCTGGGTTTCTAAGAGCATCCCTACAAGAGAGTTAGGCTGGCATCCCTGCTGAAGTATTAAAGCCACGTTTGGTTAAGACTCACTATGTCAATGAATTTTTGCCTTTCTGGCCTTGCATTTCATTCTTCTGGTCAACTGAGTTCAGCCACTCAGTCATGTCTGAAGAAAATGGCAACCCACTCCAGTATTCTAGCCTGGAGAATCCCATGGACAAAGGAGTCTGGTGGGCTACAGTCCATGGGGTTGCAAAGAGTCAGACACAACTGAGCAACTAACACACACACACACACACACACAGAATATTCCATTGTATGTGTGTACCACATCTTCTTTATCTGTTGATGGACACACAGGTTGTTTCCTTGTCCTGGCTGTTGTAAACAGTGCTGCAATGAACATTGGAGTGGATGTGTCTTTGATTATGGTTTTCTCAGGGTATATGCCCAGTAGTGGGATAGTGGGGTCATATGGCAGTCATGTTTTTACTTTTGTAATGAACCTGCATGCTGTTCTCCATAGTGGCTCTATAAATTTACATAATATATTTTTTAGCAATACTCAGTGGATTTGCCAAGATGATACATAACACTTATCACAAAGTCAAGCATATTTTTTCTTTGTTTTCTACTCTAGCATTATCACTTGGAAATTAATACAGATTTCTCTTTTCACCATTGATATGTAATATAAGGTTAAAACATCATATCATATGAATTGATGCTATTTAATTTTCAGGGGCTTACTATCAAGGTAAATGTAAATATTTTATATTAAATATTAAAGTTGCCTTTTCTATGGTACTTCTTTCTGTGGGATAATTGTACATTCCCACCCTGTTGAAGTCAGTCATAGCCATTAGACTTGGTTTGGTGTATGCCCAGTTCAATGCAGAATGTTTTTAAATGCCAGATCTTACTTTGAAATGTTTCTGTTCTGTAACAACAGTAATTGGGAATATTCTTGGTGGAAACTGCTTTATTAGACTGGGTCCCAGAGTAAAACTGTGAAACAAGTTCTCAAATGGCATACAGCATGAGGAAGAAATAAATAGAGGATTTAGCTCATACTCAAATTCTTTATTTAAA
>NW_011495082.1:18660338-18671391 GCF_000754665.1 Bison bison bison
TCTTTATTTAAAATTACCCCCTTTTTTTTTAGCATCCCAAACAAAATCTCCTAGTTTTCATGGAAATTGACCCAAAAATCTTGGTCAAGATTCTATCCTGATAGAGTTGGTCTACTCTAAGGAGAGTATGTAATTGATTATAATAAATTTCATATTAAAATAATGAGAAGTGCTTTTGTTAATAATTCTAGCTCACACGTCAGATTCTTAACAATTCTACTGTAGATATTTGCAATACCTGAGTTGCTGCTGCCGCTGCTGCTGCTAAGTCACTTCAGTCATGTTCGACTCTCTGTGACCCCACAGACAACAGCCCACCAGGCTCCTCTGTGCGTGGGATTCTCCAGGCAAGAATACTGGAGTGGGTTGCCATTTCCTTCTCCGCCTGAGTTGCTAACAAGTCTTTATTTTGATAAAGATTTACATTTACTCCAGTAGTGTTTAAAGAATGTGAGAGTACACACCCTTTAAGAATTGTCATAATTACACCTTACCACTTTCAGATAGATGGCTAGTTTGAAAGGATGGTACTAACTACTAAAGATACCCGGAATTTGATGGGGAGGCTACTCCGAACAAGATTCTTAGGTTTCTTGTTGCTCAACAGGTTATCCCATGTTCAAAAACATGAGTGGATTATACTGACTAATTAATGGACTGATGTCTCAAGAAAGGTGACCTTCATCAGAGAGTTGAGGGTAAACGATTTTAATTGTCTTTTTGTTCGCTTGTTTCAATATAGTTGATTAGTATTCCTTTGGTCTTGAAAAAAAAATCCCAGCCTGAAAGAAAGCAGGTTCAGAAACACTAAACTGATAGTCATGGTCCAGAGTGTAAATGAGCTGGAGCGCCTGCCCCATGCTCTTCACCCAATGGTCCCAGTAGAGAAATAAAAATATTTGTACATCTAGCAGAGGACAAACTGCATGAGCAACATTTCCTCATAGGGAGAGAAATGTGCAGAGTCATGCTTTTCACCAGGGCCTAGAACATCATGTATAGATGTGAGAGCTGGACCGTAAAGAAGGTAGAGCGACAAAGAATTGATGCCTTCAAACTGTGGTGTTGGAGAAGACTCCTGAAAGTCCCTTGGACAGCAAAAAGATCAAATCAGCCAATCTTAAAGGAAACCAACCCTGAATACTCATGGGAAGGACTGATGCTGAAGCTGAAGCTCCAGTATTTTGGTCATCTGATATGAGAAGCCAACTCATTGGGAAAGTCCCTGATGTTGGGAAAGATTAAGGACAGAAGGAGAAGAGGGTGTCAGAGGATGAGATTGCTGGATGGTATCAACAATGCAGTGGACATGAATTTGGGCAAACTTCAGGAGACAGTGAAGGTCAGGGAGGCCTGGTGTGCTGCAGTCTATGGGGGCGCAAAGAGTTGGACACGACTGGGAAACTGAACAACAACAGAACATTTGTTGGCAAAATACATTTTCAACAAATAGTTTAAAGAAAATTTATGTCTTTGAAAGAAGAATGTTACTTCTTTCTCAAGACAGACATCCTTTCCCACTGCATGCAGGCTAGTAAGTGATGAGAAAGGATAACCCTCCAAACAAGAAAGATCTATAGACCAACCTGGCAATCAGTGGAGTCACTGATCTGAAAATAGATGGCTTAACATTTCAATTGCAAAAGTATTAATCCTGTACGATTTTCCTGACAACAGAAGGGCCATTAGCAATTTCTCCTTTAACACCATCTTACTGATTATTCATTTTATCTTCAGGCTATTCTTTAGGGCTGTAAATTGAAGAACACAGTAACATTTTCCTGGTTACTGTAATTGTCAGAGCATAATCAGCTTTATTTCCTCACCTTCATATTTGAGAGAGAGAGACAAAGTCACAGGTGAATCTACTTAAACTATTTCCTGAAAGTGCATTTGTAGTACCCCTTTTGAAATTTTCTGTGGTTCAATATTGGTGATTTGGGTATTTTAGTTCCCTGTAATTGTGTGCGATTTCCACAAAGAAAATCTAGCTTAGTTTTCAAAGCAAAGTGTTATTTTTCATTAGAAGTTTGTTTCATCCCTGTCTATATTTTTAAATAATTATTTACATATTCATTTTTCCTCTATCACTATTTAAAATGCAGACTGTATTCACATTTTTATATGAAAGAAAGGGTTTTGAACTACTGACCTTCTTTGCATTTTTAGATGACCTCTGTCTTTTCTAATATTTCACTCTCATATGAGATCTTTCTGGAAGTGAATGACAAACTAAGCTTACTGATTATTTTAAATTCAGACTTAAAATAATTCTTTCATAGATCTCATTATTCTGTGGCCTAAACCAATAAATACAACCCATACAGATGTTTTAAGTCAGTTTCTAAAATCTAGACGGTTCAACTCTATGGGCCTAAAATTGATGGCCTTAATTCTCCACTTGCCTTGTAACCCTGATGAAGCTGATACAAGCATGATGCTCCTTGAAAGTAGAAGTGCTATGCTTAAATTAAGCCCTCTGATGGTGCAGAACAAGTCACATTTTCAGGTGAAAGTGTTTCTTAGGTGAATAAGATATCTTGACATGTCAATGGAATATGAAGCCTAATTTCACAAGATTTTTCTAGTGCCAAAAGAAATTTAAGCAGAGCTATCATTTTTAGTCTTAACAGAAAGGCTAAGTCTTCCTCTATAGACCTCTGCATTCCCTGCCTCTAAAATTTAATTTTATCATTCTTCATAAAGGCAGTCGTTCTTTAAGCCTTCACGAAAGCAAAATTACATCTCATCGTTGGTCCATTTTCTGTTTTCACTTTTGGTAACTCTTATCATTTCTAATGGTTTCATTGTTCCTTTCTCCATCCCACTTAAGAATTTCTTTATTATTAACTAGACAGTTTTCAGAGCTGCGTTTATTAGAAAGGAAAATAGGGACTTAAAGCCTCCTTTAAACTATATTGTCTTATGAAAGATAATAAATAATTCCACAATCTGTGAAATGTAAACTGGGAGAGTACCCTCAGCTGAGTTAAAATTAAGAACATTTTCTCCAAAAGCAGCATCAAAACCCGGAGGACTGTAAAAACAAAGAGAGAAAAAGAGCTAGAAACAATTCTAATTGAAAAATCAAAGAGTTACTTAGAAATAAGAATTTTGAAATGAATTAAAGTTTTAATACTTATTCTGGCATCATTTTATTCTAGAGCCATTATTTATTTTCTGAATGATTGTATTTTCATAATGTATCAGATGTTACTTCAAATTTTTAAGCAACGTTTATTCTCAATCTTCTGCAGTAACTCCTAAATATTTTTAGTAAAATCCCCTTCTTCCATTCATTACACCCAGGCATTAGCTCAGTTCCCCAAATAAAACCTCAGATGTTCTCTACTTATTTTTAATCTGAACAAGAATCAAGGACAAGTTTCCCCAAAGTACTCACTCCTGAGCTTGCTGGTAATCAAATAAACATGTATGCCAATGATCAGATATTTCTTAAATTAGTAACAAACCAAGTAAATTTTACCTGCAGGAAGTACTTTTAAAAGTCTGGTGTCCACAGAGAAGGTAAATATCACAATAGAAAAGGACAGAAATATAGTATGATTAAAAAAAAAAAAAAAACAAGTGTACTCATAAGTCAGCAGATGTTAATGTCACACCGTATGAACATTGCCATTTGGGGCAAGCCATGATGGGCTCACTTCATGCCACTGTCCATAAATGCCTTTTAGTTTCTTTTTCATTCCTCTGGTAACCAAAGTTCTTCTAGGCTCCAGATGTTTTAATTATGGGGTGTAACTACTGATAATGTGATAATGGAAAAAATAATAAAGATTCAAGGGAAATGAAGGCGAGAAAGCTCGGGGGTTCCCAGTGGTGGTGGTGAGCTTTGTGGAGGAGACGTGGTGTCCTCTCCTACGGCTCAGTTCAAGTTTGGTCTCTCTCCGCTTTAAACTTCTGCTGCACCTTCTAAGCTGTGTGTTCATCCAAGAAGTATTTTTAAAGAGGAGGAAAAAACACTGAATATTATCCCCCTGGAATTCTATGACTTTCCCTTGCTGCTCTTCTGTTATACCTAAGCCAGGAGTACATTTAGATCAGACTGCCAGGAGACTCTTGAGCAGAGGACATCTCCCGTCAAGCTTAATATTCAAGCTTCGCTACCATTTGTGATGCATGTTGAGAAAATAGAAGTCTAGAGAAGATAACTAGGTTGCCTGAATTGCTTATTCACACCCAGAATTCCTGAGAAATTCTCTTTTATGGCACATCTAGGTCTATTTCACCCGTTTCTTCCAAGTGAACCCAAGAGATGCTGTTTGACCAAGTGTCATGGGTAGTAGTAAAGGTCAAGGAATTTGCTCTGGGAATACATGCTTTGTGAACAGTCATTGCTTGTGCTGTGCGGTTCCCTGACTATTGTATGGTTTAGACAGGAGAACTTATAAAGGATCATTTTCCGCTTTAACATTTTAAATCCCATCACAGTAAAATTCCATTCTGTTGGCAGCCTCTGGACAGGAGGAGAAGCAGATTTCACTATGAAAATGAGTATTGGCTTTATGATGAGAAATTATATAATCAAATTACTACTATCAATTCATTGCTCATAGGGACTATGAACCCTTATATCACCTTCCAATTGTCTATCTCATTTATATGCTTTTTATGTCATTCCTCAATAGATTGTCATAAGCCTTAGCTACATTTTATGGATTATCTTTATAGCATCTAAAATGCTCAGCTTCCAAGGATAATGTCGTATATCTCACAACGTGTATTTGCAAAGGTACAATGCTAAAGGCATATGCTAACATATTGGGAGGCTACCCGTGCTCACACAAACTTCTGGCACTAGCTTGCACTTCCCTCTGTACTTTTCCCTGTCTCGGTTATTTATGGTTAGTTCAGCACGTCTTTATTTCTACCATCTGCTTAGTATCCCAGCTACAGAGCTGAGATTATTTTAATTAGACTTGTCATAGGTGATTCACTAATGTCTTGAACAGTCAAAAACTAATGCCCGAGCTAGTCCATAACAGATTTTCCCAACTTTGACCCTCCATGACTGCTGTTTATTTAAAAAATTTTTTTTTTCTGCATTTTAAAATAGAATGTATTCTACATTAAAGATAAATGTTAGTCCAATTCATTCTTGGCAATATAGTATTTTGTCCTTCGGGTTGGATTATAATCATTAAATTATAAACTGTGCAAAATGACTAATGCAAAATAGCTGCTCCCTGCCAATAATTTAAAGTGGTGGATATTGCTGAATACAAACTGAAGTGTGTAGCTTTTTCCATAAAGAATACGCAAATGCAACATAAATGGCATTCAAATGTAAATCACAGAAGGGTTATAATCTTTATATTTATGTGTACTATTTCTTTTTTTAAAAATCAACCAATTACCACAGATGTACTTAGAAACAGAAGCAGCTATTTATGTTGGATAGATCTCTGTGAATTGCCAAATATAATATTAGTGAAATTAATATGGATCATGAAGAGAAATGGGAGAGGGTACAAGGAAAAATTTGAGGATTTAAACTGGATGATACTGTCAGTTACAACATGAGTTGTATGATAGAAACATTTCAACCTCTTTTTTCTTTCTTTCTTTCTTTTTTTAAATTGAGGTAAAATTTATATAACATAACATTTACCCTTTGAAAGTATGCAGTGTAGTGGCATTTGGTACACTCATAATGTTGTTCCATCATCTCTGTCTAGTTCTAAGAAACTTTATCGTCCACAGAGGAGTCCCTATACTTGTAAGCGGGGTGACATGCCTATCTACCACCAACGTCTTATAACGACCAATATGCTTACTTTCTCTATGGATTTACCTCCCTTGGATATTTCATATAAACGGAATTGCAGAATATGTAGGCTTTGTGTCTGGCTTCTTTCACTTAGTATAATATTTTGAAAGTTCAGCCTTATCCACACTGTTACATGCATAAGTACTCCATTTCTTCTTTTTGACTGAATAATATTCCATTGTATGATTATACTTCATTTGGTTTATCCATTCATCTGCTCATGCACATGTAAGTTGTTTTCACCTCTGGGTAATGAATATATGTGTACAAGTATTTACTTGAATATCTGTTTTCAGTTCTTTTGAGTATATACCTAGGACTGGAATTGAAGGATGCTTTCTGGGGTTTCCCAGGTGGCACAGTGGTAAAGATCTGCCTGCAATGCAGGAGACTTGGGAGAGGCAGGGTCAATCCTGGGTTGGGAAGATCCCCTGGAGGAGCACATGGCTACCCACTCTAGCATTCTTGCTTGGGAAATCCCATGCATAGAGGAGCCTGGTGGGCTATAGTCCATGGGGTCACAAAGAGTCAGACATGACTGAGTACGCAGAGTGGGGTCAATGTTAGTTCTATGTTTAACATTTTGAGGAGCCAGTATATTTCATTTTTTAAAAATTCATTTATAAAACATATTTGTAATTCCAAGTGACTTTCATATTTTCAATTTCAATAATCATAAAGATCAAGGAGAAAATATTATCCATACTTTGTGGATATAAAACCTCAATCTTAATCATTTAATATATACAGTATTGTCCAAAAGTTTCAACAAGATTATTTCTTTTTTTTTTCACAAATAAATAATACCAATATTTATTAGAGAATTCTCTAGCTTACTTTCAGTAAACTAGCATTAAAAGAAAAGAGAAATAGAAGCAACAGAGGATGCGTCATCAAATTGGGTTTTGACCAACATCTAGACTTAAACAGTCCTGGGAAGTCCTGTGACACAGCACATCTGAAGTTCCAACTGGGAAAAGGTCCCAGGCAGCGAGTCCCCTCTGTGGGTGAGACTTGAAAAACTGCAGTTCGGTTCTGCTTATAATCCCAGGACACAAACTGACATCTTCATCAATCTGTGAACAAATCGCAGGTCTGGTTTCATGCTCGTGCTGTTTTGTTTTGTCTTCTAAAACTTGGATGCTGCTAAGCCTGGGGCTTGCTTGGCCAGAGCCCCTCTAGGGGCTCAACCATCTATGGTGCTGCAAGGCTTGCACTCACAGCAGGCAGTCAGGGCACTCAGGACAGGCACTCACTGTCAGAGCAATGCCCGGGCAGGTTAGAAGCAACGCAAGGAGCCTGTTACGCTTTGTCTCTGAAGCCTAAACGAGACTGTTTAATTTTCCTAACAGTCAGCCCCAGGGTATTATAGGTTGAAGGGCATAGGAATCCGGCAGAATAACAGCAAGAGCAGTCTTATTCATTCTGTAATTGACAATGCACAACATACTGTAGTCTTAGGGAAAACAGTCCATTCACTGTAATTGATGGAGTGTTCCAATAAGCAGTGTTCTCAAACTCAAGAAGTTGGTCAGTCTTTCCATGGCCTTGTCACAGTCTGTCAGTAAGTGGTTGCAGTTATCAAAACTTAGAGAATTTCTGGTGAAAATGAGGTAATCAATTTATATAAATAAACATTATGTGCCAATTTCATGTGTTACCTGTTGTTTTTCTCTAAAACAACAGGTAACACATGAAATTGGCACATAATGTCCATCCAACCCTACACCTTGTATGGGCAGGAAGAGTAACATTAAAATCACATTTGAAAGAGTGTATGTTTTTATTCTTCTGTTGACCAGCGGTAGCGCAGGTGAAGTTGTCTTGGGTCTTGGCTGGGTGATATTCTCGTACTGGGACTTCCCCAGTGGCTCAGTGATAAAGACTCTGCCTGCCAATGCAGGGAATGTAGGAGACGCATGTTTGATCCCTGGGTTGGGAAGATCCTCTGGAGAAGAAAATGACAATACACTCCAGTGTTCTTGCCTGGAGAATCCTATGGACAGAGGAGCCTGGTGGGCTGCAGTCCCCTGGGGTCGCAAAGAGCCGGACACGACTGAGCGATTGAGCACGTTCTTGTATTACCATTTAGAGATCCACTTGCTGCATTTTCAAGGAAACTATCTTAAAGCATGCAAGTTCCAGAACCCTTGCCTGGAAAACCCCATGGACAGAGGAGCCTGGTGGGCTACAGTCCATGAGATCACAAAGAGCTGGACATGACTGAGCAACTTCACTTTCACTAAAGCATGCATAAAGGTAGAAGAGGTGAAAATGTGCCTAGAAGAAAGGCTAGCCAGGAGAACCAGGACCAGACTTTGGCCCATGATGTTAGCCTTTCTCTACGTATGAGAAGATGCAAGAATTTCGACATATATATGTATATATATCTGAAAATATCTGACTCTCTGAAGGCCTTTTTGCCCATTTTCCGAAGAGCACGGTGCAAGTGCCTAATTCCTAATATGCACCCCGAATTCCTTTTAGGGGGTGTTGAAGGGCAGCAGCTGTAGTGGTCATGATTTAATCTTTGCAGAGGCGTTTCATGGCCATTGTGTCCCATGGTGCTGGGAAGGCTCATTCCCAGACCTGGCAAAGATTCCACTGATAGGCCACTCAAATCATTGATCTCCTATGGAACCATATATATCATCATTTTATCAGTGGCTCAGTCACATACTTGGCAGTGGAAGAGACAACAATTTTCTGAAACAGGCGACATAGAAAATAATTTAGTTAGCAGTTATTAGTAAGGTCTCAACAAGATTACTTCTAAGGTTCACTCCAACTCTGTAATTCTACTCTTATAAAGTTCTAGGTGATCCATAAGACATAAATGGCAAAGTCCTTTCTTTCAAAAAACAAAGTACTATCTACAAGCTTAAATGGCAAAGTCCTTTCTTTCAAAAAACAAAGTACTATCTACAAGCTATCCAGTCATGCTTTCACCAGTCTATTTTTTGTTGCTGGAAAAGAAAAAAAAAAAAAAGTACAGCTTATGTCTTAGATTTTAGATCACCAATGGCTCTCTGGCTCCCTTTGGATCCTTTTCATGCTTGTCATCCACGCCTTGTTTATTTAATCTCAATCCCATAAATTACGGTTAAAACGCATTAAATTGCATGGTGGGACAAAGGAAGGAGGTGGCCACGGTTCAATTATCCAAATGATAGGAGCTAAGAATAGTTAAATCAGTGGTAATCAAAGATGTATAAACCTCTCTTTGAAGACAAGATTTATAGCAAGTTACCCTTAGACTTGTGAGTACTGAGAGAAGATGTAATGTGTGGTACAAAAACATGAATGAAAGAAACACTGGAGAGATACAGGGCATGATTCTTAGAGCATGCGTGATTTCTGTGGTCTCTGTTTTTTACTCAAGTTACTTTCTGCACTAACTTGATTTTTGGTCCATCTCCCTGCTAAACACTTCACATTTTAGTTCCCTCTGAGCCTTTAGGGGAGATTGAAAGTAGCAGTTAAAGCTGGTTATGCCCAATAGTCAAGGCAAATTTTGTTTACAAGATACTCCCTGTTACAGTGTTTGGATTGTCTAAATAACAGGCAATAAAATCGATCAGCTGGAAACCTCCTCATGTTGTAAATGAACAGACTATTTTAATCAGTATCTTCCACTGAACAACCTTTCAAGGGCAGTCTAGTTTTAATACTTAGAAAGCTGCCTATAACCTTCACATATAACCCATCTGTAAGTATTTTTTTAATTAATGATCATGCACTCAGAACTCTACTAGGTTCAATAACAGATACAAAAATAGTATTAAACACCCATGCTTCTGGGAACTTATTTATTTGTGGGAACAAATAAATAAGTTTGTGGGAACAAACTCCCTCAAGTTTTTTAAATGTGGATAGAATTTTTTTATGGTGTTCTGGGAATAAATGTCAAAAGAGACCAGCTTGTAGGAAATAATTTGGGGCTAAATACATAAATACACAGTTTCAAGGAAAAATTGAGACCTTGAACTGAGCCTCAACGTTTTTTGGAAATATGAAATCATAAGGGAGATGGTAAAGACAATATGCATGACAGGGAAAGTGTTGGCTAGGGTTCATGTGAGTTTACAACTGGAGATATAAATGAATGGGGATGTAGGAAATAGGTTTGAAGGCCATGTCAGCTATACCAAGTAATTCAACTCATTGAGGAAGTCATTGTCACTTAGTGGGCTGAGAATAAAATGAGATCGTCTTCACAGATACTAGTGAGGGACACAGACACTTAACCAAGATGCTGGAGAGTACACCTTGCTGTATTCTAAAGGTGAAAGTATGAGGATATAAAGGAGACCATGGAAATGGGAAGGAATAAAAAGGGAAAGAAACATACAGTTGACATTTAATATGAGTGATATTCTTCCTAGTTTTTTTTTTTTTCCCCCTCATTCTTCACCTATAAACTAGTTTGTATAAAGATACATGTTTCATATTAGAGATGAGGAAACTGAAAGCTCTTATGATTTGCACAAATAGGATATAGAAGATTTTCACCTTGTTCTATTTTACTTCAAATCATATACTATTTTCTTTTACTCTCCCCTAGATGACAGCAGGGACAAAATATAAATGAGGCCTTCACACTGTGAGGATCTCAGTGCTTCTCATTATAAATTGTCACCTTCTATCCAACCCAGGTGGCTCCCATGCGTCCTGTGTGTGTATCACAAGTAGTCATAATTCAATTAACACAGCTGTATGTTTACTTTGTACCTGATGACTTTCTAGGTAATTCTACTTTCCCTCTTCACATGGTGCAACGTCTCCAACCTACTTTTGTGCCACATTTTATTACCTAGAGTTAGGGGCCCCGCGTTTTCTCCAGGTCGAGTGCCTGTCAATGTTCACGGCGTCCTTAACTTCTTTTCCTGGTCCTCCTTGAGATCGACAGCCCTCCACTGCGGTCAACTTTCAAATACCTTCTGTTGGGTCTTAAAACCCAAAGACAGTATGCAGCATTTTCTCTGGTTTTGATTTAGGAAGAAAATTTTATTTCTTTGTTATCACTATTTCTTTTCCTCCTTTATAAAATCTATTTTTTTCTATCCAGAGTTCTCCTATATTTCAATATCTCCTTTCTATATTCTTTGCATTCACATCTCTAAAAAAAAATTTCCTCCAAATCAGTTTGATTCCTAATTCTGTCTTCATAATATTGAACAACAATTTTGTAACAGTCTTGGTGATGTTTTAAAGGTCTCTGTTCTTAGGATACTCATATTCACTCATCTTTTTCTTTAATAT
>NW_011495082.1:18671690-18674813 GCF_000754665.1 Bison bison bison
AATATATAATATATATATTGTGTATATATATAATATATATAAATATATATAAATATAAAATATATATTAAATATATCTTTAAAATATATCTTTGAGGGAAAGATGGTATGCAAATGTCCAATGCATTATTATGTAGCATTTAGAGAATAAATGAGAAAAAAAAAGCTTGAAGCAATATTGAACATCATTTGAAAAAAAAAATGGTTAGTTACAGAAATTTGAGGTTTCCTTAATGTTTTTTCTCCCTGAGATCACTGTTCCTCATATTAACCTATTCTCATAGACTCTGGCCATGAGAAGTAAAGGAAAATGGTCAGCACTGCAGGCAATAGAATTTCCCCAATGTGGCAATTAATTTTGCCTTGAAGAAAAATGACAAAGATGGTCTTGTGAAAAACTTATGTTTTGGCTGTCACAAAAGATATTTTTTCTCAATTTTGCATTCTGTTAAGATTTTTTTTTTCAATTCTAGTCGAAGTCTTGCTATTCTAATAAAGTATCTTGTGTTAAAAATCTGAGCATACAATTACATTAAAAATTTGTGTAAAAGCATTATGAAAAGATATACATTATTTAAATGAATACAGAAATACTGCAAAAAAATCATGTTTTTTTTATTGGACTTTGAAATAACACCTTATATATGTTGAAGTTCAGAATTCATTATCAGATTATCAGTATTTTCTTTCAGAGTATAATAACATTGTAATAAGTTATAGTCTCAGAATCTCAAGCTTTTAAGAATCTCTTAAAATCAAGATATCTTGAAATCTCTTAAAATTGAGATATATAAAATTTATTCTTACAAATATATTTCAATGTAATCTGTGAGAAACCATTAGAACAATGCCATTTGAGAATTCTTACTAACTTAACCAAAATTATCAGAAAAAAAATAAAGGAATCATACCAAATATAAATAAAGGTTGGATCTAAGTTACTTGGGGCAAATTGCAGTTTTTAGGATTCAAGGGCCTTTCTAGCAATTTCCTTTTTATAACAGCCTCCACTCTTTCCTCCTAGCAGGTCTGTGCACAGTGTTCCTTCTGCAAGAAACGTTTTCAGTGTGAATCTGAATATTTCCTCAGAGATGAAGAAATACTTCTACTTCTTTATCAGAGATGCTTTCACTGATTCTCCAGATTAACTATCATTTGTCAATAGTTTTGTGCTATGCTAGATGAAAACTAAGTCAGTTATTAGTGCTGTATCTGACACAGTACATATTCAATAATTGAGATATAACTAGTACTTCATTTTTATTGAAGTATAGTTGATTTGGGGGGGCTTTCCTAGTGGCTCAGATCATAACGAATCTGCCTGCAATGCAGGAAACCCAGGTTCCCTTCTCGTGTTGGGAAAGTCCCATGGAGAAGGGAACGGCAACCCACTCCAGTATTCTTGCTTGGAGAACCCCATGGACGGAGGAACCTGGCAGGCTACCTGGCAGGGGTTGCAAAGAGTCTGAGACAATTGAGTGACTAATAATTTCACTTTCATAGTTTATTTACATTATTGCAATAGTTTCAAGCCTATAGCAAAGTGATTCATTTTTAAGTTAACATATACATTTTTTTTCAGATTATTTCAATTATAGGTCATTATAAGATAATGTAATTCCCTGATAGCTCAGTTGGTAAAGAATCCGCCTGCAATGCAGGAGACCCTGGTTGGATTCCTGGGTCGGGAAGATCCTCTGGAGAAGGGAGAGGCTACCCACTCCAGTATTCTGGCCTGGAGAATTCCATGGACTGTATAGTCCATGGGGTCTCAAAGAGTCAGACACGGCTGAATGATTTTCACTTTCACATAAGATAAGAAATACATATATTACCTTGTGTTGCACAGTAAATCCTTGTTGCTTATCTATTTTATGTATAGTGGTTTGTATTTGTTAATCCCTTACTCCTAATTTTTATCCCCCTCCTCCCTTTCACCTTTGGTTTGTTTTCTATGTTTATAGATTTGTTTCTGTTTTGTATATATATCCATGTGTATTATTTTTTAGACTCCACATATAAGCAATCTTAGTATTTGCCTTTGTCTGACTTATTTCAGTTACCATAATATTCTCTAGGTCAACCAATATTGCTGCAAATGGCCATATTTCATCTTTTTGTAGCTGAATAATATTTCATTGTAGATACATACACATTGTCTTAATTCAATCATCTGCTGATGTCACTTAGGTTGTTGCCATATCTTAAGTATTGCAAATATTGCTGAACATTGGGATGCATGTATCTGAGATTGTGTTTTGCTTTTTGCTGGATATATACTCATGAGTGGAATTGCTGGATAATATGGAGCTTCTCTTTTTACTTTTGTAAGGAAACTCCATTCTGCTTTCCATGTACCATTTTACAATCCGACTTAGAGTGTATGAATGTTCCTTTTTCTCCACATATGCTCCAATGTTTATTATTTATAGATATTTTGATAGTCATTCTGAGAGGTGTGAGGTGATACTGCAATGTGGTTTTAATTTGCATTTCTCTATTGATTTGCAATATAGAATATCTTATAAAACAGTCATCTATATGCATTTATTGGAAACATTTATTTTCAATTCTTCTGACAATATTTGGATTTTCAAAAAAGTGTTGATTTGTATGAACTCTGAATATTTTTGATCAAAACCTCTTGTCATTGTATTGTTTGGAGACATTTTCTTCTATTTGATAGGTTTTCTTCTCATTTTGTTGATGTGCAAAAGCTTTTAAGTTAATTAGGTCCCATTTATTTATTTTCGCTTTTCTTTTACCCTGGGAGACTGGTCTAAAACAAAATATTGCTACAGTTAAATCACTACAGATGGTGACTGCAGCCATGAAATTAAAAGATGCCTACTTCTTGGAAGGAAAGTTATGACCAACCTAGATAGCATATTCAAAAGCAGAGACATTACTTTGCCAACAAAGGTTCATCTAGTCAAGGCTATGGTTTTTCCACTGGTCATGTATGGATGTGAGAGTTGGACTGTGAAGAAGGCTGAGCACCAAAGCATTGATGCTTTTGAACTGTGGTGTTGGAGAAGACTCTTGAGAGTCCCTTGGACTGCAAGGAGATCCAACCAGTCCATTCTGAAGGAGATCAGCCCTGGGATTTCTTTGGAAGGAATGA
>NW_011495082.1:18674913-18704987 GCF_000754665.1 Bison bison bison
CAGTCATTCTGAAGGAGATCAGCCCTGGGATTTCTTTGGAAGGAATGATGCTAAAGCTGAAACTCCAGTACTTTGGCCACCTCATGTGAAGAGTTGACTCATTGGAAAAGACTCTGATGCTGGGAGGGATTGGGGGCAGGAGGAGAAGGGGATGACAGAGAATGAGATGGCTGGATGGCATCACTGACTTGATGGACATGAGTCTCAGTGAACTCCGGGAGTTGGTAATGGACAGGGAGGCCTGGTGTGCTGCAATTCATGGGGTCACAAAGAGTCGGACACGACAGAGTGACTGATCTGATCTGATCTGATGTCAAAGAGTGTTTCAGCTATGTTCTCTTCTAGGTGTTTTATGGTGTGATATCTTAAATTTAGGCTTTTAATTCATTTAGGGTTTACTTTTGCGTATGGTGTGAAGCAATGTTCTAATTTCATTGATTTACATAATGGCTGTCAAGCTTTCTTAGCTTGAAAAGACTATCTTTTCTTCATTGTACATTTTTGCTTCCTTTGTCACTGATTAAATGAGTTTAGATGTGTGGGTTTGTTCCTGGATTCTTTATTCTGTTCATGGATCTATTTGTCTGTTTTTGTGCCCATACTATACTTTTGAATACTAGAGTATTGAAATATATGTGAAATCTAGATTATACTTCCAGCTCTGTTCCTTTTTTCTCAAGACTACTTTGGAAATTCGCTGTCTTTTGTAGTTCCATATAAACTTTAGGATTGTGTTTTTCTGCTTCTGTGGGAAAATGTCCTGGGTATTCAAATAGGAATTGCATTAAATAGGGATTGCTTTGGGTAGGATGGCCATTGTGATAATATTGATTCTTCCAACCCAAGGACACAGGATACCTTTCCATTTCTTTGAATCATCTTCAGTTACCCTAATCAATGTTTTATAATTTTCAGCATATAGGTCTTCCACCTCATTGGTTAAGTTTCTTCCTAGCTATTTGTTTTAGGTAATTTAAATTGGGATTTGTTTTCTCTTTCTGATATTCCATTATTAGCATATAGAAATGCATCAGATTTCTGTATATTAACTGGCAACAGCTGAATTCATTTATTCTAAAAATTTTGGGGTGGAGACTTCAGGGTTTTCTGTGTAGAGTATCATGTCAACTGCCATTGGTAACAATTTTACCTCTTCCCTTACAATTTGGATACTTTTATTTCATTTTATTGTCTAATCCCTGTGGCTAGGAGGTCCAATACCATGTTAAATAGAAGCAGAAAGAGGAGAAATCCTTGTCCTGTTTCTGAATCCAGCATAAAAGCTTCCAGTTTTCCACACTTAAGTCTTAAGTTGGTTGTGGGTTTGTCATAAATTGCCTTTGTTATGTAGAGGTATATTTCTTCTGTACTGATGAGACTTTTTATTGTGAATGGGATGTTGAATTTTGTCAAATGCTCTTCTTGCATCTATCAAGATGATCATGTGGGTTTTGCCTTTTCTTTTGCTAACATAATGTATTATTGATATACATTATCAATTGTTCAGTTCAGTTCAGTCACTCAGTCGTGTCCGACTCTTTGTGATCCCATGAATCGCAGCACACCAGGCCTCCCTGTCCATCACCAACTCCCAGAGTTCACTCAAACTCACGTCCATCGAGTCGGTGATGCCATCCAGCCATCTCATCCTCTGTTGTCTCCTTTTCCTCCTGCCCCTAATCCCTCCCAGCATCAGAGTCTTTTCCAATGAGTCAACTCTTCACATGAGGTGGCCAAAGTACTGGAGTTTCAGCTTCAGCATCATTCCTTCCAAAGAAAACCCAGGGCTGATTTCCTTTAGAATGGACTGGTTGGATCTCCTTGCAGTCCAAGGGACTCTCAAGAGTCTTCTCCAACACCACAGTTCAAAAGCATCAATTCTTCGGTGCTCAGCTTTCTTCACAGTCAACTCTCACATCCATACATGACCAGTGGAAAAACCATAGCCTTGACTAGACGGACCTTTGTTAGCAAAGTAATGTCTCTGCTTTTGAATATGCTGTCTAGGTTGGTCATAACTTTCCTTCCAAGGAGTAAGCGTTTTTTAATTTCATGGCTGCAGTCACCATCTGCAGTGATTTTGGAGCCCCCCAAAATAAAGTCTGACACTGTTTCCATTGTTTCCCCATCTATTTCCCATGAAGTGATGGGACCAGATGCCATGATCTTCGTTTTCTGAATGTTGAGCTTTAAGCCAACTTTTTCACTCTCCTCTTTCACCTTCGTCAAGAGACTTTTTAGTTCCTCTTTACTTTCTGCCAGAAGGGTGGTGTCATCTGCATATCTGAGGTTATTGATATTTCTCCCGGCAATCTTGATTCCAGCTTGTGCTTCTTCCAGCCCAGCATTTCTCATGATGTTATCGATTGTGTATCAATACAATTGTTGTTTTATTTGCACATGTTGACCTTTCCTTGTAACCCTGCAATGGATCCAACTTGATCATGGTGTATGATAGTTTTCATGTATTGTTGGATTTGGTTTGCTAATATTTTATTGAGAATTTTTACATCTATATGCCTCATATTCTTTATATGATTGATATATCTATCCTGATATAGCATATATTTATATGATTGTAAAAGCCATTCAGTCCTGGACTTTTATTTGCAGGGAGTTTTATTTTTAATTACAGATTCTATTTCACTGGTAGTGATCTGTCTGTGCAAGTTGTCAGTTTCTTCTTGACTCAGTCTTGGCAGGCTATATGTTTCCAGAAATTTGTCTTCTTTCTCTAGGTTGTCCGATTTGTTGGTGCAGAACTGTTCTTCGTATTTTCTTATGAGATACCACATGTTTGTTTTCTTCCTGGTTTTCTTTCTGTAGTTGGTTTCTAATTTTGTATTCTATAGTTGGAAAAGATATTTGATATAATTTCTATCCTCTTAAATTTAGTGAAGCTTGTTTTTTTGTTTTCTTTTCTTTCACCTAGTATGTGATTTTGGAGAAGGCAGTGGCACCCCACTCCAGTACAATTGCCTGGAAAATCCCAGGGATGGAGGAGCCTGGTAGGCTGCAGTCCATGGAGTCACTAAGTCGACACGACTGAGCAACTTCACTTTCACTTTTTACTTTCACGCGTTGGAGAAGGAAATGGCAACCCACTCCATTTTTCTTGCCTAGAGAATCCCAGGGACGGGGGAGCCTGGTGGGCTGCCATCTATGGGGTTGCACAGAGTTGAACACGACTGAAGTGACTTAGCAGCAGTATGTGATTTATCCTATAGAATGCTCTATGTGCACTTGAAAAAAACAAACAAAAAAAGATGTATATTCTGCTTTTTTGGATGTAGTGTCCTATAGATATGAATTAAGGCCAACTGATCTATTGTGTCATTTAGGACCTCTGTTACCTTGTTGATTTTCTTTCTGAATGATGTACCCATTGACATAGTTAATATTTAACTATTATTCAATATTAAATATTTATATATTAAATATTAAATCCAAATTTAACTATATTATTGTCCTTTTCTGCCTGTTAGTATTGCTTTATATATGTAGGTACTCCTGTATTAGTGCATATATGTTACTGGCTATAATATCCTCTTCGGGTATTGATCACTTTATCATTAAATAGCACCGTTTTTGCCCTTCTGTTTTGTCTGGTCTTTGTTCATTTGACTGAAATGTCTTTCAGTGTGTCTGTCTTCTACCCTGAAGAGAGTCTCTTGTAGGCAGCATGTTGAAGGGTCTTATTATTTTTTTTTTTTAATCCAGTCAGCGACCCTATGTCTTTTGATTGGAAAATTTAGTCCATTGACATTATTGATAGCTAGGTACTTATTGTCATTTTATTCCTTGTTTTCCAGTTGTTTTCATAGTTCTTCTTTGTTCATTTCCCTTCCTTTTGTTTTTCTTTTTGTGGTTTGATTTTGATTTGTAATATATTTGAGTTCCTTCCTTTTTAATTTTTTGGATCTCTTGTAGTTTTTGATTTATAGTTAACATGGAGTCCATATATTTTGCTTTAAATCTACTTGCTTTAAATTGATAATCATTGCATTCACATTCTCCACAATCTAAATTTTTACTCCCCTCCTCCACATTTTGTGTTTTTTATGTCCTCTTTTACATCTTTATGCTTATCATTTTACTGCTGTTATAGTTGATTTTACAATTTTTTGATGTGTGCACTGGCTTATTTAGGCAATGTTCAATCCTTACTATATAGTCTCATTTCCTACTGAGATTTTCCGTTTCCTGTAGATTCTTACTTCTCTTCCAATTGGAGAAGACCCTTTAATATTTCTTGTAAGGCAAGCTTAGTATTGCTGAATTTTTTCAATTTTTACTTGTTTGAGAAATTATTTCTATTATACATGACAATCTTGTTGGTTAGAGTATTCAAGTTCTCAGATTTTTCTCTTCCAGAGAAATTAGCTTATGAGAAAGAAATCAGTTTAAGAGAAGAAATCTGTGTTGTGAGGAGTCCCTCATATATGACTGTTTTGTTCTTCTCTGCCTTTAGAGTTCTCTCTTTACCCTTTGCCATTTTTGTTATAATATGCCTTGACTTGGTTTGCATCTATTTGAATTAATCCTGTTTGGGACCCTCTGTCCCTGGATATCTGTTTTCTTCTTTGGGTTTGAGAAGTTGTTAGCCATACTTTCTTCAGACCCATATTTAATCCCCTTCTCTCTCTTCTCCATCTGGAACCTCAATTATGCATAACTTGGCATGTTTTATAGATCTCATATGTTGCTTTCATGTTTTAAAATTTTGTTTTTCTGTCTGCTGCCCTGATTGGATTTTTTCTATTATTCTATGTTCCAGATCACTCATTCATTCTTCTGTGTTATGTAGCCAGCTGTTGTTTCTAGATTGCTATTTATATCAGAAATTGAGTTGTCATTTTTACATTTGGATCATCTTTTTATTTTCTAGTTCCTTGTTAAAATGATCTGTCTTTATATTGATAATATTTCTTAATTCAGTTAGCATTTTTTTTTTGCCACCTTTTTGAATTTTGTGGGTGGTAGATTAATGATCTCTGAGTCATTATTTGTTCCGCCAGGGGATTTTTCTTTCCCTTTTATATAGAGTAGTTTCTCTGCTTTTTCATTTTACCAACCTTCTCTTTCTCTATGAATTTAGGAGAAATAGTTATCTATTGTGGTTTAGAAAGGGATTTTTATGTGAGAATATTCCTGTGTAGTCTGTGTGTCCAGTCTCTCTGTGCAAGGGCAGATTTTCACGTGGACACTAACCACAGCCTTCCTTAAGGCGCACTGGCCCCTGTCACCTTGGTAGGGAGAGGGGTTGATGGTGGATTTGAATGCATAGTGTGTGAGGCAGGACTTCTTTTGTGCTCAGTGGCTCTTGCTGCCCTGTCAGGGGTGAGGTCTGCTGTCATACTGCTGAAGGAATCATCCTGAGGGTCAGGCTCAAGACTCTCTCTCCCCTTTGAGTCTGCAGGGAGCGCGAAGTATGTAAGGCTTGTGTGCTCAGAGGTCTGCTGAGCTGTCTGTGTAGGAAGCAACAGCTTTACTCTCAAGGCTGCATCCTTTCACTGATGTACTCATTCCAGACCTAGTGCAAGGCCCTGGCAGAGAGTGGCCGGGCTGGAACATTTGCTGGACTGGGAGTTGGGGCACTGCGGCTGCGAGGACGGAAGCGACTGTGCAGATTTCAGACATCCGTGGCGGGTGCAGATAGACTAGCACCGTCACTGCTCGCCGTTCCCCGCCCTACACCACAGGCCACACCTCTGAGCCTTGGCTCTGTCCCTGTCTCACCCTTCATCCAGGTCCCGTCTGCTCCAGATGGAGCGCCAGACGATGGTGTGGAGTGGGCAGAGCCGAGAGCAGGCCCAGCCACGGCCTGCTGGTGTTGGGGTTCTCAAGGCACAGCTCGAGAGGGCCCTCACGATGACCGCTGCTGCTTCTCCAGGGTCATGCCCCAGGCCTTGAGGTTGTCTCTGCATAGCTAGGAGGAGTTGTTTCTGAGGCTGTGGCTGGCCCGCACCCTGCCCCAAGCTGTGAGGTGGAGTGAGAAATGGCCAGGGGGTTCGCCTTCCTTGGACCGGGGAGCGCGGTGAGGCGAAAGTCGCCAGGTGCTGAGCTCTCTCTGCCACGTTTTTTATTTTTTGCAAGAGAGCATCCCTGCACCCTTTATGAGAGGAGTGTCTCTGTTTCTCCAGCACCAGGATCTGTCCCAGCGGTTCTCTCAACAATCGGGCAGGCTCGTCTCCTCTACGCAGGACCCAGCACTGGGATGCCCCGTCTATGGCTTGGCCTGCGTGCTGCCCAGGATAAGGGTCTGCCTGTATGTATCTTCCCTTCCTTTCAGATGCCTCCCCTACGGGTGGAGGTTTCAACTGTGTGCCTTTTTTTCCATCCTACGTCATTACATGGAACTTTTTCTTGCAGTTTTGGTCGTAAAGGAGTAGCTCGGTCAGAATCCAGTTGGTTGTCATGCTGGGAGAATTGTTCTACGTGGAAATATATTTTTGATGTGTTTGATGTGTTGGGGGAGGTGAGTTCCACATCCCCCCTCCTCTGCATGGGAATGATCCCCAACCAGCACTGTTACTGACTGTATTTAGGATTAAACCAACAGCTTATTGTCTTATTATCATCACATTATTATTTAGCTTAATCTTTTCCCTGTAATTATTCATGCCTGGAGGTCTGTGGATATCAATGCCACATTTTACAAACTTGCCTGAAGAATAAGGATCTTTTTGAATCTGGCACCTGAGGTAGCCAGAGGAGGTGGCTTCTTAGATATACTCTTCCTGATTAACTAAATGTTTGTAATTTTTAAAGGCACAATAAAATGTATTATATTTTGAAGACATGTCAGGTAAAGAATATCAAATATAGATATAATTGAATTAAATTTATGTGGACTAATTTGTTTTATCATCACCTAAGAGACAGTCAATGGCACCCCACTCCAGTACTCTTGCCTGGAAAATCCCATGGACGGAGGAGCCTGGTGGGCTGCAGTCCATGGGGTCGCTAAGAGTCAGACACGACTGAGCGACTTCACTTTCACTTTTCACTTTCATGCATTGGAGAAGGAAATGGCAACCCACTCCAGTGTTCTTGCCTGGAGAATCCCAGGGACAGGGGAGCCTGGTGGGCTGCCGTCTATGGGGTCGCACAGAGTCGGACACGACTGAAGCGACTTAGTAGTAGTAGTAGTAAGAGACAGTCTCTCTAGATTGATTAATTTACTCTATTTTCCCATAAAACAAGCCTGCATTTTTCCTTTACCAGGACATATCTGTCTTTCTCATTAAAACTTGAGATCAGTGAGATTTTTGTATTTGATATTTGTAGAACTCACAACTAAATGCTTTTGTCATGAAAATATTTTACATTTTATTTGAAAAAAGGTAAAATTTTAATTTATAAGAAAAACTGAAGAATGATAATATTAAGTGGGATTAATAGCAATGTCCCTGCTACAGATTTCATCTACAGATAATTATTTTTCAGTAATGAATTTTCAAAGGTGCTATTGTTGTATAGTGTCTAGATAATGCTTATACATTTGGTATTTAAATGGCTGAGTTTTAAATGACAGCAATATCACTCTTACGCAAAAAGGGTCTAGTTAGGAAAAAGGCAGAATGTCTTTAAATTGGAGTAACATTTGAAAATGTACAGAAAAATGCTTTAACTCAATAAAATTGGACATTTCATTATAACTTATTCATATAAACTATTTAAATTGTTGAGCTGTTTTTGTTCTCATCTTAATTTAACATGAAATAACAAGAAACTAAATGTTACCTTTGCCAGGTATGATTTAACATAAGATATTCTGAACTTAGTCAAATGAAAAGTTGAACCAATATGTTCATGTCTGTAACAGTTTTGTATACAAAAAACTACTGACAACTCAGAAATGCAAGAGCAGAAAACAGGAACTACCAAAGATACTTTTAATGGTTTAAAGCATAAAATATATTGAAAAGAAAAATATGTATGATTTATAAAAAAAAATTTATAATTTTTTTAATAAAAATTAGTGCAGGGAAAGATACATTTTGTTTTGTATTTGAAGACTATGAAGCATCCTAAGGACTTTTTAAATACTTATTTTAACCTTTTAAAGTCTACTTTTTTTTCTTTTTTTTACTTTTTTTTTTTCTTTTTCTTTTTTTAATTTTATTTTTAAACTTTATAATATTGTATTGGTTTTGTCAAATATTGAAATGAATCTGCCACAGGTATACATGGGTTCCCCATCCTGAACCCTCCTCCTTCCTCCCTCCGCATACCATCCCTCTGGGTCGTCCCAGTGCACCAGCCCCAAGCATCCAGTATCGTGCATCGAACCTGGACTGGCGACTCGTTTCATACATGATAGTATACATGTTTCAATGCCATTCTCCCAAATCTTCCCACCCTCTCCCTCTCCCACAGAGTCCATAAGACTGTTCTATATGGTCTTATGTATACTTAAAGTCTACTTTTTTAAGGAATATTTATTTTACAGAATTTTTATGTGAAAAACTGACTCACTTTCAAACACCTAAGATTTTGTTAGTCATTAAAAATATTAAGCTATTAGACAGCCATTCAAGGCAGTGTTACAAATGGCTGAGTTATTTTCAATGCAGACTCAATTACATGTCTTTATTTTTCTTCCCCTTTGATATGAGCAACCATCAGAGACGAAAATCATTTCTGTGATGGACAAAAGACATTTCATATTGACTCCGAGGTTTCCCAGAGAATGGAGAGGATAATGAAAAATAAAAAGGAGTGAATAAAGAATGTAATGCTTTGTAATCTTGGAATCTATTTTTAAAGAATCTGTAACTGATATCCACTTCTGAATGACACCATACAACAGTATATCTAATGCTTCACCAGAAAGACAGCTTTTCTTTTCAGAAAAGTTTTATCAATTATGTATTTCAAAAATGCCAGGCAGATGAGAGCTTAGTTGGCCTAAACCATCTTAAATCCCAGCAGGTCAACGGGGCCATTGATTCTGTTCTTTGGACATATCATGAATGTGTTATGAATTGTTGGGTTTCTGTCATATGGGGAAAATATCTCAGACAAGATACTTTTGAAGAATATTAGTTTTTCTTTTTTTTTTTTTCTTAAGTTTAATCCTACTGCCATTTCTTTTTAGTAACAATCTTAACTAGCTTCAAGTCCTATCATTAGTTCAATAATTTAAATAAACAATAAACTCAAAAAAATTGATCCCCCAAAGTAGACTTTCTTCTGTAGAGACTAAACGACAATTTACAGCATATTTCAATAGCGCGTGATTTTTTCACAAATTTCATTAGCACATCATTGATTGCTCATTTTTCAGCTCTCAAAACAATTTAACATAGTCTCTTTCATGCAGAGGATAACATATTCATATTATTTGATTTTTGATGAAACCAAATGACCCTTTAAATTTGCAATAGAGTTCTTTAATTTTGTATGAGTTTCTTTACTGCTGTTCATTTAATTTTCTGTTTCCATTAACCATCTGCAAGCATTTGACTCTATGACAATTATTCAGCTGTGCTACATCATGACTGACATATTTAATAAAAAAAAGAAAAAAAAGAGGAGAAAATGGAGGAGGGTTAGGGATCACAAGAGAAAGGAGGAGAAAGCAATCGAACACAAATGTCACGGTTTGGAATCGTGTATTTTCCATTCAGCTGAAACATCTGAGTGGTAATTATTGGTCCAACTGTAAATCTAGCCTAATTGCATTTTGTCTTCATTTCTGATAAGCACTTCACAATGATGATGATTACTCTTGCTAAATGCATTCGTTCCATGAATGTTTTCCCACACTGATGGCCATGGGGCCTTGCAGATAAAGACTGCAGACAAAATGGCTCAATTCTGCTACAACTAAATCAGTATTGATTTCTTTTTCCCACTAGAAGAGGGTCTTACTATATATGCCTTTCATTTGTCTGCCTACCCACCACATAGAAGGATTTGGTCAGTATATATGAGGGTGTACTTTAATTAACTGTCATAACTGAGAGGCCAATCCCGGGCAATTAGCACTGATTAACTTTGTCACTTATCTGACAAATAAAGAACATTACATCTTGCCTGCTTCCTTAAAGCTTCAATTGAAAAGAACCCCACTGTTTGATTTAATTTTTCTTTGTACCCTAGAAACCTCTGCCATGTTGATCTAAATAATTTTTGCCTCTTTATACTTAAGCTTTATTTCTTTCCTATTATTGAATACCCAGTGAGCCTTTTCAATGACGGCATGGGGACAAGCTGTTAACATCTTTTCATAAATCTCTGTATTTCATAGTAGGGCAATTAAGCTAAACACTTAGATTTCTACTAGAAATAAATGAGCAAGTGGAAGCAAATGGCTATGGAACTGAAGGCCATTATATGGCTTCAGCATTGCAGTTCAGCTTTTTAAACTCCGTGAGTGTTCTGACAAAGAAATTCTAGAAACATTGCAGTTCTGGAGGCTTTCTGCAAAAATCTCAGTTACACAGCATCAAGTAAAGGTTATACAGACTGCAAAACACATTTAACTACTCATTTGGCTGATTTAGACATTTCATCTCACTTCTTGAAACATTTATGAGCAATACTCAAATCTACCTTCGCCAATGGGGCAAGGGAGAAAGACCGTCGTCAGGCTTCTGGAAAAACCTCTGAAGAGGGCTTATGATAACCCAGGGCTGAACACCTGCAGATGGTGGATAACAGTGGAAGATGTAAAAAGCTAATAGAAAAAGAAATATGAAGGCTGCAGTCACACAGCAGAAAGAATCTGGTTCTTAACGTCTGTTATAATTATAGGAACATGCAGAAATAAATAAATCTTGATAGACTATAGTGTGCTTCCCTGGTGGCTCAGACAGTAAAGTATCTGCCTGCAATGCAGGAGACCTGGGTTCAATCCCTGGGTCAGGAAGGTCCCCTAGAGAAGGTAATGGCAATCCACTTCAGTACTCTTGACTGGAAAATTCCATGGATGGAGGAGCATGGTGGGCTATGGTCCATGGGGTAACAATCATAAACCCATTCTCAGTGGGCTGTTATTTGCTTTCCCATCATCTATTCCTCTTTTCATCCTGAGGTGGCCCCTGATTTTCACTTGGTCTTCCATCCTTCCCCCATGCTCAGTCTATGTGGCCTGAAACTGAGGTTCTGCTTTATGTAAACCAGGTCCATCCTTAAACAAGATTTCCTGGCCACATGATTAATTTAGAAGTGAACACAAGCTAAGCCAATCCAATCAAAGTGAAAGTGAAACTGAAAGTAAAGTCATTCAGTCATGTCCTACTCTTTGCTACGCCATGGACTGTAGCCTACCAGGCTCCTCGGTCCATGGGATTTTCCAGGGATGAATACTGGAGTGGGTTGCCATTTCCTTCTCCAGCGGATCTTTCCAACATAGGGATCAAACCTGTGTCTCCCACATTGTAGGCAGACGCTTTACTATCTGAGCTACCAGGTGACTCTCAAGTCTCTTTCAAGACAGTATCTCCTTCCACAGGACTGTAACAAGGGGGCATCTGTTGTATCCATACACCTTGCCCTTATGCACAGCACAGAATGAAGTGAACATGTTAAAGGTAGAAAGAAAACAGGAGCCAACACCATAATTTATTTAGTGTTAGTTGCTCAGTCGTGTCTGACTCCTTGCGACCCCATGGACTATTAGCCCGCTAGGCTCCTCTGTCCATGGGATTCTCCAGGCCAGAATACTGGAGTGGGTTGCTATTTCCTTCTTCAGGACATCTTCCCAACCCAGGGATCAAACTTGGGTTTCCCACATTGCAGGCAGATTCCTTACTGTCTGAGCCACTCCCACTAAAGCCTACAATTTACATTTGTGCTTATTGAGTCAATACAGTCTCTGGTTGCTTAAGGCGGTTTCCATTGATTTTTCTGTCACCAAAATAGTTAATTATAGAGACTAAATCTATTTGAGCAAGATTATAGAGCAGCATGAAAAGCAAATAGACATAGGTAAGAAGATGTTCAAACTTTGGTTTGGAGCAGGAACAACTTACCTTCTTCCACTGTCCTCTTAAGCTTCATTGATTGAGTGTAAACTTCCCTGATCCAGATGAAAATTCTAACAGGATCATGCTTTTACTTCACATTATATATCATAAATAGTCCAAAAATCACTTTTAGTCTCAGTGACTCAGAAAAATAAGATCGCCCAGTCCCACAGAAGAATAAAAACTCTAAGCCTGCCTCCCTATTCAGTCTTTCTTTTCTTCTTCTTCTTCTTCTTTTTTTTTTTTCTAACAAGCTTCACAATGAAAATATATACAAGAAAGAACACGGTTCTTTATTTTTCTCCATCTTGTTTCTCTTCATTAACTGTGGCTTCAGAACTGGGTGATTAGGACCATGAGGCTTAGGATGAACTTTGGGGAAATAAAAGAGGGGAAACCAGTTTATTTAGTTGCCACTGATACAATAGACATAGACAAGATGGAGCGACATTGAATTGGGCAAGAAAAATGGCTTCAGAGTCAGAAAGATGGTTAGCATCTCTTCAATGCTTCAAGGTCTGTGCCTTCAAGTTAAGTTGCTGAACTTTAGCCTTTACAGCTTGGGTTGAAACCTGCCTTTTAGAGCTGCTATAAGAAATACAAGATCAATGTGCACAAGAGCTTCCCCAGTATAGATGCTTAGTAAATTGTTAAAGTTATTTGGGAAAATTTATTAGCAGGGAGTGCAAGCAAATGAAGAATGATTACTTAGTTTGAAGTGTTATGATTTTCCATGTGAAAAAGGTTAAAAAAAGAGAGAGAAAATCAATGTTATAGACTTATTCTAATTATCCTTAGGTAGAAACATTAGGAATCAGGAGTTAATTATTTCTGAGAAGGGGAAACAATAACTACAGTCTAGCAATGAGGCTTAAGCCCTTTGTGAGGAGTTAGCAGTCTCAGCATCCCAGAGAGTACATTGAAGAGAGCTTTACATGTAGTATCAATAACCCCCTGGCTAGCACAGTCATAAGCATTGGCCAAATAACCTATATAAGCAAATGGGATGAATATCAGAGATAACAACATGCTTGGCTTTTCCGAAAAAATATTACTTTGTGTCTCATTTAAAAACAGGGCAAACTAAAACTCAGCAATGATTTCCTTCCTCAAGGAGTTATGCTTGTACACGGCTGCATGCTCCTACAATTCTTTGTGTATTGCATTAATGTACTTTGTAAATTGGGCTGCCACATGCACTATAAAACATTAACTTTTTTAGTTCTGGGTGTTAAGTTTCCACAACTAGATATGTGTTAATGGCTGAAATAACAGTAGATTGGACCTGTTTGACAGTAAGGGGTTTATTTAAATTACTGCTGTCTCTAAATGAAGAGTGTATTTTCCCCTCATACAGGAATATATAGGGAATTTGTACATGAAATATATTCTTGACAAGAAGCATGTATTGTTTTGAAAATGAGAAATTAAGAAACATTATTGTGAAGTATGATTGTTATCATAAAATAGACAATAAATTGATTAATATGACTATTATCATCAAAAATTTAAAATTTGCTTATTATCATGAAAATAATGGAGAACACTTAGGTTGGTTCTATAGGTAGATGCTTGAGATTACTTTGAGGGTTAGAGGCTTTATTAGTTTTTTTATGACTATGTAAAAAATTATCCCAGACAGCAATAAACAATGTAAACATGTATAAAGTGATACACATGTATTGGCTCATGGTTTCTGTGGGACAGGAATCTGGGCATAGCTTTGTTGCACCCTTTGCTCAGGGTCTGAAAACACGGAAATGGAAGCAGTTGCCATGCAGCATTCTTTGTTGTTGCTGAGGGCCCTCTTCCAAACCCAAGTGGTTGTTAGCAGAATTCCTTTCCTTGTGACTGCATGACTGAGGGTCCACTTTCTTACTGGCTGCTTAGTTTCAAAGCGCCCATCAGGTCCTTGCCCTTTGACCTCCGCATAGACACTTGGCTCACGTGGCTACTCCAGGCGATTCAGCAACCATAAATGGCCTACAGAAAAGTCCCTGTCTGTCTTTCACAGAGCTTGCTTGATTAAGTCAAGACCCCCAGGATAATCTCCCATCTTAATTCAGTCAAAGACAACTGACTAGTGGCTTTAATTATATCTGAAAAAATGTATCATACAGTTTTTCACACAATGTATCATAGAGTTTAATCTCATCATATTCAAGGGTCCTTCCTACAAGCAAGGAGAGAGATTACAGAAGCCATGTACTCCATGGCTCCAAGCATGTGAGCCTTGGGGACAATCTAGAATTCTGCTTACAAAAGAACTTACTGGAGAAATATATCCTTAATCAAGACTAACTTTCTTTTCGTAAATATAGATGCTGTTCAGTTCAGTTCAGTCACTCAGTCATGTCTGACTCTTTCCAACCCCATGGACTGCAGCACGCCAGGCCTCCCTGTCCATCACCAACTCCTGGAATTTACTCAAACTTATGTCCATCAAGTCAGTAATGCCATCCAACCATCTCATCCTCTGTCATCTCCTTATCCTCCTGCCCTCAATCTTTCCCAGCATCAGAGTCTCTTCCAGTGAGTCAGCTCATCGCATCAGGTGGCCAAAGTATTGGACTTTCAGCTTCAGGACTGATCTCCTTTAGGATGGACTGGTTGCATCTCCTTGAAGTCCAGGGGATTCTCACGAGTCTTATCCAACACCACAGTTCAAAAGCATCAACTCTTTGGTGCTCAGCTTTCTTTACAGAGGTAGTGATTAAAAATAATTCACCGAACCGAACTCTTTAAACATAATCATGAATAATCCTGGTTCTTCTAGTCTCTTTTTATACTCTTTATTTCTCATACTCTACAATGAAAAATTGTGCAGAAATAGCTGCTTCTTGCTTCAGTACTATCATTTCTAAAACTTAGTCATTGTTTATTCATTTGTGCAAAAAACAAATCTTTAATTAGGCAGACTTCATCAGTTCTTTTTCATGTTGACTTTGATTCCATCTAAAATGCTCGGAAAAATATTGGCTGTGACTATGTGATTCTTTAGTTTCCATTTCTTTAACTGTGATTATCATTTTGCTTTAATTGGTGCCATCCATCCACATATTCTATTTATGAAAATGGAGGTTTGACGTCTTTGTGACGGAACAAGCTAAATTTATCCTGAAGTCTGAACAGAAACTTGGACCATGCTGTCTATTTAGTATCATTATACATCCAGTAAATTTAGCATCTAACTTTACATTCAATATCATAGAGAGTTAAAAATACAGATTAAAACAAATCTTCAGAGCAGAAGCTGGAAGCCCACATTTAAAATATTCCATTTTTCTGATTTTAAGTTTCACATTACACTCTTCCAAGTAGCACATTAGGGTACCGATAATACTCCATTTTTCACCCTAAGGATGTGGTAAGGTCTTAGAGGTAAGGGAAAAACAGAAAGTATTTGGTCAGGTATTACTGCAAGTATAGCAGTCTGTGGGGGTATGTATGTACATGTACATGTCTATGTAATGTGAATGACTGCAAATAAGTAAAATTTTTATAGTTATAAATATTATTATTCAATATTATTTATATTATTTTTCAATTTATTTTCAATTTGAGACCAAGTACATATGTAACAGGCTCTTTCTCTTGGCCAAGATATTTACTGCCTATTAGGAAGTCAATGAGGACTTCCCTGGTGGCTCAGACCATAAAGCATCTGCCTACAGTGCGGGAGACCTGGGTTCAATCCCTGGGTTGGGAAGATCTCCTGGAGAAGGAAATGGTAACCCACTCCAGTATTCTTGCCTGGAAAATCCCATGGACGGAGAAGTCTGGTAGGCTACAGGCCATGGAGTCACAAAGAGTCAGATACAGGAAGTCAATGGGCATAAAATTGTCCTTAAAAAGTGCTATCCATTCTGAGAAATGGTTTATTTCAAAAGGTATTTATTTTATTCAAATAATTCTCTCTCTCTTTTTGTCTACTTTTATCACCAATTATAGATACTTTTTAACTGTTGAAGATCCTAAACATAGGCTAAGTGGTTGACACAGACATCCAGGGATCAGGAATTCAACATAGCCTCTGTTGAGTCTCTTGACTTGATCCCAAGAGCACGATCACAGGGCCTTTCACATTGTAGTTGATGGAGCAGCCGGTGTCCTCCCTGAACTCCACGTGCACATATGTGCACTGTACCTGCAAGAGCCTGTCCTACACAGCGCTGGCTCAAATTCATGTCCATTGAGTTGCTGAGGCCATCCAACCATCTCATCCTCCACCTTCCCTTTCTCTTTTTGCCTTCAATCTTCCCCAGCATCAGGATCTCTTAATATGAGTTGACTCTTCATATGAGGTGGCCAAAGTGTTGGAGTTTCAGCTTCAGCAACCGACCTTCCAATGAATATGCAGTGTTGATTTCCTTTAGGATTGACTAGCTTGATCTCCTTGCTGCCAAGGGACTCTCAAGAGTCTTCTCCAAGACCACAATTCGAAGGCATCAATTTTTTGGCACTCAGCCTTCTTTATGATCCAACTCTCTCAAAAGTACATGACTACCGGAAAAAACAGAACATTGACAATATGGACCTTTGTCAGCAAAGTAATGTCTCTGTTTTTTAATATGTCTTCTAGATTTGTCATAGCTTTCCTTCCAAAGAGCAAGCATCTTTTAATATCATGACTGCAGTCACCACCCACAGTGATTTCAGAGCCCAAGAAAATCTGTCACTGTTTCCACTTTTCCCTCTTCTATTTGCCATGAAGTGATGGGACCAGATGCCATGACCTTAGTTTTTTGAATGTTGAGTTTCAGCCAGCTTTTTCACTCTTCTCTTTCACTTTCATCAAGAGGCTCTTTACGTTCTTATGGCCCTCAGCCATTAGAGTATCATTTGCATATCTGAGGTAGCTGATATTTCTTCTGGCAATCTTGATTCCAGCTTGTGATTCATCCAGCCCAGTTAAATAAGCAGGGTGACAATATACAGCCTTGTCATACTCCTTTCCTAATTTTGAACCAGTTTGTTTTTCCATGTCTGTTTCTAATTGTTGCTTCTTAACCTGCATACAGGTTTCTCAGGAGACAAGTAAGGTGGTCCGGTATTCCCATGTCTTTAACAACTTTCCACAGTTTGTTGTGATCCAAAAGTCAAAGGGTTTTACATAGTCAATGAAGCAGAGGTAGATGTTTTTCTGGAATTCCCTTGCTTTTTCTATGATCCAACACATGTTGGCAATTTGATCTCTGGTTCCTCTGCCTCTTTGAAACCCAAGTTGTACATTTAGAAGTACTCAGTTCAGAGAACTAAACTTGGGAAGCCTAGCTTGAAGGATTTTGAACATTACCTTGCTAGCATGTGAAATGAACACACTTGTGTGGTAACTTGAACATTCTTTGACACTGATCTTCTTTGAGATTGGAATGAAAACTGACCTTTTCCAGTCCTCTGGCCACTGCTGAGTTTTCTAAATTTGCTGACATGTTAAATGTAGCACTTTCACAGCATCAATCTTTTAGGATTTGAAATAGCTCAGCTGGAATTCTGTCACCTCCACTAGCTTTGTTTCTAGTAATGTTTCTTAAGGCCAACTTGACTTCACACTCAAGGACGACTGACTTAAGTGAGTGACCACACCATTGTGGTTAACTGGGTCCTTAAGGCCTTTTTTTGTACAGTTCTTCTGTACAACAGTTCTTCTTTTTTTGTACAGTTCTTCTGTACACAGTTCTTCTCTGTATTCTTGTCACTTTTTAAATCTTTTCTGCTTTTGTTAGGTCTTTGCCATTTCTGTCCTTTACTGAGCCCATCTTTGCATGAAATGTTCCCTTGGTATCTCTAATTTTCTTGAAGAGATCTCTAAGTTTTCCCATTCTATTATTTCCCTTTATTTCTTTGCATTGTTCATTGAAGAAGGCCTTCTCATCTCTCCTTGCTGTTCTTTGGAACTCTGTACTCAGTTGGGTATATCTTTCCCCTATTTCCCTTGGCTTTCATTTCCCTTCTTTCCTCAGTCATTTATACGGCCTCCTCAGACAATCACTTTGCCTTGTTGCATTTCTTTTTTCTTTGGGATGGTTTTGATCACTGATTCCTGTACAATATCTCTAGAGATTTACTTTTATATTTAACTTAAAATGAACTCGATCGAAATTCTAAACCATGATGTGACTAAGGTTCTCCTTCCATAAAACCATCATGCATATAACTTGAGGTTTCCACTTCATCATATTCCTTTAAATGCAAGTAATTATTGTGATTCTTTCCATTAGTTGAAACCATCTGAGAGGATCTTTGTTATTGATCAAATGTGTTTTTATTTTTGTCAGCAAAATATGTTTACATACAAATTCTATATGTGTGTATGTGTTTTTGTGTGTGCAATTTCAATGCTAAACACTGGAGTTGAATTTTGGAGAATATTTCCAATATCATCAAATTATAAATGTATGGAGAAATCATTTTCATTGAAATTAAGTTAAGATTTATTAAAGAACTAATTTTTCTTCTAGAACTGAAACCACTGCTATTTTTCTTTAATCAAAAGCAGCATTACAAACAAATTTTCAAACTTATGGTAAAAGTTTCTGTGATTCTAAAACCGCATGTGTGTTTGTGTGTATGAATATATATGTATATACATACGTATTCATATATGTACATATATATCCTTAATATATGCACATGTAAAACTCACATGTTTACTTATCATTACTCAATTATTTCCTTTCAAAATTCCACCTTTGCCTTACCTGATTGCTTTCTTTTTATTTTGAACAAAAAGTAAAAAAGTAATTTTTCCACCATTTAAGGATTCATTTAGAGAATGATGATCATTATAAAGTGACTATTTTGTCTCATTTTCCAGTGGTCAAATATAGGGCTATGAAATCTCAAATTTTTCTTATGTCACCTTACTTTCCGGTTATTCATGCATGCATGCATACTCAGTTGCTCTGTAGCGTAGGACTCTTTTGCAACCCCATGGACTGTAGTCTGCCAGGCTCTTCTGTCCATGGAATTTTCCAGGCAAGAATATGAGTGAGTTGCCATTTCCTACTCCACCAATAATTCAAAAGTGACCCTGAATTTAACTAGTAATGTGGCTACTATAAATATGTTATTCTCATCTACTATGAAATGTCTGTAGTCGATAAAGCACAATTTCTCTTTAAAATGTCCCATGTTTTAGATTATGATTTATTTTTTATATGTTAAAATGTTAATTGAGTCTGGTAAGTGAAGAAAAGTCTTTACAATCATAGAACCCCTCAAAAACTCAAAGAACTCAAAAATTGCTCTATTAAGACAATAAGCTCCAGAGGGAGAGCTAGCAATATAAAAATCATTTAGGCAAAAGAACAAAAAAAGAAACACAGAAAACAAGCTGTCCAACCTCTACTACTTACAGCTGCCCAGATTTCCAAGGACATCAGGTTGTAATGAGGATACCTGATCCCACACAGATCCTTGCTGATACGGTATCTAATAAGGCAAGGTATGGAACCAGGGGCTTTTCATCACTGCCAAGCATGGCTGAGCTTAACCCACAGGCCCCACACAGGGAGGCTGAATTTCAGCCCCCTCCATGGAGATTAAAAAAGAAAGAAAGAAAGAAAGAAAAACTTCCTTATTCTCTTTGTTGAGAAAGTGTCAGAAGAGATCTAGGGGAGTCAATACTTGGCCTTGTAATAGGAGACCATGTCCATAAAGGCCAAGGAGGAGCTGCCCTCTCAGCCAATGCAGTAAACATTGGGGAACCTTGATTCCCACCCCTCCCCTGAAAATCCAGGAGAATCTCCCCACTAGGTGGCAAGAGAGGCTCAATGGAAAAGCTGGACTTACTTCTACTTGGTAGGAAATAATTAGGTCCAGATCCTTTCCCCTTGGACTTCCCCGGCAGCTCAGAAGGTAAGGCGTCTGTCTACAATGCGGGAGACCTGGGCTCGATCCCTGGGTCGGGAAGATTCCCTGGAGAAGGAAATGGCAATCCACTCCAGTACTATTGCCTGGAACATCCCATGGACAGAGGAGCCTGGTAGGCTACAGTCCTTGGGGTCGCAAAGAGTCGGACACAACTGAGTGACTTCACTTTAACTTTCCTTTCCCCTCCTGTCAAAAATAGGAAAATCGGAAGTTGAATGAAAAGAAAACCAACAGATGCCAAAATTTGAATGATACAGATATTAGAATCATCAGGATTTTAAATAGCTGCCGTAAAACCCTCCAACAACAATTACAAGGACATTTGAAACAAATGACAAAATAGAAAGTCTCAGATAAGAGTTTAAAGAGCCAAAGAGATATCTTAAGGCTTAAAAAAATTAAAGTTGTCAGGTTCACAGCAAAATGGAGAAGAAGGTTTGTGGATTTCCCATATACCCCTGCCCATTCACATGGATAGCTTCCTTCATTATCTGTATCCTCTGCCACAACCACATGTGTGTGTGCTAAGTCGCTCAGTCGTGTCTGACTCTTTGTGACCCCATGGACTGTAGCCCGCCAGGCTCCTCTGTCCATGGGGATTCTCCAGGCAATAATACTGGAGGGGGTTGCCCTGCCCTCATCCAGGGGATCTTCCCAACCCAGGTCTCCCACCTTGCAGGCAGAGTCTTTATGATCTGAGCCACCAGGGAAGCCTCACATTTATTTTAATTGGTAAACATACACTGATATGTCATAATTGTCCAAAGCTTATGTTAGGGTTCAATCTTGGTGTTGTACATTCTATGGGTTTGGACAAATATATAACACATATCCATCTTAATAGTATCATACAGGGCATTTTAATGCCCTAAAAATCCTCTCCACTATAAACTATTCTTCCCCACCCTATTGATATTTCACTAGCTCCATAATTTTGCCTCTTCTAGAATATCATATAGTTGAAATCACATAGTATCTAGTCTTTTCAGATTGGATTCTTAGCAATATGCTTTTAGGCTCCCTCCCTGTCTTTTCATGGCTTCATAGGTCATGTCTTTTTGTTGTTCAGTCACTAAGTCATGTCCGACTCTTGTGACCCCATGAACAGCATTTTTAGCAATGAATACTATTCCATCATCTGGATGTACTTCAGTTTGTTTATCCACTCATCTACTAAAGAATATCTTCATTACTTCCAAGTTTTGGCAATTATATATAAATCTTCTATACATCCATGAGCAGGTTTTATCTGGACATATGTTTTCAACTATTTCGATAAATACCAAGAAGCATGATTGCTGGATTACAAGATGAGTACATTTAGATTTATGATCGTGCTTAGTTGAGTTCCACTGTGCGACTCCATGGAATGTAGCCCTCTGGACACCTCTGTCCATGGCGATTCTCCAGGCAAGAATACTGGAATGGGTTGCTATACCCTCCTCTGGGGATCTTCCCAACCCAGGGATCGAACTCAGGTCTCCTGCATTGCAGGTGGACTTTTTAACATCTGAACCACCAGGGAAACCCAGATTTAAGATGAAGACTGCCAAATTGTCTTCCAAAGTGAATGTACCTTTTTTATTCCCACCAGCAATGAATGAGAGTTCCTATTACTCCATAAGCTTGCCACATCCTTGCTAGCATTTAAAGTCAATGTTCTGGATTTTGGCCATTTGATCAGTGTATGTCTTAGCTGCTGTTGTTCAGTTGCTCAGTCATGTCCAAGTCTATGGGACCCCATGGACTGCAGCACGCCAGGCTTCCATGTCCTTCACCATCTCCTGGAGCTTGCTCAAACTCATGTCATTTGAGTTGATGATGTTATCCAACCATCTCATTCACTGTCATCCCCTTCTCCTCCTGCCTTCAATCTTTCCCAGCATCAGGGTGTTTTCTAATGAGTCATCTCATCACATCAGGTGGCCAAAGTGTTGGAGCTTCAGGATCAACATCAGTCCTTCCAATGAATATACAGGACTGATTTCCTTTAGGATGAACTGGGTGGATTTCCTTGCTGTCCAAGGGACTCTCAAGAGTCTTCTCCAACACCACAGTTCAAAAGCATCAATTCTTTTGCACTCAGCTTTCTTTATGGTCCAACTCTCACATCCATACATGACTATGGGAAAAAACAAAACCATAGCTTTGACTATATGAATCTTTGTTGGTGAAGTAACCTCTCTGCCTTTTAATATGCTGTCTAGGTTTGTTATAACTGTTCTTTGAAGAAGCAGGCATCTTTTAATGTCATGGCTGCAGTCACCATCTGCAGTGATTTTGGAGCCCATGAAAATAAACTCTATCACTGTTTCCTTATTTCACCACGCCTACTCATTCAGTCATGTCTGACTCTTTGTGACTCCATGGACTGCAGCCCACCAGACTCCTCTGTCCATGGGATTTTTCAGGCAAAGATACTGAAGTGGGTTTCCATTTCCTCCTCCAGGGGATCTTGTTGACCCAGGGATCGAAACCAAGTCTCCTCTGTTTCCTGCATTAGGGGCAAATTCTTTACTGCTGAGCCATCATGGAAACCCATTTATCTTATTGTTACTTTAACCTGCATTTCTTTGACATACGATGCTTAGCATCTTTTTGTATGTTTATTTGCCATCTATATATCTTTTTCAGTGAGGTATCTTTTCAGTTTTTGAGTCATTTACAAAGGATTCAATTTTTTAATCTGATTTTTAAATTTTTCTTATTGTTGAATTTAAAAGATTTTAAGGATTCTTTGTATATTTTGATAAAAGTCATTTATCAAATGTGTCTTTTGCAGATATTTTCTCTCAGTCTATAGAGTCTTTAATACACTGGTGCCCTTGTTGTTGTATGTAAAGAGCCGTCACTATGCCCAAAGTTATCCAATTTGTTTGATAGATATAGGCCTATTCAAATTGTCTATTTCTTCTTGTGTGAGTTTTGGCACCTTTTGACTTTCAAGGTATTGGTTCATTTCATCTAGGTTCTGAAAACTGTGGACATAGAATTGTTTGTAGTATTCCTTTATTGTCCTTTTAGTGACCACAGGATCTGTAGTGATGGCCCTCCTTTGTTTCTTAAATTAATAATTTGTGACCTTTTTTTGGGGGGGTGGTTAGCCTTACTAAGGCTTAACAATCTTATTAATCTTTTTTTTTTTTTTCCCCTTAAGCAGCTTTTGGTTTCATTGATTTCTCTCTCTCTCCCCCCCCATGTCAATTTCATTTCTAATTATTTTTATTTGCTTTCATTTCTGTTATACTTCTTTTTATTTTCATCTGATTTAGTTTGCTTCTTCTAATTCTCTGAAGTGGAAATTTTGATTAGAGTTTAATTCTTTCCTCTTTTCTTATATATGTATACAATGCTATATACTTCCCTCTAAGCACTGTTTTTGATGCATCTCTGAAATTTTAATAAGTTGTATTTTAACTTTTATTTAGTTCAAGGTATTTCTTAACTTCTCTTGAGATTTCTTTTTGACCTGTGTGTTATTTAGAACTGTGTTGTGTAATCTCCACTGTCCTTCAAGGAGATAGAACATAAGTTCTCAGATTTTTAGTGAGCTGCACAGAGTCACTTCCTTCCAAAGAGTACAGTATGAAAACAAAACAAAACAAAACAAGAATAACTTACAATGGAGAATCCTAACAAATACTACCTCAGCAAAATGAGCAAAATTAATACCCCAAACAATGTCATGCTGTTATTATGCACCCTTGCTATGATGTGAGTCATTCATAACTATCATCTAATATAAGAATATGAGATAAGTCCTGATTAAAGAACATTAAAATTAACTGAAGAGTATGTTGCAAAATTGTCAAGGTCACTAAAAACCAGAGGAGGAGTAAATGATCTCTGGATAGGATTTTGGAACAGAAAAAGGACATTAGAAACAAAGCAAAGAAATCTGGATAAATTATGAACTTTTGTTAATATCTCAATATTTACTAATTGTGACAAATATAACATAGTACTTGTTGTTTTTCAGTCTCTGAGTCATTTTGAACTCTTTATGACCTCATGGACTACAGTATGCCAGGCTTCCCTGTCCATCACCATCTCCTGGAGTTTACTCAAACACATGTCCATTCAGTCAGTGATGCCATTCAACCATCTTATCCTCTGTCATCCCCTTCTTCTCCTGCCTTCAATCTTTCCCAGGATCTTTTCCAATAAGTCAGCTCTTCACATCAGGTGGCCAAAGTATTGGAGTTTCAGCTTCAGCATCAGTCCTTCCAATGAATATTCAGGACTGATTTCCTTTATGATGGACTGGTTGGATCCCCTTGTAGTCCAAGGGACTCTCAAGAGTCTTCTCCAACACCATAGTAAAAAGCATCTCTTCTTCAGTGTTCAGCCTTTATTATGGTCCAACTCTCACATCCATACATGACTACTGGAAAAAACATAGCTTTCACTAGACAAGCCTTTGTTCACAAAATGATGTCTCCGCTTTTTAATACGCTGTCCAGGTTTGTCATAGCTTTTCTTCCAAAGAGCAAGCATCTTTAAATTTCATGCTAGTAGTGGGAGAAACTAGATGTGGGGTACATGGGGCATGTGGAGTCTATATTACTGCCTTAGCAAATTTTATGTAAAAATAATCTAGAATACTTTTTTTTTAAATAAAATAAAACACATATCTCCAAGGAATCCAGGCTCATAAGTACAAGATGTTCAGTTCAGCTCAGTTCAATCGCTCAGTTGTGTCCGAATCTTTGCGACCCCATGGACTGCAGCATTCCAAGCTTCCCTGTCCATCACGAACTCCTAGAGATTACTCAAACTCATGTCCATTGAGTCTGTCATGCCATCCAACCACCTCATCCTGTTGTCCCCTTCTCCTCCAGCCTTCAATCTTTCCCAGCATCAGGATCTTTTCCAAGAGGTCAGTTCTTCCCATCAGGTGGCCAAAGTATTGGAGTTGCAGCTTCAACATCAGTCCTACAATGAATATTCAGGACTGATCTCCTTTAGTATGGACTGGTTAGATCTCCTTGCAGTCCAAGGAACTCTCAACAGTCTTCCCCAACACCACAGTTCAAAAGCATCAACACTTTGCCACTCAGCTTTCTTTATAGTCCAACTCTCACATCTATACATAACTACTGGAAAAACCATAGCCTTGACTGGATGGACCTTTGTCTGCAAAGTAATTCTCTGCCTTTGAATGTGTGGTCTAGGTTGGTCATAAATTTTCTCCCAAAGAGTAAGCGTCTTTTAATTTCATGGCCACAACCACCATCTGCTGTGATTTTGGAGCCCAAGAAAATAAAGCCTGCCACTGTTTCCACTGTTTCCCCATCTATTTCCCATGAAGTGATGGGACCAGATGCCATGATCTTAGTTTTCTGAATGTTGAGCTTTAAGCCAACTTTCTCATTCTCCTCTTTCACTTTCATCAAGAAGCTCTTTAGTTATTCTTCACTTTCTGCCATAAGGGTGGTGTCATCTGTGTATCTGAGGTTATTGATATTTCTCATGGCAAACTTGATTCCACGTTGTGTTCATCCAGCCCAACGTTTCTCATGATGTTTTCTGCATATAAGTTAAAAAAGCAGAGTGACAATATACAGACTTGATGTACTCCTTTCTCTATTTGGAAACACTCTGTTGTTCCATGTGTCTAACTGTTGCTTCCTGTTGTCTAACTGTTGCTTCCTGACCTGCAAACAGATTTCTCAAGAGGCAAGTCAGGTGGCCTGGTATTCCCACCTCTTGAAGAATTTTCCACATTTTTTGTGGTCCACACAGTCAAAGGCTTTGGCATAATGAATAAAGCAGAACTAAATGTTTTTCTGGAACTCTCTTGCTTTTTTGATGATCCAACATCAAAAACATCTTGAAGTTCATGGTTTGAACATCTGGAAGTTCATGGTTCACATACTGTTGAAGCCTGGCTTGGAGAATTTTGAGCATTCCTTTACTAGCAAGTGAGATGAGTGCAATTGTGCGGTAGTTTGAGCACTCTTTGGCTTTGCCTCTCTTTGGGATTGGAATGAAAACTAATCTTTTTCAGTCCTGTGGCCACTGCTGAGTTTTCCAAATTTGCTGGCATATTGACTGCAGCACTTTTACAGTATCATCTTTTTGGATTTGAAATAGCTCAACTGGAATTCCATCACCTCCACTAGCTTTATTCATAGTGATGCTTCCTAAGGCCCACTTGACCTTGCATGCCATGATGTCTGGGTCTAGGTTGGTGATCACACCATCGTGATTATCCGGATCATGAAGATCTTTTTTGTATAGTTCTCTGTGTACTCTTGCCCCATCTTCTTAATATCTTCTGCTTTTGTTAGGTCCATAGTATTTATGTCCTCTATTGTGCCATCTTTGCATGAAATGTTCCCTTGCTATCTCTAATTTTCTTGAAGAGATCTCTAGTCTTTCACATTCTATTGTTTTCCTCTATTTCTTTGCTTTGATCACAGAGGAAGACTTTCTTACCTCTCCTTGCTATTCCCTGGAACTCTACATTCAAATGGGTATATCTTTCCTTTTCTCCTTTGCCTTTCACTTCTTTTCTATTCAGAGCTACTTGCAGGGCTTCCTCAGACAACCATTTTGACTTTTTGCATTTCTTTTTCTTGGGGATTGTCTTGATCCATGCCTCCTGTACAATGTCGTGAACCTCTGTCCATAGTTCTTCAGACACTCTGTCTATCAGATCTAATCCCTTGAATCTGTCACTTCCACTGGATAATCATAAGGGATTTGATGTATGTCATACCTGAATGGTCTAGTGGTTTTCCTACTTTATTCAATTTAAATCTGAATTTGGCAATAAGGAGTTCATGATCTGAGCCACAGTCAGCTCCCAGTCTTGTTTTTGCTGACTGTATAGAACTTCTCCATCTTTGACTGCAGAGAATATAATCAATCTGATTTCGGTATTGACCATCTCGTGATGTCCATGTGTAGAGTCTTCTCTTGTGCTGTTGGAAGCAGGTGTTTGCTATGACCAGTGCGTTCTCTTGGCAAAAATCTATTAGCCTTTGCCTTGTTTCATCCTGTACTCGAAGGCCAAATTTGCCTGTTACTCCAGGTATTTCTTGACTCCCTACTTTTGCATTCAGTCCTGTCCGACTCTGTGCAACCCTGTGGATGGTAGCCCCCCAGCTATCTCTATCAATGGGGATTCTCTAGGCAAGAACACTGGAGTGGGTTGCCCTGCCCGCCTCCAGGAAATCTTCCTGACCCAGTGAGCTAACCCACATCTCCTTTTTCTCAAATATTTTAGCTAAGACAATTCTATTTAACTCAAAATTAAGATGAAATCCAAGGAACAAAGTTTGAACTCACCTCATTATGTTTAGGAGACATAAGGATATTACAAAATTAAATTTTGCAACTTGAATATATGTTTAAGATATTTTAATTAGGCTGTCAGTTTTAACTTGAATGTATGTCTTTATTCAAATAAGCACATACCTGAAAATATACATATATATGCAAATGAATTGATGCTTTTGAATGGTGGTGTTGGAGAAGACTCTTGAGAGTCCCTTGGACTGCAAGGAGATCCAACCAGTCCATCCTAAAAGAAATCAGTCCTGAATGTTCATTGGAAGGACTGATGTTGAAGATGAAACTACAATACTTTGGCCACCTGATGCGAAGAACTGACTCATTTGAAAATTCACTGATACTGGGAAAGACTGAAGGCAAGAGAAGGGAATGACAGAGGATGAGATGGTTGGATGGCATCACTGACTCAATGGACATGAGATTGAGTAAACTCCAGGAGTTGGTGATGGACAGGGAAGCCTGGCGTGCTGCAGTCCATGGGGTTGCAAAGAGTTGGACACAACTGAGTGACTGAACTGAACTGAACATATTTAGAATACTGGAGTATTCATTGCTAACTTGCTATGCTCAAAATCTAAAATACTGTAGACCAAAAAAATAAATAAATAAATAAAAATAAAATACTGTAGACCAGACTGTCATTTACTATAACCTCTAATCCTGTTTGCTGTTTACCTCCTGCTGATACATATAACATAATCCATTGTACAAAACTTTTGTGTGGTGGCCACTATCGTTATAACAATATGCTGCTTTCCTTTCTTGTTCAAAAAGTGTACTCATTCAATGTAGAAGAAAGCAAACCTTCCCTTCAACTCACACAGATATTTCTTGTCTCTAAATAGCACTTTTCTCCTTTTTATTTTGATAACTTTCTAAATTGCTTTTTGTTTTTCTCCCCTAAAGTGAGATGACAATGGCATTTGAAGGGAAAGGGGAAAAAAAATAGAGAAATGATTACCACTGATTATCGTCTTCCTCTTTGCTTGCTTTCTTGATGCCTGAGTGTGCCTGGATGAGCTGGACTGTGTCTTAGTGCCTGCTGGGCAATTACTGTGCTGCTTATTTGCAGCTACAGTGATCCTACAAAGCACTGCTTTCTTGATCTTTCTGTCTTAAATTAGGAGATGACATGAATAACAAAAGTTATTCTTATTTTTATATAACAATAACTAAACTCTGCTTTTAATTTATGAAAAACAAACTGAAAAGAACAAATGTGTGAGTGAATTTAATTTATGTTGACTTGGAACATAGGGACCTGACATTGCCTCTGTAGATGTGAGACTTCATGGAAAGCAAACTTTTATTTATCCACTATGTACTAGATAACTCATTCATTTTAAAAGATGGGGTTTTGCATTTAATTTTTTTTTAGAAAAAGCCAGTAGATTTAAAAATTCAACTCAGCCCAAGTTATTTGGCTGGCAGACCATAGGATGTAAAAAACAGTCCTCAATAATCACAGTTCTGATTCAGATGCAGTATTTTGATTATAGAGTGGCAGTTGAGAATGGGGTAGATTTCAATAATTTTAAGAACCAATCTGCCATTGTCTGAATAATCTCTTTGGCTGGTGATTATTGAATAAGCATTGTTTACCTGTGATTTTACACAGAAAAGAGTATCATTTCATAGCAAAATGGGGATCTGTGAATTATAAAATAAATTATCAATGTTCGAATAGCATATCCTAGGAATAGATAAAACTGGGTGGTTATTTTCTGTATTTTCAATTGAATGAAGTATTTGATTTTATTATAAATAGCAAAAATGCAATCATTTTTATGATAGTGTCAAAAAAGAGAAAGTGTCACTCAAGACCCTTAATGTAGTCTTCGCATAAACACTTATAATAACTGAGCTGTTTCTTTGAAAGGAACACAAAAGTAGTCAAGCTCTACTGTGAGTTACAATCCCAACTACTATTTTCATGCCTATTTCTGAAACCAATAGACTGTCATAAATTCATAAGAAGTAATATGAAGTGAATTTAGTAAGCAGCCTGTTGCTGGATCAAAATATCACCAAGCACTTAGCTGGGTAGATAATCAGAGTAGGTCTGATCTGGAGACAACTACAAAATCCCAGATAGCAAGGCAGAGTATCAAATAGCATTGATATATGTCTATGTAGAGAAATAGTTTGTGTCTTGAAGTTGGTGGCATAGGACATGAAACCTAGTCAAAAGACTTCAGATCTAAATTGGCTAGGAAGCAAACTAGAAGCACACCTTAGAACAACAACAAATTAAAGTATTACTCAGTCTTATCCAACTCTTTGTGACCCCATGGAGTGTAGTCAGCCAGGCTTCTCTGTCCATGGAATTCTCTAGGTAAGAATACTGGAGTGGGCTGCCATTTTCTTCTCCAAGTGATCTTCTCGACTAGGAATCAAATCCTGGTATCCTGACTAGGAAGCAAATTAGAAGCAAGCTGTAGAACAGTGTTGGAAAAGGAAATAGCACCCCACTCCAGTACTCTTGCCTGGAAAATCCCATGGATGGAGGAACCTGGTAGGCTACAGTCCATGGGGTTGCAAAGAGCTGGACACGACTGAGTGAGATTTCACTTCTTATAGAACAGTGCATCACAAATTTGTCCATGAATGAAAAGATGCATGTGAAAAACAGATTTTTAGACTCCACCAAGATCAGTAGCTCCAGATGAGGGAAGCTCTGAAATCTGTTTTTAATGCACATGGATGTTTCTGTAGATTAAATAAAGTAACTATCCTAAAAGAACTAAAATACAGAGTATTCATTCTCTATTCATTGAACAAATATTTCCTGAGAAATAAATATATACTTTCAAAGTGAGCTCTGATGTATTTGAGACTGGTCTTTGTAAACAGAGAAACTCATTAGTAGAAACCTAATTTTTAAAATTGATATTCAATTTGCTGATTCAATATATGAAA
>NW_011495082.1:18705087-18707481 GCF_000754665.1 Bison bison bison
ATCAAACATTTAAATTCAATCAACAAATCTTAATATACTTAGTGATTTAGTACAATTTAATTATCACTATTAAAAAGGCTTTTATACTATTTTGACTTTACATGTTTACATGTTATCAACAATTATAGTTTTAATAATTTGTGTTCTTTCTAAGCCCTTAAATTGTCTGAATAACTAAATGAACTCTTTCAAGCACTTAAATGATTCATAGATTCTAATGAATCAAGCTTAAATATGGTGAACTGGAATTGTTTTGTGAATTTAAAGTAAAATATTCTTTTACTTACAACCAAACTCAAAGACAAAGGAAGCTACTTATTTATGTATTCTTAAATGGAATCAAAAATTTCCATGACAAATTGTATTAAAAATTGTCTAAAAGTAATTAATATATAAAAAGTATTGATAAATTTAAATATGTGCTATAAGACTTTATGCATTTATTTCATCTATTTAATTCTAAGTTTTTCTTAATTATTAGCACATAATTACACAATCATGACACTTGATAACACCTCAAAAATCTTTTGTTATAATTTTCCCTGGCTGAGTTTCATATCAACCAGAGAGTTGGGCTGGAAAGGTGAATTAGGGTAGAGGTTGCTTGAGACTCTCATATAGTCACTAAAATGGAGATTTTTATATAACAAATGTTTTGATCTCTTAGCCCACATTTATACATTAAAATTAACTATTACTTGATTGTTAGCTTTTATTCAGGTTTGCAAACTCAACCCATCCTAGACAAATATATTCAACATTTTCTTTGATTTAATTAATCAATCTACTAATTGATCTTGAATTATTTTATTATTATCTCTATTGGTGGCATATGACTCATAGCTATTTTAATGATAATAATTAGATTCTGTATCTCTCATTTGTATATAGTGGCACAGCTTTTATTGTCCTTATATGTTTGTTTGGGCCCTTCTCTTGGCTCTGGAGATAGAGAAGTTAAAAAAAAGGCACAATTCTTACCATTATGCATATTGCATTGTAGTAGGGGAGAAACATAAGAAGAAGTTAAAACACATACAGAATCAAAACACACAAATTCAATCTATTTGCCAATAGTGGCATATGCTATGAAGAAAATAGTGCAGAGTAGAATAAAGGGGTAAGAGCAACAAGTTGGCAAATGGAGGGAAAAATGTTTTAAGTAAAAATGATAGGGAAAGCCATTCAGGTGATATACACTGGGATCTCAATAATATGAAGAGTCAGTGATGAGAAAATCAGGGCGAAAATATTCCAAATAGATAAATCATCAACATGGAGAAAAGGCTTAGATAAGGAAAAGGTGGGAGAGAAAAGCAATGAAAGTGAAACAGAGAGAGAAAGGAAGGAACTAAAGCCGAATCTACTGGCGCTTAGTTTAAAGGTGGGAGCTTGTAGTCTGGGCAGGATAGGAGCCCACTTACTTACCACTGATGCACTGGTGAATTCAAGTTCGTATTTTCTACTATGCCCTCTCCAGGTCCAGTTTAAGCAGTTCCCAGAGGTGGTCAGTCCCATTTGACTCCCTGGGCGTCAGCCTCTTGCTCCAAACAAAACCCATTTCCCTCCCCTAACTGTCCCAACCTCCCAAGGTATGAAGATGTGATTTTACCACAGTATTTTCAGATTCTCTAAGTGGGAGCCACCGTGTCCTCATCAGAACCAGACAAGACATTGTGAATAGTTGTCCAGAAAGGGTCAGTATCACAGCCCAGAAATGCGGACTGTTCATTCTCCAATGAGCAGCGGTGGGACAATGAAAGATAACAGATTGGAGCTAGCAGATAAAGAACTGGCTTTTGTATACTTTCAAATAGTCTATCTGTACGAGAGCCCACTTTACCTGGTAAATAACTGCATTTTCTTTGGAAACTGAGGCCAGCTCAGTTCAAATAATTTTGAATTTGCTTCTTCTATATCATTTCTTCTTTTTTTTCCCCCTCACTCTTATTATCTTTCAATCTCCCCAGACTTAGGATGAACTGTCGGCATTGGGCCAGACGTGAAGGGCCACATTGCAGGAGCTGTGGTGTGATGTCAGTGCCGTTATTAAAGTTTTAGCTTTGGTTTGCCTGGGGCACAACCAAAGGGGCAAGGCAAGGCACTGGGAGGCCGATACTGTCAAATACCTGTAAGAACAGAATAAATACATAAACTACGGGGTTTTAGAAAAGGCAGAGGAACCAGAGATCAAATTGCCAACATCCGCTGGATCATCGAAAAAGCAAGAGAGTTCTAGAAAAACATCTATTTCTGCTTTATTGACTATGCCAAAGCCTTTGACTGTGTGGATCACAAGAAACTGTGGAAAATTCTGAAAGAGATGGGAATACCAGACCACCTGATCTGTCTCTTGAGAAACCTGTATGCAGGTCAGGAAGCAACGGTTAGAAC
>NW_011495082.1:18707581-18717383 GCF_000754665.1 Bison bison bison
CACCTGGCTTATTTAACTTATATGCAGAGTACATCATGAGAAATGCTGGGCTGGAAGAAGCACAAGCGGGAATCAAGATTGCTAGGAGAAATACCAATATGCAGAGGACACCACCCTTATGGCAGAAAGTGAAGAGGAACTAAAGAGCCTCTTGATGAAAGTGGAAGAGGAGAGTGAAAAAGTTGGCTTAAAGCTCAACATTCAGAAAACAAAGATCATGGCATCTGGTCCCATCACTTCATGGGAAATCGATGGGGAAACAGTGGAAACAGTGTCAGACTTTATCTTTTTGGGCTCCGAAATCACTGCAGATGGTGACTGCAGCCATGAAATTAAAAGACGCTTATTCCTTGGAAGGAAAGTTATGATCAACCTAGATAGCATATTGAAAAGCATAGACATTACTTTGCCAACAAAGGTCCGTCTACTCAAGGCTATGGTTTTTCCAGTGGCCATGTATGGATGTGAGAGTTGGACTGTGAAGAAAGCTGAGCGCCGAACAATTGATGCTTTTGAACTGTGGTGTTGGAGAAGACTTTTATTTTTTTTTTATTTTTAAACTTTACATAATTGTATTAGTTTTGCCAAATATCAAAATGAATCCATCACAGGTATACATGTGATCCCCATCCTGAACCCTCCTCCCTCCTCCTTCCCCATACCATCCCTCTCTTGAGAGTCCCTTGGACTGCAAGGAGATCCAACCAGTCCATTCTGAAGGAGATCAGCCCTGGGTGTTCTTTGGAAGGAATGATGCTAAAGCTGAAACTCCAGTACTTTGGCCACCTCATGCAAAGAGTTGACTCATTGGAAAAGACTATGATGCTGGGAAGGATTGGGGGCAGGAGGAAAAGTGATGACAGAGAATGAGATGGCTGGATGGCATCACCGACTCGATGGACTTGAGTTTGAGTGAACTCCCGGAGATGGTGATGGACAGCGAGTCTTGGCATTCTGCGATTCATGGGGTTGCAAAGAGTGGAACATGACTGAGCGACTGAACTGACTGATGGGGTTGATAATTGCTTTTAATGATTTTTGTCTTACTCAATTCAGGCTATTATACCAAATTTCAGTTCTTTGCTGAGATGGGGAGGGGGGAGGGCGGAGGGTTCAGGATGGGGAGCATGTGTATATCTGAAATTAAATAAAAAAAAGAAAAAAAAAAGGAAAAAAAAAATCATTTGGGATCATGTATATTCACCTAAAATCATTATTTGAAAATACATAAAGGAAAATGTGACAAAATAAATTGGAATTGTTGAAACATATTAAAATGTATAGCTTCTAAAGTAAATTTCAAGTTTACAATACAGTATAATTATCTTTAATCCCTACACTGTACCTAAGATCTCCAGACCTTAGTACCTGCATAACTAAATTTGGTACTTTTAGACCAATATCTTCCCATTTTTCCCACCTCTCAACCTCTGGCAACCAGTAGTCTTCTCTCTACTTTTATGAATTTGACCTTTGCAGATTCCACAATATATGTGAGATCATGCAGTATTCAATTTTTTTGTTCCTGGCTTATTTCACTTAACATAACATCCTCCAGTTTCATTCATGTGGTCATAAATGACAGGATCTCCCTTTTGAAGTCTGAATAGCTTTGCTTTAAAAGTGTGTTACACTGAACTTTACCCATTCATCAATCAACAAGTGAGGTGGTGCCAGTGGTAAAGAGCCCAACTGCCAGTGCAGGAGAGATAAGAGACGGTGGTTCCATCCCTGGGCCAGGCAGATCCCCTGGAGGAGGGCATGGCAACCCATTCCAGTATTTTTGCCTGGAGAATCTCATGGACAGAGGAGCCTGGTGGACCACACTCCATGGGGTCACAAAGACTCGGACACAACTTAAGTGACTTAGCATGCATGCCCTCTGAATAATGCTGCTGTGAGCGGGGAAGTACAGACTTGTTAGAAATATTAGTTTCACTTCCTTTGGAAAATAGACCAAGAGGAGGAATTTCTAGATCATACGGTAGTTCTACTTTTAATTTTTTCAAGAACCTCTATACTGTTCTCCATAGTGAGTGTACAGAGTAACATTTCCTCCTACAATGGATGCTGGGCTGTGTTTAGTTGCTCGGTCATGTCTACCGGCTGCAACACCACTGCAATTTGTAGAGGGTTCCCTTTTGCCACATCCTCACCAAGCGAGGGCACCCCACTCCAGTACTCCTGCCTGGAGACTCCCATGGATGGAGGAGGCTGGTAGGATGCAGTCCATGGGGTCTCGAAGAGTCAGACATGACTGAGCGACTTCACTTTCATTTTTCACTTTCATGCATTGGAGAAGGCAATGGCACCCCACTCCAGTACTCTTGCCTGGAAAATCCCATGGATGGAGGAGCCTGGTAGGCTACATGCAGTCCATGGGGTCGCTGAGAGTCGGAGACGACTGAGCGACTTCACTTTCACTTTTCACTTTCACGCATTGGAGAAGGAAATGGCAACCCACTCCAGTGTTCTTGCCTGGAGAATCCCAGGGACGGGGAGCCTAGTGGGCTGCCGTCTATGAGGTCGCACAGAGTCGGGCACAACTGAAGCGACTTAGCAGCAGCAGCAGCAGCACTTACTATCTTTTGTCTTTTTGAGAGTAGCCATTCTGACACATGTGAAGTGATACCTCCTTCTGATTTTGAATTCCATTCCCTTGACAATGAGACATGTCAAACATGTTATAAACTCCTTGGCCATTTGCATGTCTTCTGTCTCTTGGCCCAGTATTTGTTCTTTTGTTGTTGAACTGTTTGAATTCCTTATATACTTTTAATATTAACCCCTTATTAAATATATGATTTGCAAGTCTTTCTCCCATTTCATAAATTACATTACCTACTGTTCATTGTTTCCTTTGTTGTGTGGGAGCTTTTTAGTTTGATGCAATCCCATTTTTTTTCTTTAATGCTTTTAATTTTAAAGTCATATCCAAAAAGTAATTGCCCAGACCAACCTCAAAAGGTTTCATCCCTAAGTTTCATTCCATGAGTTTAGTTTCAGGTCTTATACTTAGATCTTTACCATTTTGAGTTGACTTCTGTGTACTAGGAGAGAAAATATTAAGTGTTCTTACACACACAAGATGGTAACCATGCATGGTGATAGATATGTCCATTAACTTGATTGTGTTAATCTTTACATAGTATACATAGGATCAAAACATCAAATCACACACTTTAAATATATATAATTTATGCATCACTAAATCTGGAAAACAAAAATTGTAGTTCATATTGGAGAAGAAAAAAAGGTCAAATTAATGATTTATTGCTTTTAAGAGCAAAAGGAAAAAAAAATCAAAGCAAAAGAAATAGAAATTAGAACCACAAACAAGTAGACAACAAATATCTAATGGAAGAATGATATAAAATGGGGAGACAGAAGATAGAGCAAACAATGTAAGAAATTATAAACAAAAGGCACCACCATAAACCTTTCAGAAATTAAAAAGGCTTCAGATCTTGGAGTAACATTATGACAATAATTTTAAAATCGAGGTGAAATAGATGAGTTCCTAGAAAAATAGATCTATCAAATTAAATCCAAAAGGATAGATAATAAAGTCAGAATAATCATGATCTAATCAAGAAATAATTTACATAATTACTTTTAAAAGTTCTCACTTAGAAATCTGTCTCAGATAGCTCCATTGTTCTCAAAGTTAAAGATCAGCAATGTTATTAACATTTCTTCTCATATTACAATAGTATAAAAAACAGACTTTCCCACTCCATTTATTAAGCCAGAATAATACTCAGCAAAAAAATAAATAAATAAACAATATTTCTAATGAACACAGACCAAAAAAAATTTAACAAATTGAATACATCAACTATAGCATAATCAACCAGGATTAAATTTGATTTATTTTAGAAATAAATAGAAAAAGTTAAAAATTGTATCCTAACCTACTGTGTTTAAAGAACACAGGATAGAAGCACAATTATTTAAATAGATGTCTAAAAATGTATTAGTTGAAATCAAACAAACATTGAGAGAAAAATGGGAAGAATTTTCTTTTTTGAGAAAGATCATTAACAAAAGAATTACAGCTAACACCATGGTGTTACCTGGAGGATAAGGATGTTGCAATTCTCAGACAAAACCCTAATGACTAATGGAGCCGTAATGCCTTCATACCTGAAGACTATTTTCACTTGGAGGATGGTACTCCTGGCATGCTACTGGTCCCAGGGTTTCAGTAGAGTGTTAGCTCCTCACTACGGGATGCCAAGTGACTAAGTGACTGGAATGTCCCATTATGACTTAGTTGCTATTGGAATACTTGGTCATAAGATCAAGTGAGTATATTATAATATGAAAGTAATACATTTGTATCTGGACTCAAGAAAAATAAAATTGGACTGAGGATTTCATGTGGATTGAGATTTTCATGTTACTTATATCAGCTCACATCAGTTTCTTGCCCTATAACTGTTGGGTTTGTGGGGAGAAGGGTACATTTCTTAAAACTAACTCATAGGACAGAAAAGAACTTAGTCCTTGCTCACAGTGGATTGAAGAAATATATTTGCAACAGTTGCAAATTGACTTATTCCATACTACAGCCTCCCCTGGGGGAGCTCTGAAAAATAGTGGTGAAGATAAATCATTCCCACCAGCAGAGCTACTTGTCTTCTGTATTCACAGGTTTGGGGTCTGGGGAGTCAACCAATCCAGCATCTGAAAATATTAAAACAGAAATTCCAGAAGATTCTCAAAAGCAAAACTTGATGTTGCTACATGTTAGCAACTGTTTACATTGTAATCAGTATTATAAGTAATCTAAAGATGATTTAAAGTATATAGGACAATATGCATAGGTTATATGTAAATACTATGTCACCTTATATATGGGACTTGAGCTTCCTCAGATTTGGGGATCTGCAGGGGTCCTGGAACCAATTCCCCACAGATACTGAATGACCACTGGGTGTGGTGTGTCCAAAAGCAAACTCTTGGTTTTGTTCTCTCAATTCAGTTGCTATTATTACCTATTAGGGACTGAATGTTTGTGTCCCCTCAAATCCATATGTTGAAACTTAATGCCCAACATAATGCTATTTGGGAGGTGTGGCTTTTGGAAGGTGCTTAGAACTCAAAAGTGGAACCCTCAAATGGAATTAATGTTCTTATGCAAATGGCTTAGAAAGCTCCCCTGTCCCTTCCTTCCACCATGTGAAGTTATAGTGAAAATGTTGCCATTTAGGAAGCAGATACTAACCAAACACTGCTCCATGGTCTGTGAGAAATAAGTGTCTGTTGTGTATAAGCTACCCAGTCTGTTGTTTTGTTATGGCAGCTGCTAGAGCCAGAAAATATATATGTTGTATCCTAACTAGTGTATAAACACATTATCTAAAAATATTTCTATATAACCATCTATGTCTGTATTAAGCTAAACATCTAGAAACATTTTATATACCGTTTATGTCTGTATTAAGACATAAAGATGTCTCCAACGCTAATCCATTACTGCATGGTTTATATTAGCTTTCCACCCCAACTGTGAGAAACCAAACTTAAATTATCTGCCATCCATTTAATTGCTTCTTTCCTGTATACAGGCTTCCCTGATAGCTCAGTTGGTAAAGAATCCACCTGCAAATGCAGGGGATGCTGGTTCAATTCCTGGATCTGGAAGATCCACTGGAGATGGGGTAGACTACCCACTCCAGTATTCTCAGGCTTCCCTTGTGGCTCTGCTGGTCCACCTGCAACGTGAGAGACCTGGGTTTGATCCCTGGGTTAGGAAGTTCCCCAGAGAAGGGAAAGGCTAGCCACTCCAGTATTCTGGCCTGGAGAATTCCATAGACTGTATAGTCCATGGGGTCGTGAAGAGTCAGAAACAACTGAGTGAACATAGGTAGACATTCCTGTATACAGTTATAGGAGTTACAGACTTTACCAAACACGCTAAACCCATGTTCCTATTGTTCTCCATTTTAGTAAATGTCTCCAACATTTGTCAATTTCATTGGCCAAGAACCTTGGAGTTATCTTTGGATGCCCCCTTCCCTCATGTCCCACGTCTCAATCACTTACAAATCGTACTGACAACTTTTACCTCTAATCATGTTTCCTCACTTTCACTTCGGTTGTCTCTCATCTGGACCACTGCAGTTGCCTACTAAGTGCTCTCTCCCTTTCCATTATCGCTTCTCTCCCTAATGGGATTCTCTACACCAGAGCTACAGCACCTTCAAGAAAAATTCTAAAAAATTATGTCATACTTGTGGAAAAATAGTTCTCTCATCAGTTTCAAAATACCACTCAGGGTCTTTTCCATGGCCTAGAACTTCATGTTTTGCCATTCCTTTATTCTCACTGTTTTCAGCTTTTCTGATCTTTTATTCTTCAAGTGTTTCAAGCATGCTCTCAAATTAAAGATCATTTGTTGAGAGCATTATTATAGTTATTGTTATTATAGTTATAGTTTTTATATAGTTATATATATAACATTATATATATTATATATATTTTATATTTAATATATAATATACATTACTATATATATAACATCATTATAGTTATAGTTCATCTATAAGGCATAGAGAGCATTATTAGTGTTATTCTTCCACTCAATATGCTCCTGAAGCCTTCAGTCCTTTCTTATCTGTTTCATGAAAACTTCCCAGAGAGGTTTTCTTCGGTCACCTATCCAAAATACTGCTTCGTCCCTCAGTCTTTATCTCTTACTCTTAATTTTGAGTATGAGAAGCTTAACTTTGTGCTTCACATGAGTTGTCACTGTGTCGTATAACAGTATGAGTTTGCTTGTTTATAAATCTACTTATTACATCTTATTCGCTAACATATCAGCTTTCCATGGCAAAGATTTATACCTTTTCACTGTTTTATCTGTATGTCCAATCATGTTCACAGTAGGCACTAGATAAACATTTTGAGAAATTAATCAATTTTGAAAAATCAGAGCTTCTCTTAAAGCCTGCCATGAGGTTACATACCTAATATTCCTTACCCTGATCTCAACTAGAGATAACACCTGTCCAAGCGTTTCACGTAAGGACTTTTGATGAATGTAGTTGGTAGGATAAGAGAGTCAGAAGGAAATTACATAGAGGGCCAATGAAACAATTGAAATTTATAAAGTTTCTATTATCCATCTTAAGCAGCACACATTTCTATGATTTTTAAAAGTATTAACATTCTAAAAAATTAAAGTGATATAACAGTTTTGCCTGTATCTCTTTGATACCTATTGCTATTTATTTGCTAGTGATCTTTCTTTCACTCCTCCAAACCTCTACGATAAGTTTGTTGAGAACGGTTAGCTCTTATTATATGGGGAATTCAGAAAGTCTAACACAAAGTCAAGTAATTTATTTATCTGTTAAATTAATGTCTGTCATTACAACAATAGAGTCTCTAAAACAAAAGACTAAAGTTAATAATTCTTTGTTTCTTGTTAAAAATAAGCCAATGTGATTTGCTTTCCTTTTTCTTCAAACAGACAAAAACTGTGTTTGTAGCTTGAGATACTTTCATTGCTTTCTCTTTCTTGTGAAATGTATTAAACATTATTCTTAGAATTTACCTTATATTTAACAGAGGGCTCCCCCTGCTTTGAACCTCATAGTATTGAGGATACTATGGCTCTTTCTGCTGCTATAACTAACTTATTGTAATCAGTATGACTTGCTTTTTTTTTTACTATTGATATCTCATGGCAACTTGGACTTAAGTATACAGAATATTATTTTTCTAAATAATCTCTGATTGGAAGACAGCTTCTAAATAATACAGATGAACTATTCCATGCTCTAAATGAAGGATTAGTACAGGAGCACTGATAATCCACCTGATTTGCTGGCTTTTCTTCAAATGAACTACTAAGCTAGATCGTTTCTGGCAAGCTTCATCTGAGAGGTCTCCTCAAAATCATCCTTTTTCCTATTCATTGGATTTGCTCCTTCAGGGTCACTGTCAGACTGTGTAACTGGCCTTCTCCTGGCTTCTGATTTTTATTGTATCATGAATCCAGCTCCACCTACTTCCCTGTTACTTTTAAACTTACGACCTGCAATGGCTGAGCTCATTAACTTTCTCAACTGTAAATTTAAGCTACCTCTATGCAATCCAGATCTCAAACATGCAAAGACCACTTTCTGACTTCTGCATAGCCTCTCCAATTAACTTCTAATTTCATCACTCATCCCTTTTCTTAGAGGGTAGGAGAGGTACCTTTCAAGTCCCACAGTGAAGTCAGTATATGACTTTATAAAGGAAGTATAAAAAGAGAAGCAACAAAAATGCATTTCTAAACATGCCAAGAAACTCATAATCATTTCATACAGGTTTACATTTTTGCGGTGGGGTTAAAAATGTAGTATTTATTGCAAAAGTAAATTATATTACACCTTGCAATGATATTATAAAATATAAACTTTTGCTTTTTAAATATATATTAATATTGTATTGACTACATTATTGTAATATTATAGTACATTTATATTAACGTTATATATATAATATTGCTGCTGCTGCTGCTAAGTCGCTTCAGTCGTGTCCGACTCTGTGCGACCCCAGAGACGGCAGCCCACCAGGCTCCCCCGTCCCTGGGATTCTCCAGGCAAGAACACTGGAGTGGGTTGCCATTTCCTTCTCCAATGCATGAAAGTGAAAAGTGAAAATGAAGTCCTTAGTAGTGTCCAACTCTTCGTGACCCCATGGACTGCAGCCTACCAGGCTCCTCTGTCCATGGGATTTTCCAGGCAAGAGTACTGGAGTGGGGTGCCATTGCCTTCTCCTATATATAATATTAGGAACCCCAAATTGTTAGCACAGCAATGAAATGTCACCAATATTTATAATTTAACTTAAACCTATATTTGAAATCTTCATAGCTAAATACAACATATCTGAAATGCTGAAACGCTGCTGATATACAACCACTCATAGGACTGTATAATTTTGGTGCTTTGAGAGCTTTAAAGGCTTTTAAGAAACAAGGGAATTCAAATGCTTATAGAGTGGAAGTTCCCTCTGAGGGGTGCAATATTTGGCTGGATAATCAAAGTATTATCAATTGCAATGTAGCCAGCAACTGAGGAATAGCTAGTAGGATGTTCAGTTCAGTTCAGTTGCTCAGTCATGTCCGACTCTTTGCGACCCAATGAACCCCAGCACGCCAGGCCTCCCTGTCCATCACCAACTCCCAGAGTCTACACAAACCTATGTCCACTGAGTCGGTGATGCCATCCATATATCTCATCCACTATCATTCCCTTCTCCTCCTGCCCTCAATCTTTCCCAGCATCAGGGTCTTTTCTTTTTTTTTTTTTCTAACTTTATTTTATTTTTAAATTTTACATAATTGTATTAGTTTTGCCAAATATCAAAATGAATCTGCCACACGTGTTCCCCATCCTGAACCCTCCTCCCTCCTCCCTCCCCATACCATCCCTCTGGGTCGTCCCAGTGCACTAGCCCCAAGCATCCAGTATCATGCATTGAACCTGGACTGGCAACTCATTTCTTACATGATATTTTACATGTTTCAATGCCATTCTCCCAAATCTTCCCACCCTCTCCCTCTCCCACAGAGTCCATAAGACTGTTCTATACATCAGTGTCTCTTTTGCTGTCTCATACACTGGGTTATTGTTACCATCTTTCTAAATTCCATATATATGCGTTAGTATACTATATTTATGTTTTTCCTTCTGGCTTACTTCACTCTGTATAATAGGCTCCAGTTTCATCCACCTCATTAGAACTGATTCAAATGTATTCTTTCTAATGGCTGAGTAATACTCCATTGTGTATATGTACC
>NW_011495082.1:18717483-18718183 GCF_000754665.1 Bison bison bison
ATCCATTCATCTGATGATGGGCATCTAGGTTGCTTCCATGTCCTGGCTATTATAAACAGTGCTGCGATGAACATTGGGGTACACGTGTCTCTTTCCCTTCTGGTTTCCTCAGTGTGTATGCCCAGCAGTGGGATTGCTGGATCATAAGGCAGTTCTATTTCCAGTTTTTTAAGGAATCTCCACACTGTTCTCCATAGTGGCTGTACTAGTTTGCATTCCCACCAACAGTGTAGGAGGGTTCCCTTTTCTCCACACCCTCTCCAGCATTTATTATTTGTAGACTTTTGGATGGCAGCCATTCTGACTGGTGTGAAATGGTACCTCATAGTGGTTTTGATTTGCATTTCTCTGATAATGAGTGATGTTGAGCATCTTTTCATGTGTTTGTTAGCCATCTGTATGTCTTCTTTGGAGAAATGTCTATTTAGTTCTTTGGCCCATTTTTTGAATGGGTCGTTTATTTTTCTGGAGTTGAGCTGTAGGAGTTGCTTGTATATTTTTGAGATTAGTTGTTTGTCAGTTGCTTCATTTGCTATTATTTTCTCCCATTCTGAAGGCTGCCTTTTCACCTTGCTAATAGTTTCCTTTGTTGTGCAGAAGTCTTTTAATTTTAATAGGTCCCTATTTGTTTATTTTTGCTTTTATTCCAATATTCTGGAGGTGGGTCATAGAGGATCCTGCTGTGATGTATGTGGAGAGT
>NW_011495082.1:18718283-18719455 GCF_000754665.1 Bison bison bison
CCATTGTGTATATGTACCACAGCTTTCTTATCCATTCATCTGATGATGGACATCTAGGTTGCTTCCATGTCCTGGCTATTATAAACAGTGCTGCGATGAACATTGGGGTACACGTGTCTCTTTCCCTTCTGGTTTCCTCAGTGTGTATGCCCAGCAGTGGGATTGCTGGATCATAAGGCAGTTCTATTTCCAGTTTTTTAAGGAATCTCCACACTGTTCTCCATAGTGGCTGTACTAGTTTGCATTCCCACCAACAGTGTAGGAGGGTTCCCTTTTCTCCACACCCTCTCCAGCATTTATTATTTGTAGACTTTTGGATGGCAGCCATTCTGACTGGTGTGAAATGGTACCTCATAATGGTTTTGATTTGCATTTCTCTGATAATGAGTGATGTTGAGCATCTTTTCATGTGTTTGTTAGCCATCTGTATGTCTTCTTTGGAGAAATGTCTATTTAGTTCTTTGGCCCATTTTTTGAATGGGTCGTTTATTTTTCTGGAGTTGAGCTGTAGGAGTTGCTTGTATATTTTTGAGATTAGTCTTCAATATCCACAAATCAATCAATGTAATACACCACATTAACAAATTGAAAAATAAAAACCATATGATTATCTCAATAGATGCAGAGAAAGCCTTTGACAAAATTCAACATCCATTTATGATAAAAACTCTCCAGAAAGCAGGAATAGAAGGAACATACCTCAACATAATAAAAGCTATATATGACAAACCCACAGCAAACATTATCCTCAATGGTGAAAAATTGAAAGCATTTCCTCTAAAGACAGGAACAAGACAAGGGTGCCCACTTTCACCATTACTATTCAACATAGTTTTGGAAGTTTTGGCCACAGCAATCAGAGCAGAAAAAGAAATAAAAGGAATCCAAATTGGAAAAGAAGAAGTAAAACTCTCACTATTTGCAGATGACATGATCCTCTACATAGAAAACCCTAAAGATTCCACCAGAAAATTACTAGAAATAATCAATGACTATAGTAAAGTTGCAGGATATAAAATCAACACACAGAAATCCCTTGCATTCCTATACACTAATAATGAGAAAACAGAAAGAGAAATTAAGGAAACAATTCCATTCACCATTGCAACGGAAAGAATAAAATACTTAGGAATATATCTACCTAAAGAAAAAAAAAACCTATAATAGAAAAG
>NW_011495082.1:18719555-18726841 GCF_000754665.1 Bison bison bison
AGAAATCCCTTGCATTCCTATACACTAATAATGAGAAAACAGAAAGAGAAATTAAGGAAACAATTCCATTCACCATTGCAACGGAAAGAATAAAATACTTAGGAATATATCTACCTAAAGAAACTAAAGACCTATATATAGAAAACTATAAAACACTGGTGAAAGAAATCAAAGAGGACACTAATAGATGGAGAAATATACCATGTTCATGGATTGGAAGAATCAATATAGTGAAAATGAGTACACTACCCAAAGCAATTTATAGATTCAACGCAATCCCTATCAAGCTACCAACAGTATTCTTCACAGAGCTAGAACAAATAATTTCACAATTTGTATGGAAATACAAAAAACCTCGAATAGCCAAAGCGATCTTGAGAAAGAAGAATGGAACTGGAGGAATCAACGTACCTGACTTCAGGCTCTACTACAAAGCCACAGTTATCAAGACAGTATGGTACTGGCACAAAGACAGAAATATTGATCAATGGAATAAAATAGAAAGCCCAGAGATAAATCCATGCACATATGGACACCTTATCTTTGACAAAGGAGGCAAGAATATACAATGGATTAAAGACAATCTCTTTAACAAGTGGTGCTGGGAAATCTGGTCAACCACTTGTAAAAGAATGAAACTAGACCACTTTCTAACACCATTCACAAAAATAAACTCAAAATGGATTAAAGATCTAAACGTAAGACCAGAAACTATAAAACTCCTAGAGGAGAACATAGGCAAAACACTCTCCGACATACATCACAGCAGGATCCTCTATGACCCACCTCCCAGAATATTGGAAATAAAAGCAAAAATAAACAAATGGGACCTAATTAACCTTAAAAGCTTCTGCACATCAAAGGAAACTATTAGCAAGGTGAAAAGACAGCCTTCAGAATGGGAGAAAATAATAGCAAATGAAGCAACCGACAAACAACTAATCTCAAAAATATACAAGCATCAGGGTCTTTTCAAATGAGTCAGCTCTTCGCATCAGGTGGCCAAAGGATTGGAGTTTCAGCTTCAACATCAGTCCTTCCAATGAACACCCAGGACTGATCTCCTTTAGGATGGACTGGTTGGATCTCCTTGCAGTCCAAGGGACTCTCAAGAGTCTTCTCCAACACCACAGTTCAAAAGCATCAATTCTTCTGTGCTCAGCTTTCTTCACAGTCCAACTCTTACATCCATACATGACTGCTGGAAAAATCATAGCCTTGACTAGACTGATCTTTAGGAGTCACATAAAGTCTTAATGGTCAATGCAATTATTTCTCTGTATGTATCTCTCCTAGTTTTGTTACACAAAGAAGAGCTCTTCTAAGGACATTGTAATAATTTCAACAAACCCTAGGAAGATTTGCTTTTGACATCTTGAATTTCTCTGACCCATAACTATTTGGAAACAACCTCTCACCAAATATTGTGTGAACATTTAAGTTTCTTTGTGTGTGTGTTAGTCACTCAGTCATGTCCCACCCTTTGCAATCCCATGGACTGTAGCCCACCAGGCTCCTCTCTCCCTGGAATTCTCCAGGCAAGAATACTGGAGTGGGTTGCCATTCCCTTTTCTAAGGGATTTTCCAGACCCAAGGATTGAACCCAGGTCTCCTGAACTGTATACAGATTCTTTAACCATCTGAGCCACTAAGTTTCTCTAACCCAGGACAAATGCTAGGAACCCAGGCTTAAAAATAAAATCTCACTGGGCTTCCCTGGTGGCTTAGTGGTAAAGAATCCATTGCCCAATGCAGGAGACACAGGTTCTCTCCCTAATCTGGGAAGATCCCACATGCCATGGGGCAGCTAAGCCCATGTGCCACAGCTACTGAGCTCACTCACCACATCTCCTGGACTCTGCAGGCCCTAGAGCCGGTGCCCCAGAACAAGAGAAGCCACTACAATCAGGAGCTCTGGGGCTGCAACTAGAGAAAGCCCACGTGGCAAGGAAGACCCTGAGTACAGCCAAAAATAATAAATAGATAATTTTTATTGAAAAAAAGCAAAATCACACTAATTACTAGTATTCTGAAAGATTATTCACATGCCTAAGATTTATTCTTCCTTGGACATACTCTTAAGAATGCCTGCAAAAGACAGTCTCTGAGTTACTTGTCTCTGGCTAAACCTGGGAGAAACATCTATCAACTCCATGAACTGTGTCTACAACAGTTCATGTAAGTCTACTAGCTTGTAGACTTACAAGCTAGTAATACACATGCATATAACAGTTAAGGGTGAAAACATAACTGCCTAAGATGGCGGTTTAGAATAAAATAGCAAGAAAAAAAAATTCTGAGCAGGGCCAGACTTCAAAGAATTTGTTTAACCAATGTTAAATAAAGACTAATAAACAAAAAGAAGTCCCAAGGAAAGGGAGGGGTGTCTTTCAGTATTCAAAAATGCTAGAATGACCAAAATTAAAAGTTCATTAAAGGAGCCAAGCAGTATATTTGAGTTGCAGAATAGATTTAATTTAAAACTAAATCAGTAGAGATAGTGTAAACAAGAACAAGTAATGTAGAAAAATTAACAGTTTCAGAGAAATGTGAAATACCTCTAAACATATCAACAGACATGTAATGAGAATATTAGAAAGAGGGAGGAGAGAAAGGAGTAGAAAAAAAAAATTTGAAGATATATGGTTGAAAATACCCCAAATTTGATGAAAAGCATTAATTTACACATCTGAGAAGTTCAGTAAAGCTCAAGAAGAATGACCACAAAGAGATCCAAACACACACACACATCATACTCAAAAGCCAAATATAAGAGAAACATTTGAAAGCAGCAAGAGAAAAAATTACTCAACACATACAAGGGAACCCTGAACAAATTAACAAATACCTTTTTATCTAAAACAATGGAAGCCAGCAAGCAGTGAGATGACATATTCACAATGCTGAGAGAAATAAAATAATCTACCAAGAATCCTGTATTTAGCAAAGCTATCTTTTGAAGAAATTACTAAATGTTCCTACATAAACAAGACTGAGATATTCCACTAGTATGAAACCTGCTTCACAAGAAATACTCAAGAAAGTTATCCAAGCAGAAAGCAAGTGACACTAAGTTAAATTAAAGTGATATTAATAAGTTAATTAATAAATTAAATAATAATACATATTATTATTAAAGTGATATAATTTAAAGTATAAATATCAAAGTAAGATATAACTAAACCTATTTATGATATTTATAAAATATAAAATATGACATATATGATAAAATAAATATCAAAGTAAAATATAAAGTAAAGTAAAATATTACAATAGATTACAGTGATATTAATTCAAATTCACAAGGGATAAAAAAAGAGCTCAAGTTATGATAGACACTGTAGAGATTTATTTCTCCTTATCCATTTCATTGGTTTTAAAGTACTTGTATTTAACTGACTTAAAATACCCCTCTACAGTGACTGTGTTCTGAAAATGAACATAGTAAACATGAATTTTACCTTCTCAAAAATGTGTAAGGCAGAGGAGAAAAGTAGGGAATTGTGAAGACTTTTGTACTTTTAGAAAATCAGGGAATTCGAAGGGGCTCAGATCATAGATGAGAAAGAATGATGTACAGCACTGAAGAGCATTTGCTAGATTTCTGACCTGGGCTCTGAGTTAAGGGTAAATCCAAGGTCATATTCCTGGAAGCACTATGAAATATTTGGACTTGGTGTCTCATTTCCATTTGACTTCTTTCAGAAATTTGTAATAACAATTCTCTTGGTAAAATTTTAGCCAGGTGTATATCTGAGTCCCACAGATTTCTATAGAGCAAGAAATTTCATCTTTTTGAAAAGTGATTGTTGCCTTTAAATAATTTATGTCAAGTTCAAGGGAATTAGGAAAGTGAATCTGGAGAGGGTTAAGATACATTTACTTAACAGTAAGAGAAACAAAGGAATCAGACATAACTCAGCAATTAAACAGCAACAAGGACTAACCCTAGGATCTATTTTAAATGCAGAGTAGTAGTTCCATTCATCTGGCTATGTTTGAGGATCACTGTGAAATATTTCTGTGTTGTCAACTACTTCTACCTGTAGCTCATTGCCTTACAACAAAAATGAATTGGGTGCTTTTAATAGGTCATTTACAACCAGATAATTGGAACAAAGGCAAAGACTTGTTTAGTGGCTAATGAACATGCTTGCTCTAAACAAAAGGAAAAGGAAGAATCTTCAAAAAAAGTGTTTAATCCCAATATTTCAATGATGGGAAAACTTTTTTTTTTTTTAATATGTGAGTATTTATGTACTACAAAGAATGTCTTTTAGACTCAGTGTAATCTTTCTGCATCTTGACTAATAAGGTTCCTTGCCTGTAGGTCATGCCTTCAACAGAAAAAGTTACTCTGAGTGGATCTGTTTCATTCAAAAGTTTTATATCCGAGTATTTAAAACGGCTGAGAAATCCTCAAAATAATACTTTTCCTTCATGTTTGTTATTATTGCTAGTTCTTTTTTGTCCCATCCTCCACCAGAACTGCAGTGGCATTTCCTAACTAGGAGTGCATATCTATCTTAGCAGATTTTTAAGGCCTTGCTTCATTTTGAGATAAATGAGTGAGTTCTGGGTCACTGGTTAAGATCAAACACCAGACAGGTAAGATCACCAGACAGGTATGAAGTAACTTTAATTGTGCAGGAGGCATAAGTCTCCTACTCAAGTCTCTCAGTTTATTTCTATGTTATAATCTAGGCAAACAAACGGCAAAACTGCAAAAAGAATCCGATCCCAAGGATTTCTGAAATGTATCACTATGATTTAGTTTAGCTACTAGTAATTAACAATGACAATAAAAACAACAAGAAGTATTCACTGAAAAAAAATGTGCTGTCTTGCAGCAACCCTCTGTACTTACTGGCTTTTAACCTAATTTATATACATCTGATTGTGCTCCATAAAAATTTAGAGCTCCCACTGTAGTAAATCGGAATTTGTTTTGTTTAATAAAAATATTGCCAGATAGCAACTGTCAGTTAGAAAATTAGATTTAATTTCCCTTTATGAGTAATTAGCTGTGAGCATCTCGGCTCTCTTTAGGCATATAATTAACTTTTCTAATCAAATGTAACTTCTTTTGTGTTGAAGATAGTACAATGAGCTTTGTCATCAAATACTACACTTCCTATTCATGACAGAAATAAGTGAAATAAATTGTTTACTCTATTTTACTCCTGAGATTTTAACATGGAAATGAGAAACAAACAGGAAAGATGTAAAGAGTTGCTAATGGCAAGGTTTCTTTGTTTGGAAAGGCATTTCAGTTCTAAATTTCTATTTTCAATATGCTGTTGAGACTCTGAAATTGCAATCAGGTATATGAAAAACTGGACATGAGCAGGCATTCGGCGGCCCAGCTCTACTCTGTGCCTTCAGGTCACCCTGAGCAGAATTTACATCAGAACCATTCAGCTCTAGCCTGGCTTGCTTCCATCATTCTGGGCGAGAGCTCAGAGATAGAGCTACATGATATAAACATAGCTGTTTAAGAAGTGAAAAAAATCTAGCTACATTACTTAATCTGCAACATAATAATTTAAAAATGAAATTTAATGTTTGACTGAACTTATACATTTAATTTGTAGGAAGAGAAGATCTTCTAAACAGAAACTTAATTAATGCTTATTTCTGAATTAACTATGCAAGAACTCATATGCTGGTAATTTTCTCTGGATATTATTAACCTCCACGTGGCCTCAAAAAGTGTGATATGATGTGTAGATGTTATATTTGATATTGGAAAAAGAGGATATGTGGAAACATCTTTAAAAATGATTGCTTATTGAAAAAGTGCCAATCCTGTTCATGTTGTATGTATAGAATTTGCTCAACTAAGACAAAACACTGCTGTCTCTATGATGTGAGAAAGATAAGGATTACTACAGCAAATCCAAGTATTCAGTCCCTGCCTCATTAAATAATTGTAAATATAATAATGTACTTTTGCCCAGACCACTACTAGATTATGGCTTTCAGCTACATACTAGAAAAGAAAGGCAAATTTTTTAGAGAATAATCTCTCTTGCAGAATTTCTAACTTTACTTGAAGCATTTATATCAATTTTGCCCTCAATATTGGGAGAAAAAAATGTAAGAAATTTCGCTCTTTCTTTACATTAAGAATAGGGAAAAACATCTGAATCTCTCTGGGGAAAAAAAAAATGTATTAAACCCATAAAATTAGTATATGTTTATTTTCTACTTAAAATCTCAAAATCTTTTACCCAGTATTGACTGGCCACTTTTATCAGTGTCTTTATTTATTTTCTGGTTTCACTATGTTAGATAATTTATCAACAAAAGCTTATGTCACTTAAAAAAAAATATGTTAGTTACTCAGTTGTGTCTGACTCTTTGCCATCTCATGGACTGTAGCCTGCCAGGCTCCTCTTGCTGTGGGATTCTCCAGTGCAAGAATACTGGAGTGTATAATAGTGGAACTCATTATAAATCATACTCAGTTCCCTTCTCCAGGGGATCTTCCTACCCAGGGACTGAACTTGAATGCCCTGCATGGCAGGTCTATCCTTTACCATCTGAGCCACGAGGGAGGCCCCTTTATGTCATTTTCATATAGTTAATTCTAGGAAACAAGAAAAGAATTTAACTCTATCATTATTATTTCATTGGACAAGAAATCAAGTTTTGTGCATTTGTTAAATGTTCCTGGCATACATTATTTTTATGGACACGCATATCTAAATTAAAGGAAAAAAATCTGTATCACCAGTAAACAGAGTTTTATTTCTGTTTTCACAATGTGATTTATTTATTCTGACATACAATATATTCTGTGAATATGCAGCTAAGGAATGCAGACTCACTTTAATATTAGTATTAGTACATCAAAATTAGTAAATGAAATCTTCTCTGATAAACAGAGCATAGGAATTACTTTTAGATATTCAGACTTGACTCCTTTTCATTAGTGAAGATAATTCAGAATGAACTGTGAATCTGTGTGTGTAGAACTCATGATAAATCATACTTAATCATTTTTGTTATCTTTTGAGTAGAGGTATACAGTAACAACACATAATACATTTTCAAATTTTCTTTGAAAATTAATATTTCTGGATATAGGGCATAACAAATAATCTGTGGTCAGACAAAAGCTATCTGATTTTATGATTGTAGTATTTGCAAGAAGGCAATGGCACCCCACTCCAGTACTCTTGCCTGGAAAATCCCATGGACAGGGAGCCTGGTAGGCTGCAGTCCATGGGATCGCTAAGAGTCGGACACGACTGAGCGACTTCACTTTCTCTTTTCACTTT
>NW_011495082.1:18726941-18738008 GCF_000754665.1 Bison bison bison
ATTGGAGAAGGAAATGGCAACCCTCTCCAGTGTTCTTGCCTGGAGAATCCCAGGGACGGCAGAGCCTGGTGGGCTGCGGTCTATGGGGTTGCACAGAGTCGGACACGACTGAAGCGACTTAGCAGTAGCAGCAGAAGCAGCAATTGGAAAGGATGGGCTTCCCTAATAGCTCAGCTGGTAAAGAATCCGCCTGTAATGCAGGAGACCCGGGTTTGATTCCTGGGTTGGGAAGACCTGCTGCGGAAGGGTCAATCTACACACTCCAGTACTGTTGGGCTTCCCCTGTGGCTCAGCAGGTAAAGAATATGCCCGCAATGCGGCAGACCTGGGTTTGATTCCCAGGTTGGGAAGATCCCCTAGAGAAGGGAAAGGCTACCCAGTAGCCAGGAAAGGCTCCAGTATCCTAGCCTGGAGAATTTACAGTCCATGGGGTCACAGAAAATCTGACACGACTAAGCGACTTTCACTCACTTCACAATAGGAAAGGATGAAATTTCCTTCAGCTTTTTAATAAATGAATTTGTCTTTAGGCACCTATCATATACAGTAAGAGGAGAAATTTGGCTTTTAGCACTGGTGAACTAATAAGATGAATTGCTACAAAGTATTGAGTTCTCATATGAAGACAATTTTACAGTAAATGTAATATTGCTTTTATATTTACCTCATTCCCACAAATAAAGCAAAGAAATACAAAGTTCAATGCTAATACTCAATAAAAGGCCTAGCCCTCTCCAAAATAATTGCCAGGATGTAGCATAGTCATTTAAATTATATAAGTCTTTTAGTCTAGATTTCTTAGCCATTTACTGACAGTGCTCATATTCTCCAAAAGCCAGTTACATGAATGAGGCTCTGTGTATGTTTTTTTAAACTGTGCCAAGGTGTATTCCCACATCCTGCATAAACTGTATGAAGATTCAGAGAAAAGGACGGAGTTAAAATTGTGTTTATCAGTTATTTGTTCCACATAGATCAAACAAAAGCCCATACTTTTTCTCATGACAATTTTACTTAAAAATGACTTTCAAATGTGCTAAATAGTTATTGTATATCTAGCAGATACCAGAAATGTTAAGAATGCAAATGGTATAAAATGGAATTTGTGACTTACAGGAATTCATGGTCCTGACTGAGGGATATAACATGTTCCCAAAAATATTAAATGGTATAATGTTGTGGACAGTATGAAGGACAGGGAAGCCTGGAGTGCTGCAGTCCCTGGGGTCACAAAGAGTTGGACACAACTTAGCAACTGAACCACAACAATATTGTTTTTTAATAATTGTGTAGAAGTCTTGACTATTAAAGGGCTTATATATAATTTGAGAGTTAAGTTGAATTTTTAAGAAAAGATGAAAGAGGGAAAAGAATCTGAAAAATAATCTATGTACATACAGGTGTGTGTGTGTGTGTATATATATACACACATACATGTGCATGCTGCTGCTGCTGCTAAGTCGTCCCAGGCGTGTCCGACTCTGTGCGACCCCATAGACGGCAGCCCACTAGGCTCCTCCGTCCCTGGGATTCTCCAGGCAAGAACACTGGAGTGGGTTGCCATTTCCTTCTCCAGTGCATGAAAGTGAAAAGTGAAAGTGAAGTCGCTCAGTCGTGCCTGACTCTTAGCGACCCCATGGACTGCAGCTTACCAGGCTCCTCCGTCCATGGGATTTTCCAGGCAAGAGTACTGGAGTGGGGTGCCATTGCCTTCTTCATATATATATGCATACACATAACTAAATCACTTTACTGTACACCTGAAAACAACACAACATTGTAAACCAACTAAACTTCAATTTTTTAAAAAAATGATCTTTAGAAAAAGAAAGAAGGAAAGGATTTAATGGATTAAAAAGAACAGTGGCAAGCTTTCCAGAAAGTGCAGTACAGACATAAATCTAAAAAAAAATCAGGATTTAACAGGGCATGTGGTTCTCATAGGAAAGGACTGTTTTACTGGGGCATGGCAGTTAGGTATACTGCATCTAGACGCAGAAGAGTTTGAACAGTCAGTTTCAGAAGTTGGATCTGTTCCTCAGGATTCCCCACCATTCTCATCAGAGGGATGGCAGTGATGGGCTGTATTAGGGGGCTTTGTTTGGGGAAAAGGACTTCATTTTCCCCAGAGCAGCAAGTGGACAGATCCTCCAACATAAGTTGTGTGTAACGAGAAAGGAAGGAGAGTATCTTCAAGTAGCTATTCATTCTTCCACGTGACCTGTTTTGTAATTTTCTCTCTTTCACACATGTGTACTTGTACACATACTCCAGGTGTATACACATGATCAGCTCTTCCTTGCCTAAATTCTTAGAAAGAAACCGTGACAGAAGAACTCAAAATCTAAAAATAGTTTTGGGTTGGCTGTAGAATGTGTAGTAAAATTTATCAAAGTTTATTTATCAATGACTTTTGCTGCACTGATATTAAAATGAGTTCATATAATAGGCTTGTCTTATGTTGCAGCAACATCAATTTTTGCCATGGTCTGTACACACCGTCTATTCAGTTGCTTCTGTACACTGGCCCCTGCCAGTCTCCTGCCAGGAATGCTAACCTTAACACTATTACATGGGTACAGGATACCATGCATTATGCCAAGGGCTTTTCATTGATCAGCTCCATTAGTCCTTATAAAAATTTCACCACGTTAATGTTGCAAATAAAGTAATTGAGACCCAGAGACACCAGTAACTAATTCCATCCCACACTAGGTTATGAACCCCCTGAGGGTTGATTCTGTGTATTCATTTTGCTCCTGCCAGTGACTGTTACAGTGATACTAAGTGTTGGTTGATTAAAGACATTATTGAAGAAGAAGACATAGGTAAGTACATTAACCCAGAAAGAGCCAGCATTATGTAAAATAGTATCATACTCAGATGGTCAAAATCTAAACATTAGGCAGTGGAAAATCCATGTAAAATTCATGTAAACATTCATGTAAAGTTGGAAATGTTAGATACTAATTGTATCAAATTATGATGCAATTATTAGTGACAACATTTAGAAAGTGCCACCATAAGTCATCAACCTCAGCACGTAGCCACATTCTGGACTTTATTATCACCTAGGTATAACTTATTTATAGCATTTAAACTCTTGTACCACACTTTGTGAACAAAATCTTCAGTGTTGATAAATATTATTCCTTTATTCAGTTTATAATCCACTGAGATATGCTACCTTTTATCCACAAATTTCTCCAACAAAACATGATCATTTTAGTCTAATTTCCTACACAGACTAACGATGAATTGGCTTACTATTTCATCAATAGTCTCAAAATTGCAGCTCTTGTATCTTTTCGCTCTATCATTCAACTCACAACACTGATTAAACACTACAATTTGTTATCTATTTTCCTGCACTAGTAAAGTGATTTGCTTTTTGGAAAAACTACAAAAATTTGTGGAATGGTAGACTGATGCAACTCCAATATCATTGTTTTCATGTCTACCTGAACCATTGACAGTATTTGTCAGTCTGTTATTAAAAATACACTTGTGCCCCTTGCTTCGAGAGGCTCTTCTAATAACCATGGGAATCTCCAAGGTTTCCTTACCAAACTTTCAACCCATGGATTGCTCCTATAAATGATGCAACCTCTGACCTCCCTCACTGAGCAGTGCCGTATGTTTTCCAATACAACCATTCCTTCCGGGATGCGCATTAAGCCTTTAGACTTATTTTCTTGCTCATTCCTAAAATCCCTGGAACCTAAAGCATTCTCTGGAATGTCACAACTAATCAATAAACATATGTCAAAAAATTTTAAGAAAACCATTAGATAGGTAACGTAAGTGAGATTGATAATGAAACCGGTAGTTAGAAATGGGGGTGAGGCATTAAATATGGACGATGGACAGAGGAAGCCACAGTAACAGACTCTGAAAACTGAATATGAATGCTTGAAATAAGGCTGAGCCCTAGCAGCAGAAATAACCATGTCTGAGGAATAACTATAACCAGTCTTTAGGTTGTGTTTTATGGAGAAACAGCACAGCAATACTTTCTTTTGGCTCAAGGTTTGAAGAAAGAGGGGAAGTTAGCTCCTGAGAAAAAATACCATAGACATTTGGCAGAAAGACATGGGTTATCAGGGTTCTGTAGAAGGTGGTAACAACACACGGAAGACAGTGGCCTGCTACTCTAGCCTGGCTATTTGTTAAACCACAGTGCACAGAAACTCTGAATTTTATGGTGATTTGCTCTTAGCTGGGAAAGGATGACCTGAACAAATTCCAGATATATGATAGGAATGGATACTGATAGTTATCTTTAAAATTTATTTTATTGTCTTCACTATGGAAGGAAGGGGAATTTTAAGTATAGATCCATTGATTCTACATTAGATATTTTGGGCACACTTTTCATATATCTCTTTTAATCACCCCAAATCTCTTTAAGAAAGATGGTATTATCATCAGCTTTGAATAAAGAAATGTATGCTCAGAGAAGTAATTTGCTTAAAGCCATTTATTACACTGTAGAACTGGATCTAAAGCCACTTGCCTCTTTCATGATCCTGTGCTAAGAAAAGAACCTGTATCTTCCTTGAGGGACCTGCATGGAAAGCAGGATTAGAGAAACTTGCTGTGAGAGTTTGCAAGTATTTAGTTTATCATTGCTTAATGCTAAGCCACTAAATAATATTCTCTTCAAAATGATAAAAGAAGAAAAAATGAGCTGCTAGTTGGGGTTTAAGGAGAACCCCGACTTTAAAAGCACATATGGAATTGGGTGCAGGTGTCTTTAGAATCTACACATTTTTAACTTCTTGAGCCTTGGTCAAAATAGTATCTTTTAAAAGCTGCTAGCAAATTTTGGTAATTAATATTTAACTAAATATTTGTGCTACGGCATAAGACTTTATTTTTGAGTTGACATTTTGGTGAACTGGAGGCTATTGTACTGAGGATTTTGGTCCTAGAAACAATTTTACTGTTCATCATCTTTCTGTCATTCATTCTAACGAAGGCAAATAGTAGTAGTTGGTATCATTGATAACCTTGGAGGAAGAACAGGAGAATAGATGTCACACCAAGAGTCTGCAATTTTAACAAAACGAGGCCTAATTAATGGCTTTGCTTGTTTTACCTTAAAGTTGATACTTTATGCTACTGATATCATGTACCTAACCAATTTTTAAAAATAACTCTACTCATTCTTACTAGTACCACCTCTTCCACTATTTTTCTTTCAGTGAATTTAAAAGTGTATATCACTTAATTAGGGACTTCCCTAGTGCTTAAGAATCTGCCTTGCAGGGTAGGGGAACACAGGTTCGATCCCTTTTTTGGGGAGCTAATCTCCCACCAGCCATAGAGCAGCTAGGCTTGTATGCTACAACTGCTAAGCCCACGGGCCACAAGTACAGAGTCCGTGTGCCGCAACCAAAGACCTGCATGCCACAACGAAGACCAGCACGGGCAAGTGAAAAGGACAAGCCAGTCAGAAGGGCCACCAAAAAAAAAAAGTGTAGCACTTAGTTTTATACTCATTCACGCTTTTGACTACTTTTCCTCATAGCTTGCTGCTGCTAAGTCGCTTCAGTCGTGTCCGACTCTGTGCGACCCCATAGACGGCAGCCCACCAGGCTCCCCCGTCCCTGGGATTCTCCAGGCAAGAACACTGGAGTGGGTTGCCATTTCCTTCTCCATTGTGTGAAAGTGAAAAGTGAAAGTGAAGTCGCTCAGGCGTGTCCGACTCTTCTCGACCCCATGGACTGCAGCCCACCAGGCTCCTCCACCCATGGGATTTTCTAGGAAGAGTACTGGAGTGGGGTGCCATTGCCTTCTCCATCCTCATAGCTTACATTGTCCCAAATCAGACCCACTGTTAGCAGATAATGCACCCAGTGGTAATACATAATGCTAACTCAAACTCAGGAGGAAATACCTATTTCAAAAATGAAATTATTAAATTGCTATAAACATTAGCTACTCACTTTAACTGCTCATTTTGTCTGTTTTCCAATGAATTAAATAGTATTAAACTGTAAACTGTCTTTAACAAAACTAATTAATTCTGTGAGATTATTGAGCTGCCACTGTGTATGACAACAAAAACATTGGAAGCCATTCGTATTTGCAATCACTTCTCTATTGTACCTTCTAAAGATGCTGCTGCTGCTGCTGCCGCTAAGTTGCTTCAGTAGTGTCCGACTCTGTGTGACCCCATAGACGGCAGCCCACCAGGCTCCCCCGTCCCTGAGATTATCCAGGCAAGAACGCTGGAGTGGGTTGCCATTTCCTTCTCCGTTCTAAAGATGACTTGGATTGTTTTATTCAAATGCTAAAGTTCATTTTGTATTAGGGTATAGCCAGTTTACAATGTTGTGGTGGTTTCAGATGAACAGCAAAGGAACTCAGCCATACATAGACATGTATCCATTCTCCCCTAACTATCCTTTCCCAGTGACAACCATACGTCATTTTCTAAGTCTGTGAGTCTCTTTCTGTTTTGTAGGTAAGTTCATTTGTATTGTTTATCTTTAGATTCCGCCTATAAGGGAGGTCATATGATAGTTCTCCTTCTCTGGAGGAGAAGTCAGTAAGAGGCTAGATTGTGTGCACAGTGGATAGATTAAAAAGGCCCTAAAAGAAGAAAAGTCAACAAAAACAGTAGCAGTTGGAGAGCCGGTGTGAGAAAGAAATAACATGTAGGTGATTCTGAAAGGTGTGAAACTTTTAAGAAAAGAGTAAAGTATTTAAAGAGGATACTTTCATGGTGTCTTCTTGTGGTCAGTGTGATGTACTCTGTAGTCTGGATTAATTAGTAAAGGTTGGCCCTGCTGCTGCTGCTGCTAAGTCACTTCAGTCATGTCGGACTCCTAGCGACCCCATGGACTGCAGCCCACCAGGCTCCTCCGTCCATGGGATTTTCCAGGCAAGAGTACTGGAGTGGGGTGCCATTGCCTTCTCTTGATGTACTCTCTAGTCTGGGTTAATTAGTAAAGCTTGGCCCTGCTTTTCAAATATTTTGATGATAGAACTTTGTGTATGAGTATCTATGCCCACAAATGTGTTTTGTGCATTTAATAATTATATTAATATTAGCCTCTAAAGAGTAATATGGAAGGATGGCTAGGCAAGGCCCAGTAATATGTAATATTTGAATTGTAACAATAGTAACAACTCAAGAAAACCTGGTAGATTTAGAAACTAAGAGAAATCATTACATGAATTTATATTTATAATTATACCTATGATTATAAACATATCAGATTTAATAATGAATATAGTTCTACATCTTGCATATATTGAAAAAATTCACACTCATTATTCTTTTAACGCTTTGTATTTATTAAACAAAGTCAGTGTTGTTGATTTGGTAATGATAAATTGATCTCAGTATATTTTTAACATAAGAGATAACTGTATTCTTATTTTTCTCCAGGTTTATATTTTTCTCCCATCTATCTTTCTAGTAATTTGAGGCAGTAGAAATATCATATGTAACTTCAAAATGAATATTGGATTCTCTCATTTTGCTGTATAAAATACTTTATAAAAAGTCTGAGAGGATTTCTCTAACATTATTTACTATAAATGTTACATAAAGTAACAGTAGAGTTATTGTTAACTCAATCATCTAACTAAACATCTTTCTTCAAATATGGCATAAACATGCATGTAAATTTAACAAAAATTGGAAACATTTTTGTTTTCATGCTAAAATAAGGAAAATATATATTAGGCTTCTCAGTAATTTAAATTTGATAAATTTAATTGTATCATTCAATGGATTCTACATTTATTTTTCAACCAGATTTCACATAAATCTTTCAAATTCCTTAAAGACTTTGAGTTATCCAGACTTACAGAAATGCTCAACATTTGATTCTATAATCTATACTTGTAACTTTAGTCTGCAAAGATGTGCATGTCTGTTCTTCACAGTGAAGGTTACAGTGCTTGGCCGGAAATTGAAAATGAATGGAAATCAGTAAACTTTGGTGAGAGATCAACTTAGCATAGGACTTCCTTACCTTATATTCTCATATATTTTCAGACCAAGTGACTTTTCAAACCTTAAATGTTACTGCTTTGGTGTATAACTTAACATGATGAAATAGCAACTAAAATTTGGTATAAGCATGTTCGTCTTAGTGCTTATATGATTATATTGTGTTTCTTTTATTGTGATGGTGAAGGCTATCAAATTTAAACGAAAGGAGAATAGTAATCTCTTGGCATTTAGGCACTTAGCATCAAATTTCAAATATTCATAATCAATCATAATTCCATAAAAACATCTACTTCTGCTTCATTGACTACACTAAAGCCTTTGACTTTGATCACAACAAACTGTGGAAAATTCTTAAAGCGATGGTAATACCAGACACCCTTACCTACCTTCTGCGAAATCTATATGCAGGTCAAGAAGCAACAGTTAAAACTGGACGTGGAATGGACTGGTTCCAAATTGGGAAAGGAGTATATTGTCACCCTGCTTATTTAACTTATTTGCAAAGTGCATCATGCTAAATGCTGGGCTGGGTGAAGCACAAGCTGGATTCAAGATTGCTGGGAGAAATATCAATAACCTCAAATATGCAGATGACACCACCCTCATGGGAGAAAGTGAAGAGAAACTAAAAAGCCTCTTGATGAAAGTGAAAGAGGAGAGTGAAAAAGCTGCTTAAAACTCAACATTCAGAAAACTAACATCATGGCCTCCGGTCCCATCACTTTATGACAAATAGATGGGGAAACAGTGGAAAACAGTGACAGACTTTATTTTCTTGGCCTTCACTATCACTGTGGGTAATGACTGCAGCCGTGAAATTAAAAGACACTCCTTGAAAGAAAAACTACTTCCAAGGTATGCAGCATATTAAAAAGCAGAGATACTACTTTGCTGACAAAGGTCCGTCTAGTCAAAGCTATGGTTTTTCCAGTAGTCAAGTATGGCTGTGAGAGTTGGACTATGAAGAAAGCTGAGCACTGAAGAATTGATGCTTTTGAACTGTGGTGTTGGAGAAGACTCTTGAGAGTCCCTTGGACTGCAAGGAGATACAACAAGTTCATCCTAAAGGAAATCATTCCTGAGTGTTCATTGGAAGGACTGATGCTGAAGCTGAAGCTCCAGTACTTTGGCCACCCGATGGGAAGAATGGACTCACTGGAAAAGACCCTGATGCTGGGAAAGATTGAAGGTGGGAGGAGAAGGGGATGACAGAGGATGAGATGGTTGGGTGGAATCACCAACTTGATGGACTTGAGTTTGAGTAAGCTCCAGGATTTGGTGATGGACAGGCTGCAGTCCATGGGGTCACAAAGAATCAGACATGATTCAGCGACTTAACTGAACTGATAACCCTAAAGTTACATGACAAATAGTAATCATTAATTTTGCTAAAGTATAATTTAAATCACTCCTGAACTGAGGCTTTTGTTGACAAAGGAAGCTGATGGTACCTGGAAAACTCAGTCAGGGCCGCTCTGTATTTCTTAACTTGTCCTGTGTGTATTTTACGCTTCTTTTTTCCAGGTTTGAGATCAAGAAACCAAAATTATACCAAACATTTTAAACAGAAAGTGATTTAATAGTTAATAGAGGGCAAACAAATCCACCTGCAATGCAAGAGACCTGAGTTTGATCCCTGAGTTGGGAAGATCCCCTGGAGAGGGAAAGGGCAACACATTCTGGTATTCTTGCCTGGAAAATTCCATGGGCAGAGGAGCCTTGGTGAGCTACAGTCCATGGGGGAGCAAAGAGTTGTACTCAACCGAAGTGACTGAGCACGTATACACACAGACACATTCTGAGGCCCACAAGAGTGAATTTTATCTTTGGCACCAGGAGAGGGTAATGTTCAGAAGCCCCAGAACTGAGCCGCTAAGAGGGTTACTAACTCTGTAACTGTCAAGAAACTCTCCCTAGAGTATTTTAGCTCATGAAAACACCAAAATCACTGCTATCCAGGGCGTGTCCCCTACATCCATGGCCACCGTCCTTGTGAGAGAATTTTTGTGTGTGTCCACCTTTTATCTAGTCCTTTACATTTTCATTTGTTAAATATAATGTACAAAGCACATCATGTATTAGAACATCATATGCATTTATTTAAAAGTAGATGCTTGGGACTTTCCTGATGGCTCGGTGGTAAAGAATCTGCCTGCCAATGCAGGGGACATGGGTTCGGTCCGTAGTCCAGAAAGATGCCTTGTGCAGTGGGACAACCAAGCCCATGAGCCCCAGCTACTGAGCCAGTGCTCTAGGGCCCATGATTCACAGCGAGAGAAACTTCTGCAGTGAGAACCCCTCATGCTGCAGTGAAGAGTAAGCCTCCACTCGCCACAACTAGAGGAAGCCCACATGCAGCAATGAAGCCCCAGCTCAGCCAAAATAAATAAACAAACTTTAAAAATAAATATGCTCATGACATTTACTCAAAGATACTGTGATGTATCTTTTTCATGGTGCATCATCATGCACCATGAAAAACCTTTACACAGCAGTGGCCTAAAACCACTATGCTTAGCCATAACCCTGGTTGACTGCTGCTGGTAACATGTGCCTGCTCTATCCATGTTCTAGGAAAAGTGAAATTTAAAATTTTCAGGCAAGAAGGTGATTCTAGCCCTCTAGGGTTAAAACATGGGCTTTATTTAGCATGGAGGGCTGCATCCCATTGCCTTCTCAGCCTGATAACAACATCCATGACATTAAGCACCTTTCTATGCCTGAAAAATAGCAGAGGGAGAAAAGGCAGAGGGAAATGCTCTCCAGACCTGTTTTGTTTTCACACAACAATGACAGAAAAACAGTTTCCGCTGCTGCCTGATTCCTCAAGCACATTTTCTAGCTCTCAATCAAACAAACAGGAACCTAGAGGCCTTTCAGACCTCCCCACTCTTCGGCAGATACATACTTGTCCCTTCCTGGCAGAGCTTCACATATTGTCTGAAATACACAACTAGATGTGTAATGGCTTTTTTGCAACCTTGGATTGTTCTCCGGGACCTGGCCACCTACACTAAGCAATAAGGGACAAAATTGAAGAAGCTTTTTAGCTTTTATAGCTTATTGATTTTTGTATTTTCTGATGTATTAGA
>NW_011495082.1:18738108-18741130 GCF_000754665.1 Bison bison bison
GATGTATTAGAGCAATTTTTCAAACGTATCCTCCTTACCTTGATATCTTGAGTGTGGAGAGAGGATTTCACATTTATTAGTTTTGCTTTAGGTTAAAAAAAAAAAAAAGAAAAAGAAAAAAATATATAAATTCTGTGTGTGTCTTATCTCAGAGATATAAATGGTTTAGTATTAAAAAAAATCAATTCTTAGAGTAAAATTCAAAGACTGTGTGCAAGTGTTACATAAAAAGCAGACAGAAAGGAATATTCCCCTTCCAACAGGTAACAAGGATGGTTTCGCCAAGTACAATTTCTGGGCCATGGTTAGACTCAGAGATGCTCCATACTTTTCAAAAGAAGAGTTCTACCATAATGGACAGCATATAACGTGGCAAATACTTTTTTCATTACCTCTGATCATCCGTGACAGCATTAAAGACAGAGGTGCAGCAGAAATGTCTTCTCCAGTGGGAGTAGTCTTTTCTCGGAGCTCAGAGACAAGGTGTGAAGCATTTCATGGTAGAGACTCTTTGAAGTTTTTCATTTTAAAATAATAGGTGCAAAACAAAATTACTTGTGGTATGCTACTTCAGTGTTGCACTCTAAAGAATTAATAGTTTCTATTTTAGAGAGAGTCTATTACTTGATAGTTATGAATTTCACTTGCGTATTTTCAATCCTTAAGATGGCTGAGAATCAGGCTGAAGTTTCCCCCTATTATTATTTTTATTTTTTTTGACAATAAATTCCATGACTTATCAGCATTCTTTTAAAAACCTCTAAAACTTCACTCATCTATAATGTATTTAGATAGAAAAATAAACTAAAAGCATCAAGGAAGTTTTATAAACCTTGAGTTATCCTACCTCCAGCAATGTCTCCTATTATTCTGATATAATGAGTGAACTTTACTGAATTTTATTTTCCTTGAGGTGATTTTTTGTTTGTTTAAGAGTTAGCTATTACAATATAGAGAGCAAATTAGGTTAAATACATACTCCTGATTTCAAACAAATTACAAGTTTAGATGTGTTTCTTACCAGTAATTAAATTTAAAAGGTTAAAAATATGGAAGACTTTTGATGAAGACAGTGGGCAAGCCAAACTTAAATGGTGGTGCTAGCAAGTCAATTATCACATGATCGTTGTGCATTCTTAAACCTCTCTGAGAATGGGTAGTTCATTTATAAATTGGGAATGCTGCTGCTGCTGCTGCTAAGTCGCTTCAGTCGTGCCCGACTCTTCGCGACCCCATGGACTGCAGCCCACCAGGCTCCTCCGCCCATGGGATTTTCCAGGCAAGAGTACTGGAGTGGGGTGCCATTGCCTTCTCCAAATTGGGGATAGTGATACATAAACACAAGGTCGTTTTGAGAAAAACAACAGAACGGACATGAAACACAGAGCACCCAATCGAGCGTGTAGTGTGCTCTAAAAATATGGCAGTGTGTTTTCTTCATTGTTCCATTTGTTTGCTCATGAATTTATTTGATTCAGAGGGCACTGCAATTGAGAAATACTCCTGATGGTGATTAGATGCGGTATAAACAAGGGAGAGATGAGTTAAGGTCTCTAAATTCATGCCAGGAAAAAGGAATGGAGTGTATAAAAGAAAGAGAAGAATAGAATAGATCCTGGAAGGAAAACACGGTAAAAACCTGCATACTAACGTCATCTAAGGTTTACCCTGAGCTTTGAGTTTATATACACAGACTGTCTGATAGATGCTCCAAAGGCTTGAGCTGCTGTGAGGTTGGTTAATAACCATTTCTTTCAACCACAGTGTGGCTCTTGCCATCCTCAGTTCTTCCATATCAGTGGCCTATTTTACATCATTTCCTGAGCCTCTGAAGCTATCAGAAGTTGTCCACTTTAATTTGCTCACTTGCATCTTCTGGCGAAGAACAACATGCAGTGTGGAATATGCCCCCCTCGGTTCACTTCAGTGAGCCAAGCTGGGGGTCGGGTCTGATGGCTGGAAAACTGTCACTTCATTCTTAGCAGCTGTGTGAATGCTCTGAAGAAAGAACAGGCGCCCCTAGGCTCCTCGTACAATGGGAGGAAATCTCCATATGGTCACTACCTCATTTCTGAGCCCATATCTTCTTTTCACCCTTGAAAAGCAACTGCAAAGCATGAAACCATCAGTTCTGCTCTCAGAACAGAGAGTAAAGGCATCTGACAGCCCATTCTGTGGTCATCCCACAACAGATTTCTGGAGGCCAGCCCAGTCTTTGGAATTCTTACTCAAGTTCTGAGCAGTGATGAAATCCCCTTTGCCTGACCCTGATGGTTTTGGCTTCAATTTTGTTCAAAACCAGGTCTATTTTGAACAAAGGACTGGGAGAAGAGGACAGGAATTGAAGGGAGGAGGCTTTCTAATACATTGATTGGAAGCAAAACAGCCTTGAGTAAACACTGACCTACACCGATTCTCTGATCACTACCTGAATGGATTATCTGTAATAATCCATTATGATTATCTGATATACACTGCTTGTGTAAACTAGGGTTTCCAAAGTATGGTTTGATTTGAACTTTCTTAAAATCTGTTAATGGCTTCCATTTCTTCTATGACTTTCTTGTACTCTGCCTTATATCATTTTCTCTTCATAAATGACCTATTTTTCCCTTAGCAGGCATTTCACTATATGACATTAAGTGCCAGAGAGTATATAACCCAGTTCAGTTCAGTTCAGTCGATCAGTCATGTCTGACTCTTTGCAACCCCATGAATTGCAGCACACCAGGTCTCCCTGTCCATCACCACCTCCTGGAGTTCACTCAAACTCACGTCCATGGAGTCAGTGATGCCAATCCAGCCATCTTATCCTCTGTTGTTCCCTTCTCCACCTGCTCCCAATCCTTCCCAGCATCAGAGTCTTTTCCAATGAGTCAACTCTTTGCATGAGGTGGCCAAAGTACTGGAGTTTCAGCTTTAGCATCATTCCTTCCAAAGAACACCCAGGACTGATCTCCTTTAGAATGGACTGGTTGGATCTCCTTGCAGTCCAAGGGACTCTCAAGAGTCTTTTCCAACA
>NW_011495082.1:18741230-18743498 GCF_000754665.1 Bison bison bison
AAAGTAGACGGACCTTTGTTGGCAAAGTAATGTCTCTGCTTTTCAATATGCTGTATAGGTTGGTCATAACTTTCCTTCCAAGGAGTAAGCATCTTTTAATTTCATGGCTGCAGTCACCATCTGCAGTGATTTTGGAGCCCCAAAAAATAAAGTCTGACACTGTTTTCACTGTTTCCCCATCCATTTCCCATTAAGTGATGGGACCAGATGCCATGATCTTCATTTTCTGAATGTTGAGCTTTAAGCCAACTTTTTCACTCTCCACTTTCACTGTCATCAAGAGGCTTTTTAGTTCCTCTTCACTTTCTGCCATAAGGGTGGTGTCATCTGCATATCTGAGGTTATTGACATTTCTCCCGGCAATCTTGATTCTAGCTTGTGCTTCTTCCGGCCCAGCGTTTCTCATGATGTACTCTGCATATAAGTTAAATAAGCAGGGTGACAATATACAGACTTGACCCAAGCCAGAATATATTCAAAAGTGAAAAGGGTGCAGCAGATAATGCACCCATCAGGTCTTTGGGACAGCAGGACAGATAGGTATAAACTGGATCATCCCAGGCAAACTGTGTCTAATGGCTCCCCTGATTTATTGCCCCGGTTTTTTAAAATTTTTCATCTATTAGGAGCGCTAAAGATTTTGCCAGTATTAGGCTTGAAATAAACATTTAGATCGGAGAAGGCAATGGCACTCCACTCCAGTACTCTTGCCTGGAAAATCCCATGGGCGAAGAAGCCTGGTAGGCTGAAGTCCATGGGGTCTCGAAAACTCAGACACAACTGAGCGACTTCACTTTCACTTTTCACTTTCATGCATTGGAGGAGGAAATGGCAACCCACTCCAGTGTTCTTGCCTGGAGAATCCCAGGGACGGGGAGGCCTGATGGGTTGCCGTCTGTGGGGTCGCACAGAGTCTGAGATGATTGAAGCGACTTAGCAGCAGTAGCAAATATTTAGATGTAATTTTAAAGAATCATGTGTTATGGTGAGTTGAAGCAAGAAGAACTTGAAGTCAAAGAAGTACCTTCTAGTTGGATTCTGATCCTTCCCTAAAAGGAACTATAGGGAAAATGCATTTAATAGCACCTGCATTAGCGTTGTAAGAATTAAATGAGACAATATATTTAGAAATGTTTCAAAAACTGCACAACCCAATCAACATTAAAAAAAAAATGTTATCCAAGAGCAAGGTGTATTAAAGTAGAAAGTCATGAGTTCATGCCACTATGTGAAAAAAACAAATGTTTTTAAGAAGATGAGTCTTAATAATTAAATCTAAAATTTATATTAGTGGTAATAAAATGGGGGAGGATTATTTTCTGCTGTTTGCTAAATTCTATTAGAAAAGTAGAAATAATTTATGAACCAATAGCTCTTAAGGATCGTTAGGATTTTCTATCTACCTTAAAGGGTATCAAGAGAGCAGGGAAATAAGTTGCCAGAGCTAGAGAAAACAATTAATTGATTAAGCTAATGCACATACCTTCATAATATTCCCCCAGGCCATAACCACAATTACCTAAATAGTTATATTTTTAAAGCACCGACATATGACTCATCCTTAATATGTGAAACTGTCACATGACTGGGAAGTTACTTATTGAAATTTCTAAATTCTCATGGGAGGAGCAGAGGAAAGTCACTGCAGTGGAGCAAGTTGGACACATTGGTGTATAAGAATTTAACTTGATTTCTGTCTCATGGAAGCTTAGCACAGACGTAGCTGTATCGTACCCTGATTCTGTATTTGTAGTCACTGTTATTCCAAGAAATCACATGACGACTATATTTTGTATAATAATATGGCCTCACGCACCTTACAAACTTGAATCTTATTTACCCAAAAAGCATACCCAGGTATCTTCACCTCTAAAGCCCGCATCACTCCTTTAGTATGGTGTATTATGAATCTCACCGGTATTTTCTGCCTGTTTTTTTTTTTTTTTTGGCCACACTCCACAGCAGGTGGGAATGTGAGATCTTAGTTCCTGGACCAGATATGGAACTCTTGCCCTCTGCAGTGGAAGCACAGGCTGTTAACCGACGGATTGCCAGGGAAGTTCCTCACCTACATAATTTCTTTATAAACTAAAAGTATACACCATTTCTTTCAAATAGGGGTAGGATGTTCAGGGAAGTTTTGTGCACTGATGACAATGCTTTGTTTCAAATAGAAATTAAAAAAAAAAAATAGGTGTGCATTTGTGTGTTGGGGGGCGATGAAGAGAAAGAGAAATGGAAGGAGAGAAAAGGAGTAGGAGGGGAGAA
>NW_011495082.1:18743598-18759581 GCF_000754665.1 Bison bison bison
TAGGAGGGGAGAAAGTGAGCTCACGGCATTCCAGGTGATGCTACCGAAGTGAAAAAGGTCCTTGCTTACATGCGGCTTTTGTACTAATACAAGGAGCATGTAAACAAATAGACCTGTGCTTTTCATTGTGTGGGAAAAAACCAACTGATGTTCCAGTAAGGGCCAAGGAGGAGTTGGGTAAGCTTAGAAAGGAGGATCAGTGCAGGCCACTCTGAAAACATGGGATTTTAGCCTAGGCTGGAAGGACAAACATGAGGCTGCCATGTCAAAAGCAAAGCTACCTTCTGTCACTTTCAGCCTCTGAAACACTTTGGTGTATTTAAGGAATGAAAAAAAAAAAAAAAGGAAAAAGCAAAAGCTGACGTCAGAAAGCAAGGCAAAGAATATAGGAGATGCGAGCAGAGAGACTGAGAGGGGTTAGTTCTCTCCCTCCTGCCAGCGGTTTATAATGAAGGACGTGCAGTATCATCTATGTTGCTGGCATTTAGAGGCGTGTGGGGGTGGAAAGCTCCTGGCATTTCATGCCCAGGGGCTTGTGATGGCAACCATTCTGCAGTGCCAGGGACTGCTCCTCAAAAGGCAGAACCCTTCTACTCAGAAGGGCAATAGAGCCATCATCACACCTTTCCCAGCTGAAGAATACCAAAAGTCTTTTAATTCATGCTAAGGAGCTTTAGACTTTATTCTAAAGGCATTGAGGCTAATATTTTATTCAGGGAGGTGATATTATCTAAATTAAGGGCTTAAATAAACTGTAGCTCTATGGAAAATGGATGCTAGATGCCATTAGTAGTATCATTTGGGGATTTGGAAAATTTGTATTTGTAACCTAAATAATACATTGTGACATGATTTCTTCATATGAACTGGGACTACCTTTTTTTTTTTTTTTCCTGCCTCCCAATTTGATTCTGTACATTAACCAAAGGGAGAAAGAATATTTTAAAATAATGAAGCACTATTTTGGTTCCTATTTTTTTTATCATCTTTGGGATTTCCTCATCAACATAACCCTGAAAACATACCAAATATTGAATTAGATAACCGCAACCCCTATGTCTTCACAAACTCAAAGGAAAGTACCAGTAATTTTGCATAAATCTGAGAAGCTAAATTACAGTCTTTATTAGCCTTTTAAAAGCCAACATTACACTAAAATGTCAATCAAGCAACACAGAACAGTTTAACCCTATGACAGCATTCCTGCCAGATACCAGGCTGGCTTGAGGCACTTAGCTGAAAAGCTGAAGCCTCCATCACAGTAGAATGCCTCCTTCCCTTGCCAGAGGGTTCCTGTCCACTTATTTTCTACATTCAGATGTTGTTTGAGATGAGTATCATGTTCCCCTTCACCCTTTGGCCCCACTGGCATCTGCATCCATTAATTCAGGACCTCGTGTCAGAACATGTTCATTACCAGAATCCAACCACCTCTTGCCTAGTCTCAGTAAAATATCCAAATCCTCCAAATACATTTCCTTTTGCTTAATGAGGTGCCCGGGGTTACAACAAAGGTTTCAGGCAGGGGAGGGATATACACCAGCTGTGGCCTGCTGAGGTAGGAGGCCACTGAAGTATTACGCACCCCCCCCAAAAAAAGAATTGCCATCAAAGAATCATAGCTACAAATCAAGAAGGGAAAAAAGGGATCATTTAGTCTGTGTGTTGCAAACACAAATATATACAGAGACAAGCAAGTAACAAAAATGAGTGAAGAGAGCCCTGTAACTTCACTTAGAAGAGCCGGGATGGGGGGGAATGGAGAGAGCGGCCCCCTGAGAACGCACACTGTTGCCATGTGTGCCAGGACACATCACGTGTCCCCACCCACTGATTTTTTTTTTCCAGAAAAAGCTATCAATCCGGACAATTATAAAAATGATCCTTAATTTCATGCTAGGGCTTCTCTGGTGGCTCAGATGGTAAAGAATCCAACGAATCCACCTGCAATGCAGGAGACTCAGGTTTGATCCCTGGGTCAGAAAGATTCCCTGGAGAAGGGCATGGCAACCCACTCCAGTATTCTTGCATGGAGAATCCCATGGACAGAGGAGACTTACGGCTACAGTCCACTGAGTTGCAACAAGTTGGACACCACTGAGCAACTGAACACACAATTTTGCACCCAACAAAACAAAAACAGGCTGCCAACTTAAAATCTCTGACTAGTCTAATCTCTTGATTACACCGAGATGCTAAAGCATGGTTCTAGAGTTAATAGAATGAAGGAGTTGTGATTAAACAACAGAGATATCTTGGTTTTTAAGTCATTACTTTTCTATGTGTGACTGAATCATCCTTTGTCCTTTTTTCTCTATTACTCTGTAGCCAACTGAGTCTCAGCATGCCTTCCAAGTACGTGTCTTCAGCTCAGCAGAACAGGTTTCTATGGCACCTTCTGGCACGACGAAGTGCATATCAGTTCTTCATTCTACCAGCAAGCAGAAAGTTTTTAGGACTAGTAGAAATGTGGCTGATCCTTGTAGAAGAGGAAAATACCTTCAGTTTCAGGTGTTTTCCTGTGCTATGTATTATAGGTTGCATAAAGTACTTTCCAGACCAGTTGTGAAAAAAGGAATAACAGACATACATAAAGAATCAGATGCAGATTAAGGTTAATTTGCTATATCCAAGGAGCTTTTAAAAGCATGGGCAACTTAAAAGAGCAGTGTATGTCATTTTAGCCAGTTTTATATGTCTGATAAATGTGCATGCTTTCACTTCAGTCGTGTCTGACTCTGTGCGGCCCCATGGACGGTAGCCCGCCAGGTTCCTCTCGCGGTGGGATCCTCGAGGCAAGAATACTGGAGTGGGTTGTCATGCCCTCCTCCAGGGGATCCTCCCGACCCAGGGTTCAAATCCGTGTCTCTTAAGTCTCCTACATTGGTAGGTGGGTTATTTACCTGCTCACAGATAAGTGTGAGCAGTTATTAAATATAAATTGAGTAGAACACAATTTTTACAGATTTTGAGTAGCTATGGGTAGTATTTCAATAATCATAGTAATAAAATCATATTATTCATATTTATCACACAAATTGAAGGTAAATAAGTTCTGTTTTTTTGTTAAATGTCTAATTATATACATATAATTTCGGGAGTTGACATCTTTCTTAAAGATTATTTAAAGTGGTAATTTTGAGGAAAGCCTGACACAGGCAGGGTTATTCAATAGTTCTTATTTAAGAGGGCAGTTTATTTGCAAGAAGGAAATATGATCAGCTCAAAACTGTTATTAATAAAGAAAGAAATCTTAAATTATCTCTAAGGAAAACACACATACAAACACACGTATATATATATATATAGAGAGAGAGAGAGATAAATAGATAGATAGATATATGAAATAGCTATAAATATAAGAAGTTGGCAAAGGGGGAAACAAATGAAAAAAATCTTCTACTCATGCAATCATCCAATGGTTCCTTAGATTTTTTTTTTAATCTACTATAAACCTAGGTATCTAGGCAGTAAAGTACAAGTAGAAGAGAGAATCTGTGTCACAGATCAACTTTGGTTGTAATGAATTTCAAGTTTCAAATTGTACTTGAATGTCAGTGCTCTGGAATTGTTCAACCTCTATTGCTCATTGATTAGAGTTAAAACATTTTAAGGATATGGGAAAACTCATTATTATGGGGTTCATATTAATAGAATTTATCTGAATAATTTTGAAACTTATCTACTGATCTTTATTCATTCTTGTGCCTGTGTGCTCAGTCATGTCCAACTGTTTATGACCACCAGGCTCCTCTGTCCATGGGATTTTCCTGGCAAGAATACTGGAGTGGGTTGCCCTGTCTTCCTGACCTAGTGATTGAGCCCAAAACTCCTGCATCTCCTTCATTGACAGGTGGACTCTTTACCACTGAGCTGCAAGGAAGTGCTTTATTCTAGCATTTATTATCAATAATTATGATAATAATTAGGATAACTTGTTTATAAGCTCTATGGTTAGAAGTTCAATAAAGATGTTTTTGACTACATTGAGTGGGTATAAAATTTGGCAGTGAAGTTCTAAATGGTAGATCCCTAATCCAGTTTTGACAGCTGCAATATCTATTTAAACTTCTATTATCCCAGGCTTCTATCATCCCTAAGGATATGAAAATTCACAATAGAAAAAGATTTTTTTTTCCATTTTTAATGCAAATATGAATTGAATGCTTTCTTCATGCTTCATCTTTTTACAGGAATTAGGGACCCATCAGTTAACACAGGAAAAAGATATCCTTTTGTTGGTGATGGACAGGGAGGCCTGACATGCTGCAATCCATGGGGTTGCAAAGAGTCGGACACGAGTGAGTAACTGAACTGAACTGATGAAACAGAAAAGTGTTTTTATAGTGCCTACAGATAAACAATAAACTTGAACAACATAGGAGTTAGGGATGCTGACCCTGTACACAGTCAGCAATCCATATATAAGTCAACAAACAGCCAGGCTTCCATACCGACAGTTCTGTATCCATTGATTCAACCAAATCAGATCATGTAGTACTATAGTATTGATAGGTAATTATTGAAAACAAATGTGCATATAAGTGAACCTGTGTGGTTCAAACCCCTGTTGTTCAATGGTCAACAGTAGTTTATCACCTTTATATTAAATGAAGGGGAATACAGTGTGTTGCAGGCGGGAAAGGAGCTGTAACTTCACATCTTTGGCTAGACAAGGTCTCAGCGAGAGGTTGTGTTTGAGGAAGACTGGTGAAGAAGAAAAGTAAAAGTTAGTCGCTCAGTCCTGTCCAGCTCTTTGGGATCCCAGGAACTGGATCATCTGTCCTGCCAGGATCCTCTGCCCATGGGATTCTCCTGGCAAGAATATGGAGTAAGTTGCCATTTCCTTCTCCAGGGATCCTCCCTACCCAGGGATTGAACCCGGGTCTCCTGCACTGCAGGCAGACTCTTTACTGTTTGAGTCACCAGGGAAGCCAGAGAAGGAGTAAACCATGCAGCTATTTCGGAAAGAACAGTGGAGGGTGTAAGAAGAACAAATGAAAAGGCCTGGGGTTGGAATACACTTGCATGTTCATGGAACTTCAAGGAATGGCAAGGAGTCCCTGTAGGCTGGAGAGCACGTGGGGAAGGCTGACTGTGTTGAGGCTGCTGTGTATGAGCTTTAGGACTGATGGACCGGGTCACGGAGGAGCCTGTAGGCTCTTAAGAAACGCCAGATCTGACTCTGAGTGATATGCGAAGACAGCGAATTCTTGTTGTATTTGTAAACCACTGTTACAAAACAAATGGCCACACGCTTGGTGGTGTGTTAGTTCACAATTCTGTAGGTCAGAATTTCAAGTATGGGAAACCAGGTTCTCTGCTCTAGGATAGATATCAAGAGGCTAACATAAGAATAAAACTGAAGTCAGTCTTACATTATATTCAAATAATTTTTCTCATACTTCTCTTTAATATATATTTTCTTATTTAATTCATTTATAAACTATACTATAAACTTCTTAATGCTTTGACAGAATTAAAATTAGATAAAATCATAAGTATACTTCCCACTAAATTTCATAAATATGTTGTCATTCATATGTTTTGAGATTTTTCTAGGTATTTATCTTCCTGTTCATTCATTTGACATCTATTGCTGGGAGAAATCTCTGAATCTTATTTTTAACTCTTTTGGCCCGTTATACTTCTTCTGTGTTTAATACTGCATTTAAGTTGGTGTTACCACAGGAAAACTAAAAAATTAATACAAATATTTATAAAATAATGTTCATGAAAAGAGTAATTTATACACTTGGAAAATGTTTTTGACATTCTACTCAAGAAGACCATCTAATATTATCTGGTGGCACATTAAGTTAATCCGTATTTTATGCCTTTTGGATATAAGGAACAACATGTTGTCCCTGGAAACACTGTCTGCTGACTTGGCATTCATGAAATTCACTCGGCCTAAATTGCGGGGTTAGTTCAGCCTATAAGATATGAAATCATTCAGGTTTCTAAAAGGGAATAAGAATAGCTTCACCCTCAAGCCTCCATTTCACACATCATCACTCAAAATATCTTCACATTTTATAACCTTTTGAAAAATCACATTTATCAGCACTTTTAATATTAGATTCTGGGCGTGTTTCCTTGTTGCTTTTGATATTTGTTGTTGATATTGCTATTTTGTTTTAATTAGTGTAATTGGTATTATAGTGCAATTAGCATTTTATTATTCTTTGTATCCAGTCAACTTGGAGAATGCTAGAGTATGAGTTTCTGGCAGGTACTCTGGCTCTTATTATATTGAACATTTCTTATTTTGCATACTGATTGAATGACCATCTGTCCCAATTTTTCATCTCCAAGTTTAAGTATCTGTAATATCATGAATTTGGAAAAAGCAAGATCCTTGGTAAGTTATAATAGGGCATGCAGTGCATGAAAAAATCCGATGGACAGAGGAGCCTGGTAGGCTGCAGTCCATGGGGTCGCTAAGAGTAGGGCACAATTGAGCGATTTCATTTTCACTTTTCACTTGCATGCATTGGAGAAGGAAATGGCAACCCACTCCAGTATTCTTGCCTGGAGAATCCCAGGGACAGAGGAGCCTAGTGGGCTGCTGTCTATGGGGTTGCACAGAGTTGGACACGACTGAAGCGACTTAGCAGCAGCAGCAGCAGTGCATGAAAATAACAGAATATTAATGACATGCAAATTGATTGAAAAGATTTGAAATGACTCCTCTAACACCTGATCTTTTCCATTTAGCAACTGACTTTCTTACTTCAACTTAACAGTCTATGCATTCATAGTTTTCTTGGCTATTTGGTCTTTAAACCAATGAACCTAAGTGTGAGCATGAGCACCTAATTTTTATGTACCAGGAATTGCTTCATTGTTAGTCACCAAAAAAGTTGCCTTCTGGTAGACAAAGCAATTGAGCAATATAGTAATCCAACTCTGTGGCTACAGTTATACTCCTTTTATATCTATTAAACTGTGAAGTCAAGTGAGGTTTTCAATTTATGCTCCTTCGAAGCTGTGCTCTGCAGCATCAGGGGCTCTGCACCACTGCAGGATGTCTATTTAAAGCACTGAGGAATTGGTCGATAGAAGAAAACGAGTAATGAGCCAATTTCCAAACATCTATGGTCTCATTCTGTAAAACTTTTGCATCACTGTAGTTTTAATTTTAATTGTATTGCAACCATTATTAAAGCCTGTATTCAGCTGTATCCATTTCTAGGAAAAAATAATAAGAAGAAAATGAGAGATGAGGAAAATAACATAGCTAAATAAAATAAAAACTAAAGAAAAAACTTCAATTTGTCTTTTTCTATAAAGAAATAGTGTTGATTTCTGCCTTGGGAAAATGTTTTTCTTTAAATTTTTACTAGTCTTCCAATACCAATTAGTAATATAAAGAGATTTATTTTATGACAGATATTGACGCACATTGTTTTGAATAAAATGTACTTAGAATAGATATATTTTCTTTTTTTTCCTGGAATCCTACGCTCTAAATCATGAAAACATGTTTATTTCTTTAATAGAACTCCTAGAATAAATGGGCCAGATAGTAAATACACAATAAATCTGTTTTGTTATGTAAAAATTCTTTGGCCAAATTAAATTACAAATTTCCATTTTGACTTTACAAAACAGAAGCTCAATGCTATGTTTTGATGAACATGTAGTTCACTAATTTATAGTGAAATCATCAGTTAAAGAAGTCACTCACATTTCAACAAGTATTTGTCATATTTTATTCTCAAAGGACTACAGAGTGATTTTCAGTCCCTTCCCAATACTCCTCTAAATCAGTTTTGGATTTATTTATCTATGTTTTGGACTGACATACTATTTGATTAGAATGAGGAACAAATTCAGTTAAAAGGAAAAAACAGTTTTGCACAATAGGCACAACCTAAGAAATTAACTGCATAACCATATGGTTTATTGGAAATGTTTACCATAAAACATAAATAAACTAAAAACAACATCATATTATACTGCTAAATTTAATTCAGTTTGCTTTGGGTTGGGAAGAAAGTAAACTTTTCAGTAGAAATATGGCTTTATTTTAAAACAATTTCTTATTTTATACTGCAATTTAATTTTTAGTTTTAGAGTTCATTTTCTCCGTCAACTATTGTGAAACATAGTTAAATATTTACAGTGAAGATTTAGATTTTTAAAAGCGGAGAGATACTATTTATATTATTGCCTTTTTTAATACTCATTAATGAGAAAGTCTTTATTTCATAATAAATTATCTCAAATATCTAAAAAATTTAGAAAAATGTTCTCATATAAATAAGGATTAATAAATTTTACTTTATAAAAATTAAATTTTACAAATTCACTTTGTATGTATGTGAATTTTTCATATAATAAAATTTACTTGCCTAATGGTTAAATGAAGTTTTCCTATTTTTTAAAAACACTACTTTGTCAAAAATTAATTCATGCAAACTATTGGTCCTGAATTCATAAATAGACACTTGAATACACTGGAAAATTATACAAAGATATTATTATTTTATGTGAAAAGAAGCATATGTTAATTTTTTTAAAAATTGATCTGCCTCTTGAGAAATTTGTATGCAGGTCAGGAAGCAACAGTTAGAACTGGACATAGAACAACAGATTGGTTCCAAATAGGAAAAGGAGTACGTCAAGGCTGTATGTTGTCACCCTGCTTGTTTAACTTATATGCAGAGTACATCATGAGAAACACTGGGCTGGAAGAAACACAAGCTGGAATCAAGATTGCCGGGAGAAATATCAATAACCTCAGATATGCAGATGACACCACCCTTATGGCAGAAAGTGAAGAGGAACTAAAAAGCCTCTTGATGAAAGTGAAAGTGGAGAGTGAAAAAGTTGGCTTAAAGCTCAACATTCAGAAAATGAAGATCATGGCATCCGGTCCCATCACTTCACGGGAAATAGATGAGGAAACAGTGGAAACAGTGTCAGACTTTAGTTTTTTGGGCTCCAAAATCACAGCAGATGGTGACTGCAGCCATGAAATTAAAAGACGCTTACTCCTTGGAAGGAAAGTTATGACCAACCTAGATAGCATATTCAAAAGCAGAGACATTACTTTGCCAACAAAGGTTCGTCTAGTCAAGGCTATGGTTTTTCCTGTGGTCATGTATGGATGTGAGAGTTGGACTGTGAAGAAGGCTGAGTGCCGAAGAATTGATGTTTTTGAACTGTGGTGTTAGAGAAGACTCTTGAGAGTCCCTTGGACTGCAAGGAGATCCAACCAGTCCATTCTGAAGGAGATGAGCCCTGGGATTTCTTTGGAAGGAATAATGCTAAAGCTGAAACTCCAGTACTTTGGCCACCTCATGCAAAGAGTTGACTCATTGGAAAAGACTCTGATGCTGGGAGGGATTGGGGGCAGGAGGAGAAGGGGATGACAGAGGATGAGATGGCTGGATGGCATCACTGACTCGATGGATGTGAGTCTGGGTGATCCCCGGGAATTGGTGATGGACAGGGAGGCCTGGCGTGGTGCAATTCATGGGGTCGCAAAGAGTTGGACATGACTGAGGGACTGAACTGAACTGAACTGATTAAATTACAGTAAGGGAAGTACTTTAAAATAATACTCTGCTTCATTATTTTTGAAACAGTCTTTTGAACTTATTAGAAGCTCAAATCCAATGCTTTTTTCATCACTTTTTTAACAGTGATCTTTAAAATCCCTGTGTGATTTGGTGAAAATAACATCATCTGTGTTTTTAATATTATATCAGAACTCATATATTAATATTACAGGTTAAAAGCATCTTTTTTTAAGATATAGATTATTTTTTATTTTTACCCATGAACATTAAAAAGTGTATTTCAAGTTCTAAAACATAAATACTCCAGTGAAACTGAGAGTATAAATGTACTATATAAATATACATAATATGGAGATTTTGCATTCCATCCCTTTATTGTCACTCACTCTAATACCATTTGCCTGTAAATATTTATCAAGCATTTGGTGTTTATGAGTGGTGATATTAGACATTTGGGATACAGCAGTAAATAAATCTAAGGAGACCCTGATGTCATAGAATTTACACTTTCAGCAATCAGAAAAGAAATACAAGGAATCCAAATTAGAAAATAAGTCAAACTTTTATCATGCAGATGACATGATACTCTACATAGAAAGTCCTAAATATGCTACCAGCAAACTACTTGAGCTCATCAATGAATTTGGTAAAGTTTCAGGATACAGAATTAATGCAAAGAACTCTCTTGTGTTTCTGTACACTTACAATGAAAGATCAGAAAGAGATATTAAAGAAACAATCCCATTTATCATCACATCAAAAAGAATAAAATACCTAGGAACAAACCTGTAATAAGAAGACAAAGACCTGTTCTCTGAAAACTGTAAGATAGAAATGAAAGAAACTGAAGGTGACTCAAATAGATGGAAAGATATACCATGTTCTTGGATTGGAAGAATCAATACAGTCAAAATACCATATTACCCAAAGCAATCTACAGATTCAGTGCAATCCCTTCATTTTTTTTTTTTTTCCACAAATGTAGAACAACAACCACCACAAAATAATTTATATGGAAACACAAAAGATCTTGAATAGCCAAAGCAATCTTGAGGAAGAAAAATGGAACTGGATGAATCAGATGCTCTAACTTCAGACTATACTACAAGGCTCCAGTCATCAAAACAGTAAGGTACTGGCACAGAAATAGAGATCAACAGAACAAACTAGAAAGCCTAGAAAAAAACCCACACAGCTCTGGTCAAAAAGATCCCCCCCCAAAAAAAAAATTTTTTTTAATGGGCAGAAGATCTAAATAGACATTTCTACAAAGAAGACACATACGGATGGCCAAAAAGCACATGGAGAGATGCTCAACATTACTATCAGGTAAATGCAGATCAGAACTACAATGAACTATCACCTCACACAGGTTAGAATGAAAATGAAACTAAAGTCACTCAGTTATGTCCAACTCTTTGTGACCCCATGGACTCTACAGTCCATTAAATTTTCTAGGCCAGAAAACTGGAGTGGGTAGCCTTTCCCTTATCCAGGGGATCTTCGCAACCCAGAAATCCAACTGGGATCTCCTGCATTGCAGGCGGATTCTTTACCAACTGAGTCACAAGGTAAGGCCAAGAAAACGGTAGTGGATAGCTTATCCCTTCTCCAGCAGATCTTCCTGACCAAGGCATCGAACTATGATCTCCTGCATTGCAGGAGGATTCTTTACCAACTGAGCTATGAGGGAAGCCCACAGGTTCGAGTGGCCATCATCAAAAAGTGTATAAACAAGAAATTCTGGAGAGGGTATAGAGAAAAGCAATGCTTCTACATTGTTTGTGGGAATGTAAATCGGTACAGCCACTATGCAGAAGAGAATGTAGGTTCCTTAAAAACTCAGCAGTAGAACTACCATATGATCCTGCAATGCCATTCCTTGGCTTATACCTAGAGAAAACTATGATCTGAAAAAATTCACACATTCTAGTGTTCCAATAGCTGAGACATACAAGCAACCCAAATTTCTGTTGACAGAGGAATGGATAAAGAATAATGTGGTGTATATATACAATTGAATATTACTCAAAGAATGAAATAATGCCATTGATGAACCTGAAGATTATCATACTAAGTGAAAAGTCAGACACAGAAATGTGAGTATCATATGATACCACTCATATGTGATATCTAATTTTTAAAATGATACAAATGAACTTATTTACAGAACAGAAACAGACTTACAGATATAAAAAACAAACACATGTTTATCAGAAGGGAAACAAGGTTAGGGAGGGGTAAATTAGGAGGTTGGGATGAACAGGCACACACTGCTGTATATAAGATAGACAACAAACAAGAACCTACTGTGTAGCACAGGGAACTCTACTTCATGTTTTGCAATAACCAATTTGAGAAAAGACTCTGAAAAAGAATGCATCTATGCTTCTGTGTAATTCAGTCACGTTCCTGTGTGCCTGAAGCTGACACAAGCTTGTAAATCAACTCTACTCCAATAAAATAGATACCTTAGAATCTACATTTTCAGTATGTATTTTATGTGGGTGTAATGGGAACAAACGATACATAAGTAAGTAAAAATAGCCACTGTGATGATTAGTTTCAGGTATTAGCCTGAAGGCTAAGGGATGCCTAGGAAGCTGGCATTTTCAAAAGAGATCAAATCTGAATCAGTAGAGTGAGGAAAGACGATCGGTCCCCACCAGTGTGGTGGCCACCATCCAGTCCTTGACGGCCCAAATAGAAGAAAATGATGGGAGAAGGGCAACTTCTCTTTCTCTTTCTGAGCCTGGACATCCATCCTCTTCTTCCCTCAAGCACTGGAGCTCCGGGATCTCTACACTCTTAACCCTGGGACCTACACCAGTGCACCCTGGCTCTCAGCTCTTCCCACCAACTGAAATACACCAGTGGTTCTCCTGGTGCTCCAGCTCGCACTGCAGATCATGGCAGATCATGGGACTCCTTGGCCTCCATAGCAGTCTGAGCCAATTCCTGTAATAACATATCTCTATCTCTAATCTCTGCCTCTCTTTCTACATTTACATCTGCATCTACATCTATCCTACTGGTTCTGCTTATCTGGAGACCCTTGACTAATAGTACATTAGGACATTAGACCTGCCTGAAGCGTACAGCCAGGAAGCTATTTCACACTGCAGCAAAAGGAAAGCAAAGTTTAAGCTGAGATCTAAGCCATTAAAAGGAGACAACCAACTAAAGATTTGCTAAAATAGCTTATAATACATATTTTACAAACACACTATTCCTAGATCCAAAAGCAGAATGAAATTATTGAGGTCTAGGAATAGAAAGAGAAACATATTTTTGCTCATGAAGTAAAGGAAATAAGCCCTGCATAGTCACTGGGAGGACTGATGCTAAAGCTGAAGCTCCAATACTTTGGCCACCTGATGTGAAGAACTGACTCCTTGGAAAAGACCCTGATGCTGGGAAAGATTGAAGGCAGGAGGAAGGAACGACAGAGGATGAGATGTTTGGATGGCATCACCGACTCAATGGACGTGAGTTTGTGTAAACTCCAGGAGTTGGTGATGGACTGGGAGGCCTGGCATGCTGCAGTCCATGGGATTGCAAAGCGTCAGACAGAACTGAGCAACTGAACTGAACTGGACTAGGTGTTCGGGAAATGAGGGGAGTGAGACAGGCCAGAGTGAGATGCACAGTCAAGGCCACATCGTAAAAGGCTGATGGGGTTTTGTTTCTTGTTTTAATTGCGCTGGAAAGCTATTTAAGATTTTAGGGGGAGCCTATTACACAGAGTGAAGTAAGCCAGAAAGAAAAACACCAGTACAGATACTAACGCGTATATATGGAATTTAGAAAGATGGTAACGATAACCCTGTATGTGAGACAACAAAAGAGACACAGATGTATAGAACAGTCTTTTGGACTCTGTGGGAGAGGGCGAGGGTGGGATGGTTGGGAAAATGGCATTGAAACATGTATATTATTGTATGTGAAATGAATTGGCAGTCCAGGTTTGATGCATGACACAGGATGCTCGGGGCTGATGCACTGGGACAACCCAGAGGGAGGTGGGAGGGGGGTTCAGGATGGGGAACACATGTACACCCATGGTGGATTCATGTCAATGTATGGCAAAACCACTACAATATTGTAAAGTAATTAGCCTCCAATTAAAATAAATTTATATTAAAAATAAATAAATGAAGTAATTAAAATAAATAAAATAAAATTGTAACAATACAAATTTAAATTTAGACTTAAAAATTGATTTTAGGTAGGAAATTGCAGGACATGATTATTTTTAAAATACTATTCTGGTTACTCATTTAAAATGTACTGTAGGGGGTTGAGGCTGTGAAATAAAATTCATATTTTATGGAAAGACAAGTAAAATTTCAACATAAAAATTCTCCTCTGCCCTTTGACCTCCTCTCTCCCTGCACTGTGCCTCATGTATCTGCATTGTACATCAACCAAAATTTCCCCATCGGCAGGAATACCTGTTGAACCATAAAGAGCAACTTTCTCCTATCATCAGGACAGTTCGTTAAAAGATAGCATTCCTTCTTGATCTTGCAAAGGGTCACATACCCCATTACAGTGATGGTTATATCTGGATTATGTAAACTGTCAATACTATGTCATTTGACATGCAGCCTTGTCTCAAAAAGAAGAGGTGTGTAACTGCGGCTTAACTTCTAACAGACAGAACAGTTCTCAGAGCTTTGTGATATGCTCCTCCAGAGTTACAATCCTCAAATTTGGCTCGAATAAACATTTTCATTTCTTTCATAGATCGAGTGATTAATTTTTCATTGACAAGGCAAAATGGTAGCTCAGAGATTAATGGACAAAATCAACAAGCCTACACAGTAGTACAGTCAAGGGAGAGTAGAAATTAGGACAAGGATGGTAGAAGCTGAAATGGTGAGAAGTAGATCCACTTGGAATATATTCTAGGATTAATATGAGGAGTCTTGAGATGCTAACATAGTGTTCTTCCGTGTCCTCCATATTCTCAACCCAACTTTTGCCCCAGTTGTTTATTTTCCCCGTTTTACAAAATCAAGATACAGTATCGAAGATCCTTACCTTAGGCCCAGGGGCAGACTTATGTCTTAGGTACGTAGAGTTGACTGGCCTTTCTTCATGGTAGTTGAATGTTCACCAAAAAGCCAAGATCACTCTAACAAAGTATTCGTTATTTAGAAATTATAGGAACTTTTAATAAAATAATTACTATTTAAAATTTAAGTACTTCATTTTATAGATGAGGAAATGTAAGCTCCAAGAGGGAAGGGATTTATCACACATCACAACCTATCCTCAGCGTTCATCACTTTGCTGGGGCATATTACTAATACAAGCTCAACAATATGTTTTTCAGAGGACAAAGTAACATACCTTATTAGTGTCAGGGCTGGAAGTCTAATGCCAGTCTCTTACCTTCAAAATAGATCTCTTAAATCCTCTTTTTCTTCTTAAATTCAAATCTGGAATCTCAAGTTTCATTGTAGTCCTGAGTCCGGGTGTAGAAAACATCTGAAAGATAGATTATTATACATTTTTGTCATAATCTTTTATTTAAGGAATAACCTTTAACATTTTAGGCACCTAGTTATCTCGATTTACCACGTAATAGCCCAAAGAGTGGTGTTTATGCCACATCTCACAGATGAGCGACCAGAGGCTCAAAAGGTTGTGTCAGATTCTCAAGGTTACAGAAATAGGTGTCAACAGTAAATTTAATTCTAGAGTATTTGACACCAAATCCTATACTTATGAACTCTATGACAAGAGATAACTCACAGCACCCAAGCTTTTGATTGAAAATAGTTTGAAAATCACCATCTTAGTGTTCACTTTATTTTTAACTCTTGCTAATGAAACAAATATGTAAAGCTATTAAATGACAAAATCAGCCCTGTGTTTTATCTTCTTATCACTTCTATTATTGCTAATTTGTTCCCTTTTATGATCCAAGTCTTAAAAAGCAAGTGAAAATTTTTAGATTTTTTGATAAATTTAGACTTAAATAATATAAATCTATAGATCTCAATTTAGATTTTTATATAAATATATGTATTCTTATATAAAAGAATATTACATTAACATTATTAAATAATTATTGCCTGAGCCATCAGGGAGCACCAAATTAACACGTATGTACCCCCAAGCCAACTGACAAATTGAAATGCTACCAAATTGATGATCCTTTTTACATAGCTCCTGTGAACACAATCTACTAATTTAATAAGGTGGCTATCATTCCCATGGGATTCTGTATGAAATAAAGATGTATACATGCAGGATTTTTAATCAGTGGATATGAAACTGTAACATCATACAGTTTCTTTTATTTTGCTTTATATTTTAAATATATTGTTCAATCATATCTGAACTTGGCTGAAGAAAAACTATTTGAAAAGACTATTGTAAAAGGAAGAACACTCAGACCTTGAAATCTGCAAGCATCTCAAAATCAAACAGAAACGG
>NW_011495082.1:18759681-18765492 GCF_000754665.1 Bison bison bison
AAAAAAAAAAAAAAAAAAAAAAAAAAAAAAAGCTTTTCTTGTATAGGGAGGAGTAAGCAAGGTCAGCAAGAACTTTGAGGGGAAATCACTCAAGCAGGTGGGCATGAGCAGATAGCATGACTGGCCTGATTGAATAGGAAATGTTTCTTGCTGTGACCAGCTAATTATCAGAATGAGCTTCTAAGGGGGCATGTACTGTCTCTTAGTAATTTCTTAAAAATGGGAGTAAAGCTAAGGTTCATAGGATTATAGGAGGGAGAAGGCTAATTACATTTTGTCTGGGCCACATGAGTCAGTAAGTAATGGGCAGTTGTGTACAACTGGTCAGCTGCTCTTGTTTAAGATGGACAGTGTCTGTCTTTAAATATTATTAGAGATGTCCTAAGAGTCATTGTTAAATTGAGGTCGGCTGGCCTTCACGTTCATGTTGGTCTTAAAGAGACTTGACAAGAACTATGCCTAAGAATGTAGTAAAGGGTCAAGCAAGATGGCAATATAGGAGGCTCCTGAGATCCTCTAACACACTGAATACTCTTCCTCTTTGAAAGAACACACGCAAAACAATTCTCTTTGAAAAAAAAAAATCTAGAAAATATTATAGCAGAATAGACAAACAGGGAAACATCCACATCAAAGTGGCAGGCTCCAGGAGATGACTGAGTCCACCTGGAGACCAGTGCTGCTTATAGACACCACTCTTGCCTTGTCCCTCCAGTCGGCTCCAAGAAAATGCCTTGAAAGAGCTTTTGCACATATCCTAGCACCCCAGCTTTATTAGCTGCTGCCAAGAGAGAGGTTCCCAAATGTCTGGTTGTGTTTGTGAGTCTCACTCTTACAAGATGATACCAATCCAAGCAATTTTTTTCTTATTCCAGTTTTACTGAGATATAATTGACATACAGCACTGTATAATTTGGGGCTTCCTTGGCAGCTCAGCTGGTAAAGAATACACCTGCAATGCAGGAAACCCCGGTTCAATTCCTGTGACTAAGCACAACAAGCACAGCTATATAAGTTAAAATGATGGAAGGCTTCAAAAACTGAGTGCCATCCTTAAAAGGGGACCATGCTAATCTTCTCTGTATCATTCCAATTTTCAGTGTATGTGCTGCCAAAGCAAGTACCAAAGAAGTAATAAGAACCAGCTATTCTACTGCTCAAGACACTAGGAAGAACGTATTAGCAGAAGGAAGTATAACAAAGATTAGTATGAAAATGAAGACTTAAAAAATTAGAAAAAAAACAATGAAATTAAGAGTTATTGTTTTGAAAAGATAAGCAAAATTGATATACTGTTAGCTAGACTAAGAAAAAAGAAGCAAAGACTCAAAATCATAAACGAGAAAGAAAACATTACAGTGGATACCATACTAAGCAAAAGATTGTAAGAGAGTACTATAAAAAATTATACACCAACAAAGTGGACACCATAGAAGAGAGGGATAAATTCCTAGATACAGACAACCCACCAAGTTGATTCATGAAGAAATCAAAAATCTGAACTCAACAGTTTGGCAGCCCACTCCAGTATTTTTGCCTGGGAGATCCCATGGACAGAGGAGCCTGGTAGGCAACAGTCCAAGGTGTTCCAAAGAGTTGGACACAATTGAGTGACTGAACAAGAAAGCTAATTCAGTAACCAAAAGCTTTAAAAATAATGGAAAGTCTAGGACTAGAGGGTCTTGCTGGTAAATTATATCAAACATTTAAAGAAGATTAATACAAATCCTCCCTGTTATTTACGTGGGGCCAAACTATGGTGGAGGTAATGAAAATAATGGCGACCTCCTTCAAAAGGTTCCATGCAGGCACTGCTAGACTCAGTGCCCCAACCCTGCAGCAGGCCACCGTCGACCCATGCCACCACCAGAGACTCCTGGACACTCATGGGCAAGTCTGACTAACCAGATGGTCAATACCAAGATCAGATTGATAATATTCTTTGTAGCCAAAGATGGAGAAGCTCTATACATTCAGCAAAAACAATACTGGGAGCTGACTGTTGCACAGATCATGAACTCCTTATTGTCAAATTCAGACTTAAATTGAAGAAAGTGGGGAGAACCACTAGACCATTCAGGCATGACCTAAATCAAATTCCTTAAGTGGAAGTGACAAATAGATTCAAGGGATTAGATCTGACAGACAGAGTGCATGAAGAACTATGGATGGAGGTTCGTGACATTGTACAGGAGGCAGTGATCAAGACCATCCTAAAGAAAAAGAAATGCAAAAAGGCAAAATGGTTGTCTGGGGAGGCTTTACAAATAGCTGTGAAAAGCGAAGTGAAAGGCAAAGGAGAAAAGGAAAGATATACCCAGTTGAATGCAGAGTTCCAAAGAATAGCAAGGAGAGATAAGAAAGCCTTCCTCGGTGATGAATGCAAAGAAATAGAGGAAAACAACAGAATGGGAAAGTCTAGAGATCTCTTCTAGAAAATCAGAGATACCAAGGGAACATTTCATGCAAAGATGGGCACAATAGAGGACAGAAATGTTATGGACCTAACAGAAGCAGAAGATATTAAGAAGAGGTGGCAAGACTACACAGAAGAACCGTACAAAAAAGATCTTCGTGACCCAGATAATCACGATGGTGTGATCACTTACCTAGAGCCAGGCATCATGGAGTGCAAAGTCGAGTGGTCCTTAGGAAGTATCACTACATACAAAGCTAGTGGAGGTGATGAAATTCCAGTTGAGCTATTTCAAATCCTAAAAGATGATACTGAGAAAGTGCTGAACTAAATATGCTGGTGAATTTGGAAAACTCAGCAGTGGTCACAGAACTGGAAAAGTTCAGTTTTCATTCCAATCCCTAAGAAAGGCAGTGCCAAAGAATGTTCAAACTAATGCACAATTGCACTCATCTCACACACTAGCAAAGTAACACTCAAAATTCTCCAAGGCAGGCTTAAACAATGTGACCTGTGAACTTCCAGATGTTCAAGCTGGATTTAGAAAAGGCAGAAGAATCAGAGATCAAATTGTCAACATCCATTGGATCATCAAAAAAGAAAGACATTTCCAGAAAAAACATCTACTTCTGCTTTAATGACTGAGCCAAAGACTGAATGTTTAGATTACAACAAACTGTGGAAAATTCTGAAAGAGATGGGAATACCAGACCACCTGACCTGCCTCTTGAGAAATCTGTACGCAGGTTTGGAAGCAACAGTTAGAACTGGACATGGAGCAACAGACTGGTTCCAAATCAGGAAAGGAGTACTTCAAGGCTGTATATTGTCACCCTGCTTATTTAACTTATATGCAGAGTACATCATGAGAAATGCGGGGCTGGAAGAAGCATAAGCTGGAATCAAGATTGCCAGGAGAAATATCAATAACCTCAGATATGAAGATGACACCACCCATATGGCAGAAAGTGAAGAATTAAAGAGCCTCTTGATGAAAGTGAAAGAGGAGAGTGAAAATGTTGGCTTAAAGCTTAACATTCAGAAAATGAACATCATGGCATCTGGTCCCATCACTTAATGGGAAATATATGGGGAAACAGTGGAAACAGTGGCAGACTTTATATTTTTTTGGTGGGGGGGGTGCTCCAAAATCACTGCAGATGGTGACTGCAGCCATGAAATTAAAAGACACTTGCTCCTTGGAAGAAAAGCTATGACCAATCTAGACAGCATATTAAAAAAGCATAGACACTGTTTTGCCAACAAAGGTCCATGTAGCCAAAGCTATGGTTTTGCCAGTAGTCGTGTATGGATGTGGGAGTCATACTTTAAAGAAAGCTGGGTGGTGAAGAATTGATGCTTTTGAACTGTGGTGTTGGAGAAGACTCTTGAGAGTCCCTTGGACTATAAGAAGATCCAACCAGTCAGTCCTAAAAGAAATCAGTCCTGAACATTCATTGGAAGGACTGATGCTGAAGATGAAAGTCCAATACTTTGGCCACCTGATGCAAAGAACTGACTCATTTAAAATATCCTGATGCTCAGAAAGATTGAAAGTGGGAGGAGAAGGGGACAACAGAGGATGAGATGGTTGGATGGCATCATTAACTCAATGGACATGAGTTTGGGTAAACTCCTGAAGTTGGTGATCGACAGCGAGGCCTGGCATGCTGCAGTCCATGGGGTCGCAAAGAGTTTGACAGGACTGAGTGACTCAACTGAACTAAACTGAATACCAATCCTTCTCAGACCCTTCCAGAAAATAGAACAGGGAGAAATATATCCAAACTCATTTCATGAGGCCAGCATTATCCTGATACTAATGCCAGATAAGGACACAACAAGAAAAGAAAATTGCAGGTTAATGTTCCTAATAGAAATTGATGTAAAATTTCTCAACAAATTACTAACAAACTAAATTCAACAGCACATTAAAAGATAAGGATCATGCACCTTGATCTAGTGGGATTTGTTACTGGGATGCATTAAAATTCAGCATCACACACTATAAATGTCACATTATAAAAGTGACACATTACATTAAGAAAATAAATAATAGAAACCACTGGCTATTTCAATCAGTGAAGAAGCATTTCACAAAATTCAACATCCTTCTATGGTAACAACTCTACACAAACTTTGCATAAAGAGAATGTATCTCTACATAATGAACACTATCTGTGACTGACCCTCAGCAAACATCATCATAAATGGAGAAATGCTGAATGCTTTTCTTCTAAGATCAGGAACATGACAAATAAATCCACCTTCATCACTTCTACTCAACACAGTACTGTAATTCCTAGTCAGAGAGTTCCAGAAAAACATATATTTCTGCTTTATTGACTATGCCAAAGCCTTTGACTGTGTGGATCACAATAAACTGTGGAAAATTCTGAAAGAGATGGGAATACCAGACCACCTGACCTGCCTCTTGAGAAACCTATATGCAGGTCAGGAAGCAACAGTTAGAACTGCACATGGAACAACAGACTGGTTCCAAATAGGAAAGAAAGTACGGTCAAGGCTGTATATTGTACCCTGCTTATTTAACTTATATGCAGAGTACATCATGGAAATGCTGGGCAGAGGAAGCATAAGCTGAAATCAAGATTGCCGAGAGAAATATCAATAACCTCAGATATGCAGATGACACCACCCTTATGGCAGAAAGTGAAGAAGAACTAAAGAGTCTCTTGATGAAAGTGACAGAGGAGAGTGAAAAAGTTGGCTTAAAGCTCAACATTCAGAAAACTAAGATCATGGCCTCCAGTCCCATCACTTCATGCCAAAAGTCAAAGAAATTAGGAAAGAAAAATAAATAAAAAGCAGCTAAATCAGAAAGGAAGAGTAAATTGCTTCTGTTCACAGATAATAAAGTACTACAGACAGAAAACCCTTAGGTTTTCACCAAAAATCTCTCAGGACTAATCAACAATTTAAGTAAAACTGCAGTATATAAAATTCATATAGAAAATCAGTTATGTTCTCACACATTAACAAATGATATAAAAATATAAATTCAGAAAACAAATCTATTTATAGTAACATCTAAAAGAACAAAGTTCTCAGATATAAATTTAACAAAGAAGGTGAGATATATGTATGCTGAAAACTGAATAATTAATGAAAGAAATTGAGAAGGAATAAAATGAATAGAAAGATTATGTTTATTGATTAGAATAATTCATACTGTTAAAATATCTGTATTACCCAAAGCAATACACAGGTTTAATGAAATCCCTATCAAAATTCCAATGGCAATTTTTAGAGAAATAGAAAAAAAATCCTAAAATTTATATAGAACAACCAAAGATCTCAAATATTCAAAATGATCTTAAGCAAGTAGAGCAGTGTTGGAGGCATCATACTTTCTGGTTTTAAACATATTACAA
>NW_011495082.1:18765592-18778993 GCF_000754665.1 Bison bison bison
AAAAAATTATGTTACTGGCAATAAAAAAAAAGAGGCATAGATCAGTGAACATAATAGAGTCCATAAATAAACTCACACATACATGGTCAGTTAATTTTAAACAAACGAGCCAAGGATGTACAATGGGGAATTTGTTGTCTGTTCAATAAATAGTATTGGAATAATTGGAAGTCCAATATGCAAATAATTTCCAATTATGCAAATAATTTGAAATCCAAATCAAATATGCAAATCAGTGAAATTAGACAACTATCTTACTCCATTCACAAAAATTTAACTTGAAATGTATTAAAGAATTATAAGATCTGAAACTACAAAAATCCTAGGAGAAAATCAGAGGTAAGCTTCTTGAATTTTGCATTGGCAATGATATTTTAATATATTTTAATTATGTTTAATATAATTTCATATATTTTAATGATATTTCTAAGTGAACAATGCATAGAAATAGAGGAAAACAATAGAATGGGAAAGACTAGAGATTTCTTCAAGAAAATTAGAAATACTAAAGGAGCATTTCATGCAAAGATGGGCACAATAAAGGACATAAACATTAAGGACCTAACAGAAGCAGAAGCTGTTAAGAAGATATGGCAAGAATATACAGAACTATATCGAAAAGGTCTTAATGACCCTGATAACCACGATGGTGTGATCACTCATCTAGAGCCAAGACACCCTGGAGTGTGAAGTATATTGGGCCATAGGAAGCGTTACTGTGAACAAAGCTGGTGGAGGTGATGGCATTCTACAAAATGATGCTGTTAAGGTGCCGCACTCAATATGCCAGCAAATTTGGAAACCTCAGTAGTGGCCAAAGGACTAGGAGAGGTCAGTTTTCATTCCAATCCCAGAGAAGGGCAATTGCACTCATTGCACATGGTAACATGGTAATGCTCAAAATCCTTCAAGTTAGGCTTCAGCAGTATGTTAACTGAGAACTTCCAATGGTACAGGCTGGGGTTTCAAAGAGGCAGAGGAACAAGAGATCAAATCGCCATCATTCACTGGATAATAGATTAACCAGGGATTCCAGAAAACCAACCAACCAACAAACAAACAAAAAAACCTGCTTCATTGACTATGCCCAAGCCTTTGACTGTGTGGATCACAACAGACTGTGAAAAATTCTTCCTGAAAGAGATGGGAATACCAGACTACTTACCTGCCTCCTGAGAAACCTGTATGTAAGTCAAGAAGCACCAGTTAAAATAGAACATGGAATAACAGACTGGTTCAAAATTGGGAAAGGAGTACATAAAGGCTGTATATTGTCACCCTGTTTATTTAACTTTTATGCAAAGTGCATGTGTTCTAAGTCATCCCATTCCTGTCTGACTCTTTGTGACCCCATGGACTGTAACCTGCCAGGATCCTCTGTCCATAGAATTCTCCAGGCAAGAATACCGGAGTGGGTTGCCACACCCTCCTCCAGGGGATCTTCCTAACCCAGAGATCGAACCTGCATCTCCTGTGTCTCCTGCATTGGCAGGCAGATTCTTTACCACTAAGCTACCAGGGAAGCCATTCTATGCAGAGTAAATCATGCAAAGTACCAGGCTGGATGAAGCTCAAGCTGGAATCAAGATTGCCAGGAGAAATATCAATAAACTCAGATATGCAGATGACACAACCCTAATGGCAGAAACAGAGGAAAAGATCCTTTTGATGAAGGTGAAAGAGTAAAGTGAAAAGCTGACTTAAAACTCAGCATTCAAAAAACTAAGATCATGACATCTGGTCCCATCACTTCATGGCAAATAGATGGAAAAAATTACAAACTTTATTTTCTTGGACTGCAAAATCACTGTAAACAATGACTGCAGTCATGAAGTTAAAAGATTCTTGCTCCTTGGAAAAAAGTTATAATAAACCTAGACAGTGTATTAAAAAGCAGAGACATCACTTTGCCAACAAATGTCTATATAGTTAAAGCTATGGTTTTTCCAATAGTCATGTGTGGACATGAGAATTGGACCATAAAGAAGGCTGAGCACCAAATAACTGATGCTTTTGAACTGTGGTGCTGGAGAAGACTCTTTAATGTCCATTGGATCCCAAGGAGTTCAAACTAGTCAATTCTAAATGAAATCAATCTTGTATATTCATTGGAAGGACTGATGCTGAAGCTGAAACTCCAATACTCTGGCCACCTGATGTGAAGATCCAACTCATTTGAAAAGATCCTGATGCTGGGAAAGATTGAGGGCAGGAGGAAAAGGGGGAAACAGAAGATGAAATGGTTGGATGGCATCATTGGCTCAATGGACTTGAGTTTGATCAAACTCTGGGAGATAGTGAAGGACAGGGAAGGCTGGTATGCTGCAGTCTACACAGTCTCAAAGAGCTGGACATGACTGAGCGACTGAATAGCAGCAATGATATTTTGGGTTTGACACCAAACACAAAGCCAACAAAAGCAAAAAAATAAACAAGGAGGACTACCTCAGATGAAAAATCTCCTCCAGAGTGAAGGAAAGCATCAACAAAATGAAAAAGTATCCCACGGAATAAAAGATAGTATTTGCAAACCACATACCAGACAGTGAGGTAATATCCAAAATACATGAGGAGCTAATGCAGCTCAATAGCCAATAGCTAAAAAGACAAACAATCCTCAGAAAAAAATAAGCAGAGGACCTAAATAGACATTTCTCCAGAGAAAATGTACAAATGATAAATAGGTACTTGAAACAGTATTCAACATCACTAATCACCAGGGAAATGCAAATCAAAACCACAGTGAGCTACTAACTTCCATCTGTTAGGTTGTCAGTTATCAAAAAGTCAAGAGATAACAAATGCTGGTGAGAAGGTGGAGAAAACGGAACCTTTGTGCACTGTGTGTGGGAATGTCAACTGGTACAGCCACTGTGCAAAGTACCGTGGTGGCTCCTCAAAACATAAAAATTGAACTTTCAGATCATCCAGCAGTTCTACTTCTGAGTATACATCCAAAAGACATAAAATCATTATCTTAAAGAGATATCTGTACTCCCATTACTCACAATAGCCATAATATGGAAACAATCCACTTTTCCATCAACAGATGGAAGGATAAAAGAAAAAAACCTCTATCCCCCTCTCTGTCTCTCCCCCACCCCACACACAGTATTCAACATTATTCAGCCTTAAACAAAAAAGTAAACCCTGTTATTTGTGACAACAGGGCCCAGAATGAACCTGAAAGCCATTACGCAAAGTGAAATAAGTCACATGTGAAAAGATGAATACCACATGGTACCACTTATTTGTGGAATCTAAAAAAAGAAAAAAAGTCAAATGCATGCCAACAAGCAGGGGTGGAATAAGCAGAGGGTAGAAAAGTGGTTGCTAAGCCATCACACTGTGCACTTTAAATATTTTTTCCTTTTCTCTACTAATTATACCTCAATACAGCTGGGTGGGGGAATGAAGCACACCATGCAACACGCATGCTCACACACCAAAGAACATATGAGAAAAATAAGGAGGTTTAAAATTTCATTATGAAAGCAAAAACTAGACTGGAGGTTTGAAGGAGATAAATTCAGAGGATTCAGAATGTTGGACTCAACGCGTCCTTAGACAGTAGAATGAGGACAGCAGAGCCATTGCAGCAAATTTCCTTGTTTGTGGTCTAAATATTTTCCGCAGCGGCACAAGTAACAGAGCGTTCAGGGAACATACACAGCAGTCACTGTGACCAATGCCCAGCTGTATCCTGGGGAAACCAGAATCATGCCCCATATTGTATAATTGTAGATGACCCCTCACTGGGATACTGTTTATCATTTTGGTAAGATAGTCTAGAGTCCTGGTTATTTCCCAGACCAGAGCATGTGAATTCCAGGAGCTCAGTGACCTTCATTCGGGGTCCATATGGCAACATCAATAGGCACAAAGTTCACCCATAAATGATCTGCTATGAGAGTCAAATATTTTAGGTTTATGCCAAGTCTCTCAGCTTCTGATTTCAAGTCTTTTGGGGTATATTGTGAGAAAGGAAGGTCATAGATTCCTTTTAGTGCTGAAATTTGACACCTAAGCTTACAAGTGTAAGACCTTGTTAAAGACTTTTTGCTTCATCTACTGTATGAAAATTTGAAATCAGAGGTCATAGAATAGTTAAAGTGAGAAAGAAGATAGCTTATTTGAAGACTTGATAAGGGCTAATTGTATTGGCTGGATAATAGGATCTAGCTCAGATAGCAGGCAGACACTAATAGGCACATTTGCCATAAATAAACGATGTCTCACTGTGTGCTATTCAGGAGATAATTGTCTCATGGGTTTGACATTTTTTGGAATTTATATAAAACATTTTGATGAAGTTGTTGTCTCAGTTCTCAGTCTTATATATTAAAAAAAAAAACTATATATTTTTGTTTATTTTTTGTGGGTCGAGGCATGTAAGTCAGATATAGACTAAGGCTTAAATGTAACTAATTGAGGAGGTGATTGGAGTCACTTAACTTCTCTCTCCCAGTGTCTGAATACTAGGGGAGCAAAATCAAGGTCTTCAAGTAATTTTAAGAACCTGGGGAGTGAGAAAAATAAAAATGGGTTGGGAAGGGGTGGGTAAAACCAAAGGGGGCTCAGACAGATGAGACAGGAGAGCATGCTTGGAGGAACAGTATGATAAGGAGAGCAGACATAGGGAAACGTGTCTTTGAGGTTGGAATCAATGTGGGACTAACAGCTGAAGACATGAATTTTGACATATTGAATAACTTCAGATAAAGTAGGCTGAGATTGTTGGATGGCCTGATTAAGATTAGATTGAGAAAGGTGTTTTTCTTCTTCATATCGAGAGAAAAAAGCAAAACATATTTTTAGAAGAGATTCCTAGAATATTGATTTTCAAGGGCCCTCTGGAAATGAATCAGTTTGGAGAGACTCCAGGAACTCTTGCTCTCATAAACAGTGCTGCCATAGGCATTCTCTACTTCTCTTTCTGTGGATAATTCAGTTTCTCAAAATGATATATCTAGACGATGCTTTCCAAGTCAGGGGACTGAGACCTTGAGCTTTACTAGATATTTCAGATATATTTTGAAAGTGGTTATACCAGTTTTATTTTCACCTCAAAAAGATTTATATTTGGTTAAGGTCCTTACAACATGTAGTTTTGTGAAACATATATTTACTCAAACTAAGGATTTGGGATGTAAGATGGTCTCTCATTCCTTGCACTTTTATTCTTATTTTCTAAGAGATTGAGCATTTTTCCTCAGATACTTTCTTGATAATATTGCCTATTTTGGCAAGAATACACAGAGGAAATATGTAAAAGGACTTAATGACTCAGATAACCACAATGGTGTGGTCACTCACCTAGAACCAGACATCCTGGTGTAAGAAGTCAACTGGACCTTAGGGTATTATGATGAACAAAGCTAGTGGAGGTGATGGAATTCCAGTTGAGCTCATTAAAATCTTAAAATATGATGCTATTAAAGTGCTGCACTCAATTTGCCAGCAAATTTGGAAAACTCAGCAATGGCCACAGGACAGGATAAGATTAGTTTTCCCTGAATTCCCAAGAAAAGCAATGCCAAAAAATGTACAAACTGTACAATTGCACCCATTTCACATGCTAACAAGGTAATGCTCAAACTCCTTCAAGCTAGGTTTCAGCAGTATGTGAACCAAGAGCTTCCATATGTACAAGCTGGATTTAGAAAAGTCAAAGGAAACAGAGGTCAAATTGTCAAAATCCTTTGGGTCATATAGAAAGCAAGGGAATTCCAGAAAACATCTATTTCTGCTTCATTGACAACATGAAAGCCTTTGACTTTGTGGACTGCAACAAACTGGAAAATTCTGAAAAAGATGGGATTACCAGACCACCTTATCTGCCTCCTGAGAAACCTGTATGCAGGTCAAGAAGCAACAGTTATAAGTGGACATGGAACAACAGACTGGTTCAAAATAGAGAAAGGAAATTGTCAAGGACTTATATTGTTACCCTGTTTATTTAACATCTATGTAGACTACATCATATAAAATGCTGGGCTGGATGAATCACAAGCTTGAATAATGACTGTCAGGAGAAATATCAACAACCTCAGATATTCACATGCCACCACTTTAATGGCAGAGGGTGAAGAGGAACCAAAGAGCCTCTTTATGAGGGTGAAAGAGGAGAGTGAAAAAGCTGAGTCTCTATCTCCCTCTGAAACAATACTCCTGTTATTATTCTTGGTATCCATGCGAATAATACACCCAATATCCTATCAGTCACATGATCTAATTTCATCCAAAGACCTTGTCCTCAATCCTACCTCAGCCAGTGCATTATCACATCAATACTTCCCCCAAATCACACTCTAGTTCTCCATTGACAGCAAATCTTTTTAATCCAATAGAAGTTTAAATCCAGCATTGCAATCACTTTTATTCACCTCTCATCTCTCTCCCCATGAAATTTATTCCCTTTAAGCTAATGTTATTCTCTCGCCAGTCGTTTTGAATATTCTACTGCACATACTCTTTCTGCTCTTGCTTCTCTATCTCTTTGCACAATTTGCTTCTGCCATGTATCCTAGTTATATCTGAGTTACTTCATTCTTGTTTCAGCCAGTTAAACTTTCCCCCCAAATAATGCTCTATCATGTTTCTAGTCTCACTTTACATTAGTAATTAATCACCAAAAGGGGGCTTTAATGCTTAGCCTGTTGTCTTTTCTCTAAAATAGGATCTCCTATTTTCTGTTCATGTCTAAAAGCTACAATTTCCTTCCCCCATTCTCATTATAAGTTGATACTATTTTATTCTAAATCAGAGAGAAAACTGAAGCAATTAAGAGAATTTCCTCTTCCACTAGCTCTTCATATTATGATCCATTTGCTTGCTGCTTAAGTAACAAATCTGTTCTCCTAGTCTTTGGCTTGGTAGTGTCTTTCAGCTCATCACTTACTAAAAGGAAGCCCCTGTTTTAGGGTAACACCATCACTCTGTTTTTCCTGTTTTATACCAAACAGGGCCTTGTGGGACTGGGCACAAAGCTTTTCTGTGTCCCCCATTTCTTTGATTGGAGGAAGTACCTTCATTCAGCCTCTGTGAATTTCCCTGAGTTCCAACGGGCAGATTCAAGCAGCTGTTAATCAGGGAAATGAGGGGATGCAAGACCAGAGAGAGACGGTCAAGGGGAACAATAGCACAGCATTGGAGGCAAGGTCCTGGTTCCCCATCGAGGGACACACAACGATATATTTGAGCTGTTTTGCAGATACTGAAGCCCCCTCCAGGTGGGAGAAGTTAATGATTAATGATGGCATGCTGCCCACAAGCATTTAGACCTCAGACTAGTTGGAACCTGAAGGTTGATGATGCTGACTCGTACTTAACTTCACCACCAACCCATCAGAAGAATGTCCTCTAGCCAACCATACTGTCTGGGGAGTTTGTAATTTCCTCAGTTCTGTCTTGTTGCAACAAAAACTTGAAACAATGGACAGACCAGTGTGACAGCCCTGTGTAATTTCCTCGGATGGACCAGTGTTACAGCTCAGTTTTATTTATAAAGCAAAGGAAAATACATCCTTGAGGCATGAGGGCAGGTCGACCCAAAAGACTGAAGAGAAGAAAAGCCACCAGCCCAATTTTGGCTTCTCTTTTTATATGTTTTTATTTTCTCCTCCCCTGAAGCCTGCCCTATGTAAACTGGGCGAGCCAGGAGTGCTGTTTGCTTCACCTGAGGTCCTCACTGTGGTCCTCAGATCTTCCTTTGTTCTATTTCTGGAGTTTTCCCCTTTGTCTTTTCGCCACTGCCATTCTGGACTCCTTTTTCCTATTCTAACTACCTAACAACACCCTCTTTGAACCATTACTATAAAACTTCTCACTGTCCTCTTCTAGTGGAAACAAACAGTTTTTCATGGTAAGATTCCACCATGTCTCTCTTTGCCTGGCAAAGTAATAAAGCTATAGTTTTCTACTTCAACCAAAACTCTGTCTCTGAGATTTGACTAGGCACCATTGTACAGAGAAGCTGACCTTTACAACTACACTCCTTGAAAAAAAAAAGAAAGCTTAAACTTGCTTTCTCTAATTTTCCTTCTCCATTCTCTATTGAACCCGTTTCAATAAAGTACTTCTTTAAGATATCTTGTCTAAGCTATCACAATAGCATGTACCAAAACTGCTTATTTGTAGAACTTCTCTTCCTGAAAGGAAATCTACTTCCTACTCTGCTTTCTGTAACTACCAGACTCAGTATATCTGAGACTGTACTTCTGAATCTGTAGGCAGACAGGGTAGTGGGTCCCCAGAGGGAAAGAACTAGAGTTGCCTTCTATTTTTTTAGACCTAAAATAAGCCATTTGAGCCTGAGCCATTTTTTGTTCTAAGCCTGGCCACAATACCTGCCCTTGAACAGGTCTCAGTAGTTAATTACCTCTTAGTGGTAGAGAATACAGAAAAAAGGGAGGAGCCATCAGAAAACAATAGTGTAGCCTGGAGATACACGTAATAATACATCTCTGAGATCGGCAGTACTAAGGCCTCCATTCAGGATGGAATTATAATGTTGACCCTCCTGACTTCAATCAACTGAAATTTGGACTCAGTCATCCCTGACTGTATGATGAATTCTCTGTTCAATGCCCCTCATCAATATGCTTAAAACTTCCCCCAAAATGCTGATGGGGAGACCTTGCTTTGGGAGAGATCCCTGATGTTCTCCTTACTTGCTGCAAGTAATAAACACTTCTGTCTTCTGGCTCCAAACTCAGCAAGTGTTGAACCCACTTTGGGGATAACAAAACCAGATAGGTGGGGATTTCCAAACCAAGCAATTCTCCAACTTTTGGAAGACCTCAACTAGGTGTCTATAATTTAACTCAAATCAGACACTAACTCCTGGATTTAAAGTAGAGCCCATGGGTTAATACTGTTCCTCACTTAAGACATGAATCACAAGCCTGGATTGTCATCTGTGCTTCTGACTGTCTATATATTAGAAATTTCTACAAATCCCTCATTAGGTTTGATAATTTCCTAGGACATTTCACAGAACTCAGGAAAATGGTTTACTTACTAGATTAGCAGTTTATTATAAAAGAATACTGGGCTAGATGAAGCACAAGCTGGAATCAAGATTGCCAGGAGAAATATCTATAACCTCAGATATGCAGATAACATCACCCTAAGGGCAGAAAGCAAAGAGGAATTAAAGAGCTTCTTGATGAAAGTGGAAGAGGGGAGTGAAAAAGTTGACTTAAAACTCAACATTCAAAAGCTAAGATCATGGCATCTGGTCCCATCACTTCATGGCAAATAGATGGGGAAAAATGGAAACAGTGACTTCATTCTCTTGGGCTCCAAAATCACTGCAGATGGTGAATGCAATCATGAAATCAAAATATACTTGCTCCTTGGAAGAAAAGCTATGACAAACATAGACTTTGTATTAAAAAGCAAACACATTACTTTGCCAACAAGTTCCACATAGGCAAAGCTATGATTTTTTCCAGTAGTCATGTATGGGTGTGAGAGCTGGACAATAAACAAGGCTGAGTGCCAAAGAATTGGTGCCTTTGAATTGTGATGCTGGAGAAGACTCTTGAGAGTCCCTTGGACTGCAAGGAAATCAAATCAGTCCATCCTAAAGGAAATCAATCCAACTCATTGGAAAAGACCATGATCTGGGAAAGACTGAAGGCAGGAGGTGAAGGGGATGACTGAGGATGAGATAGTTGGATGGCATCACTACTCAATGGGCGTGAGTTTGAGCAAACTCTATGAAGCAGTGAAGGACAGGGAAGCCATGTCCCTGGCATGCTGCAGTCCATGGGGTCGCAAAGAGTCAGACCCCACTGAACAACTGAACAACAACAATAGAAGAATGGAAGTCAGATGCATGGGGCAGAGTATGTGGGAAGGGGTGCAGAATGTCCAAACTGTCTCCAGGTGAGCCGTTTTCCTAGCGCTTCCCTGTGTTCAGCAATCTGGAGTTCTCTGAACCCCTTTGGTTAGTGTTTTTCATGGAAGCTACATTACACAGGCATGACTGATTAATCACTGTGATTAATGATTTATTCAACCTCTAGCCACTCTTCCCTCCTTAGACTTAGGGGTGGGGTTGGAAGTTCCAACTGTCTTATTAAATAGTTACTTCCTCTCCCATAAGGGCTTCCCTGGTGGCTCAGAGGGTAAAGTGTCTGCCTGTAATGCAGGAGACCAGGGTTTGATCCCCTGGAGAAGGAAATGGCAACCCACTCTGGTACTCAGGGATCGAACCCTGGTACTCTTGCTTGGAAAATCCCATGGACAGAGAAGCCTGGTGGGCTACAGTCTAGGGTGTCCCAAAGAGTTGGACATAACTGAGGAACTTCATTCACTTCCATGAGCGCCTATCCCTGGGGCTTTTCACAGTCACTTCATTAACATAAATTCAGGTGTGGTGGAAAGATCTTGTTGTGAATAACCATAGACTATCTTTTCACCTTTACCGCTCTTATCACTTAGGGAATTTTAAGGTTTTTAGGAGGCCAGGAACAGAGACAAAAACCAAACATATTATTTCTTATTGTACATCACAATATCCCACTCCCTAAACCCATTCACCTATTTTTAGCAGATTATTTTTCCCTCCATTTTTCCTCCATCACTCCTCTTCAAGCAGCATTTCCCCCACCAGCAAACATCAGAATTTTGTCGTTTCCTGCATGTGCCATGATTGCTTATGGCTCTTGGGCTATGGTGAATTAATGAAGGGAATTAAGAAGTCTTTCTCTCTCCTTTAAAACCTGTGGGGCCCTCCTTGATGCAAAAGCCTTCCCATGTGCCCTTGTTTCTGGGTTTTGGAAAAAGGCTTCAGCCTCCTAGACCTCCCTGGAGTTCCAAAGGGCAGATTCTAACAGTCACTCATCAGGGAAGTGAGGGAATACAGACACAAGAGAAAAGCAGCCAAGAAACAAGAGTGCAGCAATAGAGCAGAGTCAGAGCTCCTCCTCAAGGGTATACAAACTAGTATCTTTGAGTTCTTCTATTGAAACTAAAGTTCTCACCTAGGTGACGGGTGGCTTGCATAAGATTCCTTGAACACCACTCTCCTACCACACCACGAACCAGTCAGAAGAAAGGCACACACCTTTCCACCCTTACCCCAATTTTTGCCTTTAAAAATTCTTCCCTGAAACCCATCAGGAAGTTTGGCCTTCTGAGCATGAGCCACCCATTGTTTGCTTGGCCCTTGTGATAAATCTTTCTCTACTCCAAACTCCATCGTTTTTTGTTTGTTTGGCCTCACAGTGTACCAGGTACGTGAAATTAGGTTCATCAACACTTTTCTGACTTTTGATATCTTACCAGACCATCAAGTGATTCATTAATATTACCCCTGTGGAGAATTTTCTGTTTTCTCTCGGTCAACTTAAAATTTCACTGTTAAAGTATTTGTAGTAGCCTGATTTGCCTAGCAATTACTTGAATATACTTGTTTCCTTTCATAGTCTCTAAAGGACTTGTATTATTACTTTTGATACCTTAATTACTTAGACCAGTATTTAAATCATTTATATGCTGAGAATATGTTTTGGCTTGAATTTAGAGTTGACTGAGGGAGACAGCAGCTTTTCTAGTAGCATCCTGGATTTATATAGTTTCTTAGGGAGGATGTTGATCCATGAAATATGATTGTTAGTTTCATTTCTAGACATGTATTTAGATCAAAATCCAGATCAAGCAGATGAGTACATCTTGCTAGGAACAGTGACATGTTCATTAGACTATAATAATTAAACTTAAAAAGAAGTGTGCTTACTTTTATAAAATAAAAGAGTTTTGTTCAAAAAACCAAATAGGAAATGTGTGTGTGTCTTTTGGTGACTTCTTTGTATTGGTGACATAAACTTTTCCTCAGGGAGGACCTGGATAAGTACTTATTTGTTGAAGATATATGTTATGTTTTTTAAACTTTGAAAATAAAAACTTTTCAGTTCAAAAACTGGTCTTTGTTCCTTTAAAAAATAAAAAAAAATATATATATGCACATGGGAGAATTATATTGGCACATTAATATGTAAAGTATTATATGTTTGGTTATTAGAAACCCAAATTTTTATACAAGATTAATGATATCAGCATATTCTCATAGCTCTCTCCATCAACTTCCACAGTTTTAGCAGCTAAGATGTTCTTTTTTAATATTAATTGAACACTTTTCATTTCCCAGAGCACCATTTTCTGCAGTATAATAGTTAAAAAGAAAATTTCTGATGAGAATCCAGATTCATAGCATGTAATACTATAGAAGAAGAGTAAAATTCCTATATTTCAATAATGGAAGATGAAAGGAAACTTAGGGGCCACCATTTCTCAAATGTAAAATGCATGATTTTCACACCTACCAATCTAAGATAGAACTAACAGGATCACAAGTAGAGAATGGACCTACCTAATATTTCTGAGAGTATCTGCTATAGACTGAATGTTCATGTCTCCCCAGTATTGTTGTGTTGAATTCCTACCTCCTCTAAATGATGGTATTGGGACCTGAGGCTTTTGGGGGGTGATTAGGTCATGTGGGTGGAGGCCTCATGAATGGGATCCATATTTTTATAAAAAAGACCCACAGAGGTCCTTTACATGGTGGAAGAAGGCAACGAGTTACTGGCTATGAATCAGGAAGAGCACTCTCACCAGAATGTGACCTGTCAGAGCCCTGACCTTGGACTTCCAAACCTCCAGAAATGTGAGAAATAAATATCTGTTGTTTATAAGCTACCCAGTCTGTGTATTTATTATAGCCAGAATAGGCTAAGATAGTCTCTGTTTATAACTACAGACTTCCTAATTTATTATTAAGTTTCTACCTCACTACTAGATTTAGGGATCATATCACTCCTTGTCTGGCATCCAACTTCATGGGGGTGGGGGGAGGGAAGAAAAGATAACAGTACCCACATTTTCTGACTTTATCAAATATTAAAGACAAGCTTATCACCTTGGTATCATTCCATACAGCTTATGCATAAACCATCCCAATCAAGTAAGCTATAGACAAGACAGTGCCTTTCTTTGCACACTTGACATAAATTTGGTATTATGCTCCTGCCCTCTCTATTGCTGTATTTAAATCCAGGTCCCATATTTTCATTTCCACACATGATTTTGATTTCCTCTTAGAACCTGATAGCTCCAGCACAGACTTTGTCAACTTAAAATATGCATAGGGTTTAACCATGGATATTGTTAAAAGTGCAAATTTTGATTAACTGGGTTTGAATCTTGAGACCTCAAGATTAACAGACGGGTTCCAAATAGGAAAAGAAGTACATCAAGGCTGTATATTGTCACCCTGCTTATTTAACTTATATGCAGAGTACATCAAGAGAAACGCTTGACTGGAAGAAGCACAAGCTGGGATCAAGATTGACGGGAGAAATATCAATAACCTCAGATATGCAGATGACA
>NW_011495082.1:18779205-18783435 GCF_000754665.1 Bison bison bison
AACAAAGGTCCATCTAGTCAAGGCTACGGTTTTTCCGGTGGTCATGTATGGATGTGAGAGTTGGACTGTGAAGAAGGCTGAGCACCGAAGAATTGATGCTTTTGAACTGTGGTGTTGGAGAAGACTCTTGAGAGACCCATGGACTGCAAGGAGATCCAACCAGTCCATTCTGAAGATCAGCCCTGGGTGTTCTTTGGAAGGACTGATGCTAAAGCTGAAACTCCATTACTTTGGCCACCTCATGGGAAGAGTTGACTCATTGGAAAAGACTCTGATGCTGGGAGGGATTGGGGGCAGGAAGAGAAGGGGACTACAGAGGATGAGATGGCTGGATGGCATCACTGACTCGATGGATGTGAGTCTGAGTGAACTCTGGGAGTTGGTGATGGACAGGGAGGCCTGGCGTGCTGCGATTCATGGGGTGGCAAAGAGTTGGACACGACTGAGCGACTGAACTGAACTGAACCAGTTACCACGGGATACCAACACTGTTTGTTTGAAGACAACACTGAGCACAGCAGGGTTCTAGTCGATTTTATACGATCTCTTAAAAAAGATAGAAAAAACCCCTAAAACTGCTCACAGCATTCTTTATATACATGATCTTTATCTTATCCATCCTACTTACCTGCAAGCTTCTTGAGGAGATTAAACGTACCATTTACACCGGTGTGTGTATGTGTGTGTTTTCTTTTTGGTCCTCTAAATTCTTAACGAGTATTTCAATTTTAGTAGTTCCACACCAAATATCATTTGCAGATGGAGTGGATATTTCAGGAGTGTGAATGACTGGGAAAGCCTCATAACAATCAGCCAACTCTCTCACAAGTGTAGGTTTTATGTGGCTCTGTATGATTTGGGAGAGGGTAGCAATTTATATTTGTGGAAGGATGGAAGTTAATGAAATCAGTTTAGTTTGAAGCGGTAAGTACAGTGTGTCTGAAGGGAAGAAAACAACTGAAGAAGAGCTGAGTAGACAGTGCATGTGGAGGGGCCCAGTTTCACAACTTGATTTGACTATATGAGCACAATTAACAAGCAAAAAAAAGGAAAAACCTGGTTTCTGGTATCTTCAGACTTCTGATAGACTTGAGAATCCTTGTAAAAGCCATTACGTGTAACCAGCTCTAATCAAGAAAGAGGAATGAGTGGCCCTGCTCAAAATGATATCTAGAGAAGATTTTTTTTTTTAAACCTCCTAATGAAATCAGCATTTATCTCCACATAAATAGCAATTTAAAACAAAAGAGACAGATATCGTGAATTAATGATGTAGAAATTAACTGGAATGCAAGCATCTATGTACACTAAAGACCTTAATAGCTCTTAACCTGAAATATGGCTGAAGTGAAATGACTTCTTAAAAATATGAAGGACCTGCTCAGATAAGTCATTTATTTTTCATGGACTGTTGGTGCCAAAACATAAATACTGAGATCATCTCGACCTGCGTGGGGCCTTTGTACTCTATGCCTATGCATGAGTCCCTATCAGAGGACTGGGAATTTGCCAAGCCTCATATAAAACGGCAATGACTTTTAAGGCCACTCAGGCCATTCCATCTACTCAAAAATGAAATTAGGCTTCTTTTTATAGGCTTGAAGCCACCTAAATTCGACCTCTATCTAACACATTTTTATCCATCAAAATTATCAATACTGTGAGTAAGGGGTAGAAAGTTTAGAGTCAGTCACCAGAACATATCATTTGTAAGGTCTTTTATCAAGGTTTCTCAAATAAATTGCTTTTGCAAATGCATTTAGAGAGAAATAATTAACTTTGAGGGTCACAAAGAGAATATATGTGTAGGTAATACCAGAGTTACTTTTCCTACCATTCTTTCCCCCACCCCTTGCCTTTCTGTTCATTTACTGTAGATGCAAAAAGTCTCTTTCATAAGACAGGCAAAGAGACAGATATTCCATTAAAATAATTACATTTATGCTCTGAAAATTTATCAACATGACAATACAAATATTTGCTTAGAGGTATTTTTATCTGAAGATTTTTAACTTCTTAAGTCTCATCCAATAGATCAGAAAGTTTTAAAAATGTGATATTGTCTATATTGTAGGCCCTGGGAGAGGAAAGAGGGGTAGTTCAAGACAGAGGGTTTTCTGGACAACACAAGAGCTTAAAGCATCTGAGAGAGAAAAATTAATGATGCCTATCCAATTTAATTTTCTTATGGACTTGATGGAAAAACTAAAAATGCTTTACACATAAGACTGGGTCTCCTATGAGCATCTAACAGGAATGATGTTACTGATATATACTGAATGCTTCCACCCAAACATTTTGGGCATTAGTAAAGGCTTATGTCATACTGGAAATAACAGAACCGACTTTGATCTATTTCTCCAGATGAACCACTGATACATGCAAATACCATCATTCTTTCGAAGGTAATTTTTTGAACTGTAAAGGATTTCAGAGCATCAACAGTGTTACAGCTTTGGGTTTACCTCTTCCTTTCCCCCTCTAACTGGACAGTCCTAAAATGAAGCTTAAGACAGGGTCAGTGAGTGACCAACTAGCAAACCCTAATGGACACTCTTCCCTCCTTAGAATACTGGAGCTGTTTAAGTGTTAGGAGAATTTAGTGAACTATCTGGACAGGATCTGCAAAGATTCTTCCCAGGCTTCCTGAGCTCCTTGAGGGTTAGGACAAACATTCTTCACACAAACCTAGCATAAACTAAATTTGAACAGGCAATTTAGGAGAGAAAGATTAAAAAGTGATTTACTATTTTGTGGAGAAAACAAGGAAATCATAGCAGTTTTACCATTACCTTCCCAAATAACCCAACTTAAAACTGTTAAACATCACTACATACATAACCAATGAAAATGAAGTGGATCACTGAAAATGTAGGATTAACTTGATTGAATTGATTATGTGATTAGAGAAAAATTATTTGGGGATCTCAACCTGATACTTTTGCTGCATATGTTGGTCAAGTTGACTGAATATTTTCCAGCACACTTTGTCATATCACCTACAGTGGTACTATGCGTGTTTAAAGCTATTCCTTCTATGTGTCACTATTGATATTTCTGCATAAGGAGATATTTCTTCTGGGTCTCTTCTCCATAAATCTTGAAGTATTTTGTTTTTCTGAGACTATTTTGGTTCTTATAACCAATTCTGCATTCAAATTAATTCCCTGTCTCACCAACACAGACACAGTTTAAAGGCAGAATCATTGTCTATCTGTGACATCAAGTAATACACTTGCCTAAATCTGTCTTTTAAGAGCAGCATCAATGGCGCTAGCAACACCAACACCAGCAATGCCTCCTAGATTACAACAGAGAGCAGGGGGAGAACCCAGAGCGCTTTTTGACTTTTGTTATTACAAATCAGATCAGATCAGTCGCTCAGTCCTGTCCGACTCTTTGCGACCCCATGAATTGCAGCACGCCAGGCCTCCCTGTCCATCACCAACTCCCGGAGATCACTCAGACTCACGTCCATCGAGTCAGTGATGCCATCCAGCCATCTCATCCTCTGTCGTCCCCTTCTCCTCCTGCCCCCAATCCCTCCCAGCATCAGAGTCTTTTCCAATGAGTCAACTCTTTGCATGAGGTGGCCAAAGTACTGGAGTTTCAGCGTTAGCATCATTCCTTCCAAAGAAATCCCAGGGCTGATCTCCTTCAGAATGGACTGGTTGGATCTCCTTGCAGTCCAAGGGACTCGCAAGAGTCTTCTCCAACACCACAGTTCAAAAGCATCAATTCTTCGGTGCTCAGCCTTCTCTACAGTCCAACTCTCACATCCATACATGACCACAGGAAAAACCATAGCCTTGACTAGATGAACCTTTGTTGGCAAAATAATGTCTCTGCTTTTGAATATGCTATCTAGGTTGGTCATAACTTTCCTTCCAAGGAGTAAGTGTCTTTTAATTTCATGGCTGCAGTCACCATCTGCAGTGATTTTGGAGCCCAGAAAAATAAAGTCTGACACTGTTTCCACTGTTTCCCCATCTCTTTCCCATGAAGTGATGGAACCGGATGCCATGATCTTCGTTTTCTGAATATTGAGCTTTAAGCCAACTTTTTCACTCTCCACTTTCACTTTCATCAAGAGGCTTTTGAGTTCCTCTTCACTTTCTGCCATAAGGGTGGTATCATCTGCATATCTGAGGTTATTGATATTTCTCCCGGCAATCTTGATTCCAGCTTGTGTTTCTTCCAATCCAGCGTTTCTCATGATGTACTCTGCAT
>NW_011495082.1:18783638-18784170 GCF_000754665.1 Bison bison bison
GCATATAAATAAACAGGGTGACAATATACAGCCTTGACGAGCTCCTTTTCCTATTTGGAACCAGTCTGTTGTTCCATGTCCAGTTCTAACTGTTGCTTCCTGACCTGTGTATAGGTTTCTCAAGAGGCAGGCCAGGTGGTCTGGTATTCCCATCTCTTTCAGAATTTTCCACAGTTTATTTTGATCCACACAGTCAAAGGCTTTGGCATAGTCAATAAAGCAGAAATAGATGCTTTTCTGGAACTCTCTTGCCTTTTCCATGATCCAGTGGATGTTGGCAATTTGATCTCTGGTTCCTCTGACTTTTCTAAAACCAGCTTGAACATCTGGAAGTTCACGGTTCACATATTGCTGAAGCCTGGCTTGGAGAATTTTGAGCATTACTTTACTAGCATGTGAGATGAGTGCAATTGTGTGGTATCTGAGCATTCTTTGGCATTGCCTTTCTTTGGGATCAGAATGAAAACTGACCTTTTCCAGTCCTGTGGCCACTGCTGAATTTTCCAAATGTGCTGGCATATTGAGTGTGGCA
>NW_011495082.1:18784270-18793062 GCF_000754665.1 Bison bison bison
ATTGAGTGTGGCACTTTCACAGCATCGTCTTTCAGGATTTGGAATAGCTCAACTGGAATTCCATCACCTCCACTAGCTTTGTTCGTAGTGATGCTTTCTAAGGCCCACTTGACTTCAAATTCCAGGATGTCTGGCTCTAGGTGAGTGATCACACCATCGTGATTATCTGGGTCGTGAAGATCTTTTTTGTACAGTTCTTCTGTGTATTCTTGCCATCTCTTCTTAATATCTTCTGCTTCTGTTAGGTCCATACCATTTCTGTCCTTTATCGAGCCCATCTTTGCATGAAATGTTCCTTTGGTATCTCTGATTTTCTTGAAGAGATCCCTAGTCTTTCCCATTCTGTTGTTTTCCTCTATGTCTTTGCATTGATCGCTGAAGAAGGCTTTCTTATCTCTTCTTGCTATTCTTTGGAACTCTGCATTCAGATGTTTATATCTTTCCTTTTCTCCTTTGCTTTTTGCTTCTCTTCTTTTCACAGCTATTTGTAAGGCCTCCCCAGACAGCCATTTTGCTTTTTTTGCATTTCTTTTCCATGGGAATGGTTTGATCCCTGTCTCCTGTACAAGTTAACCACAAATGGATGACAACTAGCAGGTATTTTAATAGAGGCATGTTCTGAAGTACAACCACTGTTGGCTAGAGCCCAGTTTTTCAGGGTCTAGAAGAGAGGAAAGAGTATTAATCATAACAGATGCTATATTCCTTGCCTTTTGTCCTGTATCAGACACACAATTAAGTGCGTTATATAGATCATCATGTATATTTCTAATTAAAAAAACTGATGGAGTAGGTAACATTAACCTAATTTTACATATGAGGAAACTGAAGCTTAAGAAATCCAAGTAACTAAGATTAAATCTCACAACTACTGGGTTAAAAAGCTGAAATAGTATCATATTCTGACTCCCTAATTTTCAGTCAGGCTTACTAATTTGGTGGACATCACTTGCTGCCTATTAGGCATGCATTCCATTCTTTAAAGTAACACTTAGGAAAGATTCTAAGAAAAATGTTATGAAGAAAGATATAATTTAAAAAAAATATTATTTCCCCCAAAACTTGCCAAAGTCTCTTTTACCCCTCCCTCCTCCACACTCATGAGTTGAAATGTCTTAACATGCAGCCTCATCCAGCTGTGAAACTGGATGGAATTGCACAAATAACAACCCAACACACTCAGAGGAAAAGTGTATATCTTTGGTAGGAGAATTAAAAAAAAAAAAAAATTTTAATGGTGTACCCAAAGGGCATAGGAGAGAGAATAAAGATGTTATACTTAGTGTTGGGGGGGGGTGTTCCTAAATGTCTAATGTCTAAGACACGACTGGATGCACAGTTTTGAGTCTAGAATGACCAGTCTCATGTTAATTAAGTAGCTGAGCATTTTGTGGAATGGAGTTGCCCCTCTAAGTTCTCAAATACTGTGGCTTTTATATGGGCTGGCAAAGATAATGCAAACTAAAATACAGTGTTGAGATTTGATATGAAGATTATGTGTAAGCCTGATAATCCAATATAAAACAAACACAAACAGTAAAAATTTTGGTCAAGGACTCTACTGTTCTAGACTTCATTCAGATGTATTTTAAACATTCATTACCACAGTCTGGAGTAAAGAGGGAAGAAAAATCACTTACTGGTTTCAATGAGATCATTATTTCTATTAATTCCATGTTTACACTTAAATTACACTTAAATTGTGAACCCTGATTTATTTGCATGTGATATATCCTCCATTTGAGTTAATGTGGGGTAATAAATCTCTGAAAGTGAACTTTATCTTTCTTTCAAGGAGTTTAGAATGTTTTGAAATACCATTTCACTTTAAAAAAAACCATCTGCTGGATATGTAACATGTGTATCTGGGAAAGTACTAGGTACTAGATAAATAAAATAGTTTAATGGGAGAGAAAAGTAAATATACTAATGTTTAAGCATAATGATTGCTCAGATAGGATAAGCCTTGGATGATACGAGGCTACATATGAGTACACTTTATCTAGCTGTCAGGATCATGGAAAGCTTCCAAGAGGAAGATGAGGAACTTAAGTATTCTAACATGGTGGGAGCACGGGTTCTCAGATGGGAGCTGGAGTTTTAGGAGGGAATCAGTGTTGAGAGATGAAGTTTGAGAGTTAGATGGGGGCCAGGCTCTGAAAGTCATTACATGCAAAAGTAACGAGTTTGGAATGCGTCCTAAGTGCTATTGGAGCCACTGAAAGATTTTTGGCATGAAAGAGAGGTGTCTAAATTTGTATCTTAGATACATTTATCCATCATGTCTTTGGAATATATTTTGAAAACCTGAGATTGGAAGGAGGCCGAACAGGAGATGATACAGGTTTGATCAGTTCAAGGCACACACACACAAAAACAGTAGAATGAGAAGATGTGAATGGCTGATTGAGAGTAAGAGTCAGTGGGGAGTTAAGGATGGCACACAGAGGTCCTGGTTTAGGCAACAGGCAAATAGTGGTGCTGGGAACCAGGAGTATTATACACAAGGATCAGTAGGAAGCTTGAAAATGCATATATTTGTTATTTTGACTATTCACTACCCATTGTTAGTATATTTAGGTAGAATCTGATGTCTGACTGCTGCAAGCCCCTAACAAGGGTACAAGGTTGATGCTTTGGATCTGCAGGTATTAAGGTCAGCTTGGATCCTGGGGCTAATAGTCCTTATAAGGTCTGAGTATCCATCCTCCTCCTTCTACAATATTCAATCACTTGAGTAAATGGGCATAAGCCCATTAAAAAAATAAACAAAACAAGAGCAGCAAAACCCAACTTTATGAATTATTATGGTAGATTCTTGGCACAGTATTGCAGTCCTTCCTCTTTGGGACATAATTATCACTTTGAGTCTGTGAACTGAGCAAGAAATTGTGACTTTGCATTATGGTAACTGCCTTCAATCTCTTGGTTTTTTACTCTTCTAATCTCTGAGCTTCTGCTGCTGCTGCTGCTGCTAAGTCGCTTCAGTCATGTCTGACTCTGTGTGACCCCACAGACGGCAGCCCACCAGGCTTCTCCGTCCATGGGATTTTCCAGGTAAGAACACTGGTGTGGGTTGCCATTTCCTTCTCCAATGCATGAAAGTGGAAAGTGAAAGTGAAGTCGCTCAGTCGTGTCCAACTCTTAGCCACCCCATGGACTGCAGCCCACCAGGCTCCTCCGTCCATGGGATTTTCCAGGCAACAGTACTGGAGTGGGGTGCCATTGCCTTCTCCCCTAATCTCTGAGTATACATGTTAAATAGATACAAATAATATTAACCTCCTTATTCACTTTTCTGTTGTTTTTTTTTCTGATATTTATGTTTCTCAATATCCTTAGGATAATTTATAATATATAGTAAACATTTGGGAGAGAAGCAGTGATTAATTTAGTAATATTATATTCATTTCACAGATATTAGGGACTTCCCTGGTGGTCTAGTTGTTAAGACTCTGCCCTTCCAATACAGGGGGTGCAGGATATCACAGATATAAATATACATAAATATATATTAACCTAGTTTATAAAAATTTCACAGGTATGTCAGAATTCTGATGTTACTCAGTTACTCCATGCCATTTGCCACTACCAAATAAAACAATCTTCATGGTTAGTTTCAATCAAGTTCATATATGAAAAAGATTGGCCAAAAACCAACAACCCTGATCATTTCTACCTTGTCAGAATTTATTTTCTACCTTTACTCTCGTTAATCTATGTACAAGTGTCATAGATTAGGCTTCCTCCAGATTAGAAGATTGATAATGTTATCAAATGTTTTCAATTAATTCCTGAATATTTATTTGCTTGCATGACAACAGTATTAACTTTCTCTCTATATGTATATGTGTATGTATGTGCATATATATATATATGTATATAATTTTCCAATACTTGGAATGAAAGAAACTTGTGAAAATATGAACAAGGATTGTGGAAAAGAAATAGGTAAACAAGGTAATGGAAGGAGAAGTTTAAAGGAGAAAGTAAGACAGAATCATAGTTTACCCCTCAAATAAATTTTAAAAATCTGTTTACAAAATTAAACATAAAGAAAGCTTTAAAAATTAACATTAAAAAATTAAATTAAGTAATACACTAAGGGTTTAATTTTGGTCTATGTGTTTTAAAACAATGTGTAAATTTTTATTTTTGATGGCATGTCCATGATTTAAGGTAATTAAATGATAGATCATTTCTATCTGATAATTCCTTATTTTATAGACACAAAAGCTATACTTTTCAACTGTATCTGGTATTGGCACACAGTATTCATAGCATATATTCTGAAATAAAATCAATCTCATATAAAATTATACAGTTTTGAGGTAATATAACATATTGGCTAGAAACAGCTCGTCAACTTCATATCATTTTGTTTCCTTTCAATAATGTATTTCTTTCATATAATTGTGCTTATTATCTTAAATTCTTTCACATATACTTATTACAACCAAAAGCAAGGGAACATGATTATTTCTTGATGTTACTTTTTAAGCCAGAGAACCAAAAATTTTACTCAAGTCATGAAGCAACAATAAACATAATAATTAAATTCTTCAGAAATTTTACATATACCAGGATGTAGTTATATCTAAATCTGAGATGATTATTTTAAATATTCTTGGCTTATTTATAAACATTAGTCATAATTGGGGATCAGTAGATGTGTTGACATAATCTTTCAACATGTTTATAAATATATTCCTAGATAATTATACTTTAATATGAATGTAATAATCTTTGATCCAAATTTTGCAAAGTACTTAAAAATGAAGATTACAGGGTTATAAAATCACTGAGGATGGTGACACCGTCATGAAATTAAAAGATGCTTGCTCTTTGGAAGAAAAGCTATGACAAACCTAGACAGCACATTAAAAAGCAGAGACATCACATTGTTAACAAAGGTCCACATAGTCAAAACTGTGATTTTTCCAGTAGTCATGTGTGGATGTGAGAGTTGGACCATAAAGGCTTAGTACTGAAAAATTGATGCTTTTGGATTGTGGTGGTGGGCAAAACTCTTGAGAGTCCCTTTGACTGCAAGGAGATCAAGCCAGTTGATCCTAAAGGAAATCAACTTTGAATATTTATTGGAAGGACTGATGCTGAAGTTCCAATACTTTGGCCACTTGATGCGAAGAGCAACTCGTTGAAAAAGACCGTGATGCTGGGGAAGATTGATGGTGGGAGAAATGTGGTGACAGAGGATGCGATGGTTGGATGGCATCACCAACTCAATGGACATGAGTTTGAGCAAACTCCAGGAGAGAGTGAAGGACAGAGAAGCCAAGCTTGCTACAGTCCATGGGGTCACAAACAGTCAGATGTGGCTTAGTGAACAACAACAGAGTTTACAGAAACTGCTGAGATCATGAAAGCAGTCTATTCCTGTTCGGTGTGAACCTCAGATCCAAGACCAAAAGATAACTCTGGCATTCCCTGGTTTTCATCTGGTGGGCCTTACTGTGTCCCAGAGACCATTGCAAGATATAAGCTTACAGAGGCTGTCAAATGAAGTTCCCCTGTGAGGAGTTGAGGATGTTATACATATACAGTAATTCTCTTTCTTCTCTTCCTTCTTCCCCCAGAAGATTTTGTTTGCTTTTGTTTTTAATTTTCTGTTGGTAGACTTTGCAATTTATACAATCATGACTATATTTTAAAATAATGACTATGTTTGCCTGGGTGTATACCAGTGTTTGTGTGCCTGTCTATGTATGTATATATAAAGGGGGTCTCAACCTTATGAAAATTGGAAGCAGACTTCCAAGGTGTTTTATATCCTCAGATGTTAGGAAGTGAAGTAATTTATAGGGAGTTATAAAAATCAGCAATGTCAAGCAGCAAGATATCTGATTGGAAAGAGAAGGCAGCTTTGAAACCTTTAATGGCTGGAAGAAGTTGACTACGCACAGTTCATTGTGCTGTGCAATATATGTTGAGTCCATAATGCCTTTTCTTATTTTTTCTAATGAAACTGAAAGCAGCTTTTCCATATATGAAGAGCAAGAAAATGGACAGTGAAGAAGGCACCTTTAGCATTCTCATCCTAGTAAGAGGAGGGCTGCTGCTGCTGCTAAGTCACTTCAGTCGTGTCCGACTCTGTGGGACCCCACAGACAACAGCCCACCAGGCTCCGCCGTCTCTGGGATTCTCCAGGCAAGAACACTGGAGTGGGTTGCCATTTCCTTCTCCAATGCATGAAAGTGGAAAGTGAAAGTGAAGTTGTTCAGTTGTGTCTGACTCTTAGCGACCCCATGGACTGCAGCCCACCAGGCTCCTCCGTCCATGGGATTTTCCAGGCAAGAGTACTGGAGTGGGGTGCCACTGCCTTCTCCAAAGAGAAGGGGCAGTGGGCAGGGGCAGGCAATTAAGATTTTCACTCTAGTGATAATCTGTACATTAAGGCTTTACCATCATGTTTCCCAGAATCATCAGATTTTACCCTAAAATATGATGATACTAACGGAGAAGGCAATGGCAACCCACTCCAGTATTTTTGCCTGGCAAATCCCAAGGACGGAGGAGCCTGGTAGGCTGCAGTCCATGGGGTCTCTAGGAGTCGGACATGGCTAAGCGACTTCACTTTCACTTTTCACTTTCATGCACTGGAGAAGGAAATGGCAACCCACTCCAGTGTTCTTGCCTGGAGAATCCAGGGACCCGGGAGCCTGGTAGTCTGTGGTCTACGGTGTCACACAGAGTCGGACACTACTGAAGTGGCTTGGCAGCAGCAGCAGCAGCATGATGACACTAGAATGCTATATATTAAATTTGAAACTATTTGGAAAAAATAATCTTATTGAGTAAAAACCATTTATTTAACAAATTTAACTTTTCCACAATTTTGGTTGTAAATATTTCAAAGAGGATAAAAATGAATTAGGTTAAAAAATTAAAAGCAACCCTTTAGACCAGACTCTGAAAAAAATGTCCAGATTATCAAACTGGAATAACCCCTGAGTGCCACCACCTCTGACCAAGAATTAACTCAATGATATGTGGCTTACCTACAGAAGAGATGCATCTCATCACTGGAATGAGACATCATCCCATTATGTGCTATAAATAAAACCTAGAATATACATTTACATAAGCCCCATGTATATAAACATGCCTTCATTTTTCTAGATGAAAAATCTATGGGAAAATGGTAGCTCCATCAAATTAGTGAGCAAACAAGACCATTATATCAAAATAGATTTTGCTCATTTACTCTGACAAGTGTAGCAGTATAAATTATTTATAGTTCCATTCTGAATGGGTTTACAAATGCCCTGTAGTGCATTTTGTAAATTCAGTGGAGTCTTAGTAACTTCTTTATTAATTACATTTATAAATTACAATCCTTGGGAAAGCCCTGAGACTCATAATTGATACATTAAATATTTATCAACTCAGTAGATATTGCATTTTATGTGTATATAAATTTAACTAAAAATATAGATTATTCCTTTTGGTGAAAGAGTAATAATATATTATTAGGAAAGGATTTATAAAAATAAAGCAATACCTTGAAAGTTCTCCCAATTGTGGTAAATGTTAGTTATACCTTCTAAGGCTTTCTCATCTTCCATCAGAAAAGATGGGATTACAGACACAATGAACACAATGATCAATACTTTGTCAACTTCTGCAAATATCTACTTCTAATTATACTGAGAAATTGTCTCACATTACTATGTATCATTAGTGTAATAGTGAACATTCATTGAGATCTACACATCCATTCATGAAGAAGATAGGGAAAATGTTGACACAGGTTATCATAAAGTAGGAATCCTAGCAATATATTAAAAAAAAAAAAAAAACCTCAGTCTCTGCTCATATTTGAGTCCTAATACACAAAAAAGTTCTGACTAGCTGATGTGAATTTTTATCTCATTTAACCTCTACTTGTCTCAGTATCTTTCATGCCACATGCAATTAAAAGATTCTAACTCCCTACACTGCAAGTAGACCTGAGGTAGAAGGCAATGGAATCTGATATGTTTGGGTATCAGATCTGCTATAGGCAGTGGAGAGGCAAGGTGAGTACTGGGATCAGTGTACTCTAGAGTTTCTAGCTTCTCAGAAATCATTCCCAGGTAAATAAAAATTGCAAACCATTTTTATTTTGTGAAATAGTTTTGTGGCCTGTTCAGAGGGATAGGCAATGAGAGTGGGAAATAATTCAGACCCAATTCAATAGAGTCAACAGCTAAAACACCAGCATTTTGACCAGGCTCTACATAGCAGATTTCACTTGAATGTGGGATTGGAAGAAGAAATCATGCAGAACCAATGAAAGTGATCAAGAAATAACTGCAGTAGATACACTGTGTAGGTTCTCGGTCCCCAAGTTCAGATGAAGTGCTCCTAGTTTTAATTACTATTATTTTTAAATTCTACAACCTTCATGTCTTACTTTAAAAATGTAAAGCATGAACATTATTTTAAAATTAGACTATACTTTTTGTCATGCTTCAACTATGCCTTATAAACTGTTAGTAAATGCTCTTAAACAGATCTCAAATAAAGAAAACTTCCAAGTGGAATAAGAGACAGGACTGTGTGATGAAAAGAGCAAGTGCTTTGGAGCCAGGCAATCATGGATTGAAATTCTGACCTGGTTTCTAATTCAAAGGGTGTTTTTGACAAGATATTTACATGGGATGAGTTTCAATTTCCATATCTATGAAATGGGAATAATAATATCTAGTTAATGGGTTTACTTATTGTGGAGTTAAATAGGCTATAACAAAGATAATATAATTAAAATAGTTAATTAAATGCCTGATATA
>NW_011495082.1:18793162-18828624 GCF_000754665.1 Bison bison bison
TATATGTAGTATGCTATAGAAATATACACATTATTTTCTTTGTTACTGCCTTTGATAACTTTTGGAGCTAGAGCTAAATTGTGAGCTTATAAAAACAGGAGTCAGGCTTGGGGGGAATTTAATGGATGAAGGAGTTTTAAAAAGATAAACAGACTGTTTATGAGTTATCTACTTGATAGTTAATCTTACGTATGCTTGGTAGTCATGTTGCAGTAGGTCTAGAGACTGTTAGTGGTTTCTTAAAGTTGTATTTATGATCTCTCGCCTTGCAAGGTAAGGAAAGCTGAACAAGTACAGCCTACCTGTCCATACTTATAAAGTGACTAAACAGATGGATACATTTAGAATCAACAGATTTTGGGGGGCACAGAATAGTTTCATGACCTATGAGAAAGGAAAGAGCTGTTTTTAGATAATGACTGCTTTAGAAATTGTAGATCATTATTGACTGGAACTTTAAGCAGCAATATTATTGATTTTCTGTTTACTTTACTCCTTTCCTAAAACATAGTGAAGTATGTCCATCTGACCTGCATCTAGCCCGTGTATAGAAAAGGTGTTACAAATCTCTCCTGTCTTTGGCTATGAAAAGTTGTGAGTAAACTCATCCATTGCTCTCCAAAAATGTTAATGTGACAAGATCTATATGCCAATATCTCTTTCCATCTCACAATACCGTAATTCTTTCCATTTGACAGTCATTTGATGAAAAACAGAAAAAAAACTTGGTGAGATCAGGAATTTATCCAATAGTTATTCTTTAGTGGGAAGGGGGAAATTGTGAAGAATAAATTATTCCTCTCCAACAGATTCTCCAGATCATAAACCCTTACCCCAACTCTCCTCCTCTGGTGATAACCTTGATTTTATTTACCTGTGCACATAGGCAGTGACGAGTGACGTGCCGCAGGAGTGTAGAGAGTTTCAGGTATATTTAATGGAAAGATGAGAGATGAGACACTGACAGAGTGAAAAGTCATGCAGAATGTGGACTCAGAACTGGAGGAGAGTATGCTGTGGAAATTGAAGTAAAATAAATCTCAAGACCAGCAGCTAAGTTGACACCTAGAGTGTTGCTTTCCTCAACACTCCTGAGCCCCCAAAGAAAACTAGAACTAAGCCTATAAAAATAGAAACACAAAGAATCTCTACTAAGCTTGGAGTTGTTACCTTGAAAAGGAAAAAAAAAAAAATGATAACAACTTATAGCATTTCCCCTTGTCCAGAACAAAGCGGCAGGAGGCTGTGGGCCCGTGTCAGAACGAAATGGACTATTGATCCAGTTTTGTGAGCCCTCTAAACTCTAGGATTAGATCACCACACCAATGATTGTGAAGATGGCTTTCCTGGAGACCCAACCTGTAGCATAAATATTGGGAATGGGATCCGTAAGATGAAGAAAGTGATGACTGTGAACGGAGAATGAAAGGGAGGTAAAGAATGAATACTGTTCAGGATAGGCTATTAATGTATAAGATATGTGGAGCTGAAGGCCTGCTCTCTGTTAAACTGACTGTGAAAAGCATGCACATTGGGAAATTTTCTGACTTCAAGGTACAAACTCTTGCATCAGCTTCCTGTGCCTGGTTCATACATATGATTTAACACATAGCAGAAGATTAATTTCTGGGGACAATTCCGAATGAATTTCATTTCTTGGCAGAAAATGAACCCTAAGCCAGCAAACACTAGAGAGCTGAGATTGGCGTCTGTTTATAGTCAGCTCCTGGGGTTGGTATTGCATAATGCGCATTTTCAACCGAAGGCTGACTTATTTCCACCTCAACTGTTTACTTCTCAGGCGAGTTTCTGTACAACCACTCTGCATTAGGAAAATCTTTATACTGTGAGTCATCAGTCATTCTGATTCCTGCCAAGTATACACATTACCCTAAAGTAAACAAAAATAATACATTGCACATGACAAATTCAGATTCCAACTAGCTCAAAGAGTTTCTGCCATTGTTCAATTCACCTGTAGATACTTAGGTCAAGTTTAAGTGAAGTATATAAACCACACTATTTGAGATACAGATTCATCAACAGTAGATCAATATACAGTAATTTTGCAGAAAATGATTATCTTTACTATTTAGATACTATAATGTTTTACACTAATTTTAAGCATGATGGCCTTATCTATGTTATTTACAGGAAAAAAGAAAAGGAAATGATTATATTTATTTCATTAAAGTCCCAATGAGGCAGATTCATTTTCTTGAAAATTGAGTGTTTATAGGAAGTTAGTAACTATAGAACTAAACTGAGTAACCATAGTGTATACAAAGGAATTACACAATTCCTGCACCTTAATATGTTTACCACATATGCAAGATCCTCACTTTTCATAATCAGCTTCTACTGAGCTCATGAAACTCTGGGAAACCTGGGTTTTGCAACTCATGCTTCCATGTAATTTCCTTTATAGCAGAACACTAAATTCACACAAAAAAGATTATTGTTAAGCAGGTCAGAATACATATATTAGTTGCTCACTGTATTATCATCCCAGGTAGGAAAAGCTGCTTGAAAATCACTTTAAAAATAAAAACTTTTTTTTTTTTTCCACTTGGTGAGTGTGTTACGAGAGATAAATGATTCTACAGTGCATTGCAAGAAGGCATGGCTTCTTGGCCAGTCACCCTTCTCTAAAGGAATATACTCACCAGGACAAGAGGCAGATTTGTATTTATCAATATGAGAAGTATCTTCCTATAAAACGCATTAAAGACACCATGACAGTATTATTTGTCTTCCCAGTTATTCTAATTTTGGGAAGAGTGCTCCATTTTATGGCCTTCATCCCTTTTTAGCTTTTAACATTACTTGTCCTTTTTTTTTCAAATTTCAATATTCTTTTATAACATGCCATATTTTCCCACACCAAATCATGTTTTACATTGATTATATTTCAGGATGATTGCTTCTCAATAGCATTTTAGAGAAGAGACAGGGCAACTGATTCATAAAAAAAACATTAAATGTGTTTTCACATGTCTTTCTGTTGGAAAGCATTCTGGCTAATATGATATAACTGTCATTGTAAACCATTAACGGTGTCTGATGGTTTACAACAAACCATCAACTTTGTTACTTGCCTTTTTCTCTTTGCTTTTGCAGGTGCTTTCTTGCCTCTCTGCCTTAGCTCATTCCATTTTCTCTATCCTCTTCCCTGTTATTTAATTCATTTTAAAAAGTGAACTCAAGCACGGTATATTTATACAGCTTTACATATTTTGGAACTTGTATATTCTTGTTATCAAAAATCTGGCCCCTAAAATGTTTTTTATCTTTTTTTCCTTGTTTATGGACATAGGTGTGACTATGGTTATAGCCATAATTAATCCCTGATTTTTGATGCTCTGCTTCCACTTATGGCATTTCAGTTGCACATCCATGCGACCTGCCACCGTGTGCTGGTGGTGCCCAGTGCTATGAACGCTCACTTCTGTCTCACCTGGATTGCCAGCAGGTGTGAGGGAAGGAAGGCAGTGTTCTCGTCTACACCTGCTCTTGTTGTTCAGTTGCTAAGCTAGGTCTGACTCTTCACAACCCCGTGGACTGCAGCACGCCAGGCTTCCCTGTCCTTTACCATCTCACGGAGCACGCTCAAACTCATGTCTATTCAGTCAGTGATGCCATCCAAACATCTCATCGCCCGTTGCCCCCTTCTCCTCCTGCCTTCAATCTTTCCCAGCATCAGGGTCTTTTCCAATGAATCGGCTCTTTGCATCAGGTAGCCAAAGGATTTGAGCTGCAGCATCATTCCTCCCAATGAATACTGAGAGTTAATTTTCTTTAAGATTGACTGGCTGGATCTCCTTGCTGTCCAAGGGACTCCCAAGAGTCTTCTCCAGCACCACAATTTGAAAGCATCAGTTATTTGGCACTCAGCCTTCTCTATGGCCCAACACTCACATCCGTACACGACTATTGGAAAAAAAAACATCGCTTTGCCTATACAGACCTTTGTCAGCATAGTGATGTCTCTGCTTTTTAATATACTGTCTAGATTTGTCAGAGCTTTTCTTCCAAGGAGCAGGTGTCTTTTAATTCTGTGGTGCAGTCACCATCTGCAATGATTTTCAAGCCCAAGAAAATAAAATCTGTCCCTGTTTCCACTTTTTCTCTATTTGCCATAAAGTGATGGGACTATATGACTTGATCTTAGTTTTTAGAATGTTGAGTTTTAAGCCAGCTTTTTCACGCTCTTCTTTCACTCTCATTAAGAGGCTCTTTAGTTCTTTTTCACTTTCTACCATTAGAGTGGTATCATCTGCATATCTGTTGTTATTGATATTTCTCCTGGCAGGCTTTATTCCAGCTTGAGATTCATCCAGTCCAGCATTCCCCATAATGTACTCTACATAAAAGTTAAATAAGCAGGGTGACAATATACAACTATGACATACTCCTTTCCCAATTTTGAACCAGTCCATTCTTCCATATCCTGTTCTAACTGTTTCTTCTTGACCTGCATACAGGTTTCTCAGGAGGCAGGTAAGGTTGCCTGCTCTTCCTATCTCTTTCTAAATTTTCCATAGTGTATTGTGATTCACACAGTCAAAGGCTTTACCATAGTCAGTGAAGCAGAAGTAGATGTTTTTCTGAAATTCCTTAATTTTTCTATGATCCAACAGATGTTGGCAATTTGATCCCTGCTTCTTATGTCTTTTCTATATCCAGTTTGTACATCTGGAAGTTCTCTGTTTACATATTGTTGAAGCCTGAAGTGAAATGAAGTCGCTCAGTTGTGTCCAATTCTTTGCGACCCCATAACTGTAGCTTTCCAGGTGCCTCCATTCATGGGATTTTCCGGGCAAGAATACTGGAATCAGTTGCCATTTCCTTCTCAAAAGGGGATCTTCCCAACCCAGGGATCTAACCTGGGTCTCCCACACTGCAGGCAGATACTTTACTGTCCGAGCTACCAGGCTGAAGCCTAGCCTGAAGGATTTTGAGCATTACCTTGCTAGCATGTGAAATTAGTAACATTGTACAATAGTTTGAATGCTCTTTGGCATTGTCTTTCTTTGGGATTGGAATGAAAACTGACCTGTCCCAGTCCTGTGGCCACTGCTGAGTGGCCAAATTTGTTGGCATATTGAGTGCAGCACTTTCACAGCATCATCTTTTAGTATTGAAATTCCATCATTTTAGGATTGAATTCCATCACTCCACTAGCTTTGTCCATAGTAATGCTTCCTAAACCCCACTTGAGTTCACACTCCAGGATGTCTGGTTCTAGGTGAGTGACCACGTCATTGTGGTTATCAGGGTCATTAAGAACTTTTTATATAGTTCTTCTGTGTATTCTTGCCACATCTTCTTAAATCTGCTTCTGTTAGGTCCATACCATTTCTGTCCTTTATTGTGCCCATCGTTGCATGAAATGTTACCTTGGTATCTCCAGTTTTCTTGAAGAGATCTTTAGTCTTTCCAATTCTATTGTTTTTCTCTATTTCTTTACATTCTTCACTTAACAAATGATTAGTGGATTTGATAAACTGGTCTGAAATCTATGTATGAAAGTTTCAGAATATATACAATTTGGAAGACAGATGATAAAATATGAATCATTGTTCTGAATTGTTAGAAACCTAACCAACCCTTTCAGATTAAGGATTACAAGCTAAATTTCAAAGAAAAGGACATCTCCCTGGATACATAGCCATGCATTTGCTTCCCACAAGGGGTCTAATTTGTCTGGATTAGTTGGAAGCTGGAAGTATTCATCCAAGGTTCATGTTTTGAGGTCCTGTGTGGTCTCAGGCAGTCATCAGATGGTAATAATCATGTCTGTACATATATGTGTACTTTATCTCCTGAAGAGAAAATGCCTTTAATCAGAATATTTAACATAGCCAAAGAAGCCTTGTTTAGAGCTTCTGCCTATCCAACACAAGATACTGCTAATAAGCTAATCTCAAATTGGGTCAGAAGAAGGCTCTTCAAGTCATTGCACAAATAGAATGCTCACTCTGCACAGACCAGTTGTAAAGCACACTTACTTTGTTCAGGAGGAAAGCAACAGTGAGGTCAGGACTTTTGCCTCAACACGATTCCTATCAACATAAAAGCGGATGAGCCTCAAAAGATTGGAGCCAAGAGGATACTCGTACTAATGGAGCTTATTCTAGGAATCAAGAATGACCAGGGGGATATTTCAAATCATTGAAATCTTCAGACCTTTATGCTACGTCCATTAGAGTTAATCCCATTTGACTCTTTCTTAATTCGAATGCCAACTTTGTCAGTGAGAATAGTCTTGATTACCTCATGTTTCCTACCAAGAAATAGGAGTTTGATACCCTCAGAATGGTAACCTAACAATGAGTCCTTGTGTTCTCACTGGCATAAGGTCTAGGAGTTAATATAGCCCACCATTCTTGGTAATGTTTCTTTATTTTGTTATAGCTTCCAGATCTCTAGATATACTACAGAACAATGACCTTGTAATCAACAGAATATGATCTACCTTGATGGTCAGCATCTGTAGCCCTTTTTCATGACTTGATAAGCACCTAACTCTGAATTAAGTCCTTTTCATATGAAAGATTGGAACTTGTTTTTGCTTTCTATTTCCTGAATTGAAACTTGACTGATGGAGGATTCTAAACTGAATCAACTTACCTATGTATCTAACTGTTCCTTATGCAAAGATCCTACAGGATTGCCTACCTCAGCAGATGGCATTATTTTTTTTTTCTTGTTGCCACAAGATGGCTGTCAGGAGTTTCAGAAACTATAAACTTCTACAGTAAACTCCAGTAAGAAACACACACACAGACACACACACATATTAAATAGATGAAAGCCCAGAATACAATTTCCTTTATTTGACTGCTCTGACCTGGGCCATGTGCTCACTGATAAAGTAATATAGTTCAGGAGGAGGATGGAATGTGATGCTTGATTATAACTAGTCAGCCTTTAATCAAAGATGTGATCAATGCAAGCCAAAGTATAGAATCTGGGATACTTTTCAAAACAGTTAATGAGGGAAATAGTTTTCCAATGTAGGTTTTTCATTTGGCTTCCTTAATATTATCCCAGTGATGTTTACAAAAAGCAAATATGAACATGTCACTCCCTTTCCTAATTCTGTTAAGACCTGCACATTTCCCTAAGAATTATGTGCAAAATGGCAACCTACTTCAATATTCTTGTCTGAAAAATCCCTTTGACAGAGGAGCCTGGTGGGTTCCAGTCCATGGGGTCACAAAGAGTAGGACATGACTGAGAGACTGACACTAATCTGGCAATAGTGTTTTTCTGGCGATAGTCTGGCAATGCTAGCCCCTGCCTACTCGTGGTTCACATATCTTTATGACCCTATGGACTATACGGTCCATGGAATTCTCCAGGCCTGAATACTGGAGAGCATAGCCTTTCCCTTCTCCAGGGGATCTTCCCAACCGAGGGATTGAATCCAGGTCTCCAGCATTGCAGGTAGATTCTTTACCAGCTGAGCCACAGGGAAGCCCAAGAATACTGGAGTGGGTAGCCTATTCCTTCTCCAGTGGATCTTCCCAACCAAGGAATTGAACCTGCCTCTTTTGTATTTCAGGTGGATTCTTTTTTTTTTTTTTTATTTTTAAACTTTAAAATATTGTATTAGTTTTGCCAAATATCAAAATGAATCCGCCACAGGCATACCCGCGTTCCCCATCCTGAACCCTCCTCTCTCCTCCCCCCACTACCCTCCCTCTGGGTCGTCCCAGTGCACCAGCCCCAAGCATCCAGTACCGTGCATTGAACCTGGACTGGCAACTCGTTTCATACATGATATTATACATGTTTCAATGCTATTCTCCCAAATCTCCCCACCCTCTCCCTCTCCCACAGAGTCCATAAGCCTGATCTATACATCGGTGTCTCTTTTGCTGTCTCGTACACTGAGTTATTGTTACCATCTTTCTAAATTCCATATATATGTGTTAGTATACTGTATTGGTGTTTTTCTTTCTGGCTTACTTTACTCTGTATAATAGGTTCCAGTTTCATCCATTTCATTAGAACTGATTCAAATGTATTCTTTTTAATGGCTGAGTAATACTCCATTGTGTATATGTACCACAGCTTTCTTATCCATTCATCTGCTGATGGGCATCTAGGTTGCTTCCATGTCCTGGCTATTATAAACAGTGCTGCGATGAACATTGGGGTACACGTGTCTCTTTCCCTTCTGGTTTCCTCAGTGTGTATGCCCAGCAGTGGGATTGCTGGATCATTAAGCAGTTCTATTTCCAGTTTTTTAAGGAATCTCCACACTGTTCTCCATAGTGGCTGTACGAGTTTGCATTCCCACCAACAGTGTAAGAGAGTTCCCTTTTCTCCACACCCTCTCCAGTATTTATTGCTTGTAGACTTATGGATTGCAGCCATTCTGACTGGTGTGAAATGGTACCTCATAGTGGTTTTGATTTGCATTTCTCTGATAATGAGTGATGTTGAGCATCTTTTCATGTGTTTGTTAGCCATCTGTATGTCTTCTTTGGAGAAATGTCTATTTAGTTCTTTGGCCCATTTTTTGAATGGGTCGTTTATTTTTCTGGAGTTGAGCTGTAGGAGTTGCTTGTATATTTTTGAGATTAGTTGTTTGTCAGTTGCTTCATTTGCTATTATTTTCTCCCATTCTGAAGGCTGCCTTTTCACCTTGCTAATAGTTTCCTTTGTTGTGCAGAAGCTTTTAATTTTAATTAGGTCCCATTTGTTTATTTTTGCTTTTATTTCCAATATTCTGGGAGGTGGGTCATAGAGGATCCTGCTGTGATGTATGTTGGAGAGTGTTTTGCCTATGTTCTCCTCTAGGAGTTTTATAGTTTCTGGTTTTACATTGAGATCTTTAATCCATTTTGAGTTTATTTTTGTGTATGGTGTTAGAAAGTGGTCTAGTTTCATTCTTTTACAAGTGGTTGACCAGTTTTCCCTTCAGGTGGATTCTTTACCAACTGAGCTATCAGGGAAGCCCCCATCAATTATCTAATAATGACTAATTATTAAATTAATTACAATAGCTGCCATTTATTGAGCTTTATTACACATGTCAGCAAGTAGGATGAATACTAGATATGCATAGTCACATTTAACCTTCCCCACAGGGCTTTGCTGATGGCTCAGTGTTGAAGAATCCACCTGCCAATGTGGGAGACATGGGTTTGTTCCCTGAAGATCCCACATGCCTAGAGCAACTAAGCCCATGTACCACAAGTACTGAGCCTGGGCTCTAGAGCTTGGGAGCTGTAGCTACTGAGTCCAAGTACTGCAACTACTGGAGTCCACGGGCCCTAGAACCCCTGCTCCACAACAAGAGAAGCCCCACAATGCAAAGCCTGTGCTCGGCAACCAGTCACAGCTAGAGGAGATCCCAAGCAGCAACGAAGACCCAGCACAACCCAAAATAATGAATAATGAATAAGATTTAAAAAAAGCCTTGCCCACAGAATTCATATTCATTATTTGCAAATGGGGACACTGACCTTAAGAGACATGAGGCAGTTTGGTCAATGTCACAGAGATAAATGGCACAGCCAACCCTGGCTGTCTTGCTCTATTCATCTCAAAAGTTGCTTCCACCTAGCAGAGAATGGAAAAAAAAAAAAAAAGGAGGGGGGGCAGTGGCGGGGAAAGACCTCCTTAGAAATAACCTATTTCATTTCTTTACAATTTTATATGAGAAAATTAGTTTAAAAATGTCATTTGGTCTAGAAAATAGCCTTATAATTTAGACTATGTATGCTATGCTATGCTAAGTCACTTCAGTCGTGTCCGACTCTGTGTGACCCCAGAGACAGCAGACCACCAGCTCCCCCATCTCTGAGATTCTCCAGGCAAGAACACTGGAGTGGGTTGCCATTTCCTTCTCCAATGCATGAAAGTGAAAAGTGAAAGTGAAGTCGCTCAGTCGTGCCCAGACTCTTCACGACTCCATGGACTGCAGCCTACCAGGTTCCTCCGTCCAAGGGATTTTCCAGGCAAGAGTACTGGAGTGGGGTGCCATTGCCTTCTATGTAGAACATGATTATATCTTAGATGATGGTCTTAAACATGGAAACAAGTGTCCATAACTGAATTTTTTTGTAGCTAAAACAAAGTAGTGTACATAATTATTAAACAGTTAATGAAAACAAAGGGGACAACAAAGTAAAGTGCTCGGGACCATGCCAAACCTGGGAGATGTTTAATGAATTACCTTAAACAAGTATTACAACTTGAATCAAACAAATGTAATTGTGTATTACTACTTATTGTTGCTCAGTTGCTGTGTCATGTCTGACTCTTTGCTATCGCATGGACTGCGGCACACCAGGCTTCTCCGTCGTCCACTATCTCCTGGAGTTTGTTCAAATTCATGTCCATTGAGTCAGGGATGCTATCTAACTATCTCATTCTCTGCCACCCTCTTCTTTTGCCTTCACTCTTTCCTAGCATCATGGACTTTTCCAACAAGTTGGTTCTTCATATCAGGTAGCCAAAGTATTGAAGCATCAGCCACAGTCCTTCCAATGAATATTTAGGGGTGATTTCCTTTAGAATTGACTGCTTCAGTCTCCTTGCAGTACCTTGTAGTCCAAGGTACTTTCAAGAGCCTTCTCCAGCACTTCAGTTTGAAAGTATCAATTCTTCAGTGCTCAGCCCTTTTTATGGTCCAACTCCCACATCTGTACATGACTACTGGAAAAAACCATAGCTTTGACTACACAGACCTTGTTGGTAAAGTGAGGTCTCTGCTTTTTAATATGCTGTCTAGGATTGTCATAGCTTTCCTTCCAAGGAACAAGCATCTTTTAATTTCATGACTGCAGTCGCCGTCTGCAATGATTTTGAGCCCAAGAAAACAAAATATGTTACTGCTTCCAATATTACCCCTCTTATTTACCATTAAGTGATGGGACCAGATGCTATGATCTTCGTTTTCTGAAAGTTGAGTTTCAAACCAGCTTTTTCACTTTCCTAGTGAACATAGTCAACAAAAAATTTGAAAGGCAAAACATGGGTGCAATCTTAAAAACAACAAAATGATCTCCATTCATTTCCAAGGCAAACCATTCAACATCACAGTAGTTCAAGTCTATGCCTCAACCACTAATGCTGAAGAACCTGAAATTGAACAATACTATGAAGACCTATAAGATGTTCTAGAACTAGCACCATAAAAATGTCCTTTTCATCACAGAAGACTGGAATGCAAAAGTAGGAAGTTAAGAGATACCTAGAATAACAGGCAAGTTTGGCCTTGGAGTACAAAATAAAGCAGGGCAAAGGCTAAACAGTTTTGCCTAAAGAATGCACTGGTATAAAGGAAACATCCTTTTCCAATGACACAAGAGACAACTATACACATGGATATCACCAGATGGTCCATAACGAAATCAAATGATTATATTCTTTGCAGCCGAGGCTCTGTACTGTCAGCAAAAACAAAACCTGGAGCTGACTGTGGCCCAGATTATCAGCTCCTTTTTGCAAAATTCTGGCTCAAATTGAAGAAAACCACTAGGCCATTCAGGTAGTGGAGGTGACAAATAGATTCAAGGGATGAGATCTGGTAGATAGAGCGCTTGAAGAACTATGGACAGAGGTTCTTAACAACTGTAGATGGAGTGGTGTCCAAAAGTATCCCCAAGAAAAAGAAATTCAAGAAGGCAGACTGGTTCTCTGAGGAGGACTTACAAATAGCTGAGCAAAGAAGAGAAGTAAAATGCAAAGGAGAATGGGCAAGATATATCCAACTGAATGCAGAGTTCCAGAATATAGCAAGGGGAAATAAGAAAGCCTTAAGTGAACAATGCAAAGAAATAGAGAAAAACAATAGAATGGGAAAGACTAGAGATCTTGTCAATAAAATTGGAGACACCAAAGGAACATTTCATACAATGATGGGCACAATAAAGGACAGAAATGGTATGGACCTAACAGAAGAAGAAGAGATTAAGAAGAGGTGGCAAGAATACACAGAAAAATTGTACAAAGAAGTTATTACTCGCCTAGAGAGACATGCTGGAGTGTGAATTCAAGTGGGCCTTAGGAAGCATTACTACAAACAAAGCTAGTGGAGGTGATGGAATTCCAGCTGAGCTACTTCAAATCCTCAAAGGTGATGCTGTTAAAGCGCTGCACTCAATGTGCCAGCAAATTTGGAAAACTCACCAATGTCCACAGCCCTGAAAAAGGTCACTTTTCATCCAATCCCAAAGAAAGACAATACCAAAGAATGTTCAAGTCACTTTAAAGTTGCACTCATTCCACATGCTAGCAAGGTTATGTTCAAAATCCTTCAAACAGTATGTGAATCCTACAGCAGTATGTGAACTTAGAATCTAAATGTGGATTTAGAAAAAGCAGAGGCCAGAGATCAAATTGCCAACATCTGCTGGATCATCAGGAAAGCAAGGGAATTCCAGAAAAACATCTACTTCTGCTTCATTGACTATGCTAAAGCCTTTGACTGTGTGGATCACAACAGACTGTGAAAAATTCTTAAAGAGATTGGAATACCCAGCCCCCTGACCTGCCTCTTGAGAAACCTGTATGCAGGACTAGAAGGGACAGTTAGTACTGGCTGTGGAACAATGGACTGGTTCCAAATTGGGGAAGGAGTACGTCAAGGCTGTATATTGTCACCCTGCTTATTTAACTTATATGCACAGTACATCATGTGGATTGCCGGGCTTGATGAATCACAATCTGGAATCAATATTGCTAGGAGAAATATTACAAATCTCAGACAGTCAGAAGATACCACTTTAATGGCAGAAAGTTAATAAAGTGCCTCTAGATGAAGGTGAAAGAGGAGAGTGAAAAACCTAGCTTAAAACTCGACATTCAAAACATAAGATCATGGCATCTGGTCCCATCACTTCATGGCATGCAAATAGGGAAAAATTGGAAACAGTGACATATTTTATATTCTTGGCCTTCAAAATCACTGCAGACAGTGACTGCAGCCACTTAAAATTAGTTTGCTTCTTGGAAGAAAAGCTATGACAAATCTAAACAGCAATTAAAAAGCAGATCATATTAAAAAGTGATTAACGATCACGTTATCAACATGTTCTGTATAGTCAAATCTATGGCTTTTCCAGTAGTCATGTATGGATGTGAATGTTGGTTCATAAGAAAGCTTAGTGTGGAAGAATTGATGCTTTAAACTGTGGTGCTGGAGAAGACTTTTGAGAGTCCCTTGGACAGCAAGGAGATCAAACCAGTCAATCCTAAAGGATATCAACCCTGAATATTCATTGGAAGCACTGATGGGGAAGGTGAAGCTCTAATACTTTGGCCACCTGATGCAAAAAGGCAATTCATTGGGAAAGATTCTCATGCTGGGAAAGACTGAGGGCAAGGGAAGAGAGAGACAGAGAATGAGATGTTTGAATGGCATCAGTGACTCAATGGAAATGAGTTTGAGGAATTCAGGGAGTTAGTGTAGGACAGGAAACCCTGGAGTGCAGCAGTTCACGGGGTCACAGAAAGTCAGACAGGACTTGGTGACTGAACAACAAGTGCATTATTATATTCAGAACCAAAATACTAACTCTATAGATGAAGACTTCCTAATGTTTTATGTCCAATTACTTCTACTAAACACCTTTCTTGAACTGTGTGCGTGTGCATGCTCAGTCACTCAGTCATATCCAACTCTTTGCAACCCCATGGACTGTAGCCTGCCTGGTTCCTAAGTCCATGGGGTTCTCCAGGCTAGAACGCAGAAGTGAGTTGCCATTTCCCCCACCATGGGATCTTTCCCACTCAGGGATTGAACCCATGTCTTCTGTGTCTCCTGCATTGGCAGGCAGATTCTTTACCACTGAACCACATCGGATGCCTCTTAAATTGCAGATAAATATATTACTGAAAATTTAAATCAGGAGATCATCATGATTTACATGGATTTAGTACAATGCATTCTTGTTAGTATTAAAATCTTACAAGAAGGAATATATTCTGTCTGAGTAATTCCTTGAATTCAGTTCAAATAAAGTTTTGAGTTTCTCACAAAATGTTTTCTTATCATCTGGTAATGTGAAGATGTCTGGTTATTTCTCTCCTGGCTGTTTGGAGTTATATTTGAATGCTATTTTCATGGAAGATGCTATTTTTCCTTACTTTCCTAAATAAGATGAAAAGAACAGACGTGGCTTTCCCCAGAGGTGTTTTTACTCATGAATTTCAATTCAGCATCTTGGGTAGTCCCAGAGCAGAAGGTACTGTGACACTTGTCTAGCTTTGATTCTGTGAAGCTAACTTCCCAAAATTATTGTGTTTTCTTGTTTGTAAAGCCATTAATCTCTTAAGGGGAGCAAACTTCCCCAGCAATAAGGAAGAAAATATACATATCACATTGAATTTCATTTCTTCAGTAACACTTTAAATATTGTTTACAAATATTCATTTTCTTTTTTGGCTCATATTGCATAGTCTAATGCCAATTTAGGATAAAAATGAGAAATCATAATTGTACTCTTTGGCATACTAAATAACTGTTTGAATATACTTAGGAGAATGGTGTAAAAATAAAATTATAATTTATTGCAATTATGACAGTACTTTTTTAAGTGATAATAATCTATCCTGTTCCTTAGCAAATTTAAAATCCTTTCAAAAGGGTTAACTACTATATATTTAAATCACTACACTTGCTGTAACATTAAGGAACTCTTGAAGGAATATATGTCTTATGTATGCTTACATAATTACAAGATTCAGGAACTAAGGTACATATAATAATTTGAATCAAATAGAATTTTAAAATTTCTTACATGAAAAGGATAGTTCAAAAGTGCTGGCCAAGTCTATGTCTCAGATCTTAAAATATTTTCTTTCTACACGTAATATCATACAAAATAGAGTAAAAACAATGCTGTTACATAAATTATCCCAAACTATACTGGAATGTCTTTTCGAGGATTTTTAATATGGGAATCATCCTTCCGAGATACAGGCAAATCCTCACTCTAGAGCAAAGGGAAAACTTGTCTATTGTGCAGTATAAAAGCTTTGGTGGGAACTTCCTGGTGGTCCAGTGGTTGGAACTCTGTGCTTTCATTGCCAAAGGCGTAGGTGAAAAATTAAAATACAAGCTCTGAGATCTCTAAGGTCAGGTTTCCTCTCCTGCAGTAGTAAGTGCAGAGGTCCCTGGCTCTCTTTGAATTACCCCTGAGAACTAGGATTTGGGAAAATAATAAATTAGAATGTTATTATTCTGTCTACTGTTATTATTGCAAATAATAAAGTCCTTTCTCTTTGATCCTGGATGGTCTTCTACCAGAATCCATGAAATGTGGCAGGCTAACTTGTTAGCATGCAAATAGAGTGATATTTCAGACTCATCACAGTTTTTGACAACTCATATTAATAATTTTGTGTGTGTGTCTCTATGTGTGGGTGTCAGTCACTCAGTCGTGTCTTACTTTTTCAGACCCTGTGGACTGTAGCCTGCCAGGCTCCACTGTCCATGGGATTTCCCACTGGATGGGGTTGCCATTTCCTCCTCCAGAGGATCTTCTCAAGCCAGGGATCGAACTTGCATCTCCTATCAGTAGATGGATTCTGTACCACTGAGTCACTTTGGAAGCCCCATATGTATACACACACACACACACACACACATACATACATATGAAATGCAATGCAGCCATATATTATGCTAATATTCTGGGGAAGGAAGGAGAGAAAAGGGAATGGGATCAAGGGAAATTATAAGTGAGGCTCTCCAGTAGTATCTGTAATGCTTTATCTCTTTTAAAATGATCTGAATAAAATGGTTGGGGCGTAGGCTTGGATCACCGTGATATTGAATGGTTTGCCTTGGAAACGAACAGAGATCATTCTGTCGTTTCTGAGACTGCATTCAAGTACTGCATTTCGGACTCTTTTGTGACCATGATGGCTACTCCATTTCTTCTAAGGGATTCCTCCCCACAGTAGTAGATATAATGATCATCTGAGTTAAATTCACCCATTCCAGTCCATTTTAGTTCGCTGAGTCCTAGAATGTCGATGTTCACTCTTGCCATCTCCTGTTTGACCACCTCCAATTTGCCTTGATTCATGGACCTCACATTCCAGGTTCCTATGCAATATTGCTCTTTACAGCATCGGACCTTGCTTCTATCACCAGTCACATCCAGAACTGGGTAATGTTTTTGCTTTGGCTCCATCCCTTCATTCTTTCTGGAGTTGTTTCTCCACTATCTCCAGTAGCATATTAGGCACTTACTGACCTGGGGAGTTCCTCTTTCAGTATCCTATCATATTGCATCAATGATTTGATGGACATGAGTTTGAGTGAACTCTGGGAGTTGGTGATGGACAGGGAGGCCTGACGTGCTGCGATTCATGGGGTCACAAAGAGTCCGACACAACTAATTGAATTGAACTGGACTGAATAAAATGGTATATTCTTAACTACCCATCGGGTAAGTGCTTCTTTGTTGTATTCTTTATTTTTTGCATATATTTTAAATATATTTTCATAATGAAAACTAGGAAATGTGGTGGAATCTCATATAACTATTGAATTCCATGATTGATCAGAAGGATCTAGTTATCTAGTAATGCAGTTACTTGCTATTTTATTCTCTTTTTCTAAGATAGCCCTTCCAAGGGCCCATCAACTTATAATTAAACAACTAGAATTACAAAAGCCTTTTTATTTTTCTGGGAGAATGCACTTTATCTTTAGGAAATAGTCATCACTGTTGGAAAGACCCTCTTTAATTTTACCCTACATCTTGCATTTTCTAATAGGGGGCATCTGGAGTGTTATACACACATGCACACAGACACATACACACATGTAGAATCGAATCCGATCTCAGTTCAAACTTAGAACTTGCCACTTTGATCATCATGTCACAGTGCCAAAGGACCAGAACTCTTTTGCCTTTAATTCCTTCACATATAGGGCTTCCCTGATGGCTCAGTGGTCAAGAATCCGCCCATCAATGCCAGAGATGTGGGTTCAATCCCTCATCTCAGGAAGATCCTCTGGAGAAGGAAATGGGAATCCAGTATTCCCATAGAATCCAGTATTCTTGTCTGGGAAATCTTATGTACAGAGAAGTCTGGTGGGCTACAGTCCATGGGATTGCAAAGAGTCAGACGTGATGGAGCATGCACACTTCTCTTATAATACTGGAATGACAATATCTGTCCTTTTGTAACTCCGGCAGTTGTTTTGAGGATTGAGTTCATTTATGTGAAGATTATTTGTGAGTGTTGTGAAATATAGTGTTTTTAAAGATGGTAGTCATGCTCTCTTGCTTTTATCATCTTCTCAATTTTGTTTTATTCCAGGCAAAAAATTCAGTTTCACTAACCATTCAGTGTAAAAGCTGCTTCAGTAACCTCCCACCATCTTGATCTTTCTCCCCTGAATGTGCTGAGCACAGGACTGCCTCCTCCCTAAAACTACTTAAAATACAAACTCAAAATAATCCAAGGACAAAAAAGGCAATATAGTATGAATAACTACATTTAAATCTAAGATAATCAATCATAAGAGAACAAATGCATTTTCCAGCTACTTTTCTAATTATAAAGAATACGGTGTTGTTTTAAAACATATCAAAGTGGTTTTAGTCTTGAGGTAAAGCCAAAAATTTAAGAAATGTATTTTTAGGATAAAGATAAGTTGTAAAGCGTGAATATAAATGTAAGTCAGCAAAAATAGAATACAGCTGAGATTCATGGCTGTGAAATCAAAGCTGGTTCAAATTCTGACTTAAGCTTTAACCAGTCAATATCTTGCTTTTCTTCAATATAAGGAAATATTATGAATATTACCATATTCACACTGTAATAACTGCAATATTGCAACATTTCAAATTATTAAGCCCAATGATTTCCAAGTAAGCAGTCAAGAAATAATGATATTATTATAAACTAATTCACATATGATGCAGTCATATAGACATATTTCAATGTTGTACAACATGTGGGTATTCTTACATCAATGGATTAATTAATCATCTATCTTGACATTGAAAAATTATGGAGAATTTTACAATTTATTCACAATTTCTGAGAATTAGGTTTTCAACACTTTCTCATTTTCCTTCCATTTTATTTTGAACAGTTGTAAAACTGTGCTTCAAAGTTTCTAGTGTTTAGAAGATTTAGTTTCTTCTTTCTATAGAAATTCTTTCCCTTCTTAATACCAGATAATCAGTTATCTGATGAACCCTCAGCCTCTAGGCTATAATTTAGCAGGCAATTTAATACTGAATTAGATTTTTTTTAATGTGAACAAAAATTTCAGGTTTCAATTTTGATAACATTTTCATGATGTTTTAGAGGTATTGAAGTCTGAGATATATACCATTTCTCTACATAATTTCCAGAAAGCCCCTTTTCATTAATATTCTGAAATATATTCTATGTGCTACACAGGTTTCAAATATAATAACTCCATCAGTGACAATCAGTTTTATAGTTCAGTACATTAATGAACACTGCATTTTTATGTCATATCTTAGGTTAAAAGTAATCTAGGTTTAAAAATTCTTAAATTCATCTCTTTAAAAATTTTTCATCTTTTTATCCATTTTTCCCTTCTTCCCTTTGAGATCAGGTAATTTTGAGTTCTTTTTGGAAAGCAGGTACAGGAGACCTATGCAATGATAAAAGTTCCTGCTCCATAAAAATCTAAATTGTCTGATAGGGTTAGAAGGAGAACCCATGGAACATTATTCTCTATAATAAAACCTGGTAAGATGTTGATGCACATCAGTAAGTTTTCAAAGTAATTAGGCCTGGATCCTGATCTTGGGTAAGCTACATCTTTTTTCAAGGACTTTGATTTCCCCTGTGTGAAATAAAGATGTTGGACTATATTGGTGCTTCCCAAATATGAGCTACTCATGTACTACCCTTATAATTGTTGGACATCCACAAATTATTTGTTATCTTATTTAATTTAAATAATTCACTTGAATCACATATATGCCTATAATATTCTATTATACCATAAGTGGAAACTGTAATATTCTGCCATCAATGAAAGCCTGTACTGCATTTTATTAATTGAAGGTAATCATAAAATTGTAATTAAAATAGAGCTGAGTAGTCTTACACAGGCAAGACTCATTCTGTTGTTTGATTTCTCTTTGGGGAAAAGGAAGATTAGCTCCTGTTAGAGCAATGTCAAAGACAACTTGACTCAAATTATCTCTTTTCCAAACATAATCCAAATACTCAAAAGGGAGTTAAAAGGGGAATAAACCTCTTTTGTGTTTATTTAATGCAACATCTATCAGCTGTAAGCATCTCACCAGGCTCAATGATGTCTCATGTGTTCTCTCTTTAATGGCCAATGCTCCTATGATTTTTAATTGCAGAGAAAATTTAGGTGTACTAATTATAATGATGTTAGTACTGATAATTACTTAGCTAAATGTATTGAGCTCTTATTGCATGTCAGGTAGTGATCAAAGGCCCTCATATACTTTTCCCACTTACTCCTTATGACAACTCTCTGAGATGAGTGGTATTACAACCTGTACGATTACAAAAAGGAAGACAAACTAGGATCGCATCCATCACCAGTGAGTGGGCGGGAGGTTGAATGGAAATGAAACTGAAGACAATAGAGTCTGAAAAATATAATGTGCTGAGAAAAGCTACACATGAATCTAGAATTAAAGAAATTTCTGATCATATTTCTCAAATGGCCTTGGAATCGTTTTGTATTTTTTTGAAGACACGAAAAGGTGCAAACATCACAATATCACCAGTGCCTAGCATAATGCATGACATCGTTGGAAAGCAGGTAGGTATAAAGGAAGGAAAGAACTAAGAAAGTGAAAATAGCAACAAGAAAACAGAACAAAGGGCTAAGTAGATCTGAAAAACTTCACAAGGAATATCAGGACATTTAGGGCCTGGAATTAATCCTGGTAACATCTGGACTATTCTAAGTACGCTAAGGCCTTAGACAATCAGCTTCCCAAGACTTTTAAAATCTTTCCCCCAAGTGTTCAGTCTGCCAAGCCAATGGGAGTTCTTTATATCACTGATACTGGGGGACAATTCTGGATGGTTCTGGAGAGGTAGGCACAAATATGTAGTCTACAAGAATATTTTATTATAGATTACATGTCTACTATTATCCTTATATTGAGCCAAATAATACTTGAATTTATACACTGTAGGTGAATTGTTAACACAAGCATGAGATGAAATGGATTTAATTTGCCTGGAATAAGAATGTTATAACAACAATGGAAATAGGGTTTCTGGATCTTAACCAAAAAATAAAACAAATTGATGGAAATTTACTTTTCATTATGTTTTGGATTCATTTATATTGACATGACTATAGATATAGATCTCTGTGAATAGACAAGCCACAACCTAGTGAAAGGCTATTTGGTCCAAAAATTAAAATACAGCTGAGCTCTGGAATCCCCAATTGCTTTCTATCTGAAGATTTTAGAACTCTTTTTTAGTTTTGCGACTAAAATATAAGATGGAATTGTTTGTAAAATTTTGTATGTTGAGTAAAAAAGGGAAACTATGAAGTTTCTTTCATTTCTAAGCTATCAATCTACATCCAGGAATAAAATGCACTTCTGTAATTTTAATTAACTTGGATTTCTTGCCAAGCTATGCTAATTATTATTGCTTTAAAACCAGTGAGACAATTTTTCTAGATATCACTTATCTGTCATTAAATATCTGGAATTTAGACAAAAACCCAGAGATAAGAAACAAAGTTTCTCATGAACTAGAAAGGAAGTAGGAAATGAAATCACTAAAAGCCCTACATATTATTCACAAAACACTAAAGTTTCTCCTTATTTCAGTCTATTTTTTTTTCTTATTTTAGACATGAATCTAATGAGACTGTTCAATTGGTTTCTTAAGCCACAACAAAAACAGCAAATTAGAAGAAGGTAATTTTGTAAGACGCTGGCCAAATTGACAGTTCTAAGACTTGGCAGCTGAAAAATTAGAAGAGACAGTTAAAAAAAAGAAATACTGCTCAGAGTAGAGAGAAGATGTTAGAACATGACGGTCCAGGTATTTATTGAACAGGTATTCTTGGGACCTTGCTAAAATCAAGAGAGAGTACAGATCCCAATTAATCAAAGCAGAAGTCTATAACACCAAGAGCCAAAGTGTTTCATATTCCCTATGTATTTCAAGGTAATTATAGTAACTAAATTGAAAGCAGTACTTATACTGAGGCAGTGACTGGTGAGATTGCTTTTGAAGAAAAATCTGAACAGATCTAGAATGTTCGTTTTGGGGTGACAATTTGTGACAGATGGTCATTGCAGCCACAAAATTAAAATATACTTGCTTCTTGAAAGAAAAGCTATGACAAACCTAGACAGCATATTAGAAAGAAGAGACATCATTTTGCTGACAAAGGTCCATATGGTAAAAGCTATGATTTTCCAGCAGTTATGTACAGATGTGGGAGCTGGACCATGAAGAAGGCTGAGCACTGAAGAACTGATGCTTTCTAATTGTGGTGCTAGAGAAGACTCTTGAGAATCTCTCGGACATCAGAGAGATCCAACCAGTCATCCTGAATGATCCAACCAGTCCTGAATGTTCATTGAAAGGACAGATGTTGAAACTGAAGCTCCACTACTTTGGCCACCTTATGCGAAGAGCCGACTCTTTGGAAAAGACTCTGATGCTGGGAAAGATTGAGGGCAGGAGAAGAACAGGGAGACAGAAAATGAAATGGTTGGATTGGATCAGTGACTCAATGGACATGAGTTTGAGCAAACTCCGGGATAGTGAAGGACAGGGAAGCCTGGCAGGCTACAGTCCATGGGGTCACAAAGAGTCAGACACAACGTAGCGACTGGACAGTCTCAAGAAGGTCACAACCAGAAGGCCACTTCAAAGGGGTAGACGCCTATTCTTATGACTTTATCTGAGGCATATTCACAACAAATACTAATTTTATTACCTTATTTGAGGTATAGTCTGAGGGAAAGTGCCTTTAAGTAGTATCAATGTTACATCCAGTTGTCCAAGGATCACATGTTTGAATTGTTATAAAGGATGTACATTGTTTTGGTAAAATCTTGCTATATGAATCGCAATCCTTGTACCAAGTGGCTCAACTTCAACTGAATGTTTGAAAAGCAGAATCCTAGTCCATAGCTCAAATTTCCTCAACCAGAATCATTTAGCAACATTTAACAAGCTCCCAGATGATTTATATCTGTGTTAGCATTAGAGAGGCACTGTCAAAAACAGTGGCATACTGATTTTGTGATAGTTTGATTAAAAGTTACTGTTTATTTAAACATTTTCCTAAGAGGTTAATTGTATGGCACTTCCTTGAAAACTTTAGGACTATGGAGCAGAACTTTATAATGAATGTATTGAAGCAAAAGCTTGTCTTCATAATTTAAGGGATGTCATTCTTTCACAGAGGCTATGTTGAGTCATGTGAGTAAATCTTAGTTAAATTATATTAACTGAATTTAACATGGTTTAAACATTTATACTGGAATAGTTCTATTCAAAATGGTTAAAATAATCATCTTTGTATCCATGTTGTATTTTACTTTGCTTTTTAACTTGCTAAATAACCAATGTGATACTCTGTGTCATGCAGGTTTTGAGTACCAAAAAGGAGAGATGTATTTTTTCATTCTCAAATACCTAGCAAGGTTCAGTTCAGTTGCTCAGTCATATCTGACTCTTTGCAAGCCCATGGACTGCAGCACGTCAGGCTTCTGTGTACATCTCCATCTCCCAGAGCTGCTCAAACCCATGTCCATCAAGTCAGTGATGCCATCCAACCATCTCATCCTCTGTCACCCCCTTCTCCTCCCACCTTCAATCTTTCCTAGCATCAGGGTCTTTTCCAGTGAGTCAGTTCTTCCCATCAGGTGGCCAAAGTATTGGAGTTTCAGCTTCAGCATCAGTCCTTCCAATGAACATCCAGGACTGATTTCCTTTAGGATTGACTGGTTGGATCTCCTTGCAGTCCAAGGGACTCTCAAGAGTCTTCTCCAACACCACAGTTCAAAAGCATCAATTCTTCTGTGCTCAGCCTTCTTTATAGTCCAACTCTCACATCCATACATGACTACTGGAAAAACTATAGCTTTGACTAGACAGACATTTGTTGGCAGAATAATGTCTCTGCTTTTTAATATGTTGTCTAGATTTGTCATAGCTTTTCTTCCAAGAAGTAAGTGTCTTTTAATTTCATGGCCTAAGTCACTGTCTGCAGTGTTTTTGGAGCCCAAGAAAATAAAGTGTCTCACTGTTATAAGGTTTACCCATCTCAAAATATTATTTATTTCTTCAGATATGACATGGACCATTAGCCTTCTAAGTTGAAGATATACTGGAGAAAATAAAGCAAAGGGAAAGGAAGAGGGAGATATTAGATAGAGTTCTTGAGAAATCTAACTATCACATTCTCAAGAATCTGAAAACTAAAACTTGACAGATCTATATTTGTTCTTTTTCTGATTTTTGTAAATACCACAATTGAATGTTTTAACACTAGAATAATGTGATACATATATTTAAGTATCTATATTTTATGCATGTATCTGCATTTGTTTTAGTTGCTTAGTCATGTCCGACTCTTGCGACCCCATGGACTACAGCTCACCAGGCTCCTCTGTCCATGGGATTCTCTAGGCAAATAATACTGGAGTGGGTAGCCATTTCCTTCTCCAGGGGATCCTCCTTAACCAGTAATCGAACCCAGGTCTCCTGCATTGCGGGAAGATTCTTTGCTAACTGAGCTACAGGGAAGCTCATATCTACATAGAATAATTATTTAATACTGTAGAAAGCTACTGTGAAGGATGCAATCATAACATTATCAGAGGATTATATATCAATGCGTTTTCATTTGATTTAAGATATGTGTGTTAGTTGCTCAGTCATATTCAATTCTTTGCAATCCCATAGACTGTAGCCCACCAGTCTCCTCTGTCCATGGAATTCTCCAGGCAAAAATACTAGATTGGATTGCCATTCCCTTCTCCAGGAGATCTTCCTCATTCAGGGATCAATCCTGGGTCTTCTGCATTGCAGGAGAATTACTGTCTGAGCCACCAGGGAAGCCCATGATTTTAAATATGGTAGTTTACATGTCTTTATCATATCTCTGAGGCTCTGTGAACATGCAGAATCAAATGATCAGCAAGTATTTAACAGGTACTTAAATTACCTGTTAAACATCCAGCTGATATTCGGCTGTATGTTAACAACTTGGTAAAGTTTATAAGACATATATTTCGATTTTTATGTTCTTTCTTATTAGGTACTGTAGAACTTATTTTCAATTCTGAAAGCAGGGATAAGTTTATTTGCCAATAAAATGACATTAATGTTATATAAAGTAATAGATTAATGGAAGGTTAACTTACAAAGGAACTAAATTTTTCACTATATCATGAAGAACTTAATGATATTTCAATAAAATCTATTCACATCTTGGTAAGTACAAGATTAACAATGTACAAGAACAGAAGAAAGGAAAAGATGTATTTAGTCAGCAAAAGATTATTATATACAAGTATTTTGCAAGTTTGTATACAGCTATTACATTTCAACTCACCATTAGCCCTAATCTATTAAAATTTTTACCATAAATATCAACACTTAAGACCTCTAGGATGATACTATATACTATTTTAAGTTCTTTGGCTCTCAATTAGAAATCATTTTTTTGCAATTAACTTCCACGAATGGTTAAATTGTAATTATTAAATTGCACTTCTCATTAAGAGTGTACTAATTTCCAAGGAGATGTAGTTTAGATTTGGTTTCACTTGATAAGATTTAATTCAAAAACACTGATTGGTAATTAAAGACACTGCTCTCTATATGGAGCAGAACACTGTAACTGAAGCTTTTCTGTCTTCTTTCACTTTCTAATTTCCTTTCCCTCTCCTTAGAGGTAATTGTTGGGGTTTTTTCCCCTCTATTTAAAACAGATCCACATAAAAATGTAGATATTGATGGAAATCAAATCATACTAATGTTTGCACCACATCTGAAATATACCTCTTTTTTTTAGTGAACTAGTATTTGCTTTGGTCCTTATTGAAACACTGTAATTTTGACCATGAAGTGCCCAGGTGTTTGAAAAACATTATTTGAATGAATAGAAAAGAGTTAAAAAGCCTATTCCAGCACTGATTTTAACTTTATAACTTTTTCATTTTTGCAAAGGTAGTTGGGGAAAAGGAGTTAAAGTGCTTTTGGCTAGGCACTGGAGTCATTCACTGAATCATAGTTTACAGTTTTCAAGAGCGTACTTAAATCCCTAAAGTAGCTCATGGCATGTACAGTCTAAAGAATGGTTCTGCATATTAAGTGATCATTATCTGAACAGCAAATAAATAGCTGGTGTACTTAAATGAAATCACAATATCATTGAAATATACATTCCCTAAATGTATTTACCAATTGTAGGAAACTAGCATTTATAAAAATTGAATTTAGGTAAAAATGGTGTTTTGGGAGCAAACCACATGTTTTCTCACATACATTTAATATGCAATATCTCACATTATATCTTGAAGAGAATGCTATTTTATTTGCATATTTGAAACCTGTTTCGGATGTTAACTCAAAGATCACCTAGGTGGGAGCTGCTCTGATCATATTATTCAAAACTGCAGAGGACTGACATTACCAATATGCTGGATAAAGCCCTGGAGTCTTCCCTCCCTGCGACATCCCCAACACATCAATTCAAAAGCAACACACAGATCAGTGCCCTTTGTGAGATATGCAGAAACTAGCCAAGAGGAGTACTCTAGAGGAGTGTGGAAACAGCAACAATGAAAAGGTAGGCAAAAGGGAGACACTGGCTCACCAAAAGCTGCACCCTGGCATGGTGCCGTATGATTGGCAGGGAACCATCAGCCCTTGCTTCTATCAAAACCCCAATTGCTTTTTTTTATGAAAATAGAAAAAAGCAATTCTGAAATTCATACAGGACCAGAAAGGACCTCAGATGGCTAAAACAATCTTGAAAAACGGCTAAGCTTGAATTGAACATGACTGCTTCCCTGGTGGCTCAGACAGTAAAGCATCTGTCTACAATGCGGGAGACCTGGGTTCAATCCATGGGTTGGGAAGATCACCTGGAGAAGGAAACGGCAATTCACTCCAGTAATATTGCCTGGAAAATCTCATGGACAGAGGAGCCTGGTAGGCTACAGTCCATGGGGTCACAAAGAGTCGGACACAACTGAGAGACTTCACTTTTCACTTTAGTAACTAAACCACTAAGCTTGTTTCTTTATTATAAAATACATGACAAAGCCATAGCAATTTAAAAGTATGGTATTGGCATAATGAGAGGTATATATATCAATGTAACCAGCAAGAAATCCAGTATAAATCCACACAAATAAGGTCAACTGATTGATAAGGTACCAGGAATACACAATGGGGAAAGAATAATATCTTTAACAAATACTGCAAAAGAATGAAATTGGATCCTTATCTTCCACCATATACAAAAATCAACACAAATGGATTAAAGACCATAAAACAATGATATAGATCATAAAATCTGAAGCTGTACAACTCCTAGAAGAAATAGTGGAGGAAAACTCTATGACATTAACCTTATTAATGATTTCATGGATATTAAACCCAAAGCACAGGCAACAAAAGCAAAAATAAACAAGTGGGACTATATAAAACTAAAAAGCTTCTACACTGAAAAGAAAATAGCGCAAATAGTGAAAAGATAATCTTCAGAATGAAAGAAAATATTTACAAACCATGTATTTGACAAGAGGGTCATTTACATAATATATAAAAAAGTCTACAACTCAATAGCAGTATAATGACAATAATAATAATCTGATTTTAAAGTGGGCTAAGGACTTGAATGGCTCAGTGGGTAAAGAATCGACCTGCAATGCAGGAGATGAAGGAGATGCGGGTTCAGTCCCTGGGTCGGAAAGATCCCCTGGAGGAGGAAATGGTATCCCATCCAGTATCCTTACCTGGGAAATCCCATGGACAGGAGAGCCTGGAAGGCTACAGTCCACGAGGTCCCAAAGAGTCAGACACGCTGAGCAACTATCCTTTCAAACTGTACCTACAATGGCCAACAGGTGTGTGAAACGTTGCTAAACATTGAAAAAGGCTAAGCATGACTAATCATCACGTCAATATCCCGTCATACCATTTAGGATGTCTGTTACTAAAAAAAAAAAAAAAAAAAAGACACCTAGTGTTGGCAAGTTTGTGGCAACCTTTGACCCTTAAACACACAGAGGAGAGGAGGTCATATGAAGACAAAGCAGAGATTGGAGTCATGTGACTGCAAGCCAAGGAACGCTAAGAATTGCCAGCAGTCACCGGGAACTAGGAGATATGGAGTAGATTCTTCCTGACCATGTCAACACCCTAAGTTTGAACTTCTGACCTCCAGAAATAGCAGAAATAAAGTTCTATGCCTGGAGAATCCCAGGGACGGGGGAGCCTGGTGGGCTGCCGTCTATGGGGTCGCACAGAGTCAGACAGGACTGAAGCGACTTAGCAGCAGCAGCAGCAGCAGCAGCAAAGTTCTATTGTCCTAAGCTATCAGGTTTGTGTAATGTTATGGCATTCTTAGGCGCATCTTTTTTATATGGGAGAAATGTTTCAATAAAGTAGAAGTTTCCACAAAGTTCAAAATCTTTAAAATGCTGCTATTTTTTTTTTACAGTCAATATCAAAGACTTTATTGTTTTGTTACTTAACAAGTATGATCTAATAGTGACCAGAACTGAGCAGTAACAACAATTTGACAGTCAAAAGTGCCTCCTTCATGTGTTGAAGAAAAAAATACATTAGCTCCTTCTGAAGTTCATGTCTGCATTGATAACTAGTGATGCTGTATACAGTGACAGCTGGCACAGAGGCAAGCGATTTCTCATCGTGTGCATGTATGTGTGTGAGTGTCTGTGTGTAAACAAGACCTTTAGTAACTCCATAAATGTACATGGAGTTTATTAGGGATTATCTGCAGGGCTGTTTTCCATCTTTCTAAGTTCCTTGACTGAGAACGTTGGCAGATCTAAAAATTTATTTATTTTCTGTTGTGTAAAATGACTTCTTCCTCAGAGCTCCTACAGTACTTATGCTTTATCTAGAAATGTATCCTAACTTTTCTTATGTCAACCACTCATATATTTCCATAAATGGCTATACAGATGTTTTATTAGTATTTAATATCTCTCAAATATATATAATTTTCTCTCAAACAAAGCACATTCTTGGAAGCAAAGGCCCTGTTTTTCACAGCACATAACACACAGCACACTGTTTTGTACAGACAAAGTGCTGAAACCAGGGTTGGTTTGCTTTTATTAAAAAGGAATTTTAAGCTCTATTTGCACAACAGAAGTATTTTTGTAGCAACATTCTCCATGACTGCCCTTGTGTCAATTATTTCCTACTATTATTATTAATACTTTTACCTCTGCCTTGTATCTTTGGAGGGTGTTAGATTAGTTTGGAAAATTGGAATTTCAAGAATTGAGAAGGGGGAGTTCAAGAATTGGAGCTGCAACATAAGGTACTCCAGTTGTATTTCTAAACATAGAGAAGATTATCGCTGCAAATATGAAAAACCAGGCTGCTTGCTATGCATCAGGGCTCATTCCTCTTACATACTCCAGAACTCCCTCTAAGAACTCCAAGTTCTCCCTCCAGAACTTCATCACCCAAATATAAATAATAAAATCATCAAACAGAGAAACAAACGTACACACAGACAACAGTAGAAATCTATTTTTGCTGACTCTACATATATGTCTTAAGGAAGTCCCATTGGCTCAAAATGCAAAATACAATCAGAACTGGATCTTTCCTTATCTCTATACCGTTACCACACTGGTCTGAGCACCATTGTTTGTTGCAGAGATATTTGCCTCCAATGATACTTCCTCAACATGATAGCCAAAGTGACGCTTTAAAAAAAAATATGTGGAGTCATATTACTCTTCTATCATGGGCCCTCCTTTTCCTCTGAGTAAAAGTCTAAGCCTTTACAGTATGAAATTCCTATAATAGGAAACGTAAGCGTTTTATTCCAAGGGTGCTTTCTGAAGTCTGATTAAGCTTATGAACCCTACTTCAAATTAATGTTTCCAAATGCAAACAATTTCAAGATTGCAAAGGAACTCAACTATATTGAAGTGTTGCTATCAAAATATTCAGTATATGAAGAAATTTATGGTACAGCAATGATATGCTTTTTCGGTAAGGTTTTACATAAAGTTGGTTTTCCCTAGTGCTGGACTTGATAACTACTGCAGTTTTAAAGTGATCATGCCATAAAAAATAGTTTTAGATACTTTCATAAACTGAAATACTTTCATATGACATAAAAATATCCATAATTTGTTTTTGTGATAAAGTCACATATACTATTAATTCTCCTATATTAACAGATAATACATTTCAGTTAGAAATGCATGTGTGCATGCTGGGTCATGTTTGATTCTTTTTGATCCCTTGGACAGTAGCCTTCCAGGTTCTTCAGTCCAAGGGATTTTCCAGACAAGAATACTGGAGTGGGTTGCCATTTCCTCCTCCAGAGGATCTACCTGACCCAAGGAGGCAACCTGCATTCTCCTCTGTCTCCTGCTTGGCAGGATTTTTTATCATTGAGCCACCTGGGAAGCCTGTTAAGCTACTTAATTTGTGGTAATTTGTTACAGCAACAGTAGAAACTACTATACATTTCTATGGCTTCCCTGGTGGCGCAGACAGTAAGGAATCTGCCTGCAATGTGGGAAACCTGGGTTCGATCCCTGGGTTGGGAACATTCCCCTGGAGGAGGGCATGGCAGCTCACTCCAGTATTCTTGCCTGGAGAATCCTATGGACAGGGGAGTCTGGTGGGCTACAGCTGATGGGGTCACAAAGAGTTGGATGTGACTTAGCAACTGAAAAGCAACAACAAAATCAAGGTGTTGGTGGGGCTTTGCTTCTTTGGAGGCCCCAGGGGAGGATCTCTTTCCTCGCCTTTTCAGCTTCTAGAGGTCACATACGTTCATGGGCTAGTGGCCCCTTCCTTCATCTTCAAAGCATTTCTCTCCTCTTTCTGCTCCTTCCTCTAATTTTCTTTCTCTAACTGTGATGCTTCTGCCTCCCTCTCGTATAGACCCCTGTGATTACATTGAACTCACCAGGCAGTCAAGGATAATCCCCATGTCAAGATCCTTAATAACATTTGTAAAGCACGTGCCATGTTGTAAGATAAAGCACGTGCCATGTTGTAAGATAAAACATCCATAACGGTTATGGAGATTAGGGTTAGGATGTGCATATCTTGAGGCCGGGGGGTCCCCTCTTTAGCCCACCACACTGAGACTGAAAATAATGTTTCTCATCACAATTCATGAATACTCTCTCTGTTTCATTCCATGCCAGGGTTAAGAATTCTTGCTCTTTAAAGCCTTTGCAAATAATATCTCTTTGACTTCATCTTCTATTACCTTCCTTCTTTGACAACACTGCCAAAGTGATAGTGAAAGTCAGTCATGCTTGACTCTTTGCGACCCCATGGACTATACAGTCCATGGAATTCTCCAGGCCAGAATACTGGAGTGGGTAGTTTTCCTTTCTCCAGGGGATCTTCCCAACCCAGGAACTGAACCCAGATCTCCCCACACTGCGGGCAGATTCTTTTACCAGCTGAGCCACCAGGGAAGCCCAAGAATACTGGAGTGGGTAGCCCATCCTTTCTTCAGAGGATCTTTCCAACCCAGGAATCAAAGCGGGGTCTCCTCCATTGCAGGCAGATTCTTTACCAATTGAGCTACCAGGGAATCCCCTGACAATATTGCCAGGGTGCACCCAATATTTTATTGTGTTCTCATTTTTTCCATTCCAGGTATCACTATCTAGCATACAATTTGATTCACTTATTTTTTTTATTGTGTGTCCCACGTGATTACACACCCCAATTCCCTCTGAAATAAAACTCAGCAATAACAGGAGTCTTAGTTTTAGTCACGTATTTATCCCAAATTTCTTGGCAGGATCCCAGCACTTAACAGATACTCAATAAGTATGTCCTGAAACCATCCAAATTAACCATAGACTCTAACAAAGTTGGGGACACTATTTTATAAGAAAGTGCTACACTTTCACCTCTATTTCTAGCTTTATTTCTTCAGTGAATAAATATGCATGAGATGAGAGGCACAGAAAACAATAAGATACACTAGAAAACATCAATCATAACAACAACTAAAAAAAGTTGACGAGAAAAAACGTTAGAGCAGGAAAAGTCATTGCTCTCTCCTGCATGCTGTCTTTGTTTCAAAAATATAGTATCAGTCTGCTCAGGCTACCGCAACGAAATAGCATAGACTGAGTGACTTAAACAATGGAAATTTACTTTCTCAGAGTCCTGGAGTCTGAAAGCCTAAGATTAGGGTGACGGCATGGCTGGTTCCTGGTGAGGACTCTGTAGTAGACCCCTGCTTCTCACTGGTGCTCACGGGGTCTTTCCTCGGTGTGTGCATGCGCAGAAAGATTGTGCTCTGCTCTCTTTTTTTCCTATACAGGAGAATTCTCTGGGATCAGGGCCCTACACTTATGACTATATTTACCTTAATTACTTCTATAAGGGCCCTATATTCAGAAACAGTTGCACTGGAAGGGTGGAGCTTCAGCAGGTTAACTTGAAGAGGTAGCACAAACATTCAGTCCATACATTTCGTGTAACCAGCATGTTAGCAGAAAGAAGACGTGAGCGCTTCATATTGATCATACTACCATCTAACACAAATCAAGCTTTCAAGTGGAAGATGGATCCTTTTATGTTAAATATGAGTTCTTCTCAGAGGAATAAAAGGTGGTGGTAGAGGGGGGACAAAGCTATTAATAATTGTAGAAACGTTAGCGAGAATTTCAGATGCCTCAGTCAATAACAATGACAGCATGGCTCCTGTCAGGAGAAAATTGTGCCTGACAAATCTATCGGCTTTCTTTGCAGCATAAATATTCTTGGATAATGAGGAAAACACAAAATACAACCTCTTTAAACTTTTACAATGCCTTGAATGAGTTTTCATACCTAAAGGTACTCAAAAATTACAGCAACGGTAAAATGCAAGGTTACTGGCTTGTCATAGGTAGGAAACTAGCTTAGAGACAAGAAACAAAGATGAGTAAGTATTGGGAAAGTCCGATTCAGCACTTTAATGAATTATTTAGATGGTGGAGTACACAGTGAACAGCAAAGCAAAAATAAAAAAAATTGAATATTTTCTTGGAATACAGAGAGGTATTTCATAGACTCTTAAATACAACAAATGCAAAATAATAATTTTAATAGGAAATGATGCATATTTTATTTAGACAAACTTTGAGTTGAAAGTTAAAACTCAAGACTTGCCTTACTCATTAGGTGAGCTGTTACCCAAAATCAGTATCATTGTGAAGTTACTTTTAGCACTCTCCTCTCTGGATCCTTCTTAAATTAGGGCAAGAGTGCGTGTGTTAGTCGTCCAGTCATTTCTGACTCTTTGCAACCTCATGGACTGTAGTCCATCAAGCTCCTCTGTCCATGGAATTCTTCAGCAGGAATACTAGAGTATTAGACTACAGTGGGTTGCCATTTCCTTCTCCAGGGGATCTTCCCAACCCAGGGATCAAACCGCAGTCTGCATTGCAGGCAGATGCTTTACCATCTGAGTTACCTGGGAAGCCCAAATTAAGGCAAGAGGGGATGTAAAATAGAACTTTAACAATATTTTTATATAATAAGATTCTAAGAAGCAGGTCAAGTGGAATAGCATATGAACTTTTGAATATAGAAAATAGGTATGTTTATAAAAAATACCAACTGGTTCATTTTCTGTGTCTTGACATTTGAAAAATGAGTGTGTTAAGATTGCTATTTTTGCAGATGACAGCAGCATTTCAGCTTGTGTGACAATCATCTTTGTAACAATTTAAAAGGGAATTATTAACTCATCTAACTAAGAATCCAGGGGAGTCCTTTCATTGCTGATTAGATGGTTAAAATTCCCTGTAGCAGGAAATGTACTTCTATCAGCCTCCAGACCCCCAGCTCTGAATTGGCCAGAAACAGCCTGTCTTTCATTGTATCATGGGCATGTGTTGGGTGATGGGCCCAATACCACACCAGTCACCTAGATGAACCAATTATCTAGAGTATTCTGTTTAGCTGGGCTCAGGTCTCCTTGCCACTTCTCCTTTCCATGTTCCGGAAAGGGATAAATCCAACCCAAACTGCATATAATCGTTTCCCCTCTGAGAAAAGCATCCATTTGTTACCAGAGTAAAGGGTGGTAGTGAGAACTTTTAAAATAAACAAAACAAGTAGCGAATCATTAGCATGAAATTTCCAATGTGAGCAAGGGGGACAAGCAGCAGAAGGCGGCCGTCTTGAAGTAAAGGAATGCCTCCTGCACTTTACAAGGGCTTTGCAAACAGAAAACATGATTTGAAGCCAATCATGTAAGAGAACGTGGCCCAGGAGGCCTTAAAGAGGGAAAATGTTACAAACTGCTTTCTCTGCAATTATGGATAATCCAGAAGCGGGTGGGGAATGCCCTCCTTGGCCACATTGTTATATGACTTTTCCAGAGATCAGCTTATTTATCACCTTCTCAAAAATTTTTGTTTCTTGAGAACCCAAATATTTCTATAGTTGTTTAATATCACATCTTCACATTATTTCTTTTAATTATCTCAATAAGTTTAAAAAAAGAAGTTTCTTCAATTACCATCTGCTCTCACTTTAAAGATACAAACATAATACTATTAGGGACTTTCTCCTCTTGCTTTTTACTTTCTTTCCAGAACTGAACAACACGGTTGGAAAACACTAGGTGGAAGAAATTTGCGTCCATATGCACCAAAGAACCGAGCTTCAACACGTTCAGTACCACAGAGCCTCAGAAGTGGTCTTCAGTGACAGCAGCTCCTTGTACATTGAATAGCTTTGACTTAATGTGGAGGTTGGAGTTGGACCATAGTCTTTAAAAGGCAACGTAAGTAAGTTATTTACAGACACCTGGTGCTGGAGTTGCACTTCAGAGGACCTTAGAGGTGTATTCCCAGAACAACGAGTCCCTTGTTCACATCACCTGAGCTGAGAATCAGAACTCTCATCCTTGTTGAAGAATCTCCAGAAGTCCCAGTACAAAATGTTCATAATGCGTCACCTATTATAAAGCATTACTTGAGGAATTATGATTTACTAAATGATGTATTTAAAACAATGATCCACTTGGCTGGTTCATATGTATACTCATGATATTTCATAGAGATAGTCCACGTACAGACATAATCCTCACAACGTCTAAACTGCCTACAGGTGGAGAATACTTCTGCACAAACTTGATTTTTACTTGAATATCAGTTTCCTTAGATTTGTTTAAAGCTAGAGTAATTCAGTTAGGACAGTATGAACAGCAATTTTTAGGGACGCCAACTTTGGAATGCATATTAAAATGACATGAAGTTACACAATTTACCTGGGAGATAATTTAGAGAAGAGTTTACAGACCCACCTACCCATCAGAATAGAGGAAAGGAGAGAAAGATAGAGGGAGAAAGAAAAAGAAAATTAGGGGAAGAGAGTGGGGGAGGGAGGGGAAAGAGAGCCTGTGTATATTCTAACACCCCACTGAAGACCTGCTGAGCCTATCTGGGTGTATTATAATAAATAAATGTTGTTATAAAGCTCCCTGAGTTATTGTGAAAAAGCCAGGTAGCCAGATTGGCAGCACTTCATGAAGTGTTGTTAAAATACTAGAGATGGAGACATTCATTGATTAAAACTGACACTGGGGGAAAAAAAAAAAAAACCCTGACACTGAACACAACAACATAATACACACATCAAATGAAATTACCCAAGATTAAAAGTGCCCCTAAGCCTGCCATCGTCTCATCCCCGTCGCTGACCGCAGTAAGCTTGCCTGCCAGAATCACTCTTCCAAACATCCAACTCGATGAATGCCAATCAAGGGCAGGTAACGATTGCTCTATGTTTGATATATGTGTTGACAAAAATGGCTTTCTTAATACCATTTGGATGAAAAAAAAACTACTGAAGTAAAAAAGTCATACACAAATAGAGCAGATCTAAGTCATTAACTCATTTATCATTTGCCTTTCAGTCAGTTCAGTTCAGTTCAGTCACTCAGTAGTGTCCGACTCTTTGTGACCCCATGAATCGCAGCACGCCAGGCCTCCCTGTCCATCACCAACTCCCGGAGTTCACCCTAACTCATGTCCATAGAGTTGGTGATGCCATCCAGCCATCTCATCCTCTGTCATCCTCTTCTCATCCTGCCCCCAATCCCTCCCAGCATGAGTCTTTTCCACTGAGTCAACTCTTCGCATGAGGTGGCCAAAGTACTGGAGTTTCAGCTTTAGCATCAGTCCTTCCAAAGAAATCCCAGGGCTGATCTCCTTCAGAATGGACTGGTTGGATCTCCTTGCAGTCCA
>NW_011495082.1:18829014-18875586 GCF_000754665.1 Bison bison bison
TCACTTTCATCAAGGGGCTTTTTAGTTCCTCTTCACTCTCTGCCATAAGGGTGGTGTCATCTGCATATCTGAGGTTATTGATATTTATCCCGGCAATCTTGATTCCAGGTTGTGCTTCATCCAGCCCAGTGTTTCTCATGATGTACTCTGCATATAAGTTAAATAAACAGGGTGAAATACACAGCCTTGATGTACTCCTTTTCCTATTTGGAAGCAGTCATGTGCCTTTATGTGTGAATTATAACCAAAACTCACTGCATTTTTTTTATTATTATGCAAAGCCACTGAGAAGCAAGCTTTCTGTTCTTTGTCTGCAAGACTCACAAAGAGCAGCATGTCAACAAGCCACTAAGCATGCCCAGCTAGTATTGGGGCATCGATTTCTGTTCCTTCTCAACCTTGCTCACCACCGTCTAACCTACTGCGGTAATTTTCAATATCCAGTCAGAAGCAATGACAGTAACAACAGAAGAATAACGCCCCAAACATTTTCTCTTTTTGAAAAAGAAGTCTTTAAAGGATGGAAAATTGAATTGTGAAGTCTCCAAAATTTCAGGGTATATTCCACAGATTGAGAATCTAATCTATGGTCATTCTCTTACATAGGATAGCCCTCAGCTGATAATATACTTTTGGTAAAAATGTATAGTAATTTTTATCATAAAGTATAAAAGTGAAAGTCACTCAGTGGTGTCCTACTCTTTGAGACCCCATGGACTTAGTTCATAGGATTTTCCAGGCCAGAATACTGGAGTGGGTAGCCTTTCCCTTCTCCAGGGGATCTTCCCCACCCAGGGATTGAACCCAGGTCTCCCGCATTGTAGGCGAATTCTTTACCAGCTGAGCCACTTATAGCTCATTTTGTAAAGAATCATAAAGTATAGGGTTTTATAATAAATATAAGCTCAAGACCTGGTTTATATCTTCTGCTCCGGGGATTGATATTAAACTAGGGAGCGTAAGGACAGGAGAGATTTAGTTAGTGTTGACTCACATGTTTACTCCTACAGTGGAGGTAGCTAAGAAAATAAATATTTAGCTCTTCTAGTCCTTGGAGTGAAAATGACAAGGAAACTTTCAGTGAGCTAGGTCTTGAATCATACAGACTGAACGTAGGTATATACGACATAAAGCTTATTAAAATCTTTAATATGATTCCTTCTGTTCCTGAAAGACTGTGAAGAAAAAACGTGAGAGAGAAAATCAGGAAAGTTGATAACAGGGCCTAACACTGATAGGTGAAAAAAGTACTTTAGATATAATATCTAGACATATATGGAGAAATTAAAGACTTTAGGCTAATGACTTTCTGTCTTGCACTTGAGAAAGATATACGAGCTTAGGAAAATTTGAAATATAGGCTTGGCATCATGTGCAAATTATGTGAAAGAAACAAGGATGCACCAGTGGTGGGAAAGACGTAGAAAGAAGGTGATTAAGGCCGTGTTCTTGACTCCCAGTACATTTTTTAGGATACTGTGAATATCTTGGGTGCAGAAGCTTGTGAATGAATGTGATTGTGGAATGTCACTCACATTGTGTAATGAATGTGAATGCTAATGGGAAAAAGTGAATGCCACAGATGGGAACATTGAGACCAGGCAAATTGATGGGGCTAGCTGGCCCAGTGATGAGACTAGTCACACCTGAATAGACACCAGCAATAGTCAATTAAAATGCAAAAAGTATGGGGTTCCCTCTCTTCTCTTCTTGAAAACACAGTTAATCTGCCCCCTTCTTTATACTCAGATACCACTTTAGTGGGGAGGGGGAAGAAATCTAATATACTATGCTATTCAAAGGAGCCTAAACCAACTTTGATGGTAAGTTCAGTCTGAAATTGACAGAATTTTTTTTCTTTCTGTTTTGTTTTTTAAACTATGGAAGCATAATAACACATTTACAGACTTCAAAAATACAGAACAAAGATACATATAGTTCCATTATATATTACAATTATTATTTTTTTTAAGTAGGCAAATCAAGATTTTTAGTTTGGAGTTTCAACATCCAGCTCTCAAAAATGAATAGACAGAAAAGTAGAAGGATATAGTAGACTTGAAAAGCACTATGAATGAAATTAACAGAAATTTTAAATTGAAAAGACATTGTTTAAACCTAAGAAGAATGGAAAACAATTTTAATCGGAAAAGCTTAGTGTATCAGCTTCAGAACAACAGGACCTTAAGTAATCAGGTCAGTTAGAGGCAAAGAAACTATTTTCTCTACTCACCAAAGTACAGGGTGAACGAATGTATTACTTCACTATTCCTCATCTATCTTTATTCTCTCTTGTTCATTCAAGCTGTGCTCTCCTTTTGCTGAAATCAGCACAATGATATGTGCTGTTAGCCCTAACATATTTATACAGCGTTTCTGCCCAACGTCCTCTTCTGCCCTTTCCGTGGAAGAGCTGTTCACAACTCATCTGCATTTTGTGGATCCAACACTTCACTTCCCGTTTGCTCTGCAAACCATTCCATCAATGGACCTAGCTTTCTCTCTAGAACTTTGATGAAATTGCTCTTGCCAAAGTTACAAAGACCTCAGTGCCAAATTCTCAGGAACCTGCATTCCTATCACTTTAGTCAGAAGAGGGAGCGAAAGAGAGAGAGAGAGAGAGAGGGGGAGAGGGAGGGAGAGAGAGAGAGAGAGAGAGAGAGAGGGCACGCGCTCGCAAGCCCAACCGGTGGCTGGGGAGAGGGAAAGAGGAAGAGGAAGAAAGAGTAGGGGAGGTGGGGGGATAGGGGAGAGAGTTTAGCACCAGGGGCCATTCCATTGTTCTTAAACGTCTCTTTTTTCTGAGCTTCTTTGATAATGTACTTTCTCACACGATTGATTGCTTTAGGCAGCATTCCATAAACCTGATCATTATACGTGAAATGGCTTGGGGCTACAGGAGAGAGACTAGATGCTCTTTCATTTTTTCTATTCCTTTCCATCAATTTCAGCGGCATTAAATCCCAAATGTCTTCTGCATCAGATCTTAGGCTTACATTTCTAACTGCTTACATGTCCCTTGAGTGGGCTGTTCTCCATGTCTATGGGCAAGTGTTCCAGACTGAATATTCCCATACTGCTGTAGGTCTTGCAACTTTCACTGCAACATGTTAAATTGGACCTTGTCCACCTTTAATTATCACCTATTTTCTCAAGATTCTCTGGTAAGTTTCCCTTAAAAGCCCAGGCAAATCTCCCACCATCCCTTAAGCATTAGTATCATACACTACCTCCATATGCCTACCCAAGAATTCAAATGCACCAAAACAAAATGATTTAAATATCTTCTAAGATAATAGTTTAAAATGTTGCTAGTAATCAACTATAATAGAAAAATGACCTTCTTTTTTTGTTTAGGAAGACATTTCTATCTTAATGCATTCCTGGCTACTCTTTTTAAACCAAGAATAAAAACTATTTAAAAATTGCAACATCCCAAAATAAAGTACTAAAACAACTAAGATTAAGAAAGCAATTTTTAGCTAAAATGAAACATTAAGAGAAAAATATGACAACAAAATTTTGAAATTTAACTTCATTCTATAAATGAAACACCACTGGATACTTACTAAGAGCCATGTATCAATAGTTTTGTAAGTGGTTTATATGTATCTAATTTAAGCTTCACAACAATGCTATTAAAACTGTTGAGTGTTCATCCTTATTTTACAAGTTAAGAAATTGAAGTACAGGGTAAAATAAACTGCCCACATGTGAACAACTAGTAAGTGGTGGAATTGAATTTGAAAACCAGGATTTTTTAATCCAGGACACACACTTAATTTATTTTTCAATATGCTATATTGATTGTAAGATTATATTATATTTGCAATTTTATTTTTAATATATTATTAAAATTTTTTACATATTTCATCATTTAAACATGTCTTTTTAACATCATTTACCACATATTTAGCTTTCTTAAGTCATATTATTTTATAATTTATTCAGAAGAAGTATTAAAATTGTTTAATATTTTAATAAAACACAAGACAGATGTTTATTACTCTCTCACGTAAAATAAGCTGAGGTAAGACGTCCTGAGCTTGAAAGAAGCTGCATGCCTATTCAGAGACCTAGATTTCTTCCCAAATTCTGCTCCATCATCTAGGAGCACAGAGGTCAACTCAGCTTGGAGAGTAACTATCAGATCTCCAGTTCCAAACCTCAGGTGAGGGGATAGAACGGCAAAGGGGCAGGATGTAAATTGTCACCCTGCTTGTCACGGCCTTTGTAGACCGGGACCTGGGGACTGGAGTCGACGAGAAGAGGGATGCAGGGGACCCAAGTCTCAAGTGAAACAAGGGTGCTTTATTTGCAGAAACACATGTTTATATATCTTCATACAAGGCAGCTTTAGGCAGTAAAAGAATTGAGTAAAAACAAAGCCAAGCAAATAACAATCTTCAAAGGGCCAGAAAGCATTCAATGTCTTGAGTAAGAGGGGCATAACTGAGAAGGTCACTGAAGGGAGTCACTGAAAGGAATCCAAGCAGGTGCTCTTTCTCATGATCTCAGTCCTAAGAACTGCGCGCAGCTCTGCTGGTTCCTGTTTTCCAGGATCTGATAAGGAATAGAGAGCCCTTGAGAAACAGCACACAAAAGAACATATTGGATCTCTTAAAGTTGAACGTCCCCGACACCTGCTTATTTAGCTTATATGCAGAGTACATCATGTGAAATGCCAGACTGGATGAAGGACAAGCTGGAATCAAGATTGCCAAGAGAAATAACAATAATCTCAGATGTGCAGATGACACCACCCTTATGGCAGAAAGCAAAGAAGAGCTAAAGAGCCTCCTGATGAATGTGAAAGAGGAGAGTGAAAAGCTGGCTTAAAACTCAACATTCAGAAAACTAAGATCATGGCATCTGGTCCCATCATTTCATGGCAAATAGATGGGGAAACAGTGACAGACTGCATTTTCTTGGGCTCCAATACCACTGCAGGTGACTGTAGCCATGAAATTAAAAGACACCTGCTCCTTGGAAGAAAATCTATGACAACCATAGACAGCATATTAAAAAGCAGAGAAATCACTTTCCTGACAAAAGTCATTATAGTCAAAGCTATGGTTCTTCCAGAAGTCATGTATGGATGTAAGAGTTGGACCATAAAGAAGACTGAGTACTGAAGAATTGATGCTTTTAAACTGTGGTGCTGGAGAAGACTCTTGAGAGTCACTTGAACAGCAAGTCAGTAGAAATGAAAAAGAAATTGCTGAGATACTGTCAATACATCTGGATCAAGAATAAGTTAATTTAATTATTCTCCTGCTTTTCAGCTGAGTTAATATTCACTATTGCAGAAGTGTTTGATTTCATATAGTTACAAAAATAATGTTGAATGTCAGTCATATAACAATTGTGTTAAATTATTATACATAACCTATTTGTTAATTCATAATAAATTTTACCATGTTGCAATAGTCTTTAGGGCATGATTAGATAAATATCAATCTCTGGGGTAAAATATCTTTTCTGAGGTAATATACTCTTTGGAATATAGTTTTGAATCTTTGAAAAACTGTATTGTTTTTCCTTTTCTCTGTTATGATCGATCCTTAAGGCAAACAGACTTATAATTTCAGCTAAGGAACTATTAATACTTTATAACAGTTTAATCATGAATTATACCCAACATCCCCTTGAAACACATAAAACAATTCTAGTTTTACAAATGAGACTGCTGAAGTAAAGTAAGGACCCATTCCTTGCTGGAAAATTCACTCCACTATTATTAATCCTGAAAATGTTCTTGTTAGTAGATGAACTGCATAAGAGACTTTCTAATTACCCTAAGTTCCATTAAAGTATTTTAATACTTCATTAAAGCTGATGGATGGTACACACCTTTGATTATTCAGGTGCTGATTACTTGTGAAAAACACTTACACCACCAAAGTGTCAGCTAAATAGAGTTCACATCTTATGATATGTTAAGGCTGTGCCTGCAAGGAATAGATAAAGTCAGTCTTAGGAGCTCTCTCGGGAATTATTTAAGAACTATTTTTATCATCATATTTTGTTTTAGTATTTCCATTAACGTCTGGAAGTTTAAACTAGGGGAACTGTAAAAAGGCAGACTTTAAACTTGCCAAATGTGTGAATAATAATAAAAAAAGATTAAAAACAATGAAACAAAAGATCATAGGGTTATTTCTCTACCCATTATAACATTCTAAAATATGCATTTGGCATGTCTTTACCAGAACATTGATTTCACTTTTAAGAGAAAATAACTCCTTATGTGAATTGGGAACATGACCAAAATAAAACAGAGGAAGGAAGAATAACACAATTGTGAAATTTGTTTATAATGGAAAAATCTTTTCATAATTATTTTCTCCAGAGTCTGATAATTTGAAACTCTATGCCAACTAGCAATCAATGAATTATATACAATCAAAAATCAGCTTTAGAAATATCTCTAGTTTCAGTGTGCAGTGGGCTTCCCTACTGTTTTCCTCTTCTTGAAATACGCGGGTGGCTCCTCTGCGTTTGTTGTGTTTTATCTGTTGGACAATTCAAATATTGATCTTTTTTTTTCCAAAATGCGTTGCATAGCTTTAAATGTTAAAAAATAGATTAATGCTTTAAGAAAAGAGTATATTATCACTTTAGGGAGGACCTTGTGTCAGAATGGGGGTCAAAATGTCTTGTAGACATTAGGGATTTTGAGAACTGTCTCTACTCTTTTTGATCTCAGGAAGAGCTTAATGTCTCTGCATTGTTCATGAAGTTTGCTCCATTGAAAGGATTTCTTAAATTGCTCATTTATGGCGGCTTATGGCAGCATATTGGGAGTTGACTGAGATAAGTTCCTCATGATGCGATATTTACAAACAGATGCAGCTCAGACAATCCTTTCACTGCTTTGTAACCCACCGAAGAAGGGATGTCCCTAAACTGGACATTTCTATGGCAGCCTGGAATTTAATTAATGTCCTTACTTTAACCTATAAGCATAATATGCTGTAAGACCATTAACATGTAGTTTGAGAGAACAGTTTCTGTCAGAAAGAATTAGTGGTTTATTAGAGTATAGATTCTGGATCCAGGCTTTCTAGGTTTGAAACCCAGCTCCAGCTTTTATTAGCTTTGCAAAATGTCTTTTTTATTCAGCTTTATTACTGTGTAATTGGAAAAAAAATGTAATATATTAGAAGCGTTCAATGTGATGATTTGATATATGTATATACTGTGAAAGGATTTCCCTCATCCAGTTAAATATTAATAACATTCATCACCTCACTTCTTCTTTCTTTTCCTTCTAGTGAGTACATTTAAGTTCCACTCTCTTTCAACAAATTTCAGTTATACAATACATTGTTATCAGCCATATTGTCCAGTGATGTCCGTTAGACCCTCAGACCTTACTCATAGTAAATGTCCAGTGATATCCGTTAGATCCTCAGACCTTACTCTTATTATAGCAACAGTCTGAACCCTCTTACCAACTTCTCTTTCCATCACCTGCCACGCCCTGGCAAGCACCAGTCTACTCCTTTCTATGAGTTCATCTTTCCTCCTCTCCCCCAGATTTCAAATACAAGTGATAATACAGGGGATATTTGTCATTCTCTGTCTGACTTATGTCATCTGTCACAATACCCTCCATCTTCATTTATGGTATCACAAATAACATGGTTTCCTTTCCCTCTAAGGCAGAATAATATTACTCTGTGTGTGTGTGTGTGTGTGTGTGTGTGTGTGTGTGCGTGTGTGTGTCCACTGACAGTTTCCATGATTTGGCTCCTGTGAATAATGCTGCAATGAATATGGGGGTTCAGATAGATCTTCAAGATAATGGTTTAGTTTGCTTTGGATATACATCTAGAAGTAAGATTATTGGATCATATGGTAGTTTTATTTTAAATTTATTGATGAACCTACATACTGATTTCCTGATTTATTGAACACTCAATGGTGCATTTCCTGACAGATTGCTTTCCTAACCCTGTTCACGCATTTTAAGTCACTATTCTTGAAATTTTAAAAAGTACTTCCTCTTTGAAATACCTACAATGCTTTTGTTTTCCTAACTGAATTCCACTTGAAAGTCATAATGTACAATGCCAAGAATATGGACAAAAATATATGGATGTAAAATACTATAATGTGTTGGAGACATCTGAAATTTGAATGACAAAAATGACATTTCATAGTCAAATAAAATTCTAAACAGCACCTTCCACTATTCATAAAAGAGAAATTTGTGTGACATTTCTAGTTATTCAACATTTTGTGATAATTAGAAAATTGATACCTAAAATGAGATCAGAAAAGATATTATACTATAGCCAATGTTAATTTATAGCATATTTTTGAAAGAATTCATATCTGAATTACATTTAAGATGCTATCTGGGCTCCTTTATTGGCGCTAAACACTCATTAGGTGGCCAACTCACCACCAAAACATAGGTGATTATATTAAGAAGATATTTCACCTCAACCACTGGCACCATAATTTGTCTAAAGAAAATAACTGCATATGTGTATGAATATATATATGCATACATACATATGTATTAAAATACATAAATATATGCACACATAAATTATTATGTATGTACACATATACTGCTTCATATAATTGTTATTCACTAATATATAAATGTTTATCCATTCAACATATGTAATATGGAAGATGAAAACTCTGACCATAATCAAAAATATGTTGGTCCATAAGAGAATGGAATCCAGGGGGAAAAATTACAATGAGGGAAAATAAAGAGAGGAAGTGCCCAGCTGTGTGTAGTATGAATCATAAGTGTCATCTATAAAGATTCATCTTATTTTATACCAGAATACTTGATGTGATTGGAGTGTGTGTGTGTTGTATATGCCAAAGAACAGCAGAAGGAAACTTTGCTTGCTGGACAATGTAGGCAAAAAAGAGTTAGCTTGTGAGAACACAGATGCCGTGAGCAAACAATAGTTTGAAAATATGCCTTGGCAATTTTCAAATACTTGAGAATGCTTTGGACTTTACCAGAAACCAACACAATATTGTAAAGAAATTAGCTTCCAATTAAAATAAATAAATTTAAATAAATAAATAAAACATAAAAAGTAAAACATTTATCTTATATACAAATATATTTAAAAAAAAATAAAGTTTGAGATCAGTTTTACCTGAACTTTTGAGGTGAATGTTTTTACAAATGTCTTGGCTACACATTTCCAAGCTAATCCTGAAAGCTGTCAGAAGGGCACAAGATCAAGCAACAATAACTATTTTTCCACCCGCATCGTGTTAGTTGGCATAAATGTTGCTGCTGTTGTTCTTTTAAATCATTATAGAAGCATCAGTAGTAACTTGAACACTGATATTGATAGCTTATGACTAGATTTCATATATTTTTCCTTTAAGTTACTTAATAATTCTATAATAAGGTTTAACCTCATTACTTTATTTTTAAAGGAATTACACGGTGTTTTAATTGTTAAACTGCCTGCTACTGCTACTGCTAGGTCACTTCAGTCATGTCTGACTCTGTGCAACCCCATAGACGGCAGCCCACCAGGTGCCCCCATCCCTGGGATTCTCCAGGCAAGAACACTGCAGTGGGTTGCCATTTCCTTCTCCAATGCATGAACGTGAAAAGTGAAAGTGAAGTCGCTCAGTCATATCCGACTATTCGCTACCCTATGGACTGCAGCCTACCAGGCTCCTCCATCCATGGGATCCTCCAGGCAAGAGTACTGGAGTGGGGTGTTAAACTGCCTGCTTCAGGTTAAAAATGTTAAGAGTAGAAGAACCGGAATTAGCGTGTTCTTTTTATTACAACTCTCTAAGTGATTCATTGTTCTGGATTAAGAAAGGGAAGACTTGAAGGATTTTTTACTTCTAAAAAATATAGTGGATGTAAATACACAATTTACTGCTGTCAAAAATAACTCTTTGATGGGAATCATTTAAGTTACTGACAACCAGGTTGATATTTTTGCTTTATTATATTTCATGGTCACTTATTATTAAAATTGTTTCTGAAAACAAGGTTTTTAATATAATTCCATTTTTTTATTTCATGCAACAAAATTTCCATCTCAACATTTCTCTTTTCAAAAGACCAGAAAATCAAAGCCTAGAACCTAATATCAAGTATGAAGTATGATTTTTGAAATTTGTAAGTGGTTGGTGAATACTTTCTGTTCTCTCTTTTTTTTTTTTTTTTAAGGCTTTTAGAGTAAATATTCCTGCAAGGCTATTTTTTAAAATGAATTCATAACTGCTACTTTTATATTTGCTCTTTCCCCAAATGAAGGTATTTTAGTCAGAAGACTTGTACTTTTGAAAATAGTGCTTTTAACTTCTATATTAACAAAGATGATTCAGTATTAAGACAGTCAGCTCTGATAGTTGTTGACTTTTAGTTTTCTATTTAAAAATAATTTTTTATTGAAAGAATTGCTCATAGAGTTTACATCATACAATTTCACCCATCTTCGAATGTTAATAACTTGCATAGCCACAATAAAATAATTAAAATCTGTGCATTTGTTTCTCTTGATACTAGAGAAATATAAAGCCACTCTAAACTTTAAGTGAATATGAACCTTGGAAACTTCTTAGATACAACAGAAAAATAATGAAGTTTAAATCAAGTTGTTTATTTGGTTGCTTTTCTTTTAATCTTTGGCTTTTGCCTAATTTATTTAGAGCACAATACCTTATGGGAAACAGAATGAGGATGAAGATATGAATTTATCTTTTTATGCAAAATTAAGAAAAATTATTTCACATTCTCTTCATTTAAGATGCTATTAAAATATTTAACATAATTTGGACAAGGAGATAATTTAAGTGTTCTGCTCTTTTTTATCACCTGATTCTCTTGGATTAGACACATTTGTATCATTTTTCTGAAGAATTCCCAAAGGTGAGTGAGCACTATCAAAGCCTTTGAAGCAAAGAAAAGACTTAATTTGCATGGGATCATTTTCCTTCACTGTGTGAAGTTTATCAGTTTATCAGTAAACATATACTCTGAATCTTCTCACCCAGTAATGCATAGTTGTAAACAAATATGATGACCATGCTGAATAATTATAATAAAAGTTAAACTCATCATAATTTCATTTTAAATTTGGTCCATACATTGCCTGAGTGCCGTGGAAAAGCTGTTGACAATATTCATTCATTTGAGTCACTACATTGTTACTTGTTACCTTCCATTTGCTCCTCTAGACCTCCTTCTAAGATTCTCCTCCTACTTTGTGACTCTATGGGTTAGGTCACTGGGATCTGTCGCTCTATCATTTCTAGGGGCTGGGAACTAGTCAATGGGGAATGCAGGCAGGAAATGAGAGTTAGATAGGAAAGTATGATCAAAGGAATCATTCCTTTGACTTCTTCTGTGAAGGAGCACTACAAACCAGCTCCCTTTATCTAAAGGGTGGCCTTGACTCAGCTCTCTCTCTTCAGCTGCAAGTAACCAGCACTGCTGTCTCCTACCTCTGTTCGGGCTTGAGATGTCAAAGCTGCCCATTCCTAGTAACCCTGTGACTCTGCACTGTTCTTTGAGATTCACCTATACTCTTGAGAGTCCCTTGGACTGAGAGGAGATCCAACCAGTCCATTCTGAAGGAGATCAGCCCTGGGATTTCTTTGGAAGGACTGATGCTAAAGCTGAAACTCCAGTATTTTGGCCACCTGATGTGAAGAGTCGACTCATTGGAAAAGCTCTGATGCTGGGAGGGATTGGGGGCAGGAGAAGGGGACGACAGAGGATGAGATGGCTGGATGGCATCACTGACTCGATAGACGTGAGTCTGAGTGAACTCCGGGAGTTGGTGATGGACAGGGAGGCCTGGCGTGCTGCAATTCATGGGGTTGTGAAGAGTTGGACACGACTGAGCAACTGAACTGAACTGAACTATACTTTGTGCTTCGTGTATGTGTGTGTATGGGTAGGGAGAGAGAGAGAGAGAGACAGAAAAATATATAGAGAGAGGGAGTGAGACAAGACAGAGACATAAACATACAAGAGGAATTAAAGATAGAGAGACAAAGGGATATAGAAAGATTTCAGAAATCAAAGCTCTAAGTTTCATGACTTTTGATAATGCACATAAAATAATATATACAATATAGACCAAGAAAGGAAGAAAGTCTGATCAAATCCAGAGGCTCCTGAACTAATTTAAAATTGTAAAAATAAATAAAGATGCACAGACCAGGTAGAGGACCTAGAAAAATAGGTTGATTTAATGATACTAATTTTTTATTCCTGCCTCTGTTTCCTTTTTTGGTATACATCCTTCAGACCGGATCCCATTCCCCTCACTTCCCTCTACCTCCAGGAATACAGGACTTGCCACATGAGGGGGTCCCATTCCAAAAAGCAAGCTGGGTAAATCCTATTCTCAGCATCCCATACTTTCCCAAGTTAAGTTATTTGTCTCATCTCACCAGTATATGTCAACATCACAAATTTTTCACTTTTATTTCCAAGTTTAAGAACATATTATGGCAGTTTGACCTGGAGCTAAAATTATCTTGTGCTAGCATGCTTAGTGTCTACGATATCAATAATTTAAACACTCCAATTAATATGGTTACACTTCAATAATAATTTTCTATAGGCCTAAACTCATGGATGATGAAAATATCAGATCTTCAGTATGAATTAACCGGAATGATTGAGGGGGCAGAGTTCTATAATCAAAATGGAAATGATCTAGGGTACAAAGTCCTGGGTGTGTGTCCACACTGGGTGTGTATCCTGGATAAATCCTCCCCTATTTGATAAAAGCAAATATTCTCTAGTTACCATGGCCTTATTAAATTCTACGCAGATTATCCTGTCATCCTTTAAATCTGCTCTCTTAATATCACATCTGTCCTTGAGAATCTCTGCCCCAGATGATTCAGTATCATGGAGAATAATTCTCCATGTGAAAAAATGATGATAAAGCTGAAAGTTATGTAACTAAGGAAGACATGTGAAATCAGGTTAAAAAATACATTTCAGTAAAAATTCCCAGGTAGCTCAGTGGTAAAGAATCTGCCTGACAACGTAGGAGCCACAGGAGACATGGGTTCTACCTCTGGGTTGGGAAGATACCCTGGAGGAGGAAATCATAACCCTCTCTAGTATTCTGGACTGGAGAATCCCATGAACAGAGGATTCTGGCAGGTACAATCCACGGGGTTGCAATTGGACACGACTGAGTGACAGAGAAAGTACACATGCAAAAATACTCAAGAGAATAAACTGGTAATAATAGTTAATAGTGAATGCTCAGAATATGATGTCTAGACAGTTCAGGAACCATTTGAATCATTGTATACACTAAGTACTTAATAAACATTGGTTGAATAGGTTGAGAAACATCATGGGGACCTGTAACATGCAAGTGATAATCCTCGTGGCCCCATCATGGTGTAATCTAGAGTAGTATATTGAGAAAACCTATTTTCATATCTGGCTTGAATATTTATCACTTGGGATTGTCAGTGCCAACACTGGTCTATCTCTTCCTTGAAGAGGGGAACTTTCACAGTCTGTTATTCCAAGAAAATGACTGAGTTCTCGTTCTTGCCTGTTTATTTTATCTGCTAGAGGATATGTGCTTCCCAAAGAGTTCACCTTGTTCCCAAAAACCAGCCTATCTTTTGTGCTGCTTATCTGAGTTTCTTGCTTTTTGACTGAAAGAAAGGAGTCAACACTCAAGATGTGTTGGTAGAAAACAACATATCCTTTGTTTCTTATCTGCCTATCACATGCCTCACAGGAAAAGCACCATTTAAATACCTACGTATATATTTTGGATTGTAACGAGATCAAACCAGTCAATCCTAAAAGAAATCAACCCTGAATACTCATTGGAAGGACTGATGCTGAAGCACCAATATTTTGGCCACCAGATGCGAAGATCCAACTTATTGGAAAAGACCCTGGTTCTGGGGAAAAGTTGGGGCATCAGGACAAGGGGGCTTCAAAGGATGAGATGATTGGATGGCATCACCAACTAAATGGACATAAGTTTGTGCAAACCCTGGGAGACTGTGAAGGACAGGGAAGTCTGGCATTCTCTAGTCAATGGGGTTGCAAAGAGTTGGACATGACTTAGTCAACAACAACAAACAACAATATATCTAAATACACAGGCATACTCCCCTCCCTAACCTACTCTTCCTCCCCTTGTATACATTTACTTTACTCTTCACTGCAAATCAATGCATAATTCAGAAGTATGGTGATTTGTCTAATGCTGCTTCTAACTAGGAAATATGGAGCTAAGATTTAAATTTAGATTCTTCACAGTACATTCATAACAGGAAATTAGAATACAAATTGCGTGTTCTTAATCTAACACATTACTTTCTTTTTAATAAGCTGTGCTTCTCGTATGTTTGTGTATTTGTGTGTGCTCAAGTGCTCAGTCATGTCAGACTCTTTGGGACCTCGTGGACTGGAGCTCATATGTTTAGCAGTATCTATAATTTTTTTATTGACACTTTTATTTATTTTAGCCATTCTACATAGGTCCTACTATTACATTCCACACTAAAGGTTTTTTTATTTTTTTTTAAAATTAATCCATGTGTTTGGATCTGGATAAAGCTGAAAAGAAAAAAATAGGGATTTGCGGATAGAATACAGGCTGAACATTTGCATGAGGCAGTTAGAAAGACAAATGGTCCAATGCTAAGTTCTACTGGAAAAAAAAGGAAAAGGGGAAAAGGTGGTAGGAACCAGCTCAGTGTGAATATGTGAGCCTGCTGGTCTAGCTGGCAGAATATCCATGTGTGGGCAGTTCTTATAGCTTAAAAGCATTAATTTACTCCAGGTAATAAATGCTTAATTATACATTTGCTTTACTTTAAAAGTTCAATATTTTTAACTTCGAATGAGTTTCAAAAATGTAATCCTTAACATAAATCAACATTTTGACTGGAAAAATCTGTAAAATGCTTTTCTCACCATGCTGAAGATGATTTCATTTATAAAATAAATGACATGCCATCAATAAGGAGGGTTGAGCTGACAAAGACAAGCCTTACTCTCTATAAATTATATATATATAGATAGATATATATGCAACTTCTTTATTGCACAATTCATCAAAATGAATTGATTTTAATTTTTGTCTCCAACCATTGCCTTCTCTTATGCTTCCCTGCACCTTTTTCTTTCCCTTAATTACATTTTGTACAGCCTCCATTACTGTGTGTTCACATTCAAGTAGGTAAGACGCCTAGTCAAATTGAAAGAATCTCCTCCACGTTCACTTACTGTGAGCTGTTCCCTCTCGCACCAGTGCTGCTTAGGTTTTACAAGGAGGGACTTGGGGAGAAAAAGTGGACTGTATTCTTTTCCTGAAATGGCTCCCTCTCTCACTCTCCCTTGTCCCACTCCCCACCTTTGTTTTTCCGGGTTTCCACTTCCCTGTCAAGTTCATGCGGAAGGAGTGACAGGTCTGAGATGCAAGCGCCTCGTGCGTATGTTGTTGCCCACGATGGCAGACCCTTGTTTGCTCCTGTTTCCTTTCTGGTTAAGACAGAGCATGTGTGTTCTCTGTGAGAGAGGGAACAAAAAGTTGTTTTTCAAGAGGATGGCATGTTTGAGTGAATACGTGAGGGAGCCCTGCAGGGGAAGAACCTTCCACACACGTTCCCAAGGTAAGAAACATAATAAAGCATGGTCCACATGATCTACAGGACAGCATCTGTGTTCAGCTGCCAGCCTTCTAAGTGGTGAACCTTAAGTGGCTTCAAAGTGGACACTCTTCACAGGGTCCACTTGACCCTTTGCACATTTCCTTTATCTTCAGCATCTAAGAAAGTGCAGTGCTGGCTGTTCCCATGGCTTTCTCATCTCTACATTCTCCTTTTCAATGATACTCTCTTTTCCAGGTTCAAATAATAAGCCCAGGGGATAGATCCATCAGCGAGTGCATAAGTAGACGTCTAATCAGGGAAAGATGCCAGTCAACACAATTGCTTCAGTCCTTTTTTAAAACAAACAATGAAGATTGTATATTATTACTATCTCCAGTTGTAAGTTCTAGTACCCAATTTCAGTATAATAAGAAAAATACCAGTTAACATGACAAAAAACATAAAAGCAAATAAAATCACACTTTAAAGAGATAAAAGAACTTATTGATTCTGGAAACCAAGTGAAACAAAAAAGTTGAATTATATAGATATGTTTACATTTTGCGGTCTATGGAGGCATGATTAGAAACCTACAGGTCAGGGTTTTAAGTGCTACCTGGAATAGAAGATATAGCATTAGGTTTAGTAGAAACAGGCAGCTAGAAAAAGGGCTGGCTTTGCTCACAGATTAGAAGATTGAGACCATCTGATCCACACATGAAGTCAAGGGAGGAGAGTTAGTCATGAGAAATTGGAAACAGAGTCTCTGTCACTCACGGATGTGAGATCTGGAGTCTCATTGCAACCTGGGAATAGAAACCAACTCCAAAGTTAGATGATGGCCAACAACATGTTCAAATTCAGTTGTTACCTTAGAATAATATACGCCAGAGTGACAAAATGATTTTGAAGGAAATGTTCTTAGAACAAACTCATATGGAACTCTCTACAGTGGGGAGCAAAAAGGTATCACTCCTCAAAGATGAACCAAAAATTGACAAAGCCATCTCTTAAGCCAATAAACTATCATGAAGGAGAGTCAATTCTATAAACAGGAGATTTAGCAGTCCCGGGAAATAGCAAAAATCTAAAGAGATTATAAAAGCATTATAAAAATTATGAAAAATATTTAAAGACATAGAATGATAAATGCTCCTTATTCATTCATAGGTAGTACAAAATATTTGAAAAATAACTCAATATAACTTCTAAAATTAAAAATATAGTAATTAAATTTTAAATAGCATTTAAAAGATAGTATTATATAATAGATTCACAGTAATAACTCAGGTAATGTAATATAGGAATTTTGAAAGGTGGAAAATACAGAAGATGTGTTAAAAGTGCTAAGGATACACTGAGAAAATCCAGATGAAGGAAAAAAAAGAAATGCAAGCAATACCACAAGATAATATTCAGTGTTTTCTAGGTGCAGAGAGATTACTGAATCCTTACACTGACTGTACATCAATTTCAAACATAAAAATCTAATACTTACCCTATATTCATCATAGAGAGAATGCAGAACATTACATTTAGAGAAAATCAAAAGCACTTCAATAGACTGACAGAATACTTCTCATTAATAACAATAGACGCCTGAAGACAAATGATTAACATGTTCAAATAGCTGAGGGAACATCTAGCTGTCACTAGATTTCTATGTCCATTTAGATTATTATACAATAATAAGAAGAAAATAAATAGCTTTTAGATTACATTCAGAATTTCATAAAAAAAATACTAACAATGAATTTCACAGGAATAAAAAAGGAAGAAACTACATACAAGGGAAAGAAACAGTAAATCAAGGAATCAGTAAATATATTAACTAACTTATTACTCATTTGCTGAAACATTTCAGATAATTTAAAACAGGTCAGAAATAATAATAATATGTAAAAATAATATGAAATACCAAAGGAGATCCGAGATAAAACATTTTATGGTTCCTGTACTGTGTGCTGACTAACTTCCATTTTGTCATAGTCAAGTATGCATATTAATAATTTATAAAGACAAATAAAATTCAAACTACAGTGTCTTTAAAAAGAAGAGTAATGAAGAAAACACAACACATCCAGAGGGAAAGCAAGATTGAAAAAAATAAACTAAAATGGTATGCAAAGAAACAAAATAACATAGAAAATGCCCAAATATATCAGAAATAACAACATGTACATGGCCTGAGGGCTTCCCTTGTGGCTTAGCTGGTAAAGAAACTGCCTGCAATGAGGGAGACCTGGGTTCGGTCCCTGGGTTGGGAAGACCCCCTGGAGAAGGGAAGGGCTACTCACTCCAGTGTTCAGACTTCCCTTGTGGCTCAGGTGGTAAAGCATCTGCCTACAATGTGGGAGACACGGATTTGATCCCTGGGTCAGGAAGATCCTCTGGAGAAGGAAATGGCAACCCACTCCAGTATTCTTGCCTGGAAAATCCCATGGCCAGAGGAGCCTGGTAGGCTACGGTCTATGGGGTTGCAAAGAGTTGGACATGACTGAGCAACTAAACCTTCAACGTTCATCAGACTTAAGTGCTTCTCTTGTGGTTCAGCTGGTAAAGAATCTGCCTGCAATGTGGGAGACCTGAGTTGGATCCCTGGGTTGGGAAGATCCCCAGGAGAAGGGAAAGGCTACCTACTCCAGTATTCCTGGTAGGTACTGGAGCAGTGGCTTCACGGGGTTCCAGTGACTGTGAGGAGATACGCTACATCCAAGAACAAAAGAGAAGTCGCAGCAAGATGGTAGGAGGGGCGAAATCACATTAAGAATCAAATGCCATTCCCGCCAGAGACGCTCAGAGGGCTCAGACAAACCTTGTGCACACCAAGACCCAGAGACCCCACAGAGACTGAGCCAGAACTGTGCTTGGGTGTCTCATGTGGAGGCACAGGTCACCAGTGCACTGCCACAGGAGCAGGGGCCCTGGGTGCAGCCGAGCTGGGTGTGACATAAGCCCTCTTGGAGGAGGTCGCTATTACCCCACCATCAGTCCAGTTCAGTCTCAGTCGTGTCCGACTCTCTGCGACCCCACGGACTGCAGCATGCCAGGCCTCCCTGCCCATCACCAATTCCTGGAGTTTACTCAAACTCATGGCCATTGATTTGGTGATGCCATCCAGCCATCTCATCCTCTGTTGTCCCCTTCTCCTCCCACCTTCAATCGTTCCCAACATCAGGGTCTTTTCAAATGAGTTAGTTCTTTGCATCAGGTGGCCGAGCCACAACACTTACACATTCCTGGAGGGCACAAACAGAACTTTGTGTGCACCAGGACCCAGGAGAAAGGAGCAGTGACCCCACAAGAGACTGACCTAGACTTGCCCATAAGACTCCAGGAGTCTCCAGCAGAGGTGTGGGTCAGCAGTGGACTGCCGTAGGGCTGGGGGCACTGAATGCAGCAGTTCATGCATGGGAACATTTGAAGGAGGTTGTGATAATCTTCATTACCTCCACTATAGTTTGGCTCCAGGTAAATAACAGGGAGGGAACACAGCCCCATCCATCAACAGAACATTGGATAACCCAATTTCCCTCTTGGTCAGTCTCTCCCATCAGGAAGATTCCATAAGCCCCTTATCTTCTCCAACAGAGGGCAGACAGAATGAAAGCCACAATCACAGGAAACTAACCAATCTGATCACATAGACCACAGCCCTGTCTAGCTCAATGAAACTATGAGCTATGCCGTGTAGGGCTACCCAAGACAGAAGGGTAATAGTGGAGAGTTCTGACAAAACGCGGTCCACTGGAGAAGGGAATGGCAAACCACTTCAGTATTCTTGCCTTCAGAACCCCATGAACAGTATGAAAGGCAAGAAGATAGGATACTGAAAGATGAACTGCCCAGGTCAGTAGGTGCCCAATATGCTACTGGAGATCAGTGGAGAAATAACTCCAGAAAGAATGAAGGGATGAAGACAAAGCAAAAACAATACCCAGTTGTGGATGTTACTGGTGAAGGAAGTAAAGTCCGATGCTGTAAAGGGCAATATTGCATAGGAACCTGGAATGTTAAGTCAATAAATCAAGGCAAATTGGAACTGATCAAACAGGAGGTGGTAAGAGTGAACATTGACATTTTAGGAATCAGCAAACTAAAATGGACTGGAATGGGTGAATTTAACACAGATGACTATTATATCTATCTTGAGGTCAAGAATCCTTTAGAAGAAATGGAGTAGCCATCATAGTCACAAAAGAGTCTGAAAAGCAGTACTTGGATACAATCTCAAAAATGACAGAATGATCTCCATTCATTTCCAAGGCAAACCATTCACTATCACAGCAATCCAAGTCTATGCCCTGACCAGTAACACTGAAGAAGCTGAAGTTGAATGATTCTAGGAAGACCTATAAGACCTTCTAGAACTAACACCCCCCAAAATATCCTTTTCATTATAGGAGACTGGAATGCAAAACAGGAAGTCAAGAAATACCTGGAGTAACAGGCAAATTTGGCCTTGGAGGACAGAATGTAGGCCAAAAGCTAATAGAATTTTGCCAAGAAAATGCACTGGTCATAGCAAACACCCTCTTGCAACAACACAAGAGAAGACTCTACACATGGACATCACCAGATGGTCAATATCAAAATCAGGTTGATTATATTCTTTGCAGCCAAAGATGGAGAAGCTCTATACAGTCAGCAAAAGTAAGACTGGGAGCTGACTGTGGCACAGACCATGAACTCCTTATTGTCAAATTCAGATTTAAATTGAAAAAAGTAGGGAAAACCACTAGACCATTCAGGTATGACCTAAATCAAATCCCTTACAATTATACAGTGGAAGCAACAAATAGATTCAAGGGATTAGATCTGAGAGACAAAGTGCCTGAAGAACTATGGACAAGGTTCGTGACATTGTACATAAGGCAGGGATCAAGACCACCCCCAGGGAAAAGAAATGCAAAAAAGCAAGATGGTTGTCTGAGGGGGCCTTACAAATAGCTGTGAATAGAAGAGAAGCAAAAAGCAAAGAAGAAAAGGAAATATATACCCACATGAATGGTGAGTTTCAAAGAATAGTAAGGAGAGATAAGAAAGCCTTCCTCACAGATTGATGCAAATAAATAGAGGAAAACAATAGACTGGGAAAGTCTAGAGATCTCTTCAAGAAAATTAGAGATAGCAAGGGAACATTTAATGCAAAGATGGGCACAATAGAGGACAGAAATGCTATGGACCTAAAAGAAGCAGAATATATTAAGAAGAGGTGGCAAGAATACACAGAAGAATTGTACAGAAAAGATCTTCACGACCCAGATAATCATGATGCTGTGATCACCAGCCCAGAGCTAGATATCCTGCAGTGTGAAGTCAAGTGGGCCTTAGAAAGCATCACTACAAACAAAGCTAGTGGATGTGATGGAACTCCAGATGAGCTATTTCAAATCTTAAAAGATGATGCTGTGAAAGTGCTGCACTCAATATGCCAGCAAATTTGGAAAACTCAGCAGTGGCCACAGGACTGGAAAAGGTCAGTTTTCATTGCAATCCCTAAGAAAGGCAATGCCAAAGAATGCTCAGACTACCACACAATTGGACTCATCTCATATGCTAGCAAAGTAATGCTCAAAATTCTCCAAGCCAGGCTTCAACAGTTCGTGAACAGTGAACTTCCAGATGTTCAAGCTGGATTTAGAAAAGGCAGAGGAACCAGAGAACAAATTGCCAACATCCGTTTAATATTTAAAAAGCAAGACAGTTCCAGAAAAACAAACAAACAAACAAAAAACCGCTTTATTGACTATGCCAAAGCCTTTGACTGTGTAGACCACAACAAACTGTGGAAAATTCTGAAAGAGTTAGGAATACCAGACCACCTGACCTGCCTCTTGAGAAATCTGTGTACAGGTCAGGAAGTAACAGTTAAAATTGGACATGGAAGAACAGACAGTTTCCAAATATGGAATGGAGTACCTCCAGACTGTATATTGTCACCCTGCTTATTTACCTTCTATGCAGAGTACATCATGAGAAACGTTGGGTTGGGTGAAACACAAGCTGGAATCAAGATTGCCGGGAGAAATATCCAATATCTCCAATATGCAGATGACACCACCCTTATGGCAGGAAGTGAAGAGGAACTAAAAAGCCTCTTGATGAATGTGAAAGAGGAGAGTGAAAAAGCTGGCTTAAAACTCAACATTCAGAAAACTGGGATCATGGCATCTTGTCCCATAACATCATGGCAAATAGATGGAGAAACAGTGGAAACAGTGACAGACTTTATTTTCTTGGGCTGCAAAATCACTGCAGATGGTGACTGCAGCTATGAAATTAAATGATGCTTGCGCCTTGGAAGAAAAGTTGTGACCAATCTAGACAGCGTATTAAAAAGCAGAGATGTTACCTTGCCAACAAAGGTCCATCTAGTCAAAGCTATGGTTTTTCCAGTAGTCACGTATGGATGTGAGAGTTGGACTATAAAGAAAGCTGAGTGCCAAAGAATTGATGCTTTTGAACTGTGGCATTGGAGAAGACTCTTAAGAGTCCCTTGAACTGCAAGGAGACACAACCAGTCCATGCTAAAGGAAATCCATCCTGAATATTCATTGGAAGGACTGATGCTGAAGCTGAAACTCCAATACTTTGGCCACCTGTTGTGAAGAACTGATTCATTTGAAAAGATCCTGACGCTGGTAAAATTTGAAGGCAGGAGGAGAAGGGGACTACAGAGGTTGAGATGTCTGGATGGCATCACTGACTCAATGGACATGAGTTTGAGTAAACTCTGGGAGTTGGTGATGGGCAGGGATGCCTGGGGTGTTGCAGTCCGTGGGGTTGCAAAGAGTCAGACAGGACTGAGTGACATCAGTACTGAACTGTACTGATTTGAACTGAAGTGACTTCAACTTGCCTCTTAATGAAGTTATAATGCTATATTTAGATAATATGCTTGAGTTTAAGATATCAGGCTCAAATAGTTGCCAGTGAAGCTAATATTCATATGTGGCCATGGAAACTGAAGAACTGGAAATAAGAAATCAACTGTATGGGATATAGCAATTTTTGTCTACATGGAGCTTTGAATCCACCCAGTGCTTAAAAGTGTTACTCACTCAGTCATTTCTGACTCTTTGAGACTGCATGGGCTGTAGCATGCAAGTCTCCTCTGTCCGTGGACTTCTACAACCAAGGAATACTGGAGTGGGTAGCCATTCCCTTCTCCAGGAGAACTTCTCAACCCAGGGATCAAACCCAGGACTCTGGCATTACAGAAAGATTCTTTACCCTCTGAGAGATCAGGGAAGCCCTGAATTCATTCACCCAGGTTTATACTAACTACAGTCTAGTAAGGCAGATTTTATCTTTACGTAATGAAGTAACCATTTAAGTAAGAAGATCTTACCAAAATATCGATAAACAAAAAGAAAACAGACAGGTATCATGAATCTTAAGTAGTAACAATGGGAATCAGAGAAGGCAATGGCACCCCACTCCAGTACTCTTGCCTGGAAAATCCCATGGATGGAGGAGCCTGGTGGGCTGCAGTCCATGGGGTCGCTAGGAGTCGGACATGACTGAAGTGACTTAGCAGCAGCAGCAGCAGCAACAGTGGGAAGATACTGAAGCACGAGATGGATATTGTTTTTATTTCGAAAAGGTTATGCTGGCTGTGGTTGGGAGCAAATGTAAATTGGTGGCTGCAGGATTATGAAGGCATGGAAGAGTTTGTAGACTACATTTAGGAAGTGACTGCTGCAACAGAACTGCACGTAAGTTAATTTATGGAGTGTTGAGTCTAACAGTTGAAGAAGAGAGATGTGTTGTTTGTGGGTTATCTCAAGCTGAAACACCACCCTATATCTTATCTGTGTTTCAGAAGTAATCTGTTTCACTTGTCTGCAGATGAGAGCATCAGCTGATGTGCAATGAAAAATGAAGTCCTTGGCAAAAAAGCAAGATCAGTTGGTGCTTTTGGAGACAATAATCAAAGTATAAGTATTTGCTGCTGCTGCTGCTAAGTCGCTTCAGTTGTGTCCGACTCTGTGCAACCCCATAGACAGCAGCCCACCAGGCCTCCCTGTCCCTGGGATTCTCCAGGCAAGAACACTGGAGTGGGTTGCCATTTCCTTCTCCAATGCATGAAAGTGAAAAGTGAAAGTGAAATCGTTCAGTCATGTCCGACTCTAGCGACCCCATGGACTGCAGCCTACCAGGCTTCTCTGTCCGTGGGATTTTCCAGGCAAAAGTACTGGAGTGGGGTGCCATTGCCTTCTCCGAAGTATTTACTAGAACTATTTTAATTTCAGTTGATTAAAAATGTAAAGCTTTCTCCATATATGTATTCATAAATTTTGCCTTCTCGGCAGACTACAAAACTTATTATCTATAGATGATAATTTCTGCTGATATCACATTGAATTTAATTGAACTTTGGCCTTCAAAATTCATGAAGTATATTATAAATCTTTTAAATAATCCATGCATGGAGCACAGCATAACATGCATGAGGCATGCAAGTATTTTCAAGTCTACAATTTACCTTACACCACTGGTTTTTGAGACATTAATAGATTACTTTTATTTTCCTCCACTTCACTTCATATGTCCCTGTGCTTTATAACTGTTCATCTAATTAAGTGGTGCTTATTCTTCTCACACACATGAAGGCCTCACACTTAATCTGTCAAGGAAAAAGAAACTTGTCTCTGTTGATCTAGAAGAGTTTCCTTTTGTGTGAATTTTTTGGTGGTAGTATTTCAATGGTAATAAATGCAGCTGGATTAGTGACAGGCAGAAAAATATTCCTTAGCAAATATTACTAGGAAATGGTAAAAATGTATATCATAAAGAGGAGCTTATACTTGTTCTGAACTCCTGCCCTATGGGGTACTGATATAAGAAATTTTGATTAAATAGTTTAGAAGACTTATGAAAAGCTCTAGGATCTATTTGCCACTGACGGCAAAGATGAGGGGTGAGAATAATATAATACTCAATGTGATATATAAAACTTCATAATAATAAGCTGATACTCTTCAATCATCTTGAAGAATCTTTAAGGTCCTTCTAGAATAGCATCATAAAAAATAAACAGTGGGCAGGGAGAGTAGGCAAATGGGTCACTATGGAAAAAAGGAAAGCACCATCCATTGAGTATTAAAGAAGACAGCTCAAATCAACAATCTTTATGTTTAGTGACTCTATATAGGCTGAGATTTTCCTCCCACTCTATAGAAAGGAAGCATCAAGATTAAGAAAACTCCCAAAGGAGAATGAAAGGGTCAATGGGAAAACCTGTGGAAGTGACTCACAACACACTGAAATTCTAAAAGTGGAAAATACTGAGTATATGAGTTATTTGACTTTTTGTTACATTTTTTCTCATTATCTAACATATTCAAATGAAAAGGGTGTGTCAGAATTTCTTCAAATATTTCCGTCACTGATATAAATGCAAGTGAAAAAAGGAAATACAAAATGAACATAGAAATAATTCAACATAATCTTGTAGGGGAAAAAGATAGAAATATAGAGGACATTAAAAAATAAAACTAGTATAAAATAGAAAACTAGACAAACCAACCAGTGAGCAAAGATATAATTGGAAACTGAAAAAAAAAAACCTAGAGAAATGTAACATCTTTTTTTATCTCTATCATGTATCATTATGTTTCAATTCAATATGTAATTAACAGTGCTTTTGTAAACATACCATTTAGTAACTTATTCACTAAGAACATTTTCTAAAATCTGTCGGAAAGCCAATAAAAATAATTAGAAAAGTTGAACACTAGTTATAGTTAACATTCACCTCTTTCCACATAGGAGTTGGCTGAAAATGGGAGTATGGAAAATGGGCTGTGTTACTATTCTTTCCTTTCAGACTGTGATATATTGCTGTAAATTTCTTGCAATGAAATAAAAATCACATGACTTGGAAGTATTATTATATACATCTTTTGATTATTTTTATCATATTCTATCCTTTTAAAAATAAATTTATCAAATAAAAGGCATTTTGTTGACCCAAACTACATAAACTTGTATCTATATGAAAGTACTAACATATGTACATATGTATGTATATATACATGTTTATATACATATACAAGTTAATGAAGTCAAGGTCAACAAAATGCCTGTTCTTTGGCAAATTAAATACATAAATATGCATGTTTTATATATGTTAAATATATGGTGATCTCGTCTTACATCTATTTATTTAATTACATGTTTTTCCTTTTTGTTTATGCTATCAGAGGCTCACAAGGAGTTAATAAATGATTCTAATTACCTGCCTAACATTTTATAGCACATAAAAAATATGGCTTCATACCAAAATTTATATTTGAAGCATATATTGTTTTTGGAGGTAAAATGTCTGAAGATTTTACTACAGTGGCCTAACAATTATTGAGTTTTTAATGGGAGAATTGCTCAATGTAGTAAATTAAAATTGGCAGTTGAAGCTGCAAATATTCACAGAGGGAATCAGCATTTAATTTTAAATTGTTTGGTTTAACATTTTGGCTCTCACACTCTCAACACAGGTGCCCAGCAGAAGCATGGTAGGGACTTTGGAGAAGGGCGCTGGTCAATATTCCATAATTTAATTTTCAATTTCTTCACCAGACATAAGTGCCATCCTTTGTTTTAGTGAGTTTTGCTGATAATACAAATGCTTGTGTGCATGCTAAGTCGCTTTAGTCAAGTCTGACTCTTTGCGACCCCATGGACTGTAGCCCGCCATGCTCCTCTGTCCATGGGATTTTCCAGGCAAGAGTACTGGAGTAGGTTGCCATTCCCTCCTTTGGGGGATCTTCCCAACCGTGTGGGATGGAACCAACCTCTCATGTCTCCTGCACTGGCAGGCAGGTTCTTTACTATGAGTGCCACCTTTGAAGCCCAAGAATACAAATGGGATGTTTCAAATTAGTTTGGCTCTCCTAATCATTAGTTTTTAGTAAAGCTAATAATAATTTTATGGCTTTAAGGTAGAAGTAATTGTTAAAAAGTGATATGCCTTATTAAGGAGATGTGAATGCTCTTTGATAAAAGTTAGAGGATAAATTGACTGAGCGATTTCACTTTCACTTTTCACTTTCATGCATTGGAGAAGGAAATAGCAACCCACTCCAGTGTTCTTGCCTGGAGAATCCCAGGGACGGGGAAGCCTGGTGGGCTGCCGTCTATGGGGTCGCACAGAGTCGGACACGACTGAAGTGACTTAGCAGCAGCAGAGGATAAATTTAGAGGAGTGTATTTAGTCAAGTGTAACAGCAACATTTTAATCAATTTAGTTTACTCATGAAGATTGAATTATTAATTGTAAAAAGTTTACTAGGTATAGGTATGATTTTCTATATCAAAATACTTTGTAAAATAAGTGAGTAGGCTCATTGTGCTATTCTGGAGTAGTTATTTGTATAATCATTCAAATTTTATAGTGTAGGGTTATTGGCTCTAGAGCTAGTCTGCTCGTTCCTGAATCCCACTGATCATGCTGACTGTCATTACTGCCGGTAGACCACTGGCAAGTTGTATAATCTCTCTGTGCTTCAGATTCCTTATCCATAAAATTGGGATGAGATGCACCTAATAAGCGTCAAAAATTACTTCACACAACAGCTTGAACAATAAATGTTAGTATATCATTATGATTACTATTGACGATTCTTATTCAGGAAAATTAAAAGAAACTATGGTCATAAAACATTTTCCATCATTAATTGTTTTAAGCAGCTTTTTCACATGCTTAAATGGTATTGATAATTCATTTGCTCACTGTCAAGACTCCCTTTCTTCAAAGGAAAGATACATTGTTTAAGAAAAGAAAGAGAATATTTTCCTTAGGTAGAGATATTCAGTTGACAGTCACTCTTCTCTGTTCTAATTCACTACTTCCTAGACAACACATGCTAAATACATACTCATTTTCAATGATAAAGCTCACTAAGCATTGATGGGTGAATAAGAGACGTGTTTAAAAAAAAAATGTTTTCACATAAATGGATGCTTAGAAGTATCTTTCAGACTTCCATAGCTAAGATAAACTAGTTGTAGAAGCTGATGACATGCACAGTGCAAGAATAAACTGAAACTAAAACAGCACTTCGGTTCAGTTCAGTCACTCAGTCATGTCCAACTCTCTGTGACCCCATGAATCGCAGCACGCCAGGCCTCCCTGTCCATCACCAAGTCCCAGAGTTCACCCAGACTCACGTCCATCGAGTCAGTGATGCCATCCAGCCATCTCATCCTCTGTCGTCCCCTTCTCCTCCTGCCCCCAATCCCCCCCAGCATCAGAGTCTTTTCCAATGAGTCAACTCTTCGCATAGCTATGAAATTCTTCTCTACAATTTTTAATACCATCACTTCCCTCGTTCTTGCTTCTGTATATTTTCCAGTAAACTCTATTCTGCTTCCTTCTGATAAAGTTGAAAGTTACAGAAGTCTACTCAGTGATTTTGGCATCTCCTGTACTCTCAGAAATCATAGAATGCAATCACAGAGCGGGTAATTCAAGCTCACATTCTTTCAAGGCAAAAAAGGTTGAGCTGCATTAAGTATGAGATTCCTGTAGTTTGAGAGCTATGCATTTGCCTGAACTGAGGGGAAAATAAAAGCATCTCTCTGCATCTTTTTGCTCAATTCAGTCAACTGTATGGTAAAATATTTAAGAGGTTATTTCGATATTGGTTCTCTCCATAATTATTCAAATACTTGCCCCTATTTTAAAAACACTTTTTTCCAATTTATTGTAAATTCTTTTATTAGAGCAATGCATTAAATTTCATATATTGGTAACTGAAATTATGGAATCTATACACACATTTTCTCGATTGACCAAGTATACTATTACATGGATCCCCGATATTGGATAAAAAGGTTCAGAGCCTAAACTTGCCCTAGGAGCAGCAAATTCATTATTACAAAAGCACATTACTGCTTACAGATATAATTCAACAAGATCAAGCTCAAACATCTGAAGGGAAAAATTCATACTCACAGCACATGAATAAGTTGGTATTTCTTTTTTACCTAGAGGGAAAAAGTCAAAGCAAACTAAAACAAAGCGTATCCTTATAATGGTGCACACAAATGTGTTAGGGAAATGCAGATAGTAATCGCAGCAAATTTCTAATAGATCCTTTTATTTTCAGCACTACACAGCAGATAGATCTGTTTTAGTATAGCTAAAGCATTCTGCCTTCTCAGTGCCATGGTCTTTATGGATCATATAGTAATAACAGATCCTAAAAATAAATATAAGCTTTATTATTTTATAGAAAAAGGCATGGTTTTGTGTGTGTGTGTGCATTATGGGAAAGGATATAGCTTTTCTATATAAATGGTTTTAGTTCAGCTTCATTTTTGAACACTGGCCTTCTTTGGGTGGTGTTTTGCTTTCTAGGTGGTATCTTGAAATGTATCATGTCCAAAAATGCAAGATTTCAAGCTAATTTTAAGCAAATTTATCAAATGTATGAAAGCTTACAATGTCCTTTATTAAACAAATTTTTACTAAATTGAACCAGTTTGTTTTTATATATTTTCGTAATGATTGAATAGGAAGACAGAAGCAAAACAGTGGTTCTGATTTTACTCAGGATAAAGAAAGTACATCATTAACTCTACTAATGAAAATAACTATGCATTCCAAAAACATGTTAGGGATGATGAAATTATTTTGTATCTCAAATGTGGTGTTGTTATACCACTGTTTATACCAGTCAAAACTCATCCAAAAAAGGTGAATTTTACTGTTAAGTAATGTCAGTAAACCTAAATTAAGTAAATGAAATAAAAAATATTATTGTATATTTCTAGTGCTATCTTATTCTAACATTTGTGAAATTAATGTCATTATTGATATTTCATTATAATTAAATCATCATTAATAGCATTAATAAATCATCATTAATGAGCAGTCAGGACAAGAAAAAAAAAAAGAAAAAAAAAAGCATAAGACAAAGAAACTTAAAAGAAGCAAGAGAGAAGTAACTCATCATGTACAAGTATTTCCCCAATAAGGTCGATATCTGATGTCTCATCAAAACTTAAGGAGGCCAAAAGACTGGGATGACACATTCAGAGGGCTCAAAGAATGTCAATCAAGAATTCTATAGCAAAGATATACTTTAAAATGAGAAGAAAAAAAAAAATAGTCTATATGTATTAGTTTTCCGTTGTTGCCTAACAAGTTGCCACAAAGCCAGCAGCTTAAGACAACACCCTTGTTAGTTCACAATTTTTGTGGTTCCGCTTCTGTCTGAACACAACTTCAGCTGGGTCCTCTGCTTCAGACTCTGACAACGATGTCATGAAGAATTCAGGGCCAACAGCTAGAGGAGGATCCATTTCCACCTTTATGTGGTTATCAGAATGCAATTCCTCCTTGGCTGTTAGAGTCAGGGTTAGGGTTCCCTCCTGGCTGCTGGCCATGTGGACCTCCCGACTAAGGTGACCTTGTCTTATGGGCCTCCCCACTAAGGGGACCTGCTTATGTAAAGTAATGACGGAGTGACACTCCATCACCTTTGCAGTAAAGTACTAGCCAGAAGCAAGTCACAGATCCCACTCCCCAAGACTGTCAGCAAAAGGCAGTGGGGAGCAGAGGGGTCTACATTAGAAACTGCCACACCAAGTTAACACAAATGCAGTTAACATATGTGTATGCATAACGTTTAGAAATTTGATGCCTAAGGAACATGAAGATGATTGGAGTGTTAGATAAAAAATAAATGGAAACTATTCCATATATTAATATTTTGTTCCATATTTTGTCAAAAATAAATGCTAGGAAATCAATACTTTCCCTATGCATTCCATTAGTCACTGAGATATTAATTTTCTTTAAACAAATATATGGCTCCACTTCTGAATATTTAACATAATTCTGCTCTGACTCAGGCATGTGGTATAGCTAATTCATCTTACTTTCCCCTTTGGTTATGTATTATTAATATATATCTAAAAGATTTTATATCTTAGAAAACTGTATCCTTGAAACCAACAATATATATCATTATATTTATATGCTTTTTTGTCATTAGTAATTTAGCATATAATTTTAATTAGTACATGATCAAGCAAGTTGTCAAGAATTTTACTAGCTAATTTCATTAGCTAATCTCAATACATATAATAACAAATTAAGCTGACTATAAAACACTAATTTAAAACTGGTCCAAAAATTTTATAACGTATGCTGAAAAGACCTTAGCTAAAATTTTTTAAATTACTTTTTAATGGTATTTTATTTTGATTACTCTTTCTAAAAGACGGAGAAGGCAATGGCACCCCACTCCAGTACTCTTGCCTAGAAAATCCTATGGACAGAGGCGCCTGATAGGCTGCAGTCCATGGGGTCACTACCAGTCTGGCACGACTTCACTTTCACTTTTCATTTTCATGCATTGGAGCAACCCACTCCAGTGTTCTTGCCTGGAGAATCCCAGGGATGGGAGAGCCTGGTGGGCTGCCGTCTGTGGGGTCGCACAGAGTCAGACACGACTGAGGCAACTTAGCAGCAGCAGCAGCTTTCTAAAAGATACAACTAAAAATATATGAATTTCTAAATCCCTATCAGAGTATATCTTCATGTATTTTAAAATTTATTTCCTATTCAGCTTTTTATTTTATATGTAATATTTTACATTTAATGTTCTAACATTACTCTTTTGATATCAGATCTTTATTTTTACATTCTTTGCCACTTATTTATAGGTATTTATATTTCTAGGTCTTTAAACATTCCTGACCACTGTTTCTTAACCTAGAATTTTTTCTGCAAAATTTATTTATAGTCTTTATAATAGAAAAGACCATATTTTATATGATACTATAAAACTTTTTTCTCCAGTTAAAAAATTGTCTAATGCTTTATAGCATTTTAGGGTTTTGTTTTTTTTTTTTACTACCAAATATTTTATCTTATAAAATTATGACTTTATCATTACAAGATATTTATTGTTTTAACTAGATTGTCTATCTCTGGCAAGCTGACAAAAAAAAATCTATTCGACTGTATTATTGAAAACAAGATTTCATTTTATTTTATTTTTGGCCACACCACACAGCTTACAGGATCTCAGTTCCCCAACCAGGAACTGAATATAGGCCATGGCAGTGTAAGTGCCAAATCCTAACCACTAGACCACCAGGAAACTCATGGACATATTTTAGTATGAATAAGCATTTTGCTTCCTATCAACCTTGTTGTGTCAACATATCAGGAAAATGGAAGTTAATGCACTGAAAAAACGTGGTGTATTGTTTTCTGCAGACTGAATCACTCTTTGACTTTTTGGACTCTGAAGCATTTATTCCTTTTAACTAGATACAATTAAAATTATATAATAGCAGATATTTTTACTTTCAAAAAAGTGTTTCAGGATAAAGCAGAATGAGGCTGTTAGCTTTCACATATATATTATTTTTTTCAAGTCATTGCATTGGAAGGTATATGCTGATTTAGTCAATCATTCATTAAAGAATTATTATTGAATGTGTATTCCATGCCAGACATTAAGGATATAACAGTAATCAAAGAAAACCCTTCTCTTATCCAAATTTCATTCTACTGTCTGGGGAATATGTAAAATAAATATATATCTATCAATTAATGGCATAATTCTTCAAAGATAAAAGAAGAATTGTTCACAAAATGTGTAGGTTTGGGAGGAAAGGGAGTAACAATACTTAAAATTCTTCTCAACTGCTTTGAAAATTGATATGGAATTTTAGGTGATACAGGGGCATTCAGAGATCATGAAACCCAAGCTCTTCATTTCACACTGAAGATGCCCAAAGTGGGTAGGGGAGTGATCCACATCTTATTTGATCATATGTTGATAAATTTGACCTGGAAACTAAATCATGTGTCCCCAAATATAGTGTCCACATTACATTGCTAACTTGTTCCAGAATGTCAAGTTTGATACCAAAAATTATGCCAATGAAAGGCCAGGACCTCTTTCCCGTACTCTCTCTCCCTACATCAGGAAGAGTATTGTCTACTCATTTTCAGACTTTTTAATAGCATTTTTTTTCATATCATTTTTGTAGTTTCAATCACATTCTTCTTTCAGTTCAATTCAGTTCAGTCACTCAGTCATGTCCAACTCTTTGCAACACCGTGAACTGCAGTACACCAGGCCTCCCTGTCCATCACAACTCCCGGGGTTTACCCAAACTTATGTCCATTGAGTTGGTGATGCCATCCAAATATCTCATCCTCTGTCATCCCCTTCTCCTTCCACCTTCAATCTTTCCCAGCATCAGCGTCTTTTCCAATGAGTCCAGTGAGTTCTTCACATCAGGTGGTCAAAGCATTGGAGTTTCAGCTTCAGCATCAGTCCTTCCAATAAATATTCAGGACTTATTTCCTTTAGGATGGACTGGTTGGATGTCCTTGCAGTCCAAGGGATTCTCAAGAGTCTTCTCCAACACCACAGTTCAAAAGCATCAATGCTTTGGTGCTCAGGCTTCTTCACAGTCCAACTCTCACATCCATACATGACCACTAGGAAAACCATAGCCTTGACTACATGGACCTTTGTTGAGAAAGTATACTCTATATTAATTCATATGGACTCTCATCATGATTATAGAACAATGGAGGGTAAAACCTTACTTAATGTGTGTGCAGGTGTGAACGTGTGTATATGTGTATATATGTATGTGGCCCCCCAAATAAAGTTGCTTAATAAGGATTGTTCTTTTTATTCAGTCGCTAAGTCAAATCCGACTCTTTGTGACCCCATGAACTGCAGCACGCCAGGCTTCCCTGTCCGCCATCTCCTGAGTTTATCAAACTTACATCCATTGAATCATTGATGTCATCCAACCATCTCATCCTGTCTCTTCCTTCTCTTGCCATCAGTCTTTTTCAGCATAGTTGACACCAAGAACACACTTGCCATGTTTTGTGAGGTACTTGCTCAACCAGGATTATTGTAAGAAATGTTCCAAACATAAAACAATTTACATATATATTATGACTTTGGGTCTGCTTCAATGTTTCCAACTGGGCCCCAGGAAGCGCTTATTTACAAACCTGGGAAGACATTAGGGAAAGATGAGTATAGTTAAAATTGGCTCCTTTCTTCGGGTTCTTAAAATATCAAGATGAGCATGAGGCTATAAGTGAGACTTAAAATCTCTGTTGGCTTCAAGGACACATCTGGGTTATAAGGCCTTCATGTGGGCTCAAATTTATCCTGCTCCATTTAAGTACAAATTAGAGCTCCCAGCCATGAGGAACAAAAATCTTTAGGGTAATTTAAGGATGTGATCAGTCAACTGGAAGCTTTTTATTGTGTAGTCAGTAGCCATCTGCAGTCAATAAAACACTATCAGTTGGCCTAAATATATGAAGCACACTGGTCACTTGTGTTTGAGGGGGGATTTGGTCCTGTGCCTGCATGCACCTGTTCGCCCATTTGCAAACCTTATCGTGTAGACTGGAAGAGGCTGTAAGCGCCACATTGCCACTGAGCTGCACAATACACCTGCAAAGAAGTGTGTTAGATTTTCTCCACACTTGCTTCAGAAGAATGCTTCTCCTAGTCAATGAAGGCATACCAATAAGTTTACACCTGCCAGCCAAACTTTAGTTACAAAAATGAAATGTAGAAAAACACAGATGAATATGGTCTCCACATACCTTGATTTCATGAAAATATACGTTTAAATCAGGATTGCAAAAACAACTCCATAAATTGTTTCAGGAATTACAGTGATTCAATATAAATGAAATCACAGCTGGCATTGATGTAAGACTGCTGTGAAGAATAGCTTTTCTTAAAGGTGCTGCTATCACTTGGTCAAGGGTTGTTTAAAAGCAGAAAAAAGGGCTGTGGTATAAAAGTAATAAATAGTGGAAATGAATAAAATAGAGAGAAAGCTATTGGTATAGCATGAAAAATATAAAATCCATTAAAGTAATAACAGTCCAATTTACTAAAATTTCTCAAAGTATCTTGTAAAATAGCTCTGCGTGATTTCTCTTATTTTCAGCTATGATGCTCCGTATAAATGGGTTCAGGTTTTATTGCTTGTATGATAAAGTGAAAACTCAACTTGGCATCAGAAAACCTAAAATCAGAAAATAGGAGTTGTCACTACTCATGTGAATTTGAGATATATCTCAACCTCGGTGATCAGTAGTGTGTTGATTATTAAAAGTAATATAACAAGTTTTTTGTTTTTTTTTCTTTATATATGGAAAGACTCAGCCCAGAGGCAAAGCAAGTTGCTTTAGGTCGTCAGCCAAATCATCAGTGGTGAGGCTAAAGTTCACATGTCCAGACTCTGTGTTTCATGGGTTTATTCACAGCTTTGCTCTTCAAGGTGGGGTCTCTGGAGAAACAAAATTAGCATGACTGGGGAGCTTGTTGGACATGAAAGCTGTCTAGACTCCAGACCTATTGATCCATAATCTACATTTTAAACAGATCCCCAGGTAATTCCTCTGCACATTAGACTTGGAAAAGCAACACTTTACAATATGCTGTCTTCTCACTCCATGGTTGACATGGGGCAAGATGATCTGATACATGTAAAACAGTCCATGCTCAATGAACGCAACATGTTGTTGTTCAGTCTCCAAGTCATGTCAACTCTTCATGACATAATTTTTCTTAATGGTGGTTCTAGGAGTGCTTTTAATTAAAATTTAATTTAATTCTGAGTGATTTTAATTCAAAATTTGGAATTAAAGAATGCCCTTGTAAAAATTTCACTAGTAATAACCTCACATTTTTGAAACACACATATGCCAATGAATTCAAAGTTCTTCCAAAGTTAAACTGAAAATACCTATTTCAATTAAATATTCATAAAGTATGAAGCAATATTTAATTCACAAAAGATTCCATCCAAGGGTGCTAGAAGAATTTACAGACAGCATAGTTTATTCCCTCTCAAAATTTGTTCATGATTAGGTGGAAGCAAAGTTATCATCTGAGACAGCTTGCAAGTAGCAAAATTGTGCAAGAAGTTAGTAATAGAAATGAATTTTCACACATTAATTTCTGATATATTCACAGTAATGTCTAGCTCTTAAAGTAACAAAAGGAATCTATCGATCTTAACTTCTCACTGTTTAGGCAACATAAATATGGCCATTGTATCTTTGGAACTATGCATCTCTAATGTCAGATGCAGTGCTGGGCTATACTAAGTGCCATTTATATATATATATATATATATAACTAGCAGTGAGAAGGGACGTTCAGAATTAGGCAAAATATTTTTTTTTTCCTATTCACCTAAATAGAAGGAAGAAGGAAATGGGATCTGACTGCTATTACAACCAGAAGGAAATATGACAACTCTGAAAACAACCGAAGCTTAAGATTCTCATTTGTAAATATGATTTTGAGAGGAAGAGACAGTAATTTGAGAAAACACTGCACTACCATGATTGAAAACAGTTTTATGCTCTTCTAGACCCTGGACAGAATAAACCCAAAAGTACAATAATCTCCATTGCTGAAGTTAAAAATTGCAAACAAAACAAAACAATACAATATCGAGTGTCAAAAAATGCTGAACAAGTTGATGCAACTTGGACTCTGATAGTTTTAACAACAAATGCAAATGTATGGAAATACAGTAAACCAAATATTTTAAATAATTTTCATTCCAGAGGGTGGTAAACAAAATTATGTCTGCCTAAAGATAGCTACTTTAAAGTCTCTGAAGCCTGTGATAGGTTACTAACATGGTAAAAGGGACTTACCAGAATAATTAAATTTATGGATCTTAAAATAGGAGATTACCATGTATTATACAATTTGGCCCAATGTAGTCACATGAGTCCTTAAAAGCACAGAACTTTCTCCAGAAAAAAACTGAGATGTGGCAGAAGATAAAGTCACATAAATTCCAAATATAAGCAGATGCAACGTATTGCTGCTGACTCTGAAATGTTACATGGAGGAACCAGAGACAAGACTCTAGGAGTTAAGATTGGGCTTCCCTGGTGGCTCAGACGGTAAAGCGCCTGCCTGCAATGCGGGAGATCCGGGTTCTATCCCTGGGTTGAGAAGATCCCCCGGAGAAGGCAATGGCAATCCACTCCAGCACTCTTGCCTGGAAAATCCCATGGGCGGAGGAGCCTGATAGGCTACAAGGCTACAGTCCATGGGGTCGCAAAGAGTTGGACAAGACTGAGGGATTTCACTTTACCTTTTACTTTTACCAAGGTGGGTAGGAAGCAGGCACTTCAGTTCTACAATGGATTTAAATTATCCCAGCATCCTTAAAGGGTTTGGGACTGGATTCTTCCCTAGAATTTCCAGTTAAAAAAAAAAATAGAAAAAAAGAAAAGTAGGCTGTTTATATTTTTATTTCAGTCTTCTGGAATATGTTGCAGAGGAATAAGCTGAGTTACAATGTGCCTAATGTGCTTTTTTTTTTTTTTTGTCAATTTCCACATAAATTATGAAATTTAGTTCAAAGGCAATTACCTTAAATTAATAACTGGAGCTGGAAGATAAAAATGACTCCATTTTTCTTAGATAACCTTAACTAGAAGTTATGGCAGTAGGTCTCAAACAAGATTACTGTGGGTAAATATTAAGACTTACATGACAGACTCAAATCAAGATGGCAGAGTAGGACACAAACTCACATCCCCCAACAAAGATGCCAAAATATATATCCACCTGTGGGTCAATTTTCACTAAAAACTAAGTGGAGACAAGCAGAAAGACTCAGTACCACCAAGGCTGTAAGTCAGATACATGGAAATTGAGGTGGAAGGGAAAACAAGTGATCAGGTCAGGACATGTGCCCTGGGAGAGGTCTCAGAGGAAAGGGGGGATTACATGAGGGGAGAACCACCTTGGGGAGTGAGCTGTTCAAGCCACAGATTAGGTAGCTCAGCTCTGGGGTCTAATGGGAAGATGAGCCCTTTGGCTGGGTGGAGGGCTACTGGGGCTAATAGAAAGGCTGTAGAAAATGTGGACTAGGCTTATGAGGAACACACGAATGTTTGCTTGATCCTGAATCAGGGTAAAAGGGTGGAATGAAATCATATGGTTGTCTGACTGCTTGCTGTCCAGACAGAACCCACAAATTATCTCCATGCACACCTCAGCTTGAGTCAAGCAAATAGTCCTGAACCACTTACTTCTCATCTCAGCTCCACACAGTAGTCAGGACTACCATGACCCAGGACAAAGCTTGACCATGAGATGTTGTGGCAGCTCATACTCAAGGGGTATCTGAGCAGGAATAGAGAAGCCATTCCTAGTGATTGCTTTGTATCTCAGAGGCAGACCAGGTCTCTGACCATGATCAGACCACCATACCCTATGTGCGGACCTTCACTGAATACCCAAGCCAGCCACTGTTACTCCAGCGTTGCTCCCCTCTGAGGTTGAGGATCCTAGGAGCAGAATAATGAGGAGCACACGTTTAAAGAGAACTGAGTCAGCTGAGATCTTACCCTTAAGGCTTTTGCTTGAGCAGTTTGAGAAGACACTGCTCCTGACAGGGTAATTATGGCCACTGGGCGTGGGGGAAGCCCTGCCTCCAACCTGGCTCCAAACCTATTCCCTCCACCTCTAGCACCACTTCCTACCAAGGTGATAGATGCCAAAAAACACTGAGAGAAGACAGGACTTGTGTTCATATTAAATCCAGCTCTCTCACTAGAGCCTCTGGGCACACAGACAATGTGGGATGCTCCAATTTAAGGGTGCTTCTTCTAGACTGTCATAGGTAACTGTTTCACCTAATTTCATAAAGATAGAAAAAAAAGATGAGCAACATGAGAAGACAGAAGAATGTGTCTCAATTGAAGAGCAAGAGAAAACCCTTTAAAGAACAAATAGTGAAATAGAAATTTCACTATTTATTTCACTAAATAGAAAAAGCATTTTACTAGGTAAAGAAGTCAAAGCATTATTAATAAGAATGCTAACTGAATTAGGGGAAAGAATAGATGAACACAATGAAAATTTTAATGAGAAGCTAGAAAATATAAAAAATTTAAAAAGACCAGTCAGAACTGGTCTTTGAAATAAAAAACAAATTGGAGAAATGGACAACAGACCAGGTCATACAGAGGACTGCATAAATGACATGGAAGATAGAATAATGGAAATCACTCAATCAGAATAGCAAAAATAAAAGAAAATTTTTTAAAAATAATAATACTATAAAGGATATTTGGGATAATGTCAAGCATATCAATATTGCCATTGCAGGGGTCTCCGAAGGAGATAAGATAGAGGGAAGGGATTGAAAATATATTTAATGAAATTTCAGTTGAAATATCTCAGTCTTGAAGTAGAAAGAGATATAAGTACAGTATCCCAAACAAGATGAACCAAATAGATCGATATCAAGACATATTGTCCTGAAAATGGGAAATGTGAAAGACAGAGAATTCTAAAAGCGAAGATTAAAAAATCCATATACAAAGGAATCCCCATAAGGTTATCATCTGATTTTCTTATAAACACTTTACAGATGATAAGAGAGTGACATGATATATTTAGAGTGCTAAAAGAGAAAAAACCTGCAAATTAGGGTTTTCTACCCAGCAAGATCATTATTCAGAATCAAAAGAGAGACAAAGAGCATTTCAAACTAGGAAAAGCTAAAAACATTCATCAGTACTAAACAGATCCACCCAAAATGTTAAAGGGTCTTCTCAAAGTAGAAAATAAAAGGCTAGAGCAAAATTTAAGTATCCATAAAAAAGGTAAATACCACTACTAATGACAAATATGTAGTAAAGACTGGAGATCAACAACTTGAATAAGGTAAGATTTATATTAAAAGAAAAAAAATTGTAATCAAGAAAGGGATAAACATGAAGATTAAAATATGACATAAAAAAATACGACATCAAAAACACAAAGTGTGGAGAAAGGGAGCAAAACTATACTCTTTTAGAACATGTCTGAACTTAAAGCACAATTAATTTAAAATAAATAGATATAGCTATAGATAAAATGATACAATCCCCATGCTAAACACAAGTCAAAAACCACAAACAGAGAAAGAACAAAAACTACAAAACAGAGAAAGAGCAAGTGTATGGTACTAAATAAAATTATCAAACTACAGCAAAGAAACTAAAAGGGGTAGTGTGCATGTGTGGGGGAAGAACAGGAAAGAACAAGAAAAAAATTGGACAAAAAGAAATAAAATGGCATTAAGTACAAACCAATCAATAATTACTTTAAATGTCAATAGGTGAAATGTTCCAATAAAAATACATTGGTGGCTGATTACATAAAAATATGACTCAAATATTCTGCCCACAAGAGACTCATAAGCTAGACACACTCAGACTGAAAGTGAGGGGATGGAAAAAGATATTTCAGGCAAATGGAAGCAAGATGGCTGTAGCAGAACTCATATCAGAAAACATATCTGTTAACATACATACATCCAATAAAGGAGCACCTAAATATATAAACTGACAAAGGTCCCTCTAGTCAGAGCTTTAGTTTTTCCAGTAGTTATGTACGAATGTTGATTTGGACCATAAAGAAAGCTGAGCACTGAAGACTTGATGTTTTGAACTGGGGTGTTGGAGAAGACTCTTGAGAGTCCCTTGGACTGCAAGGAGATCAAACCAGTCCATCCTGAAGGAAATCAGTCCTGAATATTCATTGGAAGGACTGATGCTGAAGCAACTCCAATACTTTGGCCACCTGATGTGAAGAACTGACTCACTGGAAAAGACTCTGATGCTGAGAAAGATTGAAGGCAGGAGGAGAGGGGGATAACAGAGGATGAGATGTTTGGATGGCATGATTGACTTATGGACATGAGTTTGAGCAAGCTCCAGGAATTGGGGATGGACAGGGAAGCCTGGAATGCTGCAGTCCATGGGGTCACAAATAGTCAGACACAACTGAGTGACTGAACTAAACTGAACTAAAATATATAAAGAAAATACTAACAATATAAATGGAGAGACTGACAGCTATACAGTAACAGCAGATGACTTGACCACCCCACTTACTTCAATGGCCAGAATATACAAACAGAGTATCAGTAAAGCTGTAGTGCTCTTAAAGGACACAATGAACTTGTTGGACTTAATAGATGTCTGGACAACAAGTGTGTGTGTGCTCAGTAGCTCAGTTTATCAGCTCATTGCAACACTATGGATTGCAGTCTGCTAGGCTATTCTGTCCATGGAATTTCTTTTGAAAAACAGCAAAATAAACATTCTTTTCAAGTTCACATGGCACATTCTCCAGGAAAGATCACATTCTAGGCCAGAAAACAAATCTAATATAATTTAAGAAGATAGAAATTTTATAAAACACTTCTGAGGCCACAATAATATGTCACTACAAATCAATTATGGGAAGAAAAATGGGTAAAACACAAATGCAAGGACACCAAAAAACATGCTACCAAGAAGAAAATCACTGGGTAAATAAAAGAATTCAAAGAGGAATTAACAAAATACTTCAGGACTAATGAAAATACAAACTTTCCAATGTCTGTGAGATGTAGAAAAAGCAGTTCCAAGAGGGAGCTGATGTAATACAAGCATAACTCGAAAATAAAACTCTCAAACAAATTACCTAACCTTTCATCTAAAGGAATTACAAAAAGCAAATGAAAGACAAAAGCCAGCAGGAGAAATAATAATCAGAGTGTAAATAAATGATACAGGCCAAAAAAATAGAAAAGGTCAATGAAACCCAAAGCTGATTTTATGAAAAGATGAACAAAATTGCTAGACTTAAGCTAGGTTCATTAAGGAGAAAAGAGAGAAAATTTAAAAAAACACACACATACACTAAATGATAAGAAATAACAATTTATTTTAAAAAATTATCATCTTAATAGATAAACAAAAAGGATTTAATAAAATCTAACATTGAATAAGAAGAGGTGGCAAGAATACACAGAACTGTACAAAAAATATCTTTACAACCAAGATAATCATGATGGTATGATCACTCACCTAGAGCCAGACATCCTGGAATGTGAAGTCAAGTGGGCCTTAGGAAGCATCACTACGACAAAGCTAGTGGAGGTGATGGAATTCCAGTTGAGCTATTTCAAATCCTAAGAGATGATGCTATGAAAGTGCTGCAGTCAACATGCCAGCAGATTTGGAAAATGCAGCAGTGGCCACAGGACTGGAAAAGGTCAGTTTTCATTCCAATCCCAAAGAAAAGCAATGCCAAGGAATGCTCAAACTGCCACACAATTGCATTCATTTCACACTCTAGTAAAGTGATGCTCAAAATTCTCCAAGCCAGGCTTCAGCAATATGTGAACTATGAACTTCCAGATGTTCAAGCTGGTTTTAGAAAAGGCAGAGGAACCAGAGATCAAATTGCCAACATCCGCTGGATCATGGAAAAAGCAACAGAGTTCCAAAAAAACATCTCTTTCTGCTTTATTGACTATGCCAAAACCTTTGACTGTGTGGATCACAATAAACTGTGGAAAATTCTGAAAGAGATGGGAATACCAGAACACCTGACCTGCCTCTTAAGAAACCTATATGCAGGTCAGGAAGCAACAGTTAGAACTGGACATGGAACAACAGACTGATTCCAAATAGGAAAAGGAGTACGTCAAGGCTGTATATTGTCACTCTACTTATTTAACTTATATGCAGAGTACATCATGAGAAATGCTGGGCTGGAAGAAGCACAAGCTGGAATCAAGATTTCCGGGAGAAATATCAATAACCTCAGATATGCAGATGACACCACCCTTATGGCAGAAAGTGAAGAGGAACTAAAAATCCTCTTGATGGAAGTGAAAGTGGAGAGTGAAAAAGCTGGCTTAAAGCTCAACATTCAGAAAACTAAGATCATGGCATCTGGTCCCAACACTTCATGGGAAATAGATGGGAAACAGGGGAAACAGTGCCAGACTTTATTTTTGGGGGCTCCAAAATCACTGCAGATGACTGCAGCCATGAAATTAAAAGACACTTACTCCTTGGAAGGAAAGTTATGACCAACCTAGATAGCATATTGAAAAGTAGAGACATTACTTTGCCAACAAAAGTCCGTCTAGTCAAGGCTATAGTTTTTCCAGTGGTCATGTATGGATGTGAAAGTTGGACTGTGAAGAAAGCTGAGTGCCAAAGAATTGATGCTTTTCAACTGTAGTGTTGGAGAAGACTCTTGAGAGTTCCTTGGACTGCAAGGAGATCCAACCGGTCCATTCTAAAGGAGATCAGCCCTGGGATTTCTTTGGAAGGAATGATGCTAAAGCTGAAACTCCAGTACTTTGGCCACCTCATGCGAAGAGTTGACTCATTGGAAAAGACTCTGATACTGGGAGGGATTGGGGCAGGAGGAAGAGGGGATGACAGAGGATGAGATGGCTGGATGGCATCACCGACTGGATGGACGTGAGTTTGAGTGAACTTGGGAGATGATGATGGACAGGGAGGCCTGGCGTGCTTCAATTCATGGGGTCGCAAAGAGTCAGACATGACTGAGTGACTGAACTGAACTGAACTGAACTGAACACAGTGAAAGTCATGCTGTAATCAATAAAACAGATGTTTTTCTGGTATTCTCTTACTTTTTTGATGACCCAATGGGTGTTAGCAATTTGATCTCTGGTCCCTCTGCCTTTTCTAAATGCAGCTTGAACATCTGGAAGCTCACAATTCATGTACTGTTGAAGCCTGACTTGGAGAATTTTGAGCATTACTTTGCTAGCGTCTGAAATGAGTGCAATTGTGCAGTAGTTTGAGCATTCTTTGGCATTGCCTTTCTTTGGGATTGGAATGAAAACTGACCTTTTCCAGTCCTGTAGCTATTGCTGAGTTTTCCAAATTTGCTGGCATATTGAGTGCAGCACTTTCACAGCATCATCTCTTAGGATTTGAAATAGCTTAACTGGAATTCCATATCCTCCACTAGCTTTTTTTGTAGTGATGCTTCCTAAGCTCAACTTAACTTTTCTTTCCAGGATGTCTGGCTCTAGACTACTGACCACACCATCGTGATTATCTGGGTCATGAAGATCGTTTTTGTATAGTTCTCTGTGTATTCTTGTCACCTCTTTTTAATATCGTCTTCTTCTGTTTGGTCTATACAATTTCTGTCAGTTATTGTGCCCATCTTTGCATGAGATGTTCCCTTGCTATCTCTAATTTTCTTGAAAAGATATGTAGCCTTTCCCATTCTATTGTTTTCCTCTGTTTATTTGCATTGTTCACTGAGGAAGGCTTTCTTATCTCTCCTTGCTATTCTTTTGGAACTCTGCATTCAAATTGGTATATCCTTCTTTTTCATCTTTGCCTTTAGCTTCTCTTCTTTTCTCAGCTATTTATAAGGCCTCCTCAGACAGCCATTTTGCCTTTTTGCATTTCTTTTTCTTGGGTATGTTCTTGATCACTGTGTCCTGTACAATGCCATGAACTTCTGCCCATATTTCTTTAGGTATTCTGTCTATCAGATCTAATCCCTTAAATCTATTTGTCATTTCCACTGTATAATCATAACGTGAAAGTGCAGACGCTTAGTCGTGTCCAACTCCTTGTGACCCCGTGGACTGTAGCCTACTAGGCTCCTCAGTCCATGGAATTTTCCAGGCAAGAGTACTGGAGTGGGTTGCCATTTCCTTCTCCAGGGTATCTTCCCAACCCAGTGATGGAACCCGGGTCTCCTGCACTGCAGGCAGACACTTTACCGTCTGAGCCATAATCATAAGGGATTTCATTTAGGTCATACCTGAATGGTCTAGTGGTTTTCCCCACTTTCTTCAATTTAAGTCTGTATTTGGCAGTAAGGAGTTCATGATGTGAGCCACAGTCAGCTCCTGGTCTTGTTTTTGCTGATTGTATAGAGCTTCTCTATATTTTCCTGCAAAGAATATAATCAATCTGATTTCAGTATTGACCATCTAGTGATGTCCATGTGTAGAGTCTCCTCTTGTGTTGTTGGAAAAGGATGTTTGCTATGACCAATGTGTTCTCTTGGCAAAACTCTGTTAGCCTTTGCCCTGCTTCATTTTGTACTCCAACACCAAATTTGGCTGTTATTCTAGGTATCTCGTGACTTCCTACTTTTGCATTCCAGTCCCCTATGATGAAAAGGACATATTTTTTAGGTGTTAGCTCTAGAAGGTCTTGTAGGTCTTCATAGAACTGTTTAACATCAGCTTTTTCTGCATTACTGGTTGGGGCATAGACTTGGATTACTGTGATATTGAATGGTTTGCCTTGGAAATGAACAGAGATCATTCTGTTGTTTTTGAGATTGCACCCAAGTACCGCATTTTGAACTCTTTTGCTGATTATGAGGGCTGCTCCATTTCTTCTAAGGGATTCCTGCTCACAATAGTAGATATAATTGTCATCTGAATTGAGTTCTCCCATACCAGTACATTTTAGTTCACTGATTCCTAAAATGTCGATGTTCACTCTTGCCATCTCCTTGTCCATGTGTGACAAGTCCACAACTAATAGCTAATATCATGCTTAATGGTGATAAACAGAGAAGTTTTCCTCTAAAATCAGGAACAAGACAAAGATGACCCTCTCACCACTTCTATTTAAGATAGCCTTGGAACAACTAACCATAGCAATCAGACAAGGAAAAGAAACAAAAGCCATTCAAATTGGAAGGGAACAGGTAAAACTGTCACTGTTGGCAAATGACATAGTATTATATGTAAAAAAAAAAAAAAAAAATCCAACAGTGTCCGCCAAAAGCTATTATATTAGAATTAATGCATGAATTAGGCTGCAGGATACAAGATTAACATATAGGTATATTTTCCATTTTCATACATTAATATTGAACTATCAGAAAGAAAACTGTTTCATTTACAATCACATGAAGTAGAATAAGATACCAGGAATAAACTGTATCAAGGAGATGAAGATCTATAATCTGAGAACTATAAAACAGTGATGAAAGATATTGAGAATACGGCAAAGAAATGGAAAGATATTCCATGATCTGAGATTGGAAGAATTAATAGTGTCAACATGTCCATACTACCCAAAGTGATTCACAGATTCAGTTGAAACTCTATCAAAATACCCATGACATTTTTTTTTTTTTCCACAAATTAGAGCCAACAATCCTAAACTTTATACGGAGCTACAAAATACCTCGAACGGTCAAAGCAATCTTGTGAACGAAGAACAAAGCTTAAAGTATCGAGCTCCCTGACTTCAGTCTGTAAAGAAAGCTACAGTAATCAAAACAGAATGGTACTGGAACAAAAAACAAATGTAGAGATCAATGAAACAGGATAGATAACTCAGAAATAAATCCACCACACTGTGGTCAATCTATGACAAAGGAGGCGAGAATTTGCAAAGCAGAAAATTCTCTTCAATAAGTGGTGCTGCTTGGAAGGCTGGACTGGTACGAGTAGAAGAGTGAGATTAGAATACTTCCTCACAAATACAGGGCTTCCCTGGTGGCTCGGACAGTAAAGATCTGCCTGCAGTGTGGGAGACTGGGGTTCGATCCCTGGGTCGGGAAGATCCCCTGGAGAAGGAAATGGCAACCCACTCCAGTATTCTTGCCTGGAGAATCCCATGCACAGAGGAGCCTGTAGGCTACAGTCCATAGGGTCACAAAGGGTCAGACATGACTGAGCGACTTCACTTTCACAAATGTATTTAAAAAAAATGATTCAAAGTGGATTAGAAATGGAAACATTAGACCAGAAACTATGAAACTCCTAGAAGACATGGGATGTGCACTATGACATAAATCATACTAATATTGTTTTAGTCTGCTTAAGGCAAAAATTATAAAAGGAAATAATGAACAATGCAGCCTAATTAAACATAAAAACTTTTTCAAAGCAAAGGGAACCATTAACAAAAACAAAGTACAATCTACAGACTGGGAGAAAATATTTGCAAAAGATATGAGTGATAAAAGTTAATATTTAAAACTCATAAACAGATCATTCAACTTTCTCTCTCTCTCTCTCTCTGTATGTATATGCGTGTATATATGTATATGTATATATGTGTATGTATATATATATATATATATATATATA